>NC_081249.1:161999039-162654351 GCF_030490865.1 Poecile atricapillus | reverse complement strand
AATGACTCGCAGAAGTTCTTTGTATATGTTGCAGTTCTTTGTATGTGCTCCCTTCCACTGCAAGGGAAATATCCTTTAGCTGAATTGCAAACTTCAATTAACAGATGTCTTTGGACAATTAACGCTTTTTGAATTACACTTAATTTTCTCCATATAGTCAGTCTATTTCAAATCTCTCAATTTGTCATCATACAGTGATGTAGAACACACATAACGAAAGGTTTCAAAATTCTGTGTTACCACACATTACTTTTAATTCAACTAATTTAAAATACCATAGAAATTAATTAAATTAAATTAATCTATTCTTGTGAAAAAATGTCCACTAATATTTTTATCAGAAGTTAATTACAACAATCCCATTTAGAAAGTATGTATATTGGAAAAAAATTACTGTGATTATCTAACTGAATATAATTCAGTTATATATATATATAAACATATATATAAACATATATAATAATATATACATTTAATATAAACATTTTGAATATATAAAAATCTCAGAAATTGAAAATAGCTAGCAGAGAGCTGATCAAACCATTATGATTCCTTATGCAGTTGGGTGGACGAAAACTTTACTTTTGTCCTTTGTGTCTTTAGGGTTTTGTTCTCCAGCACATAATCATATCATATGTCATACTCCACAGCATCATATCCCATAGCTAAATAAAATCCTGGAGATCTGCAGCCGAACACCAGGTATATGTAGGAACTCTTTTACCAAAATATCATTATCTTCAAACATGTATTCTGTCAGTCAAACCATCCCATTTATTTTTTTATTTTAGTGCATTAATAATGTATGATGCCATCCTAATCCTTTTTTTTTTTTTAACTACTTATTAAATATCCATATTCCAGTTACTATCATCATTGCCATATTCAATTCTGCATTTTTGCTTTCAAGGGCTACTAGCGCCAGAGGCACCAGTAGTGAGAGTGGCAGTAGGTACATGCTTTTACTATTGCAGGATCAACAAGCCTTCAGTAGTTAAAGTAAATCACAGATAACAAGAAAAGGAAATTTTTAGAAAGGGTAAAATAAGGAACAAGCAGTAGGCTGTTCTGTGGCTGGTTTTCATTCCTCTTTTTCTGATGAGCAGAGCAAGAGTTTGGGGTACAATCCATAACAATGCACCATTTCCCATTCAAGGTGACTGCAAATTCAATTCTTCCTGGCAGCACAAATTATTCACCTCTCAAGTCATCCTTCTGACACTGAATTTGGTTGCACAAGAAAATGTGTCTGGCAGCCTTGAAATGGAAACAGACAAATTGCAAAGAAGGGTAGCAAGGCATCTGAGCACTTCTGCCGCATCTTGCTGACAGATGGGAGATGTAGCACCAGTCACCAGTGCTTGCATCTCCAGTGCAGTTAAAGAAAAGGAAGCATTCATCAAGCCCTTCATTTCTCATTCCTCAAACAGAAGGCTGTTTACATCATGTCAGCAAATGATTACCCTCTGCTGCTGTTGTTGTGCTACCTATTGGAAAAGGTGAAGAGGTTATGTTTTGAAATTCCATGGAGATGTTGGTTAAGGAAACAAAGGAAGCGGGTTCTTAACACCCAACACCCCCTCATCCTTCTCCCCTCCTCCCCCCATCCCCCCTAAAAAATAAAAGAGGAAGCAAGCATCATCACACTCACATTTTTGACATGAGAAATGAGTTTTTCTTGGAGATGACAATGAATTCAAAGCTCAAACTGCTTACATATATTAGGGGAAAACTACAGGATCTGGGCACTTGCTCTTCCAACTGAATTAAGTCTTTAGGTCATTTCTGTGGTTCTCAGTCCTTATCTAGTTCTTATCTGACAGCTGACCTGGGGTAGCATGGATCTCCAATTTACTTGGCTTCTTTTTAGATCTCCATTAACTATGCCTAAAAACCCAAAATTATTCCATCTGTGTAGAAATCTGCAAAATTATAACTTGAACAATTCCATATTGAACCATAATTGGAAAAAAATTATCCTTAAACTGAAAAAGGTGGGGAACTCCTGTTTTAGCCATTGAATGTACTCAGAACTACAAGGTCATACAATCTTTTCAGGGTCTTTGTCAAGAACATGACTCAGTTTAACAGCTCATGAATTTTTGAAACTTGGAGGTAGTCTTTGACTCTGAAAGATGACAAATGAAGGATAGAATTTGGCTTCTATGAAAATAACTGAGGACAAAATTATTGTGGTGATTTCCATGCTTTAACTAGGCTGTCACCAGACCTTTTATTTTCTTTTCTTTCTCTTTCAATGTGTGCATTTTTTCAGCTCCTGAAGAACAGATTTTTCTTCCTCAGTGGTTTAGTTTAGTATCTGGACCTAGATAATTGTTTAGATAATTATTTCATGTGTATGCAATACAGGAAACTACTTTCAGTTCAGGCTGGCTCAACAGGTCTTTGTTGAAAACTGCTGTGTAAACAACTCAAGCCTCCCATCTGTGTGTGATAGCTTTATTTCTCTTTCCTCAAGCTCTTTAAGTCTGGTAGACCTTTAGTTTCTTTTCTGTCTTGGAAGATGATTTCTTTCTTTATTTTCATTCATATCTGTCTCTAATCTCAGAGACTTCATCCTTTCTCAGAGTGATAAATCTCCACCAAGTACATTGCATTTGATTTCTTTTATTTCTGCCATGCACATTTTAATTGTTACTGCTGCTTTTTCCATGCAGACATGAAATATGGCTGCCTTTCCTTACCCTGGGAAAGCTGTACACAAGTACCTGACATACTCTGAGTTCTGCCCCAGTTTCCTCTCTGTGCCACTTTTGTCGCTTCTACAAAGATAAATACCAGCACAGAAAATCCCTAGTCCTTAGTTGTGTCTTAGAGAAGAATATTTGGCTCTGTATTGTTTCCATTTCCAGACAGCCTCTCTAAAGAGGTTAATTTTAACATGAAGGATCCAATCCAAGGATCTCTGTGAATATTTGAAGTAGAATACAGATGAATGTTTATATTTATAAAACAGTCCCAGTCCTACATGCAGAGAAAAAGAACACTCACATCTATATGGTCAACCCAAAATTTATATTTTCATTTCAAAAAAGATAAAACTTCATATAATATTTCTTTGCTTTATTCTGAAAAATTTTGTTTTTACTTAAAAGCACACTCAACAGTTTCAAGCTCATTGGAATATCAGTGTCTCTAGTTACTCAGTCTGTGACTGACATGAGTTCTCTATAGGTTTCCAAAATGTTTTTATTCAGAGATTACAACTATAAAATACTATCTATATATGAGGAAGGTTTTATATCAATAAAAGTGAGACAGGTCTTGAAAATATATAGTATTTAAAACTATAAAGAAATACAGAGTAAGGCTTCCATATTTATGCCAAAGGTAGAATATAGAGAAAGAAGAGATGAAAGGAATCCCTTGGTCCTCTTGCTCTTGGTATAGCAGATAGTTCTGTTTTGCCTATTTGGCAGAGCAACTTCCCCAGATCACCACTAGAGTCACCCCTAGTAATTCTGGAGGTAAAAAAATAGACAGGTTCCTTATCTAATAATTATACTGTCAAAAACTTAAATAATCCTACTGAAAAACCCAAGGAGTTTGAATGGAATACCTAATTTCAAAGGCATACCTTTTAAGAGATAAGAATCAAGAATATGAACCAAAAAAAAAATAAAAAATAAAAAAAAATCTATGAATACTTGTTGATTAATTAGCTGCCTGTTATACAAATCTTTCATCTTTTGATTTTGTTATATAATGTATATATTTTATTCAGGATAACACAGCAACCAAACAGTGTGTGAAAGATCCTAACCTCATAGCAGCCAATTTGAAATATCTGTAGTACTTTGGACACAATCTGGCACACGGAGCAGAACAGGCATGTTAAACATGAAACTGCTTTTACAGCAATACCCTAACCCATTTTAGCCATAAGGATTTTGAACAGCTGGGAACTGTGTACAGACATTTGGTTTGTCATTAGCACAATACAACAGTACTTTTCTTATTTCTAACCAGTGTTCATATGCTATTCATTTGGCAGTTTTGTTACACTTTGCTCTGTTTCTGATTCTAGACTTCAGGTGCATGCTAACTTATGGCTAAGACTGTAACTTCTGCATAGGACTCTGCTAGGTTTTATGATCCCACATTAGGTAATTCACACCACTGCTGATGATGTTATGAATAGCCAGCATAAAATGAACACATGATTAAGTCACAGACATTGACAATAAAAAGAAAGTCGTAATTTGCTCTAGACACGTCTAGATAGTTACAGCAGACCCTATTGAAAACAGGACTGTTTGGAGAGTATTTTAAATCTTTAACTTCTGACAGGTAAGTATTTAAAGGCAAAGAACTTTGCATGTATATATAAATCAGCAAGTGCAATTGCCTGATCTCTATAAATATGAGTATATAGGTGGTGGGACTGTTTCACAGCCAGACCTTCAGAAGTAGCAGTGGGGAAACAACTATATACCAATAGGGGAAGTTTAATGTCTTAACAAGCATATAGTATATTTCTACATCTGGAACTAGTATACAACCTGAAGCAAGCAAGTTAGGTACTTTAGGATTTCTGATGACATGTTTCCTTTGTGTTCAAGCTGGATTTTTAACCTCCTCAAAGAAGCATGATCAGACTCTGAAAGAGTGTGGGACTCTCAAATCCCTTTCAGAAACCATTTTAGAAGTCATTCACATTACACGGCAAATCACAAAGTGTAGATTATTCCATACCAACACCTGGAGACTTTCTTCCTTACACCTGAGAAGTTCAGAGATGGAATTTGTTTGAGCACTACTTGAGGACTTAGAAGAACAGATTTAGGTTCAGTGACGGGCAGAGTACTGATGTGACTTATTTGGAGACTGTTGTCTTTCTCTAAGTCAGAATGACAACCCCCTTTCAATATTTGCAAATAAAATATAGTTAAAATGAAAATAACTAGTAAAAATATGTAAGCAAAAGAATATAGTATGCATTACCAATATGAGTAAGTAACTATTTCAGTATGTCCCCAGAAGAACAAAAGGAAAACTAACATTTTAGTAATGAGGTAACCTACAAGGCCATTATTACTGAAAGTTTGTTCATACATAAAGGATTATGTATTAAAAAATATATCCTGTGTTAGGACTTAAGTCAATTACCATTATGGTAAGAAAGGCATGAGAATAGGAAAAAGAACAGACATGCAAGGTATTTGAGGAAGCGAGTAAATAGCTAGGAGCACTTCAAATCAAAGCAAAGATGTATCAGCATGTTTCTGGCAAGGAGTAAGAGGAAGATAAAAGTGGAAACATGTGGTGAACAGCTTCAGGGGCTGGTTCTGACCCCTCGCCTGAACATGGCCAAAATAGACAGTATGCCACAGTGTTTAGTTTGTTTTGATTAATTAATAATGGATGATAAGAGTATGATCTTTCTTTCCATCTCCCTGGCCACACATTCCCACCTATCTCCATTCTCTCTCCAAATGATGCTGCTACAGTTAGGGCAAAATCCTCCTACCGTACCACTTCTGTCATTTAGAACAGCATTCCTGTACTTCTTTGCCTCATTAAGTCATAAAATCAAGTGAAAATCTCTTTTTTCAGGCCAGTTAGTTTGAACCTTTCTATTGACCTACTAACACCTTATTTCCCTGTCCATGACTGCTAATATCAAGATACATGGATCTCACCACCAAATTTTGCATCAACTTAATGCCTTTAAATCTAAAATAGTGATTTTTGGAAGAAGAGAGTAAAAAAATGTGGTATAAATGGCTATTAAATGCACCCATACAGCTATCAGCCCAGCCCATGAAATTGTTTCCACTTCCTTATCATGCATAGAAGCATTCTATAATATAAATAATGGCAAATTAGTAACCTGAGATTTGAAAGGTGTTACCTAAATGAAGCTGGATTTTATGATCAGAATCATCGACTATTTGAGAACATCTTCAGTACATGCTTCTAAACTGACTAATAATCAGAATTTAGAGCTTGATTTTCAAAGGGCTACAGTCCCACAAACCAACAGATATCTCAGTTATCTGTGCACTTATCTGTTTAGATAGGTGAATAACTTCCTAGGTCATTTACAAACAGATTATTTTGCATATATACTTCCATGCATTCACATCTTGGTTGCTAAATTCTCCTTAGTATTGATGAACATGAATCAGGTAATCATTTGAGCTGGAAAGGACCATAAAGATCATCTGGTTCCAAAACCCTTGTTACAAACAGGGACAGTTTCCACTAGACCAGGTTACTAAGAGTCCCATCTAGTCTGGCCTTGAACACCTGCAGTGATGATGCATCCACAACTTCTCTGGGAAACCTGTTTCAGTGCTTCACCACCCTCACAGTAAAGAATTTATTTCAAATATCTAATCTAAACATATCCTCTTTCAGCTTAAATCCATTTTCCTTTGTCCTGCTACTACATACCCTTGTTAAAAGTCCCTCTCCAGCCTTCTTATAGGTCCCCTTTAGGTATTGGAAGGCTACAATAACTCCCTGGATCCTTCTCTTCTCTAGGCTGAACAGCCCCAGTCCTCTCAGCCTGTCTTCACATAGGAGAGGTGTTCCAGCCTTCTGATCCTCTTCATGTCTCTCCTCTGGACTCTCTCCATCAGGTCAGCATCCCTCTTATGTTTGATGTCTCAGAGCTGGATGCAGCACTCCAGGTGGGATCTCACAATAAGATAGCAGAGGAGGAAAATCACTGCCCTTGACCTTCTGGACATGTTTCTTTTGGAGTAGCCTGGGATACAGTTGGATTTCTGAGATGCACAGATTTCCAGGTTATGTTGAGCTTCTTGTCAACACATAATAAGTGTTTCAGTTAATTAGGAAAATCTATTTGCCTCTCTCTAAATTTCTTCTCACAGGGAAACTTCAATTTGTTTTTGTAGTTTAAGCACTAGACTGTGGACTTTCTGATTATGGTACTGAACTACATGCTTTGTTTTTTATTTTAAGCATAAAAAAAGGAATACAACATTCTTAAAATCTTCCCTCATAACAGTTCCCAGGGTTTGGAGTTAATGGGTCACTGGTATTGTTTACAGTATTGAACAGTTCACTGATGTGAAGAAATATATTTTTTTTCTTTCAGACATGGCTAAAGTAGCTGAATAGAAAAGTTCTTGTTCACTGACACTTACCCATACTGTCTTCTACCAGTCATGCAATAAATACATTTAATATTTTTTTTCAAAAGGAATCAACAGAATAATATTACTAGACAAACGAACATTTAATGCTGGTTTCCCTTCCATTCCTGGATCTGTCAGTAAATTACTGCCTAGCCCTGTAGATGTAGTTCATTTAGCCAATGTACACTGAGCTTTATTGAGGCATTTAAAGTTTTGATAACACAATTTGCTTAAATGTTTATGCAACATGTTGTGATTTGATGTTATAAAATATATAAGAACATATTGTACTTAATGGTAGGGCAAGCAGCAGAATGTTAAGAAAGCTGTTTTGAATAATACTTTGCCAAATGTTAAAACTTTAATTTTCACCTCTTTTGTTCTTTTTTTTCTTTTTTAATTTGTGATGAAACATAGCTATAAAAATCTGGAATAGCCAAATTATATATTTATGTCTGTGAGAGCCATGCATCAGTGAAATGACCCTTTAGTGGTGTGCTATGCATTAACCTAAGAGAACATATTAATTCCAATGAAAAAGAGACAGCAGAAAAAGAAAATCACTGAACATTCTTACATTCTTGCATAATGCCACAATCATGACAATTTCCAGCTTGTGATTTTCTTGATGTCTGATGGATTGAATGCAAATTACTCAGATATGTAAAATTATTCAGAGGTTTACTTTGTTTAGCAGCTGAATCTCAATCCCTAAACACTGTTAAAATTATGCAACTCCAAAAATCTCGTTTGATGTTCTGTCTTTCATAGGAGGTCTATCCCTAACTATTCAGTTTAAGGGATGATAACTGAAAATAATTTCTGAAGCTGACTTTGTAAAATGGTCAATAATGAGCAATTTGTTACAGTAGTCATATTCTATAATTATATCATTATTACAATATTGTTTTAAAATAATGAAAACCCACAAGGTAATGTTGTGGTGGTGCATCCTGCTGCCCCTTTCCAGGCTGCACTGGGGTCTGAGAAATGCTTGTTAGGCCTTGGCCTTGAATATTAGCACCTGGGCTTGGCTCTTCCTGAGCTTATGAGAAACACTGTCTTCTCCCAGGAGCTGCTAAAAAGCTCCTGTTTTCCTCAATAACAGCCCTGGAAAATACTGCTCTTGCCTGATTGGAATAAGCTCCTGTTCTCACACTTTCACACAATGTGCCGACCCAAACTCTGGTCAGGAGGCAACACTGTTATGACTAAAGCCCACTCTCTGTTGACCCTATTAACAGTGGTCCAAAATGAGACCCTCTGAGCTCTCCTGGACTGCAGCTGGCTGTGTCCAGCAACCTTCTTCTGAGCGGGACACCTCTCAGAGCTAGCAAACCCTCAGGTTCGCTGTACCTGGAGGTATGAATCCTCAGGGCTGATTCCCTGACTCCTCGGGGCCTGACCCTTCACCCAACGGGAGGTGCAGGAGCATCCTGAGTGAAGATTCCTCTGACATCTGAAGGGAATTTTTCACAGGTGCCTTGCTTACACTGACCCTTTCTGTCTGGGTGAATAAACATACGCATACACTACAGCAAATCTGGGGGAAATGCTGCTTTCTTAACTGTTTAAGTATCTTGGATATTGAAGTAAGTTAGGCCTGTAAGTAAGCTTGTGACTTATGACTTCTTAAATACTGCTAAGTGTTGTTCTTTTGTGAAAAGGTTAAGTTCAACATAAGTTATAAGCTAAGTGTTGCTAAGTGTTGTTCTTTTGCTATGTTGCTAAGTATAACTTTGAAGTTATGTTAGGTTAAATGCCGTTAAGTGTTATTCCTCTGCTAAATAGTAACAGTTAAGTTATAAATTAAATTTAATGTACAAATTAAGTAAGATATAAATTAAGTGTTCATTTGTTAAATTGTTAGGTTTAAGTTAAATTAAAGTGCTGTTCAACTTTTAGGCCTTACTCCTTTTCATCCTTTGTCACAGGCTCCTAAACACATCCACACCCACACACACCCCGCACACCCTCCCTAGACAGTTCCTGGTTAAGTTCCTGGTTGTTTACATTTTGTTTAGTTTTGTTGCTAGTTTTTCCTTGGTGTATCCTAACTGTCCTGTAAGTAGTGGAGTGAATCTTGCTAATGGACTTCGTTGTGCAGTCACTTAATACTAAATCTGGTTTTTGCTGATACCCTTGCCAATGAATTTTTAAGCAAACACTTGTTTATAACAAATTCTGACTTGTGTTTGATCTAAGATAAGCATCAAGGTACTATGTAAATGAGAAAAAGGAAGCAGACGCTGGTTTTCCCAAGGAAAAGAGCAGGTTTGGTTTACTTCTGTAACCCAACTGAAACAACAGTAAGAAAATCGATCAGGACAGAAGTTTTTATATTCTCTGAAGATAATGGGGTAAGGAAACATGATAAAGAAGATAAAGACATCTGAAGGTGAATTTAGAAAAGAAATATGTGTCTGCATCTTAGTTTTGGTAATGTTTAGGCTGGATCCCACTGTTTTGACCAGGATTTATTTCCAATCATCTCTATAATTGGTTCACAATGTAAACACTAACTAGGTTATGATGAGGTTATGGGGTAATTTCTAAACTATAAAATATATTTATACTATTTTCTTGTTGACGTTTAAAGATCTAATAGTAAGAAATACCTTACTAATCTGTTTTAAGGATAACTGGCTTTCAAATTTCTGAACACAGGAAATGTTTGAGCACAACTACAAGCAAGAAAAAGAATGAAGTTTAGGCACAATCTTCAAGTTCAAAAATTATAATTATCAGAAAAGCAATCACATTTTAAAAATTAATTTTTTAAATTATTTTTCAGTAACATTATATTTCCAAAATAGAATTTTTTTACTTAGTAAGATGGAGGCAATTTACAAATTGCTCTGTTTATAAGTAAATTTGTGTCAATTAATTTCCATAGGACAGTCAGCAAGTCAGTCATCAGCTTCATTTTAAAATTAGACTACAGTTCTTCAGTTCCTTGTATTGATGTTCAGCCATCTTGAACTTCATTATTCAAAAAATTCTCCCTTACATGCAAGATAAATTGAGAGTGACTGCTTTAGAATATTTATGCAGCAGGTGTTTCTTTTAATATCAGTACTCATATAATCTTTTGAATAGTCAGGAACTTTAATGGCCTTCAGTAGCATCTGCAAATGAATATTTCAAGTAACATATTGTTGCATTGTTTAGAAGTTAATCATCAGATAATATTAGTGATCATATGGAATAACATCTGTTAGCATCAATCACTATAATTTTAAGCACTTGAAAAGCCCATGAAGAATTGGAAATCCTTCAAAACAAAGTGGTTCTTGATAATTTTTATAATAAAAAAATTAAAAACCCACAACAAGTAGCTCAGGAAGCATTGTTTAATTTTATCTAGTTAATATATATGTCTGAAATATACATATGACTAGCATGAAGATCATATGGAGAAGAGTAAGGTTTAACAGATATAGAATACTGTAAATGCCAATAGAGAATCTTATTATTCAAAAGTCACAAGAAGGATTTTGATACATATTGGAACACCTCTTAAGCTATAAGTCTCAGGGTATATATGAGTCTCAGGGTGATCACAAAGGTGCCAGATACTCTTGGCTACAGACTTTGTATTAATACCAGACTGTAGTGGATCCTGCTTTTACATGTTTGAACATTTTACAGGTTATTCTTAGTCAAACAGATCAATGTGAGCAGATTTTGTACAACAAGCGATAAGATCTTCATGACAGAACATAGGAGTCCTTCATGTGTGCGTGAGAGAACATTTCAATTAAGTTTCTGGCCAATGGCCTCTGAGTAAAAATACTTCATATTAATTCAGGAACCCTTCTGCCTGCAAGGTAAGATAATCTTCACAAACAGACCAAAGTATCTGGGCTATTTTGTTAAAAAACATCTGCAACAAAGGAATGCCTACCTTAACCACTGGCAGGGGTCTTTGTATAAAGTGGTTCAGATCTCTGCATATGTTAACCAAATATTTACGAGGCATCACAAGGTGCTTTCCAAAGTAAACAGAGAGCAAAATCATTGAATCTACCACAAACACTATTCTTCTGTTGCTTTCAGCCCTCAGTAGTGCCCAAATGCATAGGGCAAGAAGTGAACAACCAACCAGAGCCAAGTAGAGTTTCAGAGGAAATACCGGATTGAGAGATTACAACTATATGTGCAGTTTATTTTGGACAGAACACTGTAATTAACACATTTGACTCCTCTGAAAAATGTTATGCAATCTTGAAAAAATGCAAAGAGTTAGGATTTGTTTCATATCTCACCCAAACATAATTGTGCTCCTCAAAGCTTCCTGAAACCATAAAGGAAAATATATAGCCTATTACCTTAGAAGGTACCAGAGGTACCTAGTTGCAACATAATTTAAATGATGTCACCCCTAATTTATGCATATGTGAGACACAAAAATTAGGTCTTGGGTTTCCTTGCTTTCTTCCTTGTGAGGGGCAATAACCTCATTAAATTTGCTTATTTGTTAGGTATTTCCAAGGCAAAGTAAAAGTTGTACCAAATTTTGCAATTCACATGTGGTCTGAACTCAGAGACCTTAAGATTATTTCATTTACAAGGATATCAAGTTTACTGTAACTTGAATAATGATCACACAGGGGCAGACCTGATTCTCTCTTCCCCATATTCTGAACCTCATTGATGCTTAAGTGCTTACAGGATTTTGGTTTTGTTTTGTTTTGTTGGGGATTGTTTTGGTTATGTTATTTTTATTGAAATTGAAAGTTAAATGTATGGAAAAGAGAGCACCTTTATGCTCTGCTGCAAAGTGCATTTACTCTGCACTTGTCCAGTAAGACACAGATTTCTTTTTTTTGTTCTCCACTAGCTATAAGAAATAATATTATAATAATTTAAATAAGAGCATAATAGTTCTGATCATTTATTCCTGGTTCTTTGGTAGTTAGATATTTTAGTTTGGAAAACATAATAAATATATATATTACATACAGATTTTAGGAGGTGAAAATGCATTTCATTTGAATGAGAACAAGATCTTAGGCGCTGGAATGACACAGTTTCAGAAAAGCCGCTCTTTGCATGAGTGAATTTGGTTTACTCATTTTTTTGTGTCCTACATATGAGTATAAAGAAATGAATGTGACAATTCTTTGGGACTGGTAGAGTCTCCATCAGTCTTCTCTCAGGATTCTCATTTTTAGCATCAATGTTTCGGCTACTTCAGTTTTGGTACTAAAAAGCTTTGTTAAGGTTTCTCATGTCTGTTCTGTTATGCAGTACTTCTAGCTCATAATAGAAGGTGAACTGATATATGCACTGCAATAGAAATTAGTCTCACTACTCCTCTTCTTATTTCAACTTATTTGACTGTGTTGCCAAACTTTGAATATGCTGTTGAACTTTACATTCCCACTCTATTAGCTCCAGATAGTTTTACCTTGCCTTCCTTTAAAGTTTCTGTTTCAAAAAGAGTAAAACAGTGTCCACACTTCAGTTATTAGACATTCAGCTGGGGAGGGAGGAGTAAAAAACTAATTAGAAAATCTTATTTGCTTGATTCCTTTGTTAGAACAAATGAAAACACTATTTTGGTTTTGTTCATTTTATGCACAGCTGTTTGAAATAGTGCAACTTTATATTAATTAGAACACAATTTCCCCAGACCTGCTGTTATTTCAACAATTCATTAAAAAGTCCAGGTGTAAAATATGAGGGATTTGATTGCTCAAGGGACTGGTAAGGGCATATGGAGTTTTTCTGCACTAAGTTGTTGGTGTGAATCCAATGTAGGCCAGTAGTTAGAAGCTTTTGATTTACTCTCTAATAACTCTTCTGTAGGTCAGGAGATATGCCTAGCTACTTGCACTCTCATTCCCAAGTTTATAACTCACAACATTTTTGAACATCATCCTGGTATTTACAGATAATGGGATGAGCAGTAAAAACAGAAATAAAGACTGATTTCTTTTCAGTGATCCAGTTTTGAGATATATTGGGAAGCATGTCGAGATGATGCTCTAAACTTATTCTTTCAGTCGAAGAATGTGAAAGGAATTATTTTATAATGCTTTTATTCTAGCATCTTCAGCACTGCTTTCAGTTATAAACTGTATTACACATCACCGTTATTCTTGCTGTCACTCTGCTTTAAGGCAGTAAAAAATATTTCAAGACACAAAACCTTATATAAAGAAAGGCCCGGTTTCTTCTTGTCATCAAGACTTTTTTCTTGTCCTTTGTAAGGAAAATTTCTTTTAATGAAGGAGAAGGATAAGTCATGGTAGCAAATTACCTCATTGTTCAATGGACTAAGAGAATCTGGTCTTTAGTTCATATAAGTGTAAGCCATGATATATATAAGTGAAAGAAATCTGGGGGCAAGAAATACATAAACAAATGACGAACAGCAGCCAAGACTAATTATAAACTTATTTTGTTTTATGAAAAATATTTACACCTCTCTAGAGACTCATTGAAAGGCTTTTTTACATCTAGTCTGCAGGTCTCTTCTTAAATTCTTCTGACTTACCAAACATATGCTGTCGTTAGAAGTTCTGCTGCCATCTGATTGGGGTTGGGCCATCCTTGCCTCTTTGATGTAACATGAGTTTCTGTGTAGCAGGTGGTCTTTCCTGCTGTTTATAGTGCAGCCTAGGGAGATCTGTCAGATGTAACAGCTCTTCTTTATCTGCATGGAATTTGGGTAAATCACAATGGAACAGATGGAAAAATGTTCACATACCACCACAGTCCCACCTCATAATAGCAGCCTGTAAAATTCCACAAACACTCCTGACTCCCCAAAAGAGAGAGTCAAAAATCTGATGGGTGTTTCTGAGATGCTGGAGGATACTCAGTTTATTTATACACAAACATAAACCTGGAAACTAAGAGAAGAGAACAAAGCTAACAAACAACCTGAATTACCACAGCTGTTCTTTACATATATTTTACGGTTACATTCTAGATTTCTGCAGAAAAACATTGGGAAATTAAATTGTTTTCCCTAATATCCTGTGCTAATTCAAAATTCATTATTTTTTCCTCTCTTTTTTTCTTCCTCTTCTTTTTTCCTTTTCTCATTCTTTTTTCTTTTTGTCCCCTTATCCCCTTATCTTAAAATTTTATACATTTCTCTAATTAATTTTATAAGACAATTAATTAGTAAAAAAAATATTGCTAAGATTGTTGCCTAAAACATTTTTTACTTCAACGAGCAGGTTGATAAACATTTGCAAAAGTCTTCCTCATACAAGGTTTTAAAGATCTCCTTTGTCTTTTAAAAGATGACAAGAATTACAAATGTAAAACAAATGTAAAACAAATACTTAAATATTACTCACTAAAGATATGAAGAAAAATTCATTTAAGGATAAAAGTTCTAATGAAGTGAACTACTTTAGAACAAACATTCTTGATGCCAATGGTTCAGATTTTCAAGGAAAACATTTTCTTTTCCCATACCAAAACAGTGGATTATTTAAACTAATAACATTCCTAGCACACTACGTACAGAATTTCCTCTAAATACCTGCCTCTTCTGTGGGTGATAAACAGGGAAGTGACTTATTTCTCAAATTCGGCATAGACACTGTTCTGGACTGACCCTGACTGAATGCCAGGTGCCCACCAAAGCTGCTCTATTCACTCTTCTCCTCAGCTGCACAGGGGAGAGAAAATACAAGGAAATGTTCATTGGTAGAGATAAGGGTGCAGAGAGATCACTCACCAATTACCATCACAGGCAAAACTTTCATCTTGGGGAAATTAGTTTAATTTATTAAAAATCAAATCTAGGTACAGTAATGAGAATTCAAAACTAAATTTAAAGCACCTTCTTCCCACACCTCCCTTTTTCTTGGGCTCAACTTCACTCCTGATTTCCTCTATGTCGTCTCCTGCCAGCATCAGGGATAGATGTGGAATAGGTTTGTAGTTAATTCATTGCATATTATTTCTTCCACTCCCTTCACTCTTCCTCCTGCTCCAACGTGGGTCACTTCTGGGGTTGCAGTCCTTCAAAAACAAGCTGCCCAATATGGGTCCCATGGGGTTACAAGTCCTGCCCGAAAATCTTCTCCAGTGCAGATGTCACACATGGTGGCAAGGGGACAGCTTCCTCACCTGGGCTATAGGACAATCTCTGCTCTGGCACCCAGAGGTCCTTCTCCCCGTCCGCCTTCACTGATTTTGATGTCAGCAAAGTATGCTTCTCTCATACTCTCACTCATTTTCCCCATTGCAGTCAGGTTCTTTTCAACTCCCATTTGCTTATAAAAAGACATTGAAAGGTCTTGGAAAATTGACCTTTCAGATAAATGTCCATTTATCAGTAGTCAAATATATATAACAGTAGTATATTCATCAGACAAAATTCAGGAGACTATATCTCTTAAATGTATGATAACTGTAGATGAGAAAGATGATCAGTCAGTCCTACAGGAATTTAACTCAGCTAGCCATTGCCCAGATTCTGTTTATTTTAATTTTATTTATGAAAGGGGTAAATGACAATTCCTTGTGTCAGAGCAGAGGTGCAAATACACAGTGTGCAGTATGAAGTGCTCAAATCTTTTGATATTGAGTAGCATGTAAAGGTATTTGTGTGTTAATATTTGACTGAGTGTTACATTAACCTTTAAGTTTATACATCTACGAAATAATTCTGCCCATCTGCTTCACTCATCAAAATCATGTTTTGCAAGCTGGTCAGACTAAAAGACTTGTAAAAGCATAGGTCAGAATTAAATAATAAGGAAGACTTATTTATCTGCAATAATACATAAACCAATTATGCATGATGTGTTTTGTTATAATGGATGGGGATTATATTGCATATCATTAAGCTCCATCACATAGGGGAGATTTCTGCTATTGTTAATTGATTCCTGTATCCACTTCTTTCCAACAGTTCTTTTAAAAAGGGAAGATTTTATTTATTTTATTTAATCAGTTGCCAGGAGACTAGATTTTGTTACAGGAATATATAGAATTAGCACAATGACATCCTGATACATCGTTTAAGTCTCATCATAGTAGGAATAATAACATTATGGAGAGAGAAATTAGCTTCTATGCAAAGCTAGTGCAGGAATTAATTCCATTTATCATATGTGCAGAAAACTTTTCAGTAGATATAGGTATTCTAGAACTGAAGGTTTTCATATTCTGATACCTCTGGAAAACAAAATCCTTTGTCAGCTACTTGCAATGCAGTCATTACTAGAAAGTAAACTCTTCCCTGCAGGCATTTTCTCCCTCTGAACAGTTTTCCATTAATTAAAGGTAGCACAGAAAAAGCTCTATGTTGTCTGTGTAAAGATAAAAAAGCAACAAACAAAAAGAGTGATTGTGAAAGAAATGGAAAAATGGAAGTGTCTCGGCAATTTCCACTTAGTTGTTGAAAAGTGACTTTTGTTTCCTTTTTACACTGCTTGCTTCTGCCAAGAAGAAAGGAAATGAATGAAAGGGGTACCCCATCAAGCACCCTGTGTGTAAGAATATACTGTAAATTTCAGAGTTAATGCCAGTGAAAATACACAGGCTTCAAAGAAAAGCAGAATTAATCAGCACTTTTGCACTAACAATTAAGATTCTTCATTCCTAACCAAAAAAACAAAATTTCTAAGTGCTGATGCAGATTTATATTTGAAGTGATTTGCAGTGTAGTGTTTTCTGACATATTCAAGACTAATACTTGCTTTGGCAGGTAAATAATAACAGCTTTCAAAGGCAGTTATTATTTTAATTTAAGACCACCAGTCTGTGCTGCCTTGCTTACTGCAATAACTGCGTTTCTTCCCCCTGTAGACCCCATGTATGCAAGTATGCCCAGTATATGCCCAATATATTATCAAATTTTTGTTACAATTTGAAGAAAAACCTATTAATAGAGTGTATGGGTCACTGTGAAAATCTGGTGTAACTACTTAATTGATTTGGCCTTGAGTCAGGAGAATTTTATGTTTTCAGTTTTCAACTGTGCTTAAGCCCTGCTGATTTCTGGTAGTTATATATTCATGTTTAGATGGTTGTCTTGAATGAGGGTACACCCCTACAGCAAATCACTCTTTTACAGTATTTCCATCTTTATTGTGGTTATGATTATTTTGTCAATACATTCGGAGACATAATTCCTGTTTCTAAAGTGATTTGAAGTCTTGGCACAAATTTTTAAATATAGTATTAATATAGAATTAAAAAGATAAATGATAATTTTACAGAGAAAATGACCTGTATGTTCATGTTGCAAAAGTGAATTTTCTGGTTTACATAAGCACTTGCATAGCACTGGCCAGGAACACATTCTGCTAGAAATTCCCAAAATTAACCACCATGCACTTGAATGTGACCTGTTCTACTACATAGAAAACTATACTTCATGTTAAGCGATTAGTTTAACATTACTTATCTCTGTGAACCAAAAAAATCAACATTTTTTACCTTGTGATATTTTTTAAATATCTTGCAGAACCAAAAGAGATTGAGAGCTGAAAGACTTACTAAGCAAGACAGGTAGAAAGAGTTTTAAATGAAGAACAAATATATGTGTTTATATCTTATGTATCATATTCTGTTGAATATAACTTCTTAAACATATTCCACCTTTGAAACTTGTTTTGAAAGACTATCCTTGAAAAAAATAAAAAAGTCAATTAGAATAGCAACTACAGCTGAAGTAAACAGTCATTAGGGATGTAATGCCACTCTCTGTTCATCCAGCTTGAAAATACTGTTGTGTCTGCACTTCAGCATTTCAGTCTGATGTCTAATGACTTTTGTTCCCAGTTTCAGGGCTTCTAAAATATTGCTGAAAGCTGAAATCTTTCCTTTGTTTGAACTGCTAATTAGTTTTGTGTATATGGGATTTATGAAGTACTGGGTGTTTAAATCATATCTGAGATTAAACCTGCCTGGAAATTCTCTGCATTTCAAAATATATAAAGAAAAGCGGCATCCTAACAAATTCAAAGTTTATGAATTACTTCTTATGGATAAAATGAATCTGCAAATCTTTTACCAAACAATTGCTGATTACCCCAGTCCTCTTGTTTTAATTGCATTTTCCTCGATTAAATCCTTTAGCCAGCCATGAATGGAGTAAGAGCTCTCACCAAGAAATAATGAAAACAACATGCAATGCCAGGGCTCCCCATTTCCCTGCCTGTTTTGCTGACAGAGAAAGGTTTGTACAAATCTCACACAGCTTCTGTCACCTGATATCTGAGTTCATTGTCTAAACAAGGGAGAAAAATTATCTGCTTAACAATAAAGCTTATATTTTCATCTTCCTTAGATTCTGTAGACATTGTCTTACTAGGAATACAATCTGTCAGGAAAAGCAAAGTCTATGCAAAGAAATTTTTATTGGTTCTGTGTTATGTTACAGTACTTTTATTAGACGGTGACATTCCTAAGACAGCACCTGCTGCGTGGATTTGGGCTGTTAGCCAGAAAAGAAATAAAAAAGAAATGTGTGGTTTAAATCCAAGCAGCAATGGGCTTGCACTACTGTAACAAATACCCACATGCCTCAACAGTTGGAAAGTTAGAGTGAATCACAGTTGTAAGCATTGGGGATAGATATATGTATAAGTGGCACTGTTATCACCTTAATTTTCAGAGCAAGAGAAGATATAAAATGTCTCATCTACATCTGTACTCCTTTCCCCTGTGAATACAACTATTGAATGATATTTTCTACCCAATATACATGGAAAGAGAGAACTTTTCTTTTCCTTCGTCTGTGGATTTGTTAGCACACTCTGGCCCATTCTACTGCCAAAGCAACAGAATCTATAATGAGAAAAAAAATCAAATTCAATTTATCCTTGTAAATCTGGAACAGGTCTAGATTTAATGCAGTATGAATGTGGCTGGAGGCAGAATTATGTCTAGAAATATTTGTGGGCTTCCAGGGCTGCTCAAACTGCTCCCCATGTGTAAAAATTCACTTCCCAAAGCCAAAGGAGATCACAAACCCAAAGCAAATGTAGTTCTCAGACATCATACAAAAGATCATTTCTCCTTTTTGAGTTCTGCATTTGATATTCTGGAAGTAAGATCTGGATATATGATCAAATCTAAAAAGTAAGCAATAAAAAAAGCTGAAGAAAACAATAAACACTAAACTAGAGGACTATAAGCTTCTTCGTTTTTTTTTCTACATCATTTCTGGATGTAGAATTTTCTCTCTGGATTTACATTGTGTGTTGATACACCCCTAGTCTCCTGCAATACAGGGCAGATGTCGTAGAATTCCTTTTCATTGATCACAGGCAGGTTATTTCAGATGGAACATAAGCCTGATCTGGTCCTTCATGCAGAGAGAACTTCTGGTTTAGAAGCTAATGTCTAGCAGCAAGATTGTCATTGAAAAAGACAGTAAGTAATGTTCTGTCATCTTCTGACATTTATCACTTTCTCAAAAGAGCAATATTTTGGCCTTTCAGACATCTGTCTGTTAAAGTTCACGGGTGTTGATTTTATGGGATTAGTCCAGACAAGCATAACTTGTTTTGAAGAAAATATAAGTAATTCCTCAGACTTTTAATGGGAAATGGGCAAGACACAGATCACATATTCTCTGTATTATACTCCTGTGACAGATATAAGACAAAAGTAAAAATTTCATGGTTTGAGTAATAGTACTTATTGGAAGTCTGTTACTATTGACACAATTAATTTACCAGCACTCTCAGTGGCTGGGTCAGGGCAACCTCACACATAAACACAGACTAGGATGAGATTGAATCAAAATTTGCCCTGGGAAGAAGGACATGGGTGTATTTGTGGATGAAAAACTCAATATGAATCATCAATGTGTATTTGCATCTCAGAAAGCCAACCACATCCTAGGCTGTATCCAAAACAGCAGCAGCATGGCCAGCAGGTTGAGGGATTAATTCTGCCCTTCTCTGCTCTGGGGAGACCCTGCCTGAAGTGCTGCAATCAGCTCCAGGGCATCCAACACAAGCGAGACGGACACCTGTTGGAGACCAGAGGAGAGCCAGTGACTTGATCACAGGACTAAAACACCGCTCCTATTAACACAGAATGAAAGAACGGGAGTGGTTTGGTTTGGTTTTTGGATTTGTTTTCATTTGCCCAAAGAGATTGAAAACTTCCTGTTCCCAGAGGTGTTTAAGATGAGGTTCTGAGCAACCTGGTCTAGTGACAGGTGTCCCTGATCATGGCAGAGAGGCTGGAAACAGATGATCTTTAAGGTCCTTTCTAATCCTAAGTATTCTATAACTTTATGTTTCTATAATTTCCCAATATTCAAGAAAATTCCTATACCGAGAGAATTCCGAACAAATTGGAACTCACTGAGAGGTCCTTTGCTATGTTCAGAAGGTATGGTTAAACCTTCCTTCATAAGAACTGGTGCCAGGTATAATTTTTTTATAATGCTGATTAGAAAAATATTATATAATTTGATGTAATTAAATTTCAGCCAAATGTGTCACCAGTGGAAAAATCCACTTGCCTGCAACTCTGTTGCGAACTGTGTCTCATGTGGTAATTCACAGCAATTGCTAACAGGAAATGCTAATGAAGGGTTTTCTGATGTTTTCCCTTTTGAGTCCCGTTGGTGGGAAGGTATAATAATGCTAGATCAAATAAGAGTTTTCAGTAACTTACAGCTGGACTTTACAGACAGCTTTGTATCTCTCTCACTCATAAAAGTCTTCATATACTGATTTGCTTCCATTGTTCAAACTTCTTGTCATATATTTTGAAAATAGGTGGCAATACTATTGTCCATATATTTGACATATTATTTTAACTGCTTGGCATTAGTCCAATTTTTTTTTTCTACTGAAACTGAATGAAATATGAGGGTATCTCAATTTGCAAAATTCCTTCCTAAAAAGGAATGACTGGGTGTCCTTAATTCAGTTTTGTTGATTCAGCCAGTGAAAAAAGCAACTAAGATGTCATTTATGCTCATGAGCTCCTCGTCTGCATAATACAGTGAATATTAATATTGCTTCATTACTAGGTAAATAGAACATATTTCTATTTCTAAATGTCAATAACACACAAAATATGTTCTCTGGGTAACCTCTCTTTCAACTAATTTCTCTTTATGGATGCCTGTAAATCACAGATTCCTTTTAGGAGAATCATACTTTAAATATTTCAAGCCCTTGGGGAGGAGATATGGATATCTTCTTTTTCTTTTACTGAAACATTTTATGTTTTGGGGAAAAGAGTGTCTCTTTGCTTGGTGGATGATCTGTACAACCCAATAGAGCAAAGACTTTTGTTCATGGTTGGACCTTTTAGATTTTCTTACCCATATTAATTGAGTAATTGTGGCCTTCCTGATTGATAGCTGAGTACTTTATTTCACTACAGTCTTTTCACACAAGGTACCTATGCAAAGAACTTCTGCTGGGCATAGTGAGGAATGTAGATGGGCATGTTACCAACCAGTGATGAGCAAATTTAAATTCAGAGGATGTTATACCCTGAGCCTTGGACTTTCATTTGTGCCTAAACACAGCACATATAAATGTCGTCTGTATGTGTAGGAGGGTAGGCTTCACAAGGATCAAGATTAAAGAACTGGACTCACCCAGGTTTTCCAGCTGGGCTCAGATAAAGGCTTCCCAGTTAGACTCTGAAATCTTGAAATCTTGGAAGATTTCAGGTAGTTTTCATGAAACAGTCTTGTGAATGATGCAGTGTGTCAGTATTTGGCATGCCTTGACATCTGAACTTTCTGAATCTGTCTATCCCATGGGAAGGGAGGGTTATTGGTTAGTCATGTCCTATTTAACATAGGAATATTAGGTTCCTTCTGGTTTTATCTACCTCTGTGGGCACAGAAAAATTAAAAACTTCCTAAAAATATCAAGTATCATGCTTGTTTTTTACACAGTCCTTGAATATTGTCCTTTCATGTTGGGATGACTCTATCATAGACAGTGAACTCAATGGTTCTTCACCATCAGTGCAAGTGGAGGCTACTTTAAGAACATGGGAGAGAAGATAAATACTCAGAAGAATACGAGAGCTATGACAAAAATAACAGTTCTTATCTATTTTTAGCAAATTACATCCAACCTCTAGTTCTTTCAAGATAAACCCTTAAAGTTTTGAGTTGTTTTGTTTTAGAAGTTGGGGGATTTTTGTTGGTTGAATGTTGTTTTTTGTTGTTTTGGGTTTTTTTCTTGATGAAGTATTAGAATTCCTGTTATATTACTATATAATATTATAAGATATTACTAATTGACCCACTGGCAATTTTAATACATTTGTGCAAAATCCTGAAAAAAATATTTCATTACTAATTCAAAAACTTAAAATGCTGAAAGAAAATTCTGCTGAACCATAGATGATATGGCTTTTATTTTTGAAGTAGTCCTGTTTGGATCAATTCTCTTGTTAACAGCAACACTTTGCTCTCATTGCTCAGTGTTGCTTGATGTATTTTCCCTGTCAGCTGCAGGGGGATTGGAATTAACTAGATGATTTTCAAAGATCCTTTCCAACCCAAAACAGCCCGCACCAATGTGTAATAATTCACAGAGTTTTCTTTTTGCCTCCTTTTCCTTCCTAGGCTGAGATTTTCTTTTGACCACTTTAGAGAGAGGTATTTACATGGTTAAAATTCACATCACCTGAAGACCTTTCCTTCTGCCACTCTTTTTACCTCATTTTCAAATGAGAAACAATATGTTCACTACTTTGGCAAAAGAGACTGTCACTGCATGTGCTCACAAGCATGTGCTTCTTTAAAAGGCAATACATTCACTGTAAACACATATTTTTCCTGTTTGACGCATTCCCAGTCTTTATGCTGGTTACTGCTGTATATGGTTCACCTCAAAATCAATGCATATTTATATGCAGATTGGAAGAAAATGAATGCTTAGAAATGTTGCATTCATCAACTCTCCTTACATTTTGAGGGTTGTCTTTTTTTCTGGTCTTTAAGACAAATTCTGCATTCAGTGTTAAGTCGTAGATCTCAGGGTACAGCTCTGATGGGTTAATTGTCATGGAAAGGTTGAGAAAGGGTACAGGAGGTCCTAGAAACAAGAACTGCTATGACTCCTGGGGAGTATATGCTTTCAGGACAGAACATGAAGTCTTGTTATAAGTGTAAGCTCACAGTTGCTCTCGAACATCTCTAGAGAAACCCTAAAAGGATGATATTTAGACAAGACACAGGATTGGTAAAGGTTAATTTCCCAGAGGAGATCTGTGCCAAAAAAAAAAAAAAACCAAAATAAAAAGAGTAGCAGGAGAAGCACAAGGAAGTATTTTCAGTATAACAATAGGGAGATTCCATCAATGTATAAGCTCTTATGAATATTTTGCAGTGGTGCTCAAAAATAACTAAATCTCATGCCAGTTCTCGACTGCTCTGAAATTCTGAGATTTAGAAGCATTTTTGAAGGTAAGATTCTATTCCTTCTTCAAGGAATGTAACATTCAAACAAAAATTACATAGATGTGTGGCTTTAGGTGCGGGCAGAGAGTGGAGAACTAATTTTTTGCTATGAAGTGTATAGGAATTCTTTTGTCTTCGTGAAGCATAATAGTCACACACCATTTTTAGAAATTAAAAAAATGTGAACAAGTATCACACGTACATTCTTGTTCTGTTTCTTATCCCTTGTACCCCTATGAATATTTTAAAACTAAAGACTTAAAAGAGAGGATTTTTTTACCTTTAACAGTGTTTTTCTTAAAGACATGGCTCTCTTTTTCATTTTGAAAACCGCTTAGGATGAAATGTTGGATGTTGGTTCCAAATTCATTTGTTCTGCTGTCCATCAGGAGTAATTGAACTAATATTAATGAAAACATCACACTAGCAATAAAAAAAATGCAATCTATAGAACAAGCTTCTTATGCCACTCTCTCTGACTTCTCCCACAGTCCTGTTCTGCAAAGAGGAGCAGGAGGGAGCTGTGAAGAACATCTTCCAAGAGCCATTATCCTTCCCTGTTCATCTCCAGTGATCTGTCACATGTCACATTTTCCACCCTTAAAGGCATATGGTGGGTATTAGAGATGATTGCTGCAGCATGCTGATCCTGGCCCTACATATCCTTGTTTGACACACTAGATTGTTGAATGACATTTAGTTTGACAAAAAGAGTTGCATGTGCCTTTCATTTTTTTTGCCTTTTTTTTAAAAAAAAAAGATTAACAACTTTCCTAAATACAATAGAGAAACAGAGTTTCTCTGTGGTTTGTAGCAGATTTTCACACTATTCAAGAATGAGATTAATAGTAGTCTGGAATACTTAATACATCAGTAATTACTATTCAAACACATCCCATGTGCTGTTGAGTAAGATTTTGGGCACACTGGCTTATATTTCAGTGAAATATTTCTATGCAGAAGATAAGCACAGAGTAGTATGAAAACTAGGATAAACTGTACCACATGAATTGGGCAGAAGGGAATGGAATATGTGCGTACGAGAGAACTTAATGTTTCAGATGAATATCAGATTTAATTCAGGTTCAGTCTGTGATCTGTTACTGGCTTGACACATACTCTAGATCAGAAAAGAGGGTAACAGCAGACATATGATATAACAAGGACTTATTATGATTCTGACACTGATTTGTTTGCATTTGTTTGTTATTTATTTAATCTATCTCTGTTAATAAAGAGTAAAATCTAATATAGAGTTAAAAAATCAAATAAATTTCTGTAATCGAAAATGTCCACAAGATTATTAGGGTTGAACAGTTGTAGTGCTTTGATATCTCTCTATATATAGAGATATATAGGTGTACATGTATATATATATTTTCATCCTAGAATGGCTCTTCTTCAATAGCAAGTCTAGTGGTAATCAGAATGAGAAAATTTATCTTGGGTTATAAAGCAAAAGTCTGTCACTCATCAATTTGTATAGAATTATTTTTCTTGAGGTATTCAGTAATGTTTTCATCATTCCATCAGTCCAATTGTAAATTGCATAAGCTATGGAGTTTTGATCCTTTTCTTTGGGCCATTAGGAAACCCTTTGTACTGTTTTATCACTGGAAAACATTGGTATCCTTTACTGCAGTTTGTTTTCTCTCTTCTACACCTTTTTTCCATGTTAAACAAATTTGTACAGAACTTTAGGAAAGACAATAGCTCTCAGTTTTTTTGGGGTCCTTATAGTGCTAACCTTCATACTGCTGCATCATTCTTTTCTTAAAAACCCCATAATCTCATTTATTATTTTTTATTTCCAAGCTGCAAAAGAGCTTTGAAAAATGAATGTCAGTTTCCATTAAAAGCATCTATTACTTACAGTTCAGATTTCCTCAACTCAGTATTGAATCTTTGTCAAAGAAGAAAAAGGGGAAAAAAATCCCCTAGACTGGGTTTCTACCCTTGCTTATGCAAATACCATTATCTCACACAATAATTCCATTTTATTTCAGTCATTTTGGTTGCATATTATAGGTCAGGTACAGTCTTTGATTTGCATGCTTTATTTGAAAGTCACTTACAGAGATCACCTAAAAATTACCTGTGAATATATGTGTACGTGTGGACAAACTTCCATTCCACACCCAGCACAAGGTGCCCTGTATTGCCTTCCCTGTGTTGGTGAATTTTTGATCTTGCAGGTACGTTCAGCTGACAGAACACCAGTGCCTGTAGATGTCAGTCATCTGTCTGGAGTTCCTCCTACTCAGTAAAGACAGCTCCAATGAAGCCGCCTACAGCTAAAACAGTGAGTTTTGCAAGATTAATATTCCCACATACTGACAAGGTACCTACATTTGCACAAAACAATGTTGCCCACTTTTAAAAATAATAGTGGACATTTCTGATTTTATTTAAATATTTCCTCACTCTGACACTCATATAGGAATAAAGTTAGTCTTGTCTCAATTAGAAATTTATAGACATTTTTCTTTCTTTTTTTTCTTATCACTAGAAGGGCACTTACCTCCTCCCTCTTCCCTGCCACATAACAAAGGCATCTTTGTTGGTGAATGCTTTAGACAACGTGTATTCTCAGGATGCAATTCTGTTTTGATAACCACCTAATGACTTAATTAGATAATTGCATAATTGCAGTAAGTAAAAAAAACCAACATTGTACAAAATGGAATAAATAATTGAAATTAATTTTTCCTGGAGAGGAGGGAGTAAATTTTGAATTTCATAACCTTAGCTTATCAGTGACATTAATTACACCTTCCATTTTAATAATCTTCCATTAAAAAGCTGCTGAGAGATCAACCAGATATATTTTTTTACTCTGTGAGCCTTTATGTGATGAAAAGAAACATAATAATTTGAGAGTGGTGGGTATAGATTTCTATTTTCAGTCCTATTTTTCTTATCATTGGAGCTGACTCCTAAAAGCTTTACAAAGCCTTTCATTATTTGATTCTTACATTTCAAATAGTCAGTGTTGATGGCACAAGAATTTTATATTTGGCCCATGCCAGGCATATTATAAACAGTTGTTTTGCCCCAAATTTTTATTAGCTATGACATAACTAAGGGTGTTATCAGATAGTTAATTAAGCAATTTATTATTTAGGATTACTCAATCAAACACTACTTTAAGCACATGAGTCATGGTTGTTGAGAAGGATTTTTAATCTAATAATCTGATATATGTTTTTATAATGTTTACTATATAATTGAAATTATCAGAAGGAAAAAAAGTATATAGGACTTAAAGGAATTTTGAATATCTGAAGGACCATTTGTTTTGTCAGCATTGATTTCAGAGAGTGACTTTCTGTAGTACATCATGTGCCCTAAATATACGATCACACCTTTGAATCATCCCATTGTTATAAATATCAGAGATGAAATAACGAATTACATACATTTCTGAAACTCTTCTCTGTTTTTCTTTTATTTTTCTATATGGCCAACAGTGTTAGGTCTGCCTGTCTGCACTAGACTCCTCCAAATAATGTTCAAATTTCATAGATTTTGACAAATCAATCCAATCAAAAACTCTATATTCCCAAAGGCAAAAAGTAGTTTTCTATTGTGAAAATAGAAACCATCCTTCTCCAAGGCACCAACACTACTTCAGGCACATGTGAACTAGCAGGCTGGATAATGGTTGTGGCAGCACTGAGCAGAGTCAGGCTGTGAAATCTGTCTGGGAAAATGAATAAATATTAAGATGTTCAGTCAATGCTGATATCTGTGCTACCGAGGTTATATTGATAGCTACAGTGACTGCCATGCCGTATGTCACACAATCTGGCCTTACTTCTTGCTTGCTTTCTTCTGAGGGTTAAATCCATGTTCCTTTTGGTCTCATTCAAGAGCAGCAATATGTTAATAAGTAAAGAGGCTTCTCTTGAAGCTGTTATTAACAGAGAATATAATTTAAAATATATATTACATATTTAAACAGGAGTTTACATTTGCCTTTACAGATGTGGATTTGCCAGCTCTACAGAAAGAAGTTGTTTTTTGAAAGCTTCTATTGTAATATTTCTTTTCATGCTTACATTACCAATATCTGAGAGCAGCTTTTTGAAAGGCCTAGTTACACAAAAAAAGAAACTTTAATAAAACCTCTCCTTAGTTATGATACGTTGATAAGCCCTAACTGGTCTTGAAGGCAGTTAGTACATGTACACTTTTTTAAGAGCTCCTAGCAGAGCAAGCCCATGGTTATACATTTTAATTTATATGTATATGTGTGTGTGTGTGTGCATATATATATATATATATATATATATATATATGTAAATTTTAACCCAGCCCTAGCTGCTTCAGAAACACTAGTATTAGAAAAACTGAAAATCAGGTATTGAAGGAAATATTAATTCACACTATTTTGAATGTATGGTTTTAAACCCAGGCTTTACAGGCTCACTCAAGATCCATGTGATTCAAGGATTCCAGTCTTCACTGTCTTGCTGAAGTACAGCAGTCGGTCATGGAAGACAGTGCAAGATGTTTCATCATTTGCCAAGCAAGTCCACAAACCCACAAAACTGTTGGCAATAAATCTTCTGTATCTCACAGGGCTATAACTGTAATAATACATTAGGTTCTGCAATAATATCCTGCTTTGAGGATTGATACTTCCCCAGAGATAGAATGTCCTCATATCTATCAGGTAATTACAAATCACTCTTAACATGAAGCTAAAATGAAGGATTGAAGTTTAGCTACTAGCCTATAATTAAATACATTTACATATAGAAATGTTAAATAAAATAATACAAAGAAATTATTTTGCCCTTAGATTTTAGTCTAAAAGATCTCAGCTGTAGTTTATTGAAACTAAGAAACTGTGCTGAAATAATGCAAAAGGCACACAGAAACAGTCAGAAGTCTTTTATAATGCTGATTGCAGTAAAAATCAAAATCTGGTACTATGGGTTATGCTCTGCATTAAATAAACTATTGCATAAAGTAGTTTGACATGTAGATGCATCTACAGGCTTTAAAATCAAGTACATAATTTTGAAATAACTTTTTGTTTTTGTGCTTTAAGCTTCAATATTCTTCAGAAATGAGCCACTACTATTTTCAAATAAAAATAAAAAAGCATTCCTGAGTCTACTTTAATCTGCTGTTTATTGCTCTTTTCTATTGATTGCATAGTAAACAATTATTTTATTATGAAATTTTGAATCTTTCTATACCACTAAAATGATAGCAAAACCAAAGCCATGCATTTGGCATGCATATATGTTTGTGGGCAGCACTAATAAGTGCTTACTTGTGAATCAACCAATATAGCATCTTGTATTGTAAGTCCATAAATGGTTCTGGATTAAATTAATTTACTTAAAACTCAACATTCAATTTTTGTCTTTGCTGCAAATCAAATGACTAATTTTAAACAAAAAGCATTCCAAAGAAATCAAAATAACTATTCATGTAGTTCAGACCCTAATTCTTATTTTGGTCATACACATTTTAGGGAGTAATAGACCAATCCAGCTTTCTATATTCATGTTAATTGGCAACAAGTGTTGACAAAAAATGTATATAAATACTTGCTCTAGACTTCAATATTTTTAGATTACAGTATGGTTATTTACAGATATTTTCTATTTCTATATTGTAAAATACAAGGATTTATTGGTGACTTTTAATTGGGAAAACAAAAAAGTATGGTAATCATGGAAAGGTTTTTCTATTTGTAGTATTCAGAAAACTTTTATCCTTTTAAGTCCTCCTTACAGATATAGTCTGACAGATAGGTAGACAGATGGACAAATAGAATTGGCAGATAGGGATCACAGTTTATTTTCCTAGTGAATAAGTTGATTACATTGGGAAAGCTGACTATACAAACACAGGGAATGGAAGAAAACAGATGGTATGCGTTCCAATGCCTGGTGGCTGTTTGAGCATTAAACATTTGTCTGAACCGATTCCCTGTAAGTAAAGAATCTGTATTTTTTAATATCTTCCATTAAGTAAAGACCCAGTGAGCGAGGAAATAAGGAAAGGAGAATGAACTTGCAATGTTATTTCAAAGATTTAAACATTCTTTATGTTTTAAACCCAGTAAACTATCATGGGAAAATCTTTGTTTGAAAGGAGAAAATAAAAAATACCTAAAGTAGAAATAGGAAAAGGTAAAACTCTTAAGTAAATATGAAAAATGTCTTCCAAAACAGTTTATTATTTCATGAAGATATTTTACACCAGTCATTTTTAAGATCTTCCATTCCTGGTGACTCGACAGCAACATAAGCTTGCAGGTCTGCTTGCAGATGAATGGTGGAGTGCAGGCTCCTAAGTTTTATATAACTGCTATCCTAATAGCAGAATCAATGACATTACACAAACCTGGCTCACACCCATCACCTGCAATTACAATGAGTTGCTGTTCATTGCATGTGTGGTTGTTGTTTTTAAGTCACTGAGGATTAAGGAAGAGAGAAAAATGTACTACAGTCCAAAGTCATGAAGGGGAAAGTGTGTTAGAGCCACATACACTGTATATTTATTTACTTATGATGAGCCCCAGCCACGAGCCATCAGCTTACAGTTTCTCTTACAATCACCCTCATTGGCTATTCATGAGCAGGTCATGAATAGCAGGATTATATCACTTTGTTTTTACTTCCTTAATAGGAGCTATTAAAGAGTCACTTTTCAGATTGGTATTATTAACTGTTTGTTAGGCTATATTTTATGAATAGTGCTTTCCTTATTCAGAAGACTAGAACAGCATAGAGAACTGGAAATGGTTTGAGAAGTATTATGAACATCAAATTATTTGTAAGACAGGAAATAATTGGTATACATTGGCAAATGTAGTTTGAATAAAAGAGCTGAATACTAGCTTATTGCAGGAAATAGTTCAGACTGTTATTCTGAAGAGATCTGCACCACTACTCTCCAAATTGCCTGTATTGCTTTTCAGATCAGTAGATTTTAAAGCCCAAAAAGGGCGTTCACATTTTAACCTAATGACTAACAGGCTACAGGACAATCAATTTCACTAAGTGATCCAGAGTGACAATCACAATTTTGTAACATATAAAGAGGCAACCAAACATACCCAAACTTCATTTTAAGTGTTGAAACCACCTCATTCCATGGCAAAAAGGATTTAGTGCAGCTCTGTGTAAGATATCCCAAAGGTTTAATACGTTCCTCATTAAACATGTGTAGCATGATCCCAGTCTGAATTTGTGTAGCGCCGTGTCATCACTTTTTGAGAGCATTTTAGTTAACTAAGCACTGTGAACAACTAGAAAACCTTAAATAACATAGGGCAACAATTCTTTTACTATGGTGAACATCATGTCTTTTCTTGACAATAAACAACAATTGTGGATTTTCTTGCCCTCACTTCTTCAAGAACTGAATTTCAGAGCCTTGTTTTTAGGGCTCCAAATGTCAGCATCTCATTTAAAAAAGATGCATCAGTAATATGGATTAATTTGTGCCAAGATAATTATGCTAGAAATAATCAGACCTTTTTTCAAAGATTTCAATCTCAAAATAATCTTTCCATTTCTTTTCCATGTGTTCTTTCTATGTAAAATACAAGAGACACAAATGTCAATTCAAAAAAGGAAATTTCAATCTTGATATTTTCTTTCACAGTACAATTTTATTGGAGTTTATTAATTATTTTTATCTTCTTTGTCTTCTGTTTCTGAACACTAAATGCATTATTAAAATTTCAGCATTTATTTTAAAACTGAAGATCAGGTGTTAGCCACACTATATTCATAATGTTCCCTTACTCTCGAAATCTAAAATTTATCACTGCTGGGAAAAAAAGGAAATAAGAGTTTCACAAGTGAAAACTTTAGCAGAAAATGATGTATTTCAGCAGTCATTGAATAAATGGCTTAATACTTAATTTAATACTTCATTTTAATTAAATATGAAAACAACATTCAAATTGAAATAAACATTACATCAATCAACCATTCTTCAGATTACATCCAAAAAACCTCTCACTGAAAAAAAATCATGGCTGTACATGTAACACAAAAAGCTGAAAGGCAAAAGGAAGCATTCTAGGATTTGATTAGAGATGTATATGTTTTCATGGTAGTTAACATTAATTTTGACAAGAAACCTCAGCTATTCAGCTGCTCAGGTTTTTTTTGGTTTGCATATTATCATGCCGTTCAAGCTTTGAAAATAAGAGATGTTTACCTAAAATTAAGAGAGTAAAACCCTTTTGTCTTCTTTATTAATATAAGCTTGAAATATCAACATCTAAGTTGCTTTCAGTATAGACCATAAAATCTTGTGATAATATATTCTGGGAGGGAGTTCAGCTGACCCCTAGGGCAAGACCCTGCTCAGAGCAGTGGATATGAAGTTAGCACTTGCATCTAGTTTGATCTTGGGGGCTTCCAAGCACAAATACTGCTTAACTTTAATGAATTGTGACTACTTCCAACACTTGTTTGTCCCCACAGAGAAAAAAAATATTCTTAGATATAGTTTTAACCATTCTTATTTCAATAAGACTATTACACACCATAGTGAGGAGTCTGGTTCCATCTTCTCCATATCCCTCAAGTATTAAGTTCCCTCAAAGCTGCCTCTTCTACAGACTGAATATGCCCTAGACATTCAGCCTTGTTTCACAGGATAAGTGCATCCAGTCATTTTGGGAGGATTTTATGATTTTCTGTTATTTTATTGACATCTTTGTCATAATGAGGGCCTTCATATTGGATACAATATTCCTGGTGTTCTTAACCTAGGAACTGACAGGTAGAGGTGACCAGAAGGACAGTTTATAAAAAATGTGTGACAATGTGGTTTTACCTCTTGGAGGGGGAAGAGTGTTTGATCTGCAAGCATTAAACATTTGTCAGCAAACATCATTATGACATTGTGGACTGGTCACAAATCTGTCTGAAAGAGTGTTATAGGTATATGTAATCAAATGGACTGGTAGGACTCTCCACAAGAGGGAGTGACACAAACCCTCAAGAATGCAGATGGACATTCCTTTCCCGTAAGATGCCATTACAAAAAAAAAATTCAAGAAGCATGATGCTTCTCCAACCCAGACAATAATCTAAACTACATTGCCAGTAGGATGATTTGCACAGCATGATCCATAGAAAGCTGATATATATCTCAAAGTTCAAATTCTGTTGGTTTCTCTTTAAAAGCATTGTTTAAAAAGTACAGACTTCTTTTTTAAACTTTTTTCTTATATTTTTGATTCCCTGGAGGAAGCACAGTGGTTGTGAAAATATTTCCCTGTCTTACAGAGGCATGTACATATATGCACATATAAATATATACTATGCCTTGTTTATATTTGCAATGCTACTGGTATGGTGACAAGTCATGTCATGTTTCTATGAAAAAAAGAAAGATGGCAGGAAGGAAACAACACCCAAAATAGAGTAACACACTAGTGCTAAGAGATTATTGTATCCTTCCATCAAAATTTGCTTTCAAATCTGCACATATTTAAAAAAAATTGTAGAATCTCAACACTGAACTCAACACCTTTAACTTGTTGAAGCATCTAAGACAGTGTGTTTTTCCCCTTGTTGCTTTAATTCAGATTCATGTACAGACTTATGTTGCCCACAGAAGTAGCTGCAAGGGCAGAGTAACACAAGGACTGTTTCAAGAAAACCCGAAATTGTGCCAGGGGTATTCATTCCAGGATTTGCTTGTACACTTTGCCATTAGCATCTGCAGCTTGCATTTATGAAATTGTTTTAGTTATTTGATATCTCTATCAGACAACTGGTTACTAATTTCTCCACAGTGTCCCATCAGAAGCACAATAGAAAGATTATCTATAAGAAACTAAAAAGGTCTTGTCCAACCAGATGGAATCACTGACTCAGAAATGTATTTGCACAGCTACAAGTTCAGAGATAAACATATATTACAGGAAAGAGGTTTTTGTTGTTGTTGTTTTTGGTTTGGTTTGGTTTGTTTGTTTTGGTTTTTTTTATAAAGAATCTGACCTCAAATTTTAACTTGTTCTTCCATCTAGGAAATACAATGTTTTAAGATTTTGGTTTTTTTGGGTGGTTGGTGGTGTTTGATTGTTTTTTGTTTTTTTTTAATTTTATTATTTTAGAATAATCTTCTGCAATGGGTAAAAAAAGTTGTCATACTCACACAAGTATGAAACTAGTGTCTTCTCAAGTATAAACAGAAGTAGACTTGTCACTGCTTATAAAGAAAGGAGACAATTTTTTTTACAGATTTCATTGGAAGCATAAAAGCTGGGTTTTTTGACAATACTTAAGTTTCCTTGTTCTTATTAATTATACCTGTACTGCATGTCAGTCAATGTCAAATTTTCTTCTTTGAGAAGGCCTTCCAGCCCTGTGGTGTGCATGAATATGTACCTGTCTTTTCAACCAATCTCTGCCAATACCTTGTAAATTGATCTCTGTTTTAATAGCCTTGGTGCAACAGTCTTTTGTGGTGAAGTTATGCCTCCCCTTCTAATTCTGATGAATAGACTCATTGTTGAAAATGTGGTGGCTAAACATTTACTAATCTTGGCTGTCTGCAGAGATGCAGAAACATGTTGGCTAGTCAGACGGGTGCGCCTTTTCATGTGGCATTACAATACAGATAGTTTTTATGAGTTTCTGTTTGTATGCCAGACTCAGAAAGTACCCATCCCAGTCATTTTCCTGTGTCTCAGGGCTCAGTGTGTGCATGCCTGGGAGGCTGATTGCTGAGCAAGTTTAACATGATCTCAAGGGAAGAAAAAGGTGAAGTGATTTAAAATAACTAGTGTGTAAGTATAGCTGAATGGTTTTCCTTTATCCTGCTGACTAAAAGGGCTAATTGTCAATTACAAAAGTGTCCATAATGAAGAAGTAAGGTCACCTGAACCAATAAGATCCAATATTTGCATTTGGACGGGTAGGAAAAAAAACGTGAAAAAAGTGAATTTTTATTAAAACTGAGAATTAGAAAAAAACACAAAACCAATCAAATGAAATCCAAAGCACAATATCTTACATTTTCAGTGTGATTACTTTGTTTCAATTTTACAAAATCTTCTTTGTCTCTTTTGCTTAACTGTTCTCATCCCCAAAATAAATCTACTGTTCTTGGTATTGGTTCACATTACGTGTGGGATGGTAGAATCCTTAAACACATTCTTTTATCCACAAAGTACAGCCATGCCTGAATGGAACCTGACAACCTTTTAGCAGGAGCTTGTCACAGTAACCAATGGTAAGAAGTGGTGAATCAAGCTGAGCATCTCCCGGATGGCTCTGAAAGCGTTCACTTACAGAGCATGTGGGATGCATTCAGTGCCCTAGTTTAACAAGTTTTCTCTATGAAACAGCAAGTAGAATTTGTCTTTCTTCAGTGCTGTTGTGTAACTGTTTCCTGTCACACTTCTTCTATCTCCTTAGAAATTTATTATGCTTCTGGTTACTTTTAGGCTACTTATGATAGGGAAGAGATAACAATTTTTTCCAACTATTTGGTAGCATTCAACAGGGCATGTCAAAAAGCAGATTTCTAAGGTGATACCAGATTTTCTCAGGTGAATGTTAGAGTAGGCACAGTTTTTGGAACTCTCTGACCACCATCCACTTTCATTTATGTCAGTTTGTTTTATAGCTTAATAGCTTAAACTATTAAGTTAATATTAAGTTAATAGCTAACTTAATAGCTACTGATGTGACATTTTGTTCTTAGCTTGCTTGCATTGCAGTAATTGGGGATAAACCTCCAGACTGTATGAATGGTAATCTTACTCTAGAATTTGCTTTTTATATCTCTGCCTAGCTAAGATACAGTGATAGTCCATCCTGAAATATATAATGGAAGAAGACTTGAGAAAGAAGGGCTTAAAATTATTTCTCAGAGTCTGTCCCACCTGAATGTAGCCAGATCAGTCTAAATTTATCATTATCCCTTTATCTCTGCAGCCTGAGATGCATTCTGTCCCTCTTGGTGTTAGTGGGTTTGTGAACAGTTGGCAAAAATGGTCTGTGGGTAGGCAGTAAAGGGGAAAACATTGATGATATGTCTATACAGTGGAGGCTAAATGTGTTACACAGCTGCTGTTTTCTCTGTAAGGTATAAGTAATCCTCAGAGGGTGAGACCTATGAAACACAACAGCCGTGATCTGAATGGCCTGGTGCCACCAGACCAATTTCCTTCAAATGATTCTATTCAGTGTTAACCAATAGCACATGAATCATCAGGCCAAATTCATTTCAGATGTACAATTCTCTTCATTCTATACATTTGATCTCTGGCTGCGATTAGGTGAAACACGTAGAGTAGCAGTATACACTTCCCATAAAAAACTGCATATGGGCTTTCTCTGGACAGGATGACTGTAAATATTCAAGAGCAAAGAGAAGCAATGGAAATTTTGTGGTTGTGACTTTGAGTTGATACTACAAAAAAAGATTCCATCATAAAGTGAAATAGTTCAGATATTAACTAGCAGATCTCTGACAAAATGATACACCCCCTAGTAAGAACAGTCACATAAAAAGAAAATAAATACTATTTTAATTGTGGTTCTTTCTGTGTACATTTTCTAAGAGATTGTCTGAAATGGCACTTTTTTATGTAACAATCATGTCTGAAGTTTTCCTCTTTTTATCCTGTAGAAGTGAAATTGAGTGATTACTTTTCAATCCCTCTGCCAATTTTTTACAAGGTCTTAATCTCATTCAAGACGTAATAGACTAAGGAATATATTGAATACACTGGGTAATTAACTGAAATTGAAGTCATTAAACAACTAGAATAAGTGGCAGTTCCTACAGGCAGAATTTGAAAAAATAATAGCATGAATGATTATAAAGAACTGTTTCAAAAGCATGAACAGGAGAGACAGAAGATTAAGGAAAGGCTGCGGCTTAGTTTCTAAGTTCTAAAGAATGTCTTTCCCATGTGTATGTTCCAGGTGTTCATGTAAACATTTTTGCTAGCATAAGGAAAACTTGATCAACTCTATGTGTAGGACAGTAAATCCTACTTATACATTTCTATCTGTTAAAATGAAATTTTGTATATATAGCCTCCACTATAAGTGGTTATATTTCCAAAGCTGTAAAGAGGCTTTTAAAATTACTTTGATCTTGAGGTTTGAGCCTGAATTTTATAAGAACAAGAAAGAAGAAGAAAGAAGAAGAAAGAACAAGAAAGAAGAAGAAAGAACAAGAAAGCCAAACAGCATCCTATCTGACTTGTTTGAACGGAAAAGGACTTTTCTGGTTGTGATTTGGTTTTGTTTTTGTTACAGTCAGATACACTTGCTATACTGATACAGTTTCCAACATGGTATCAACAAACAAGGAAGGAAGGTATGAGACCATCAAATTTGAGTAGTTTGCCCATACAAAGCTGTAAATATATAACAGGAATTGGAAATCACAGAATCAAAGAATAGTTTGGGTAGGAAGGGACCTTAAAGATCATTTCCTTCCAGCTCCCCTGCCATGGCCAGGGACACTTCCCTCAACTTCTCTGGGCAACCTCCTCCAGTGCCTTACCACCTTGGACAGTAAATAATTTCGTGTTAGTATTTAAAGTAACCCTGCCCTCCTTGAGTCTGAAGCCATTTAACCATGTCCTGTCAGTACACACCCTTATAAAAAGTCCCTCTCAATCCTTCTTGTAGGCCCTTGAGGTACTGTAAGACTGCTACAAGGTCCCCCCAGAGCCTCCTTCAGGCTGAACAACCACAACTCTCTCAGCTTTTCTCATAATAGATGTGCTCTAGCCACCTGGTCATATTTGTTGCCTCCTTGGACTCATTTCAATGGTCAATGTTCTTATTTTGAGGGCCCCAGAGCTGGATGCAATATTGGGTCTCATGAGAGAGTAGACTACCAGAGTATCAAGATACATAAAATAAGTGCATGGACTTTATTCCTCTTGGCAGAAAAAGTATTACTATGCCAAATCTTTTGCTCTTCTTGGTCAGGTCAGGTGGAGGCAAACAACAGGATCACATAGCCAGATCCCTGTGAAATAACACTCCTGAGATTCTCAAAAGCCACTTCAGAAGTGCACAAGGACTGGAAAAAGACTTTTCCAGTTGTGTTTCTTTTACAGTCAGATACACTTGCTATTGAAAACCTCATGGTTTCCATACTTGGGACCTTCTAGAACATCCCACAGCTCCTTGTGTCTACCTGAGGTCACTGCTTTTTCTGAAAGAGCAGATGAAGGTGAATTTAGACATGTCTAAGTATCTACCCACACCATATCAATTTGCATTGCTGGCGTGTCACAGAACACTTCTGTCCTGCAGAATATGCACAGTGTCCGTCTCTTAGTCTAGATGTAGACAAATTAGACTTCTTTTTCACCCTTTCTGGTGGCTTGTCTGAAGTTAGACATTCAGAGTGCAATTCATGAGAGAAGAGATGAAGATGTAGGAATTGATAAGACTGTAACTGTCAGGAGAATCTTTTCGTACCCACATCACCAATTCACTGCAGCAAGCACTATGACCATGCATCACTATAAAGCTGAAATTTAATTCTTTCTTTTTCTGAGACTAGAGTTTTGTATATATCTAAAGTGATCAAGCTGATTGCAAGTTGCACGTGTTTCAGATTTTAAGTAATGATGGTTATCACCAGACTAGAGTTGGATTTAAAAAAAAGGTCCTGCTTCCTATAAAACCCAGACTTTATAAACAATTACAGCAATATATAATTATATAGAGTAATTAAAATGGTGATTGCAATCTCTTATTTCCTCCCTACATTTTTCTTCTGTACTTTTTTTTTTTGAAAAAATAACTCTTTTAACAAAGAGGAATCCTTTAAGAAAGATTTCTAGAAGATATGAATAGCAGTAATTCTATTTGCTAAGGTTGACTAATATAATAGCCAGTATTTTAAAATTAACTTTGATGAGTACTTCTGTCTACAGCTGTTAATCCCTTCTTAAAAGATTAATGCAATTCTCATCATTGAAAATCTCTAGGCAGGGATAGATTTGGTTCCTAAATAAATTAAAGCTAAATCTAAATAGAATTAACACATGATTTGAATATGAACATTTGGTAAATTGCTCATGCCACACACCATCAAGGTAGTTTGTGTCTTGATATGGCTCAGAGAGTAAAGTTCTCTCTGTGTTGCTGCCTGATTCTTCTTTTACACTTTACTGGTGTGAACTTCCTGTAAAAAATAAAAATAGCAGCTAATATTCTTAAAAAGGAGGGGTGAGGATATGACAGCAGATTTACAAAGGTACTTGGGTTATAATATATACAGATATGTTGTTAGAAGAATTTTCAAATCAAGTAAATAACATTAAAAAAGAAAATTACTGGTGTTCAGGGTCCAGCATAAAAGCTTCTTTTTCAAATACATGAAATTGCTATTTGAAACTTTTTTTGTTCAAATCCTTTTGTGGAGCTCAATGATTCTTTGTAGAATTACAGCCAAGCAAAGAATAGAGCACTTTTTAAATTACTCGTCAATTTTTGAAGTATTACTAGAAAATATGACACAGATACATACAGTGCTGAGTTTTTAAGATGGACCTGATTTTTATTTTTTTTTTTGCAAATAGGGGAGTTGTATCATTTATGGATAAAAGCATTATGTGAGATTCAAATTAAACACATTTTAGAGTATTACCTGATCTTTATGAAGTAAATCTCCTTCCTAAATGCAGTAGAGAAGAACTGATTGGATCCATTACTGTAATTTGTTGCTTTCTCTAGGAGATACTAAACGTCATGAACTTTCCATAGATTACAGAAAGGAAAAATTTTCTCTGGACATAAAATGCACACTTGACAGCTGAGATAAGTTTAAAACAGCTCCTGCTGGCTCAGTCAAAACAATACTCCTCTGGTAGAATTTTAAGTATCCCACATGAACTGTGTTCAAAGTTTAATTCTCACTGAAGTTGAGGGGATTGCCCTCTTTTTTTCTATTAGTTCAACTGTAAGACTGCTCTGCCATTTCAAAATCACGGGTGTGCATTACTATTTTTGCTATACAAATATGATTGTATATTATATATATATTATACTTTCATAACTTTTAATACACAGATTGTTTTTCCTCAAGATCTTTTACTGAAAAAAAAAATAAGATCTACAACTGTTGACACTGAAAACCTATTTCCTCCTCCCCCCATTTTCCTTATATTGGTTTGTGAACTTAATATTTTCATCTTCCTTACTTTTACTCTAACTTTACTTACATTTCTATTACGTTTTATTACATTTACTCTAACTTTTCAGAAGACACTCTGAAAGTGTGAAAGGCACATTTATTCTGAAAATAATGAAAGGCAAAATGTGAAAAAAAAAAAATTCCAATGCATATGATACTAATTTGCATTAGCTTCTTAAAACAAATTATATCTGTTACTATTTTCAAACCCTGTGAAAATAACTCTAAAATTCTTTATTTTGTTGATTTTTATGTAGAATTAAACTTTCAGAATTTATATATTTCTGATTTTTTCTCTTGCTAGCTTCATAAAATAAAGCATAACTGAAATCTTATAAAATCAGCTATAAAGGTATACTCTATACTATTTCAATATATAGTGTTTTTTTATTAAGTTTTTTCCCACCTTTAAAATAGAATTCTAATTATTCCATAGTAGTTGTCCTCTACTCCTTGCCAATAGGCAACATACTACTCATGCAAGTCTTTACTGTCATCCATGTTTCATGTTTAAAGACAAGAAAAATTTAACACTAATTCAAAAAATAGAGGCAAGTGTGAAATGTTCTGGAATTTATTTAACATTGTTGCCTATTAAAGTAGAGCTAGTTTTTCAGTGGATGATAATTTGTTTTGATTTTATCCATCAGACAGTGACTAAAACTAGATTCTCCAGCAGTAACATTCTCCCGACTTTGCGTTCTGGGCTCTGCAGACAATTTGTACTTTGACTAAAGTTTTATTTTTCTACTGATCTATCTGGCCTTAGTGTGAGACTCTGTGGTGTGTGTGGTGGTGGTTTAGGTTGGATTGACTGACTATTAAATTTTCTATGAAATAATTTATAGTTGTTTAGAAATATGTCTAATCATGGTGTTTATACATTTCTGTCCTAGTTTTAGCAGTAAAAAACTCTGAGAAATCAAGAGTGGCCAGTAGTTTCTATGCTTTGTTAATTATAATAAATTTTATTTAAAGAAAAAGGATTAGGAGACAGAAATTAGTAGCAATATTATCATAAACTATTATCATACTTTACAAAATGCCAAGATAAGCTGCATTATGCATATCCTGTTAGTTCCAGTTATGTACCTTTACACAGAATTTCATATAATTATTTGCTGATTCTAATTTGTACTCGTTTGGCTGGGGTAGAGTTAATTTTCTTCTGGAAAGAAGATTGGCTGGTATGGAGTTTATTTAGGATTTGTGCTGAACACGGTGTTGATAATAGAGAGATGTTTTTTGCTATTGCTGAGCAGAGCTTACACAGAGCCAAGGCCTTTCCTGCTTTCCCTACTGCCACACTGGTGAGGAAGCTGGGGCTGCAGGGGAGGTTGGGAGAAGACACAGCTGGGACAGGTGACCCAAACTGACCAGAGGGACATTCCAGACCATATGGCATCATGCTCAGAATACAGAGTGGAGGGAAGTAGGAGGAAGGGAGGAGGCATTTGGAGTGATGTTGTTTGTCGTCCCAAGTCACCATTGTGTGACGGGGCCCTGCTCTCCTGGAGATGGCTGAACAATCTGCCTGCCCATGGAAAGCAGTGAATTAATTCCTTTACTTGTTAGCGTGGCTTTCTTTTTTCCCTATTTAAACCATTTTTATCTCAACTCATGAACTTTCTAGTTTTCACCCTTCTGATTCTGTCACTGCTCCTGTTGGTAGGGAATGAGTGAGTGGCTGTGTGGGGCTTGGCTGGGCTTAAACCTTGACATCATACAATATATTATTGGTCAGAAAAATCTGTGATTCAGTGGGGAAACTTAGCAGGAGGATTTTTTTTTTCACCCAAGAATTTTATTTCTACTTTCAACCTGCTCCTCTTCATCCTCCAAAAAAAAAAAAGAAAAAAAAAAAAAAAGAAAAAAAAAGAGTGTTCTACTGTCTACTGCTCGGAATTCAGAATGCACAATACTAATCTCTGTGAAAAAATCTCATCTGAAGATCTTCTAAGAAGGTTTGACTTTAACTCCAACATCTGAGGAGCATATAATGAATGGCTGGTGACCTATTTTTTGCTCTTTAAAGCTTCATGAATTGTGCCCTAAATCTCAGAGTCATCTACGACATGCATTCTAAGAGAGTTTAAAGATATGGAATTGGAATGAGGGCAAGACTGTAGTGTCACATCATTCAAAAAGAAAATATTGCATTGTACAAATTGCTGGGATAATAGCAATACCTTTTCTTGGATTTAAAATAAAGGGTCCAGTGAACATTTAATGTTCAAATGTCAAATGAGGAGTTTCTGAAATCCCATAAATTTCATCCCCACATTGTTATTTCATAGGCTGATGAAAAGTCATATGAAAAGGGAAAAGGCTTTACAGATGATACAGAGACTTTTTAACTCCAGACATAGCTACAGGCTATGAAGAGTAATGCAGTGTCCCTGATGTATCAGGCACAGGGAAAGAGGGGTAAGACAACAGAGTATATGGACAGTCTGAGTCTGTTTTATTAATTTCTTGATGGAACTTCAATAAACAAATGTGATTAACAGATTGAGATAGTCTTTCCCAATGCTTACCATCACTTTTAGCAGTACATCAATTAGCTAACTCAGCTGTGACAATCAAGAGCCCTTGTATTTAAGTAAAGTACGAAAATGAATAATTGCCTTTCTTTTACAACTCTTTTCAGCTGTCCAACCCTATCATTCAAAGTTTTTAAACCCACCTCTCCGTGAAAAAACAGATGTAATGGGACTTAAACAGTTGCTTGCAAGTGAGGACAAGGTTAGTTTTTCAGCATATAGACACACTTCAAATACTTTGCTGAAAGAGAACTGTTATGTAGCCATGTCACATCAGCCAGAGAGCTATTGCAGACCCTTAAGGAGATAAGAAAAATTACAGCTAAATTAGATTTTTTTTTAAAAAGTGCTGAAATCAATTATAAAACAACAGTAAGGTCCTTTTTATCTATTTTAAGGAAATTGGTTAATTTAGCACTTGAATGTAAATATGCCTTCTCCATATGCCAAGAAATGTCAAATAAGTGTGGTATAATTACGCTGACAGCATTCAAGTATTATTCTGTGCAATCTAAACACATCTTGTGTTTTCATGAGATAGTGGTAGACAAGTTTTGAAAAAATCTTTAGACTGAAATAGCCAATGTTAATAAGTATTGTGTTATTAAAAAAGTCATGTTTCTATTATTAAAATAAAAGAAAAAACATTAATAAGGCATGTAAGACTGACAGTTCAAAATGACAAATTATCCCTTCTAGATCAAGTAGAAATTGAGGTATAGGGTGGTTACATTGTTTAGTGTGTTTTATCCTCCTTTGTATCATTCCCCAGTTGACCCAACATTACAGATCTACTTCAACTTTGAGACTATTATAAAGAAGAAAAAGCATGAAAAGAAGTTAATTTTCCAGAAGTTTTTGTGTCCTTGACACTGAGGATATTAACAATGCAAGAAGTATGTGTGGTACTGGTGAAATCTGCAATGTAGGCAACTGGCACCCTCATCAACACATTATATATCAAGTGAACAGGACCAAATAGCTCATATAGTCTCCAGATTCTCTTACATATAGATTTTTCAAATATAATTGGTGTGAGATTGGTTGCTAGCTACATCTTGACATTAGTTATGCATTCATCCCTAAAAATATGACTAAGCACTTTGGAAAGTCATATCTGTGTCTCATGACAGTGAGTCAACATCAAAAGGAAAAGATATGGGCTTTTCATATTAGTTTTTCTTATGTGAATACTATCAAAAAAGTTTGCCATTAGGACACCCCTTAATATTTCATGTATTTAGACATACATTTGGAAAAAAAAAAAAAGTGAAATGGTCTTAGGTTGATCTACTAAAGGTAGTCTGAAATCTAAGTGTACCAGTGCACACAAAATCATAGAATCATAGAATGGTGTGGACTGGAAGGGATCTTAAAGGTCCTTTGTTTCCAATTATCCTGCCATGAGCAGGGACACCTTTCACTAGATCAGGTTTCTTAAAGCCCAGTCCAACCCACCCTTGAACCTTCTTTCAGGGATCTTCCACAACTTCTCCAGGCAACCTCTTCCTCATACCTCCACCTCAATGTATGCCATGAATTGAGACTAAACATGATGTCGATGACAACTTTGTTCATTCTGAAACAGTGATGGACATGTTGCTCATGCATTAGGATTTCTTTTTTGATGAATGTGCCATTCTGCAGGTTGGTGGTTCAACATTAACTTTAATGGAAAGAGACAACATACTGCTGTGCCTAACTTTTAAAAGAATTACCACTGCTGCCTATACTCAGCACTTAAACTGGACTGAAGCAAGTGCCATATCTATCCATCATTGCCAAATGATGGATTTTCATCAGTTCTTAACAAAATTGAATTGCTTGGGCATTCTGCTGAGATTAAATTTAATGCTTTTTGGGAAAAAGAATATTCTTGGCTCTGGCAGCTGAATATGAAGCACTCAAGAAGAGTTCATAGAACAGCAATACACTGCATAAGGAAAATTTGATACCAAATGGCATTTTTATTTTCCTACAAGTTTTTAGTTGCTTATCCTGTATCTCTTATATTAGCTGAGAATATATTATTTACCCATGGGATTAAATTTGATTTGACTGATTTTGTGAAATCAACCTTAAGAGAAAGTAGGAACAGGAAATTTTATCCCTGTTAGCTTCTTAACAAATAGGTGTTCATTCCTGAATCTGAAGTTAATATGGAAAGAATACCAAATAATAAATATAAATTTGTGTTGTTAGAACTGGACAGAGTGAACAGCAAACAACATTATGTCTCTTCTGAACCAGGAATTTAATATATTTAAATGAAGACCCACCTACACACATAAAACCAAGCTAGAACCAATTCCAAGAGCTGAAATTAGGCACTGAATCCTCATATAGAATGGTTCAGATTAAAGATCATCTTGTTCCAACTCCCCTGCAGGAGCAGAGGAGTTTCCTGCATCAGCAGGAAAACATTTAACTAGACGAGGTTACTCTTAGCCCCATCCATCCTGGCCTTGAACCCTACCAAGGACAGAGAATCCACAGCTTCTCTGGGCAGCCTGTTCCAGTGTCTCACACCCTCACGGTAAAGAATTTCTTCCTAATATCCGATGGGAATCTACATTTGTCAACTTAAAGCCATTTTCTTGTGAAAACTCCCTCTCCAGCCCTCTAGTAGGCCCCTTCAGGTACTGGAAAGTCTCCCTGATGCCTTCTCCAGGAGGAACAACCCCAGCTCCAGATCTTTAATCTTCTTAGTGGCTCCTCCTCATTTCAACAGTTCTGTGTCTTCCTAGTGTGTTTCTGTATTTGAAGTAATTACTGGAAATAAATTTTGGAATTAAATATTCCACTTATGTTTAAAGATGTTGTCCCAAAGTACTACCAGTCTCAACAAAACAAAAAACTAATAATGTGTGGCATACCTGGCAAGTTAGGTGGCTTGTCTTTGGAACACCAGAACAAGCTGTCAAGCTTAAATTATTCCATTATTCCAATTTCTTAGAGCAGGAGTTAAGTCAGTGCTCAGACTTTGGGTAATGCAGAAGAGGGTATCCAGGATACAATGGCAAAAATGAAGAATACTCTAATGAGTTTCACAATTAGCTGTAAATGTGAAGAAGGTCAAAAATAAGAAAGAATTTATTCTAAACATTTAAACATTATTTTATCCCAGTAATAGAGCTGAGAAAGGAGGGATTTTCAAGAAAATATATCAAAGAAAGAAATAGTAATAGGCCTTTTGGTCAAAAAGTCAGGGTTATTTTTCTACTTTGCTTTCAAAAATTTAAAAGCAAAATAAATGATTTTTTTTTAAAAAAAATATTTAATATATTACTATTGACAGCTGTTAACCTCAATATTTTTTTATATGTGCAAATAGGAAAAAAACAAACAAACAAAAAAATAACAGATGAAATTAAAATACAGGCAAGAGGAGACACATCGCCTTAAATTACATTTATGACAACAAACTGTGCTTTATTAGGTGCTATGAGTGAGATTTATCAGATAGATATACAGAACTTCAACAGTTGCACAATGATAGTGTGACCTTGTTAATTTTAAAGCTGAAAAATCTTTTTTTTATTTTTTTTTTTTTTAATTCACTGTTTTTTTTTTTCTGAGATTTACCTTTCTCATTTTGTGTCATATCCCACGTTAAGGTCCTGGAAATTTTAGAGGAAAAGGAGTTTAGAAACATAAGCAAGCTATATATATACATATACATACATACATACACGCGTATATATATATAAAAGACAATTGCTTGAGGAGTAAGTTCTGAAAAAGAGTCTGAGTTATCTAAAAATGTCCTACTTTATTATTTCACATATATTTTCTGATAACTCAAAGTCATTTTGGAACTCATTCTTCATTGAGATATCTGTCATCTCTATGAGCTTTTGTCAAGAAAATCTTCAAAGCATGTTGCTGTTTTGGTAAGTTTGTTTTCTAGTTTAAATTTCTGCATTAAAGGAATTCACGTTCCTGATGAAACTTGTCTGAACCAAGACTTATTTGCAGTAAATATTTAGTATAACTTATCGAACATCAATGGAAAAATAATGCTTCTACTAAAGTAATAAAATATACCAGGATCATCCATAAAAAGTTGTGTCCTCATTAATTCCATACAAGTTAAAGAAACTATTTTATTACTAAATGCAATCATAAATCATGAAAATTTCATATAGTTTAACTAATTGAGAAAACACTTTTTTTCCTCCTGAACATTAATTCCCACACCTACCATGTTTGAACTTTAATAAAAAGTGATATTCTCCCCAGCGCTTGAATATAGGAGCTTGTAACAAGTCTTAAGTCTACCTGATTCGTGTATATAAAATATCCATAGCCAAATCCACCTCCTGATATAGGCATCTTTATCTCCAACACACCTCCAATGCTGCCAGGCATTACTAATGTTTCACTGAATGTTGGCAAATTTTACTGTAAGAGTTAAGACATAAGGTGAGCAAAATAATTTAAGCAATAGCATGCAGTCAGATTTATACCAGGCTTTTCCTGAAATAAGAAATGCCTGTGAAGGCCACGATAGGGATTTTATTTATCACTTCAACAAATTTGATGCAGAAATGCAAAACTAAATGTACTCAGGTACATGATAGTGATGATGCTAGAAATGTAAAAAAGCTTGTCAATTGACATCTGAACCAAATGTGTCCAAAATGGTTTCAATTTTACTTCTGACTGTGTAGGAATTGGATAAGAATAATGAAATATTATAAACGTACACATTTCAGTAAACATTTCAAAGTGCTTGTTTTTCAGTCTTGTCTCATCCTCTTAGCAAAATCAGTTTACATCTTCAAATTATATATACAAATGGCAATGTATAGATTTCAATACTTCTTTTTTAATCAAGTATCTGCAAAGAGTCAGCAGTTCACTCTTTGTTTATGGTTATGGAAACTTTCATAATCCACTGGTTATGAGATACATCAGCTAAGGAACAAACTGAGCAGCACATTTGTAAGTATCCCCAAAAGAAAGGCAGTATACATATAAATTGTAAGTCATGAGTGATGAGGGACTGTGCAACACCGCAGTGCTGTAAACAGCTGACTGTTTACCAACACAGTGGCACAGCAACCAGTTATATATAGACTATATTACAGTAACCATGGGCATCTTTCAGAATGGAAGCTGAGTATGCAGGGTTGAAAAGTTCATGAGTGACCTATAACAACAACACAGAAGGCACTCAAAAATGCTCTGTTAAAGACAATGAAATAGTAGGAAGAATTTCATGATAAAATTTAACAGAGCTATTAAAAATCTGATATTTTTTCTGCCTCTTTTTTTTTTTTTTTTAATATTTTCATTCAAAATGACAATGAAAAGATTCATATTTTTTAAAAATTTCCCTCAGGTCTGTGTAGTAATATACTGTGACAATATTAACAAAATTTTTTTATGAAATACCTAAACATAATATTTTTTTAAATTTAAATATTACATATTTCTTATTAATTTTGTAATATCATCTCAGTTCTCTACTTTTCATAGTTCAGAGTCTTCCTTTGGACCCACTGATATGATACTTCCTGAGAATGACAAAATGTCCGATTAAAATATTCAAAATTTTTTTTCTTAAATATACATATTCAGTTAACACTTACATATTTATTTTTTTTTGTACAAATTTGGAACCTTCTGATTTTTCTTGTAAAAATACAAACATATCTACTGAGTTACTTTACAATTATAGCTATTTGTAAAACAGGTGAGAAAAAGCATTAATTTGATATTTGCTTCAAGAAGTAGAGTTTGAGATCATTATGGGAGAAGTTAACTGGTATTTTGAAGAATAATACACATCTACTGCATTTGGGAATAAAGATGAAGCTTCAAAGATAATGAAATAGAAAAAGACCAGTTTCTGTCACAGACTAGAAATGCTTTAATTCACTTTACAGATATTTTTGTTCTTGTTGAAGTAATTCTGGCTTTTGTGTTATTTGGAATCATGTCAGAATATCCTTTTTTAATACCTTCCAGGACATTTTGGTTCCTCTACATTGGTTATGTAGGCAGAGACAATAAGAACTAATAATCCAAGAAAACACCAGATACATGCTACAACTTGCACGTGAGGCTATAGGAGTGGAGTATAGTTGAGAAAAAGGGTTATTTTTATTTAAATGAATAATCTAGTCCTCATTTGAAGGGGAAAATACAATATTCCACCCCTTTCTTTACCAAATAAACAAAGAACTTCTTGTCCTGCAAAAAAGATTAAATCAGATGATGTAATTTCATATAGATAATGACTGTGAGAGGCAACACACATACCAATGTTACACACCTCTAACATGCCTGATGTACTCAATGATAAAAAGGAAGCGTTACTTACTAAGAAATTAGAGATAAAAGCATAACTATCATTATTTACAGTTGACATAATAACTTATGGTCTACTGCTTCTTTCCTTTCGTCCTGCTGCTTCAAGCATGCTAAACTCAGTGTAAAAACTGATGTACATCCAAAATAGAAATGCAAAAAGAATGTTACATATTTGCATGTATATACACAACACTCTTTAACTTTTGTTTATTCACTTTAGAGGCAGCATTTTTATCAAAAGTAATAGAAATATAAAAACAAAACATCTATCTGTGACATCAGATCATATCTGACATTCAATTTGTGATGACATTAACATTACATTTTTTTCATTCATTACTTTGGGTACTATATCACAAAGCTAAAAATTGTACTTTTTTTTTAATACAATCACATGTATTTCTGTCTAACTGTGATTTTTGCTGTACCTTTAATGATTTGATATCTTAAATGTCTTCGATATTTGACGAAGTGGTAGAATTTAGAAAAGGCGTGAAATATAGGAGTGGATTTTAAAAATAAATGAGAACATTTACCTTGTTTTGAGATGACATTTTTTGCATTAAAAACAACTTAGCTCATCTTATGTGTGAATCGGTGTGTGTCAAGCAGTGAGAATAGCAGTGAGTGGCAGAATGCTTTAAATCAATGTATAACCTCTAAAGATGACTGCTCCGGCATGCATTTAGAGTGTGAAATCAACTAAGTGTATAACACCTATGTGCTTTTACAATCCAAACAAAATAAGTATGAATGCTTGTAAACAATTTATGTAACTTTTTATTGAGAACAATTTCATGCAGAGTTTTGCTGGAAATTCAGTACCAGAGCTGTAGAGACATTTAAGTGTCTTATCTCAATTGCACAGAGAAAACTGCAAGTATACCAGACAGCAGAGGAGCACCACAAAGTTAACAGTGGAATGCATAAATACAAATTGCAGGTCATCTTCTCTAGACAGTCTGTACATGCTAGGCATCATATCTTCATTTTAGTAACTTTATATATAGATGAATGTAGGTAGTGTTTTAAATTTTCCAGGTAAGAATAAGCACTGTATAATTTGTGCCAGATTAAAAGTTTACGTGAGAAATATTCATCAGTTCCAGCAAGAGATGAAAATGTGTTTAAATTATATGTACAGGGACATATATATGACCCTTTTCCTTTTTTCCCCCCGTTCTTCTCTTTTTAATATTTGAATTTTAACCATGAGCCTATTTAAGCATTTTTCTTACACAGTACAAATAAAATAATACTTAAAATTCCTCCCCCATGCCATATGCATATACTTATATTTGCTTTGAGACTGACAGCCTTGGTAGGTTTTGTGCATATCTTCTACATTCTGAAACATAAACCTTTCTTGGAAGAGAAATTACAAAAGTTGATGACATGGTTTACCTTTGTTGTGCATTCCCTTCTCAAAGCAGTTTGAAGGAGCAACTGAAGCTGCCTGAAATCAGGCCACTCACAAACTGCAGCCCATTGCCTCTATAGGGAATCCCACCTTTTCCATGGCACTTCAGTTTCTGCTTTTCAACATTAAAATGATTAAAGACATCAATTGTGCAACATGAGCTAAATAAACTCTCCTAATAAATTGATGCAGGATTTAATTTCATTTCAGCTCTAATCAACAACTCCCGATGAGATCTTTCAATGTGAGGTACTATTCAGAGCAAAGCAATGAAATCCTCAAAACTCAGCTTCAAATAATTTCTTTGAATTGATATGGACTGTTTTCAAATAAGGAGAGAACAAACACAGGATGATCACATTCATAACAGCAAACTAAATACCTTCCCGAAAAGGAAAGAGGGAAGCAAAAAAACTGAAACGTGTGTGATTTCAGGGTACCATGAATGAAAATATAAGGGGAATTTGAGGGGACATCAAGATGAACATCTCCTGCAGTGCCACATATTCTGAAAAATGCCAGAAGTGCTCAGAGGTTATGCTATGAAAAACCCAGTGATTCAAAGTCACTGCCATCCAACCTTGTCAAAATCTTTTCTCCAAATGCCGTGATCAGCTCCTATTGGAAACAAAGCTGAGATAGGATAGGTGCTTTATCATGTTACACGATGTTCTTAAGACTGAATCAAATGATGACTCTTTCAACAAAGGGAGGAATTTAATGCTTTTTCATTTATCAAATGTGACTGGAGGACAAATTTTTAAAAACATTTAGATGTTAAAAGGCTCATAAAAATAGACATTGCAAGAACAGCTAAGCAGACAATATTCCATTTAGATTTCTGTATCTAAATGTCTTTGTTTTCTGTTTGCATACTGTTCAGAATTACCCAGAAATTAGGAAAAAAAACAACCTTAATAATCTAATGTCTTTCTGTGTCTTTCTGATTTTGGGTCTGCCTAAAATATTTCAAAGAATGTGAGTGAAAGAGCATGTCATAGTGTAATAAACATTGCTCTTTGCTTTAACATTGCAATGAGTTCATCATGTTCAGATTAGTTACGTATGGTTCATGCTTAAACCTGTGGGAAATCACATTGTTCTTTTCTTCTGGGGACCCTTATTGACCTTAGGTGACAGGTTAGTGCAAGTCAAGGTGAGATGGTGGGTGGGCTTGTTTTTGTTGTGGGTATCTGTACCCTCCAGTGTCAAGTGAACTACAGCAGGCTGTTTCTTGCCTCCTTGTCTTGTTCTCTCTAAGACAAATGTGTCCAAGAGAAGGCTAGTCACAAGAGGTTTGGATGAAAATCCAGCATGGCCAGTTTATCTCAGGGCAAGAACTATTCCTGGTCTTCTTTAATTTAGTAACGTAGGCATAGCCTGTTAGTTTTAATTGTCTTCCCCTTCCATTCCTACCCCCTTAAATTGGAAACACAGATGGAAAAGCACTGAGTGTATAAAATAATTTGCATCTCATTTGCCTACTATTAAATGATTAAGCAAAGCCGCATGTAGAAAGTTCTTTGGAAGAAGGAAAAAAGAGCCTGAAATTGAAGAGTGGAACTAATGAAGCACCTGTTGGACTGAAAATTTCTTTATGACCCCCAAGAAATACCACATTTGTGAAATTATATCAGTACTTGACCTTTCAGTCCTTAGGAACAGAAGGGAGGAGAAAGAGGACAAAAGAAGACAGAAACAGTAACTTCTCTGAGCCTATCAGTATTTTTTTGGATCTTCCATTTGCAAAGACTCTATTACTTAGGAATGCAAACATCTCTCAGTGATGTATGTGCTGGGAAGGTGCAAGAGAAAAGGGAAAAGAGAAAAGAGGCTGAAGAACCGATTTGGAACATTATAGGAAACACAGAGCAAATGAAATAAAAATATCAAGATTCTCCCAGGTGCCTCTATTACTGTTAAAATTCAAATAGGGACTGAAAATTTACTCTTTCTTTGGAACCTGGTGCAATTTCCTGTATCCTCTATACTATGATGTCTTCAGCTTTTTGAGCCAAAACAGTTAGATATTTGCAATCTGTGGATAAGTTCATGAAGGTCTTTGTCAAGACCGAGGTTACATGCAGATTTACCGTGAAGCTTAAGTGCCAGCACACTGGCAAGTGATAGACTGATATGTTTACTCTGCTTCCTCCTCCAGAAATTATCTAGAATGTCAATTCTTTTGTTTTCTTTGCTATTGCATATGTTCATATAGTTGTAATATGCCTTTGAGTATAGTGTGAAGTTATTTGAGCTATTGAAGAGGACCAATTAATAACAAAAAATGAATGCTAAAGAACAAGAGATACTTTATTTAGACTGGATGTCTAAACTTTTCCTTAAAATATATCAGGATATTGTCTTTGGATATATAACACTAGAAATATCCAAAAATAATAAAAGTAAATGAAGTGACAGTTGAATAAAAACTCAAAAGGACAGTTTGACCCTTGATGCATAAATTCTTGACAACAGACAATAAATACATACAATGATAATCTTCGGTACTATGTACAAAAATAACTAAACTGTTGCATCCAGCTCAAATGTCAACAACTCAAGAAGAGTGCTGATGTCTAAAGAAAGTTATGGAAAGTGCCCTAAAATGAGAAAAATATTCATTGTAACAAATAACTTTTTTTTTTTTCAGTTTAGCAAAAAGGGTTTGGACTAGATTACATTTAAAGGTTCCCTCAGCCCAAAGTATTCTATGATTCTATAATAAAATGTTAATTGGTGACTTATTCTGTCCTTCAGAAAAAAAAAATTCTATATCTGTATAAATATAGACACCTGGAACTGAAAATTGACAGCTGTACATCAGCTGAGGTGACATAAGCATAGTAGATCAGAAAAGCAGGGAATTTAAACTTTATAATTTGAAAAAATATTATACATCAAATATATATTATATGAATATTCAAAATATTGTATTGGAGCTATTAATCTCCAAATTATTTAACTCAAGTTGGGATATTTCTACGCAAGACAGTACTTGTAACAAGTAGGGAAAAAATACAGGACAATCTGAGGCCGTGCTTTATTCAGGGGGATTGACTAAACACTGGCCTTAAATATTACTGCCTTCTGGCTTTCAAATTTGTGAATCATCAATCTGAGATTCTTTTTAATTGATTCAGCTCATTGCAAGGGAGAATGTGGGGGCTTGTTCTCTGCTGTCTAAATACAGACATAGTGCAGAAGCTATCAATAATGTTCATAGTTTACACACTTCACTACTGTGTTTCCTAGACTTAATTAAATAAACTCTTGAGTTGCCATGGATTCAGAAGATAAACATTCAGATTTTTCAATATAAATTGAAACTATGACATTCATATGTCACTGCTTGTACTACGCAGAATGAAAATTTATGGTCTTTCAGATGGACAAGGATTATCTGAGTCAGATGATTCCAGAAATCTAAGGTGTGGGCAGGTGAAATAGGAATCAACAAGGCACTTTCTGTGGTTCACCTAACTTCACTCAGTAAAAAATTCTCTTTATAATTAAAATTCCATATAGAGTATACGAATGGCTGGAATTTCAAACTTCAAATCACTTTCTAAAACAGCTAAAGAATTCAGTACTTTGACTGTAATTTGTGAAATGGTTGTTTAATATATTTAGAGAAACTAAGGAGGGTATGTTTAGACTGATGTGTATAATTTTTCTTATCCACACATGGATAAGACTGCTAAGCATTTTATTTCATACTGAAGTATCCCAGTGAAAAGATAATCACTAGTATTTTTCAGGTAAGTCCTGTACACTAGGAAATCTCTTATTTAGCAGAAGGTCAGCATAGGGATTTACATATTTTTTAGTAGTTTATCATGCGTGTATTTCATTGCTTTTCAGGGAATATTTCTTGAAATTCCAAAGCAGGTGCCTTAAAATTACTCATTTTTTTTGCAAAAACCCTCAACCATAAAAACCCTGCTATGCATCTTAGAACTCAATAGCTGGAATATATCATATTAACACACCACAAGCTACATTGGAGCAACATTATGAAACTGAAACTTATACCTAGAAAAAGTCAGGTTATTCAGTGTAAGTGACTTAATTTGAGCTTTACATCTTTTTGCACTGAGTGACATGATTTAGTGTGAAATCAATTTGTAATGCTGAATATTTGAAGGCTGAGACCACAGTGTAAATGAAAGCAGACAAAGCAAGCATAGGCATCGCCAACTGATTACTAACTAAAAAGAATGCAGGGGAATTAAAAGCATCTCTTTCTCTCAAAGCTACCTTTATGGATGAATATAAGCCAAATTAATTAAAGGGTTAAGATCATGTCAGGAACATGAAACACCTAGCATAATTCTCCTGTTCTATATATACTGTTGATATTTTCCAGTGACACAGAAAGTACAGTTGCCTAGAGAAAGGGGGTTAGTTTTTATTCAAAGCTTTTATACTCTGGACAAAACTAGTAAAAGGAATAAAATCCTTAATTGTTGGGACCATGTGTGCTTGCAGGTAGTGAGGTAGGAGTTATCATTGACTATAAGAGCAGTTATAAGAACAATTTAAACAAATGTAACTATAATACTTATTTCACTAAAGTTAATTAGTGAGAAATGTGAAATGCTTTCTATGGAAATGGAACTCCTTTTCTCCACCTTATCCCTCCTAACTCTTTCACACTAGACAGAGTAAATTCCATATATTCCATATGCTGCTGAGATACAATCCATCTGTGGGTTAGTCAACACAGGCACATGCTTCCAAGATGTGCATGTCTTAAGTAGGGCTCTAATAACCACTTACATTTCTTAGAAAAATGGACAGTAGTGAGATGTGGGAGTGGTGTGCACTGATCTGGGCAGTGTTAGGGGAAAACACAAACAAGGACTGTTCAATACATAACAGAAAAATACATTTTAGGTGCAGTGTTAGACAGCATTTCATAAGGTTGGAGTTTAAGGGGCTTTGAGTGGTCTCCCTAGAAAAACAGCAGCAATTCCATTTATTGAGCAATATTCAAAAATATTCACCAAAGCTTTAAAGAATGATAAGTTGAGCAGCTTTCAGTGATATGGGAAAAATCTTTGGTTCTTTTCTTATTTTTAGTCTGGCTAGTGAATGTTTTTTCAAGACTATTTATCTAAACTATCAGCTGAAACCTCAATCCTGATGATTTAAATAATAAAGGTAAAAGGTGCATGAAACTGTCAAGACATTTATATTTCTTGCTAAAGGTACTTTTGCCCAATTACTTTGTCTTTTGAATAATCAGTTGATATATATCCCCTTGCAATGTTTCAAAATTGGTTCTTTCAAATCTATTTTTATATTTTATATTTCTTTTAATAATCCACCATTTTTTCTCATTTCCAGTCACTTTCAGTCATCAGAACTTAGGACCTTGATGAGGAGTCTTCTACAAATGCAAATACACAGATTCTTTCCCAATCTCTACAGATTTCAATATCTGAACTCCCTTTCTACAAGGAGGCTAGGATCAAATTTGAAGTCAAGGAAAAGAAAAGGGCATTGCAAATACCTGGAAGAGAATAGGTCTGTGACCTTCAACAGAGGAAGATAACACACTATGCTTTGGATTAGCCCTTTTTCTTGCTTTGTCTTTTTTTTTTCTCCATCCAAACTGTTTTCCCAATCATTCTTTAAAGGGAGTTCAGTTAACTGAATCAGGACCTACTTCTAGCAGTGATTTATGTTGCAGCACCATGTGTTTTTTTATGACTGAGTTATTGCCCCTGATGGGAGTAGTGTAGGTTTTTACAATGGAAATAGTGACAGGCAGACCCTTAGCCATTGTAATGTTAGTAGTGAGACTGTGCAAATACAAAGGAGCTCTTGAGGGAATTGCAATTACATGATATATATATTTTCCTGATTAAAACCTGCCATCCGTGTTTTAATGGGGAAGCATGGGAGCATATAAATACTTTTGCCAACAGGCTTATAAGTATTCTGGATTATTGAGACCATTTCTGACATTCATGGCTGAAGATGCCTCAGGTATTAATATAAATTGGGTCTTTGGAGTAATGCACTACTGACTTAAAAAAGGTAAACGGCTGAGGCCAGGACCAAAAGGAAAAATGAATTAAAGTTTAAAGAAAGAATGACCAAAGTTGTCAAAGTTTCAAGTTGTTTCAAAGTTGTCAAAAATGAGGCCTGCATCTCAAGACAAAGCCTGTTTCCATTAGAAAAATACCAACTTAAGGATTCAGAATACAGAAACTCAGATTAATATGAATCTAACTAATTCTATTATTAATCTAATTAATATAGATCAATATTAATGATTTAAAATTAGTAAGCACAATAACCCTAACTCCTAAAAACTTTACAAGTTATCTGAATTCAGGTGACTAGGTGCATTTTTGTAGGAGGACCCTAAAGAGTAAAAAATATTTAATGTTCAGAGTATAAGCTACAGAATTTTTGAAAACCTTATATGAAATTTAAAGAGACAATAAAATAGAAACCCTTATGAAAACCTGTAATAATGTTCATTCACATATAGGAATATTGAGGAATATACTATTTCTTGTAAGTATCAGAGGAAGCCAAGAATATAGAAATCTTTAGTTATCTAGTCTTAGTCATTCTCTAATAGATAGACCTAATATGTGTTAGAACTCCCCAGCTAATGCATTTTTTTTCCTTCCTACTAGGCAGTGAGAGTAGTGGAGATGGAGAAAGATACTGTGCTGTGATACAGCCAGCTCCTTGCTCAGGACTTCCACCTGGTGCAGGCAGTTCTGTACTTTTCAGCCAATACTTCTGCACAAGTACAGAATAAAAATGCCTTCTTTCAAGTCACAGATAGAAATCCTATTGTCAGTTTTGAAGGGCCTCAGGACACCCACAGTACCTTGCTTGCCCTGACTAGCCCCACAGGATCCTTATGCATGCACCTCTAGCCTGGATTTGGATCTCCATGTCAGCTCAGGCCTGGACACACAGGGTACCTGGGCAGTACCATAGGTCAGCCCTAGTCTAGTCCTACTTCTGCTGCTGTAGATTGCTGACAGGTTTTTCCTGGATGGACTGTGAACCTACATACTAGATGTGCTGTCTGTAGTCCCACCTATCCTGCTGTGATCCCTGGTTCCTGCTCTTGTCTTGACTTGTGGAACAGCGACCTTCTTACTCCCCTGCAACAGCAGCTTTTCACTTTCTTTCCTCCTTCCCTCTTCTTTTTCTTCATATTTATATCATGGCTGATCCAGCTCGGAGCTGAGCACTTATTTTTCACTTAACAATGCGAAGTCTTCAGGCTACAGTTTAATGGGAGGCCAAAGGGCTGCTAATAATACTTGAAGTCAGTAGTTCAGAAGTCAAGTGTTTTTAGACTGCCATCTGGGTTTCAGAGAGTAAGAAAATTCAAGAAATTCTGCCAATTTTCTCCCTTCACCTTAGCAGGTCAGCCTGCAGTGTTATGATAATAGTACTACTTATGCTTAACCTAAGCTCCTTGAACTGAGGGATATAACTTAGTTCATTTCTCTAGAGAGGCTTAGATTTGAAGGTGATTTGCTTAAAGTCAGAGATCAACAGAACTGAAAAAGAAGTTGTTATGCTCAGTACAGCCCCCTTTATGTAATTTCCAGTTTGTGCTCAAACTTCCAACTATGCTCCAGTGTTCAGTCAGAACATCAGACTGGAAATCTTTTGTCTTTCCTCCTCAGCCTTCATCTGTACTTGACAGAAAGTAGAAAATTTCTTCAGAGGACAGGTCTGGAGGATCAGGTTTCTTACTTTTGGCAAAATATGAAGCATTTTCTCTGATCTCAGAAACATTAAAGTTATAAATTCTAGAAGGCTCCCCTATAATCAAGAGTACCAGACCTGCAGAGTCTACTTTGTCACGTAGCACAGAAAGTGCCTTTAGAAGTACTCTTCATAAAGAGAAAGGTGTACAGCAGTCAGGGGACAACTTTGTGAGCTGTTCATTAATGTTTGTGTTACCCTTGAAGAAAAGGATGCAAAGGTAGACATGCTACTACTCTGAGTATCTCTAATTCACAAAGGTTCACCTGGAGATAAATATTAGCAAAATTCAAGGAAGCGACAGACTACAATAGGTCTTTCCATTTCTTCCTCTTTCTGCTGTGAGGTCTCAGTAGCAAGATGAACAGAACTCATTGAATTAGTTTCAGCAATTTTTGAGATTATTTATTTTTAATCTCAAAATAGTGATTAATTTCATTTATTTTCTATGTAAAGGATGTATGCACTGAAATTAACATGGTGACCAACAATTATGCCTGGCACGGAAAGAGAGGGACTGATTTGTTAATTGCATGATAGATCCTTCTATCCGTTTATAGATCTCTCTCTTTCTCTTGCCCTGAAATCTTGAGTCAGAATCATAGAATCAGGAGGATCAGAAACAACCATTAAGATCATCAGGTACAACCATTAACCCAACACTGCCAAATCCACCAACAACAGCACCATGTGGCTATGTGATATATCTGCATGTCTTTTATGGGAATCATCACCTTCAAGGATGGTGGCCCCACCACTTTCCATGGAAGCCCTTTCCAATGACTGACAACCCTTACAGTGAAGATTTTTTTCCTAAAATGCAATCTCGGTGTTCCCAAGTGCAACTTTGATGCCTTTTCCCCTCATCCTATTACTTGTTTCCTAAGAAAAGAAACTGACCCCCATATCATTAAAACTTTCTTTCAGGTAGTTGTAGGGAGCTTTAAGTTCTCCCCTGAGATTCCTTTTCTTCCAGCTAAACAACCCCAGCTCTCTCACATGTTAGTCACAAGACTTGTTCTCTATACCCTTCACCAGCTTCATTGTCCTTCCTGGAAACCTCCAAAGCTCAATGTCTTTCTTGTAAGGAGAACCCCGAAACTGAACATATTATTAAAGGTGTGACCTCACCAATGTCGAGTACCAGAGCACAATCACTCCCCTAATCCTGCTGACCACAAAATTTCTGATACAAACCAGGACGTCAGGATGGCCTTGACCACCCGGACACACTTCCAGCTTGGAGTCAGCTGATCCAGCTGTTGAAAGGAATCTGACAGTTTGCTGTTGATACCATATGCTTTTCTACTAAAACTGTAAATTCAGAGGAAATAGTGAAATTAAGCCCAAATATCTTGAAGCAAATTATTTTCCAGCTTTTGAATGCCAAATTTGGAAAGCGGGAAGGAGAAAAGAAGGATGGCAGTAGGGTTCTTTTCATTGTTTTTGTGTTCAAAAGTTAACAGGTTTAAAATCTTCCTTTGCAGATATAAGACCTGCTTGACATGCTGTTATTATAAAAAATTTGTAGCTGAAAAGAGTGTTACCTAGGGAAATTTACATATGTAAATTAACGTAAGTTGTACATGTCAGTGCTGTAATTTTCTGCTTTCACTGATAGTTATTCAGTGCAACAGTTATCTGTGTACCAATTTACACAATTTTCTCTGCAGTTCTAATTTTATGAAGGCTTATTAATTTACTAACTAGTAACTCTGAGTCCCACAGTATTTTGGTGATACGGCGTTGGCTGGATTCCATAGACTATTATGCCTATAAATTTAATTTAGGTAGAGTTTTGTTTAAAATACCTGAGGACTAAATTAAAATTCAGATTTATATTTTCTGTTTGAGGAAGATTATATAGCTGCGACATACAAAGAATTTTCAAAAAATTATTATAAAATGAAATTAAATGAAATTTATTTGAGTTTCATTTTATTATCTGTTTCACAATGGTACTATGCAGGCATGTGTTGTATAAGTGATCACATATATATCTATACAAGTTTGTTTGGTTTCTTTTTTAATTCTCAGGGATTTGATTTGGTTTGGTTTTGCTTTGTTTGTTTTGGGGGATTGTTTGTTTGGTTTGTTTCTTTGGGTTTTTGAGTTTTTTTGAGTTTTTTTTTTTTTGTTTTTTGTTTGTTTAGTCTTAATTTTTTTAAAATCTCTAATAGCTAATATAAGAATGGCAGTCCCTCTATATTTTTAGCAGAGTTTAAATCAAAGACATTATAGATAAGGTAAAGCAAGAGGCCAGTCTTGGTCTAGGATGGGAATTGTCTTTCTTCCAGGTATAAATAAGTCATGTCTCGCTGTGTGTGTTTCTTCATTCTTTCAGAGACTGAAGCATACTCAGTCAGGGATTTTCTCATCCCACTAAAACCACCTCAGGGCATGTGAAAGACAACATCGATGAACATCTTACGGAGTCAGACTATGAACTATAGCATTGGTAACTGTGGTATGAATTTTGGAGTACGACTTGAACAAATGACAAGAGAAATTGTTTGTTGGGACAAATGACCTTTTTGTGAAAAGGAAAGAAATCACTGGAGTGAAATTCAGGGCAAGCAAGCTTTAATAGCTGTTTCAGGAGCTAACCACAATTTGAACAATTGATTCTATTGAGTTTATCTCCCTGGTCATCAAAATGTGGTCATAAGCAAAATCTTTATTGTGCTGCATGAACTTTACTGTGGGGAAGAATTAGGAGCTATTCCACATATATACACACATATATAAAGCAATGTGTGTATACTGAAGCAATAGGGACATTCTCAAAGGATTTGCAGCATTGCTGTATGCCATATGCAATTCCCTCTAAAATGAACTTTCTTATGGTATAATTTCTTCCTGAGAACAATGAATTCAGTGTGCATGGAAGGTAGATTCAAATCATCACCCAATGAATTGCTTGAAATTGTCAGCTGAATATATTGAAGTTGTTACCCCGTGTGAACATATATTGCTACATTCTTATGTGGTCAAAGCCTTTCAGTTTCACAATGCTTTTGTAGGAGAATATTATAATAATGATGCAAAAATGTGATAAAATTCAGTTAACTCCCTCCCTGCCATTGAAAGAAAAAGCAAGTTTTGAAAATGAGTTAACTGGTCTTAAATGGCTCGGGAAGAGGACTGCCTAGAAGAAGACGACTTCCTTCCACATCCCATGGCACCAAAAGGCTACATTAGTTTCACATTGAAGCCATTTGAGTCAATTGCATTTCCAGACTTTAACATCCCATGGAATTGCCTTGTCATTGTGACAACCAAGAGAAAATAGGATAGGAAAAGGGAGGAAATTGCAAAGCTGAGAGGAAATTAGATCAACTTTGCTTGTCAGAACTATAACTCGCTGCACCCTGGATCAATTACCAACATTAACTGAGGTTGCTTCTCAACAGATTAAGCCAGATTCTTTGGTGGTGAAGCAGGAGTTGGAAACCAGGGCTCCACTGACTGATCCAGCTCCCAAACTATCAATACTTTCTTTCTGTCTTTCTGTTATTCAGTGAACACTTTATAGAATAATAATAAAAAAAATAAGTCTTCTTGAAGGGAAACAGAATTATACATCAGGACACATAATAACCAGGGGATGTGCTCACAGCTCTGAGAGATGAGAGATATATATTCAATAGAAAATGCCATTTTTGAGTATCATTCTTGTATCTTGTTCAGTGTTCTGTATGCATGACTACTGGCTAAAAAATATTTCTTTCTGCCTGAGGTTTTTGAGTCAATAAGAGAAAACCTGTCATGCATGTCTTCAAAGTTAAGCTTCCTGGAATATAAACCTAAATATATCTTCATTGAAATAGTCTTTTCCAAAATGCCTGATAAGCCTGGTGTTAAATTGCTTAGGCTTATCTTAGTTAATTTAAATATAGCAGTGATTAGAAATGTAAACTCCTAGGAAAGAACCTCATAAGGTTATTGGGTAATTGAGCGGGGGATTTCAAGCATTTCTTCACTCTAAATGTGGACTTAGTTGCTTCAGAGACGGTCAGGACCACTTTGTCCATCTAATTTTTTTTCACTGCTGCACTGACATCAGTAAGACAGGCTCACAACAGTTACTCAATATAACTATCCCTAATTTTAGTGGATGTGTAGTGAAGGAATTAAGCATTTTCCATTAGAGGATTATTCTCAAGCATTATTGTGATATTTTCAAATACACTATGTACTAAAAAATATTCTGAAAGCAACTGGAAAGGTATTTTTAAGATTTTTGGATTGATTTATATTCTTATGTTGTTATTTTGTGTAAATTTCTCTTTCAAACAAGCAATTTTTTGTGGTTTTCTCTAATATCAGTGATGTTTCAAGTCTTTGCTGTATACTTGTTTTAATAAACACATTGGAAGACAGACACCTTCCAAAATATTTGCTATGCATGATTCCAAATAGAATTTACTGCTGTTATGCTTCCTATCTTTTTCCATTTAATATATACACACTTTCTTGACAACAAGTTGTGGCTATTTTAATTATGAAGAAAAGGTATTCTAGTATTTCTCGTATGAATATTGATGAAAATAATGTTTAATTAAAATATACAAATGGTCAATTTAGATGGGTATATGCCATTATTTAATCAGACATACAAAAAAAAAGCCTCAAAACACCATGTGAATTATACATCCCATGAATACATCCCATGAATACATCAATCATTAAGCAACATGTAAAAAAATGTAGCTCAGTCATGACAACTATAAAAGTGTCAATAAAATTTCTGATTTTTTCATTCTTTAATGAGGAAAAATGTAAATCTTTAGATCAGTGGTACTTTGTATATTATTTTTGCTGTTATATGGTGTATTTTTGTCTGACAACAGACATGTCAAGCAAGATGATGCATTTTTGGTGTTAAAAAAACAAGTGAAATAATCTCTAATTTTTGTCTAAAATGTCATTGACTGTGATATAATTTTTAGTAAAAGCTTGTGTTGTTTTTCCTTATAATTCTGTTTCTATTGTGTGCATTCCAAAACTCTAGCAATGGGCTTGCTCTGTTTCCTGTAGAACTATGTCAGCCCAGATTAAGAGCACCAGAAAGATTAGATTTAGATATTTCCTTCTCAGACGACATTCTGTTGTTCTCCAGTGAACAGGGTCAAAACTGATTCTGAAAGAATGATGGGAAAGTTCAAGCATATTTTCAGAAAGCACTTAGGGCAGCCTACTGTATTGAGAGATTTTCACTGGACATCACATAAACAGTCTCCTGCAATCAGCATTATACTTGGGCATTAATTCTACTACAGGAAGAAAAAAAATATCAACAACTAATGTCATAAGATGTCAGAGAAAGTAAATAACTGACCACAGCTGAGAATTTTTAAATCTGATAAAATATCTGTCCAAATGAATGGGAGGAAATATATGTACTGTTATTCATTTTCAGACAGAAAATTAAGTCCTAGTGATACCATTTATATGTTTACTTTACATCTTACAACAGTGGATGCATGGAGATCTTTTTAGTTGCCACTGATCTCAATTTTTTTTATTCAAGTGTGGTTTGGATAATACAGAGTACAAAAGGGAAAAAGTGGTAAATATAGTGTGTATATATTCAGAAAAATACTAAATAAAAATACCCAAACAAACAAAGAAAAAAACCAACAAAAAAAACCCCAATTAAAACAGAGTTGGAGACTTTCTACTGCAGAACTTCTTTTTGACTGTGTTTGACCCTTCATCCATATTTTGGTTAATTTTTTTACTCACTTCACAGCATTTTATAGTACTTGTCAGCTAATCTGCAGGCTATTGAGGGCAGTTTCCCCCCAAAAGTTAACATAAATTCTTATTTTATGATAAATAAGTTTAAAAAAATAAAATAAAGGAATAAATCAGGAAACCTGGAAAAATAATAGTAAAGAAACAAAAGGACTACAAGAATTGACAAAGCTGAAGTGACTAAATTAATTGGGAAATCATCTTCTAATATCCCTTTTCCCATGGCCTGTTTTCTGAAGTTATGTAAGCTGTGTGTCGTTCTTCCACATTCTGTTTAGAAGGTGACTATTTCAGTTGCAGTTTGAATAATAATATTTTGCTTTCTTCAATTATATTTCAATTAATTGACTAATGTGGACCTATAGTAGTTTCAATAGGACTATCCATATATATGTATATATATATTACTAAGAAGTAACACTAAAGTACCTAGTTAAATATCTGTTAATATTCAAAGATTCAGAATTTGACTTATGGCTCATGTTTTTAATACCTTTTCCTTTTGTAACTCCTATAAAATTTTGCCATTTCTCTTGCTGCCAGTATGATACCTCCTGAAAACCACTTTTGAAGAGAGTGTGAAGAAATGATGCAAAAATACAAAGATAATAAAAAAAATTGCAAAAAAAATTACTAAACTTTAAAATATTTTTTTAGGAAGGATAACTCTTTGAGTGAAGAGAAGACGAAAAAACTTTACTGATGAACTTCAAACTCTGCAGATTAAAAAAAAAACAAACATAATAATGATTTTTAAAAAATCATAATAATAACAGATGAGCACTTAGAGAATAACACAATTTAAGAAGCTTAGCCATAAAAGATGAAAGCAATAGTTGCTCAAGTTGCCCAATTTCTTGCATGTAGTAATAGCATCACTCGCCTTAATGTCTTAATCTTGAGACCTGACACATGCCAATAAGGTAAGAGACTGAGCCTCTCCCAGGTGTAGGTTTTCTCCAGCCTCTCCTAGTCCTGACCCCTTCTCATTATCTGTCATTTGCAGCTGTTTTGAAGAATTTTGTTATCAGCTCCATGGGGAGACAAACCTGTGGTATTTTGGATATTTAAATTCCTCTAATCATTTCTCCCTGTGAAAAAAATGGTAACAATACAAAAAATTAAACTTGTCACTCTAAACCAGTGTCAGATTTCACTTTCTTCGTCTGTTTTTTGTTGGTTTTCTCCCTCATCTTATTTTACTTTCCCAGATTTCAGAATGCTTATACTGAAGAATAAGTCATGGCTTGTATGATATCCTTCAGTACCTCTCCAGGTGCTCACAAAACAATTGCATACAGATCAGCACTCTTTATTACTTGTTGCCCTAATAATAATGGAAATAATAATTATAATAATGACATTAGACCACAGAGTGAGGCACATGATGTTAGTTTTTGATGGATGGTATCCTCCATGTGATCATCCAGAGATCTTACTAACTTATTTCAATTAGCAAGTCAACCATAAATTTGAAATATTGCCGAGACAGAGACAGGGAAAATGAAAAACCAAAGTTTTCTTTCTTAGGTGGGATTAGATTGAGATGATAATGAAGCTGCCAAAGTAATCTGAGTGCTGCAGTCAGAAGAGGTGATGCCCTTCCTGGCTGACTGATTTTCTATTGGTAGCCTGTCATAATTTATAAAACATAATCCATAGAGCTATGAGAACAAAAGAAGGTCTGGAGGGGCCAAAAAAGATAAGAAAACACAGGAAGACCTCTGCTAAGTATGACTACTGTTGTGGGGTCGTGCAACACCACTGGGTTTTGGATGTCTCAAATTCTTTCATAATTTATCCAAGTCTGATCTATTTAAGGAAGAAGCAGGGGACTAATGAGAATGTACTAACAACAATGATTAAGTTAACAGCTACTAACTAACTGTTAGTTATATCTAGAAATGTCACTTCTGCAAAGCCATAGAACAACTGTAATTATTTTTTTCTGATAAAATAGCCAAGCAGACAAGAACATTTCATCTTTTTGTGTGTTTTTTCTCCTGTTTTTCACACACACATTAGCACTGTTCTGTTCCGGGCATTTAAGGTGAAGTAAATAAGTGGAGTGAGATGCTCTAATCTTTTCAAGTATACATACGATAGAATGCAAAATACTATGAGAGACAACTTTCCTTTTAGAAACTTTTGGTCATGTTAATGATTTTTCTGTGTTTTACATGGGTAACAAAAATAGTCTAGTGGAAAAAAACATGCAAACACAAATAGGTTTTTGCTTAGTTCCACTGTAAATTTTCTCCAGTGCTAGGGAAATTTTTGTGATGTCAGCTGGAATCAGTGAAGCTGAAAGCAGTTTCCCTTGTACTCAGCTACACTACCACTAACCTGGCCAGCCTGAATCAAACATCTTATCCTCATGTGACTCATATTTTCTGTTGTTATGCATGCTTTTTAATCTGGTTGGCAGAGAAATGTGTTGCTTATTAGATAATAAATAATCAATAATATGACTTGGGCATTTCTTTGTGGGAGAAATCAGTTTGTGGGAGAGGAGGGGGGAATTTTGTTATCATTTTGTTATCATTTTGTTATCATTTTTATCTCTATTGATTTTATATATTCCAGACATTTTGCTCTGCAAAGGGAAAATAATACATTGAAAAAATCTGTAAAACTTGTGCTTCTGGATTTTTTTTCTATGGTCTTAGATTTATGTCTGATTAATTCTATATTTATGGTCAAATTCATACTATTTAAAGCAGTAAAATGTTGAAATCTGAGATAATGTACAATGGCTCTTAGAGCTACAACTATATTAAAACCATAACTTACAGTTACTAGCAAGACTCTGTCCAGGAAAAAATATTGACCTTTACTACAGACAATCAAATATTTTTTTTCCTTTTATATATATATATATATATATATATATATATATATATATATATTTTTTATTTTTTTTTTTTTTTTTTAAATAAATGAATACCTCTTATGACCTTAAAAATCAGTCCTAAGTAATTCTCAGTCTGGACATTCAATAGCTAATAACAAATGCATGTATATCCTACACCTATCAGATAAGCTGTCATCTAGCACCTGCTAAATTTATAGTAAAATACTGATGATCTAAACCTTTGACTGACATTAATAGACTGTGGAATCTTAGACAAATCCCTTCACTACTTGTGCTTTGTTTCCACAGCAAACCTTTGCTTTTGGTCTCTAATTAGAGAGGATTTCTGATGTGGGGATGGCAAATTACTCCCTTTGTACAGAACCTAGCAAACCCAAAGATATGGGAAAGAATTAACAGGGACTGGATATACTTTTAGAAAGCATCTCAATTCTAAGCAGATACATTCTGGCCATATTTAGTCATGTATATATTAAGTATATGTTTTATCTTGATTGTTCTCAAAAGTGTGCGAGACAGTTATTATTGCTTTTTTGGGTTTATTATGTCCCATGATTTACAGAGAAGTAAATAACCAACTCTTTTAGAGCTCTTTCAATGCTGCTAGATGGTGAGAAGTTACATGCCTGCTAAACATTTCCTTAGCTTAGATGTTTGTTTTTTAAATGTTTTATCTGGGTATTGACACGTGGACACTGAAAGACTCATCTTAGAAACGGGAACAGTGTAAAAAGACACATTGTTTAGAAGGATATAGTAACAAAAATTGGTATACACCTATTATTGGTATACACCTTATATAGCCCTCCAACCATCAAATTTTTATTGGACATCCTCAGCATCCTGAAGGAATTCCAGGATGTCTACATGAACCTGTGGAACTTGCTAAAAGGGGTCTTTCAGTTGTGGAAAACCTATCAAAAAAAAAAAAAACAAAAATCAAAAAATCTAAAGTAATTTTAAATCTTTGGTACCAAATAAAATAAAAGTTAAACTTTCTCTTTATATTCCTCAGGTTTTTTTGAAAATTCAAGTTCACAGAGACATATGTGGAGCTAACATTGAAAACAGCAATAATAAAGGAAACCCAAGTAATTTTCACAAGGTGTACATCGTAAATACATATTTGGAAGACAGGAAAAAACTAGGCCAAGGATTTGCTTCCTTTTTCATAAGTGACAGATTGGATGTTGTGCTTCCTTCTATGGGATTTTAGATAGAAGCTCCAACTGGAGCTGTGGATTCATGTTTCCAAGTCACATTTGAGTCCTCTTTTCATACAAATACACATAGGAGAGAAACTGACATCCATTTTCTTTGTGTTTTTTATTCACTTCAATCGTAATAAGAAACAAAGGCTTCATAATGCTCTGTCAAAAGGAAATGCTGAACATGGAAACATTTTTTTGGCTTTACCACAACTTTGTCTAAGGATGAGTACAAAGAGAGGAGGGTCTGGTGACACAAGAGCACCATCTAATTCAGTGATAATGTTCTCTTTTCACATTGCTTTCTTTCCCATGTTGTCAAGGTAAGACTTAACCAGGAGATTTTTTTTTTTACTCAGTCATTTATCTTTTCTGTGCAGCAAGACAGTTGAGTGACAGCATTATTTAGACGTGTGACAAGATGGCATGTGGTATTACCAGTGTCTTGCTAACACAGAAGTAGTCCATAATGTCTTGCAATTTCTTCCATGAGGCTGTACATTGTACTGAGTAGGAGAAGTTGAAGAAAAAGGAAAACAGAAATGCGTGATCATGCATATACACTTACTGACTCCTTATTTCTATCTTCCTTCCTTTTAGAGTAGACTGTCACTGCAGGAGTTTGCTCAATGAAATGTTAGGAATAGTAGATATAAGCACTGCAATCTCCTTCCTGGCTCTTCTCAATATTTGCAAATTGTCTTTGTAGCATCTTCTTTTGTGATATTTAACCCATTATTTAACACTCAGCTTTCAAGTTTCACCTCGGTATTAATTAAAGGTGCTTGTTTCAGCACAAATTTCAGTTTAGGAAAATCTCAGCAGAAAAATTTTACTCTTTACATTTTATACTTTTCAGTGACTATTTGATAAACTCTTTTGTCCTTTTTTTAAAATTTTCTAAAAGTCCTTCTGGATGATGACCCCTTTTTGCTGGACATGCCATTTGCAGAATTTCTATCTGGAAAAAAAAAAAAAAAGTCTGAATTATAAGATATTTTCCCTCTAAGCTTTGATCAGCAGACTTGGTAGGTTCCCTCTGTTTGTCTTAAGAGCTCCAACAGGAACATGTGCTTCTTGTTTGCAATAATATAGAGTAGTAAGGGTGCTCATTTCTACAATGAGAAGGCAAAAATAAAAAGTATTTAAAACCGAGACACTGAAATTTCAAATCATTGTAGGAGGTTTGCTGAAGCATAGAGGGGAAAATATTTAACAGAGGATTTAGAATTGGATCCATTGATTAAAAATATGGCAAAAAGGACTCTGCTGTAAAGAAATGTTGACTTGTTAATCTCTCTTGCTGTCAGAATGCTGAGGAGGCTGCAGAGAGGCCAGGTGTGCTTTAATTCCCAGCCTCCTCAGGGAAATGCTCTCAATGTGTTTATTAATCTGTGTGGGTAACAGCTTTTAATAAACTGTTTTCAAACATGAAGGATATTTTTTTATCTGATACTGAAAGGGGGAGAGAAGAGTCTTTCCTCTCATTTTAAAGGCTTTATGGAAGGAAATTACTTGTGACAGGGGTTGGAACAGGGACACTGCTGAAATGTGCCACTGCCCATCAAGCTCAGGTTGGGGCGTTGGCTGTGGTTACCACACTCTCACAGTCCTCGAAAACTGTTACAATAATTAGGAATAATTTTAACTTCACAGGAAGCACAGGGCAGGGTAAGCTGTCTATGTCTTATTACTCCAAATGTGCCCCTTTTTTCCTGCAGCCTTTGGTCTCTGTGAGAGGACTTCCAGTGAGGTGCTACTTATATTTTTGGGTTCTCTTGTGCAGTGCTCGGTGTGCAGTGTGATGTGAACACTGGCCTGTTAGTAGTTGGGATCAGCAGCTGTGGCTTTCATTTATTTCCTGCAAACTAACCAACAGTTAATACCTGCTAGCTGACACCATCTGGACTGACTTTAGATCAGTGCTGTAAAGAAGGTTACCTATTCTACAGTGACATTTCCAAATGATTCAGGATAAGGAAGAGGTCAGTACAGAAAGTTAAAAATTATCAGATGTTGTGAAATAAGTAGTAACATAACACCATCCACTTGTGATGATGACATTAATATGGGGATTCAGTATTTGAGCTGAGTTTTAGTCTTTATGTGAAAACTAATTTGGCCACTGGGTTAAGTTGTCACAGCTGCACTGAGATCGCTGGAGGTTTAGAAGCTGGCAGCAAAAGTGAATCCACTTCTTTTCTTTGGTGGCTTTGGTCTTAGGTCATAACACATGCTTTCTAAAACTAATAGCATATGGCAGACTAAGCATGTTAATGGCCACAGTTTTGGTGGAGTTCTAGTGCATACAATTAGCTGAATAGTCAACCAGCTGAATGTGGACATGTGAACACCACGGGCACACTGGGATCAGTTAAGCTGTGCAGATTTGCATGCCCAAGTATTTGCATTATAGTTCTCTTAATGTCCATCTACCCAAATCCCTTAGGAGATCCAGTAAAAGAGGGAAGCCTATTTGCACAGCTGAAGATATTTACTTTGCTTGGGGGAACAACTCTTTTGTTTGTCCCTTCGCTGCTAAGGAAAGTCTTCTGTGCAGTTTAAAATAATTTCAAGAGAACCAGATTTTTTTAATTACTCTTTCTTTTCATTGTATAAGACTATTTGTTTTAAACTAGATTAAATCCTACATCATTCACAATTTATTGACTTATGTTTTGTAAGTGTCATCTCAAAGCGATTCTGGACAGCTAGCATTTGACATGAATATGATTTGACAAGTTGAAATAAATACTGAAAGGCTTGTAAGCCCAAATGAACCATATGTTTCACATATTGGACCTCATACTCAGCCCTCATACATGAGTGTGCCATGGGCAGCTATTAATCCTGTCCCTGCTCTGGTGAGGACAGCTCCAGGTAAATGCATAAGTTCCTTTATCCGTATTTTTCTGAAAATTTAGAATATCTTGTTCATAAATAACTAAAAAAAATCCATGAAAGCAGTAGAAGGAATAATAATAACTTACTAATGCTCCTATTGTCACTTCACTATGACACAAAAGTTTACCATCACATTTAATTAATATATGGGCTGGAATTCCACATTCTTTCTGTCTTTCTTTCTGAGTTGATTTTCAGTTGAACACTGTAAGAAAGACAATCTCAGAAATCCGTTAAAGCCTCAGGCTACACTCCACGTTTGATCATAGTGGATACTTCTAAACTGAAGATTATTCCCTTTTGACAAGAGAACACAGCCATTGCCAATAAACATTGTTACCTGCTGTCATGAAGATATTCTTACTGTCTTCTTATACCTGAGTATTTATGAAGAAATTTATGGTAATCTGGCATGTATTATTTTTAATATTGACACGAGTTAACTATGATTTTCTCACCAAGCCTGTTTCCATTCGGATTTCATTCTCTTCCTCCAAGTGTTTTTCCCCAATATTAGAATTTTTTAATGGGAATTTTTCTATTCATAGCTATATTCAAATTATGTCTAGTGAAACATACTTCTCAATTAAATTGTCAAAAGAACACCAGAAGAACTCCCTTAACTTTCCACTATGGAAAAAGTTGTCATTAAGATTTCTTTTCTCTATTTTGAATACTTATGGAGCTTTATGTGAAAAACCAAAAACAAATCAAAAAACTGTTGATCAGTTACATAAAAAAGTTAACAGATTTCCAACTTCTAACTCAACCTTCTATTCTTACCAGTGTTTTCTAATTGATAGCTTTCTATTCTAGAGATATTTGAGCCCTGTACCTCAGAAATTGTTCCGGATTTTATTTAGTTTTTTAAATTTTTAATTGATGCTTCCTTGTATGCATGAGACAAAGCAACTCATTCTGGATATGTGAACACCTATCTGATTTCAAAGACATTGATAAGCTTTTATTCATAAGTACTTAGAAAGAGTTGGACTACTTAGAATTCAAGACTTTTTAGACCTAAAAGCCATTATTACACCATTCCCATCCAATCTTGTATCTACTTCGAAGAGGATGTAACTAACTGCTATGAAATTTCCCAGGGTGAAAGATTTTATAATGAGTGAAAAAAAAAAAAAAAAATCGTATTTCCTCACTGCACAGCTGTTAAAATCCCTAAAATGTTTCTTTACCCCAGTCTATCTTAATGCAGTTTCCATCTGAATTTTCCAATCCCGAGAAGACAAGACCAGGTGGCAGATACATGGCCAAAGATATTTTGAGTTCTGTCATGTAATTAGAGATGTTTTAATACATGTTTTAAAAGATTATTTACAACAGCATAGAACACAATCTAACAGTGTTTTTTATTTACAAGCAGGGAAATTAATCAAGTTTTAAGGCTTCTTTCAGAAAGTTTCATGGCTTCACCCTTCTAAGAAGTCAAAAGAAATTTGAAATGGAAGGTTTTTCTTTCATGCAGAAAAAAAGCTAGGTTATTAAAAGGTCATAATTTGTTCTAATCTGTTATATTGGGTTTGCATGGCCAAGTTTTGGTAGTGGAGGGTGGCTACAGGACTGGCTTCTGGAAGGATTTGCTAGAAGTTTCTTCCATGTCCAGCAGGGCCTAATGGCTCCAAAGGTGGACATGCCACTGGCCAAGGCTGGGCCAATTAGAAATGGTGCTAACACCCCTTGCTAACAGACTTAATAAGAAGAAAATTAAAAGTTAGCATGCAGTTGTAATTGCGGCCAGAGGGGAGCGGGGTGACAACAGGTGAGAAGAACAGCTCTGCAGACACCAAGATCAGTCCAGGAAGTTCAGGAGGTGCTCCAGGAACTGGAGCTGGGATTCCCCTGCAGCCTGTGGTACAGCCCATGATGAGGCAGCTGTTCCCCTGCAGCTCGTGGGGATCCACAAGGGGTGCAGAGATCCACCTGGGGCCAGTGGCAGAGACCCACACCAGAGGAGATGGATGCCTGAGATGAGGCTGTGAGCCTGTGGGGAGCCCGTGGAGAGAGGATCCTCAGCTGCAGCAGCCTGTCCTTGAAGGACTGCACCCTGTGGAAGAGTCACCCACGTTGCAGCAGTTTTGGGAGGGCTGTTGTCCTTGGGATGGACTCATATTGGAGAAGCTCATGGAGAACAACAGGTGATGAACTGACCATAACCCCCATTCCTTGTCTCTGCACTGCTGGGAGAGGAGGTAGAGATAGGAAGAGGGGTCAGGGGAAGATGTTTTTAATGTCTTGTTTTACTTCTCATTATCCTGCTCTGATTTTGTTTGCAATAAATTCAATTACTATCTTTAATTTGACCTTGTTTTCCCATGACAGTATATGATGAGTTATTTCTCTCTGTCCTTATCTTATGAAGCCTAGTCTGGAAACAGGGAGGCACAGAGGAGACCTTGTTACTCTCTACATCTACATGAAATGAGGGTGTAGTCAGGTGTGGGTTGGCCTCTCATCCTACGTAACAAGTGATAGGATCTAGATTGGATATTAGGTAAAATTTCCTGACTGAAAGAGTGATAGGCATTGGAACAGGTTGCTTAGGGAAGTAGCAGAGTCATCATACCTGGAAGTGTTCAAAGATCGCACATGTGGCACTTAGTGACATGATTTACTGCTGGATCTGGCAGTGTTAGGTTAAGGGTTGGACCTGATGTGTTTAGAGGGCTTTTCCAACCTTAATGATTCAATGATTCTTTCCATCTGTATTATAGATGGCTTTTTATTAACTTTGTTCACCTAGTCAAAACTTTGAGTCATATATTTAGTACTGCTCTGTTGACATTAACAGCTTTATGAATATTTAAAAACCTTCTATTTAGTTTTAAGTCTTATAACTGATTGTAAATAAAAAAATTCATTTTTTATATATCTCAATTTGATGGTTAGCAAACGCTAAATTGTAGTGATGTGAAGTGGATATAATATTAAACATTTCAGTTGTCTAAATATGTTTGTGTACGAATCACATATAATAAGAGGTAGCAAGGCATGAATCAAGAAAGGATTGAAAAGGGAATTCTGAGGCTAACACAATTTCCTGTGAAAAAAAAAAAATATTTATTTTTTTTCTAAATTACAAACATGTTCTTAAAAAGTTCTAGGTTTGAAATTTAAAAAATACTTTCAACAACATTTATTATTTAGCACTTGATAAAAATTACAAGAAAATGAGGAAGAGAATATTAAAAAGTTAGTAATGAATAATATAGAAGCATAGATCAAAATAAAGCAGAGAAATGAGATACAAAAATGGAAAATATCAACAAGCAATATTAAATTAACACAGTTGTGAAACAGTGATCACTTTTTGAAAGAAATATCTCTGATTCTTCAACATGAGAACCATTTCAAAATATCTTTTTTTTTCAAAGAACAGTTGTTCTTTTGAAGTGCAAACCTCTCAAATTTATTTTGTTTTGACTTTTTGTTTCATTTTTCTTTGCTTGTTTATTTTATTCCTGGGATATCCATGAAGTCTATGAGTTGATTTTAAAGCCTTTTTAAATCTTGAGCTGCATTTTGGAAGGTGGAGTTTTGAAGAGCAGGTTATGGCAGTTCTTTGCAGAGTGAGTCTGCTCAGTGGAGCAGTGCTTGTGTTGTGACTAGCACAGGTGACAGTGTTTGGGATTGAAGTGTCGTGTAGAACCTGACAGCTCTGAGGAAGCTACTGGGTTACAGTGCATGGACTGGTGGAATAAGAAGACAAAACAGAGGTCACTTAGCAAGAACAAAAGGAGCTTGAAAATCTGAATCTGTAAAATATAAAAATAATAATGTCAATTAATAGTATCTATTAATGCCCAAAATAGAAAACTGATGATCTATTAATGGATTTCATAAGTAAACTCATGTATAATGGAATATTCAAAACCAAAGAGGTTAGAGGACAAAGAGGTTTTTATCTCCTACAAGTCATAAAAAGCCAGAAAAAAAAGCATGATTATTTCCCACTTGGCTAAATAAAGAAAGCCTACAGACATTAAGGCTGTTCGTGTTCATAATATTTTCATTAGCAGTGGGAAATTTGTTTCATTTTATTTCTCAAAAAATGCAATTTAAGACCATTTCTTTCATGCACATGTCACATGCTGACTTCAAAGAGAAAGGAACAAAGAGATACATACTACTCTTTAAATTTTGTTCATTTCACTTCTTCTTCTCTGGCCACAGATATTTTATACATGGTTATTTTCATTCCTATATTTTTGTTATCTAATAGTTCATTATTTATTTTTTATATCAATTTGTAAGGTCAATATCAAACATATAATTTAAAATGTACAGGTATTAAAGGCTGGAAACAGTTTTAAACATCCTATTTGGCTTATGGTTGCATGTTTTGAGTTTTTTCAAGACACTGGGCTATTTTGTAAGCATGTAAAAGCTGTACAGTAGCCATTTCCCATGAGTTTTCTCAGGGAATGAGTCCCTGAGCCAAGCAAATGTCCAGAGTTCAAGAGATTAATTAGCACTGGTGACTTAGAGGTGGATCAGACAGTAAGTACTACACAGGAGTTAATTATGTACAGCCTGGCTTAGGTGAGCTCGTCAGCTTGAGGGAGATGGAAGCCCCCCTTGAAAGCCACTGAATTGTACTGAATGTAAGCTAATACAGATTTTTCAAAGAAGTTCCACTGCTGAATCTAGTAATGCCCAGGCCTCCCAAAGCTGTCTCCTTAAGAACTAAAATGAACAGAGGTCTGCTGAGTAGGAGCCAATATGAGTGATGAGGAAGAGAACAACATGGAAACAGAATGGTTGCTTTGTTTCCTGTTGCCTGTTGTTTTCAGATAAAAAAACTTCAGAATGGGCTGGTGGCCAGAAAACACAGTGGTTTGGGTTGTTTTGGTTGAACTGGAAAACAAGCAAATAGCTCCCAAAATGCAGAACCTGCAGAGGTATTTAGGGTTTCTTCTGTATTTACATCTAGATGCATGTTTAGTCTAGTTTCTAAAAGGGAAATATCAAAAACCTAGATTTGGCATAATAATATGTTTAGGGTTGTAAAGTTTAAAAAATATTTGGATAGATGCATGCAAAGAAACTTGTGTAAAATGCCCAAGCAAGACCAAAGAAAATGCAAACTAGTAAATGAGACTACAAAGAAATGTACATTGGATATATTATGATGCCTCTCATCCAGAGAAGCAGTTAAATAAGATATGCAGTGCAGTTTAAAAGGAAAAATATTCCCATGTTAAGAATATTTTGAAGGAATATTTAATTATAAAGCATTTGTCTACAAGAGACTTAGGAGATTTCAGTTTGATTAAATAGAATTTTTAACAACAACAATCAATGATTGCAGACCAGGACACCTTCTCATATTTTTCCCCTTTCTACATTTACAAGGGTATAAGTTGTTTATTATCATTGCTATTATTATTGTTATTATTATTATCATCATCATTATTGTTATTGAAATGTTTCTTTATAGACAGTGGCTCTGCCTGCACCTGTTTTTCTCTTCATGGTAGGAAACTATTTTCAGTAACAGTTTTTGGAAGAGTTGAGATATTTCTCTTATTACATACACACACTGAGAGCTTCACAGCCCAAAGAAAGAAGGACTTTTCAGAGCACAGTCAGTACTTACTCAATTTACACATGTGCCTTTCAAGGAGAGTTTAGACAACTGTTTAATTCCCCTAGAAACATTGAATTGGAATAAGATTTTTCCATACAAGAACTTTCATCAATGTTAAGGATGACCAACATTGTTACATCATTTTCAAGGGTGATTTTTAACAGAATGCATATTTCTGAGGCTATTTATAAATAGGTATAGATAAATCAGAGTGTATATAGCTACACAGAGCTTCAGGGGAATCAGACAGCAGTTTGAATTGTTGTATAAGAAAAAAAGAAAAAATTAAGAAAGATAGGCTCTTTGTGTTGGTTTTATGATTTTTGGGCTGTGTGGATTTTTTTATATCAGCTCACCAGCCTGCTAATCTGAGCTCTTGTGGCTGTTAGAGCATTCAACTTACCAGTGAATGACAGGACATCACAGAATAATTTAAAATAAAATAAAGTTTGATTTAAAGGCCTTAGTGAGAGTATACTTTAATGTTGGCATACTAAGAAAGACATTTTAAAAGGAAGCGAAGAGAAGATAGGTAAGATCGAGGAACAAGCAATTTTTTCTTCCAGAAATATATGATTTCTTGATCAAGGTAAGATGTGCTTTATTGATATTCATTGATTATGTTGTAGTTGAAATCTCCACAATGTGAGTTAGCGCTCTGCTTCCAGAGCTACAGGCTCAACAGGGGAAGGGAGCTGTCATGACTGAAACACTTTTACCCTTTCCAGAAAGCAGAATAAAAAAAGGCCAGTAATTGCCAGTTTGTCTTGATATATTTAGGCAATTACCCAAGCACTGAATTGTCATTCAAAATAACAATATTTGCTAATTTAGGAGGTCTATAGTTTTAAAAGATGAGCAATTTCTATGGAAAAGCATATCAGGACCTGAAATAGAAATGCTTTATGCATTGCCAACTCTTGATTTTAGCTCCCAGTTAATTCAGTGACATTAGGTCACATCTATCTGACTCCCTTCCTTTATTCCTTTTTTGTTTCATCTTCCTCCAAACTTAGCAATTATGTGAAAACAACCATGAGCACTTTGCTTACAGAGCTGGATTTACCCGAGAGGCTCCTGAGGGTTTTCTATCATCTTGGCCTCCAGATCCCATTAAAGAGGAGCTGCACAGCATATGTCTCTCAAACCTCTTCAAAATGTGTCTTGGAATTGTATTCTTTCATTTCAAGGCTGTTGTGAATTTTATCATAGGAAATCAGATAAATAGAGGTTGAGATTCTTTCTTGTCTTTTGGCAAAGTTTTTAGGTCTCTCTGGTGCTCTACATTTAGGGTGGGGGTGAAAACAAAGGAAAGGAAAGCCAAAACATGAGAATTCCAACCAGCTGTTCCAGGGGGTGGAGGTGGGGAGGCTGGGTGTGTGTGAGGTGGTGAATCCTTTGCTGACCCCACAGGCAATTAACTTACAATCGTTAGTCAGGCGCTTTTTTAGTTTCTCCCTGCTAGACAATGTTGCTGCCTTCTCAACAAGCCCACACACCATGTGTTCTAATTAGCTAATTACTACTATATTTCTGTCTTATCCTATTCCACAAATGATATTAGAAAGCAGATAATGCCACAAATCTTCAGACCAACTTTCACAAACAAATGGTCTGTTTCAGTTCTGCTTTGGTCTTCATACAAAGGGCCCTTCACTGTGTATTTATTCCTATATTTTGTCTGACAATTACCTCATTATGCAGACACATTTCAATTGGTAATTTTGACACAGGTGATCAAAAGATTTTTTTTAGAAACTGAAATTCTTAAATCTCCAGGGCAGTGTGGATCAGGGAGGTGAGGAAGGGGGCTCAGCTGCTATTTTCTCTGTATTTCATTGCTGAGGGTGCAGTATTGACAGTTCTCAGGGATCTATTTTGAATGCTACTATACAAAAATTGGTGAATTTTGATTTGTGTTTATTTTGATGTACTGTAGTCCCAGTTTCTATGCAGGTATATTGATTAGTTTCAGCTACCAAATAGTTTTGGTGTATCCTTTAATGGGACATTTTGACACATGGCAACCAATGGAAAATTCTATATTTCATATAATTTATTTATACTCAAGCAGTATAGAAAATACAACTTTTTTTTTTTGTCATTCAAGTACTTCCACCCACATTTATTTTGCTTCCATACCTATTTTTTAATGTTTAAACAGTTCTTCCTTCCTGATTTCAGTGATATATATTTTGACACATTACTCCTTTTTGCACTACAGGAACTACTCCGATTAAGATCAGCTCATGCTACTGAAGGATAAATCTCAAAAGGTTCAAATCAAATCAATCATGCATTTTTTATTTTTTTTTTAATGCTTACAAAATATTAGCTATTCAAAAATAAAACCTGACTGGCAGTTTCAGAAGTAAAAATTTTCTCATGAGAATTTTTGTTATTTCTTACTCTATTCGCAGCCAGAAACACTGTAAATTCTCACTTTAATTTAACTTTTACTTGCAATCTCTGGTATGTTACACCCTGGCATTTTAGAAATTCTAAAAAAGAAGTTGACAAAAAATTGCTTACATATGTGAAAGCTCTCTTCGAAATTGAAGTAGATACTCTAAGTTTTCTGAGTTTTTTGTTGTGTTTTTTCCCTATGGTAATTTTTTTCCAGGAAAAATTTTGTTTCCAATTCTACATAACTGGCTTTCTGTCCTGTTGTCTTTACAAGCAGCTTGTTCTACTGAACACACCTTGACTGAGATTTCTGGTCTATGTTGAAATTAATTATAACTATTTTTTCTAAAACATCTTTAAGACGTTAAAGACATCTTTTTAAGGCATTTTAGTGATTAAAAAATGGAAATGACATTTGTTCAGAACTTAATTTTTTAAAATTTGGAATTTGATTTTTCTTCATTCAAATATAATACAAATTAAAAAATATAACTACAGCAAACTAAAATATTTAGACCACATATGAATCAGAAAGGCAGCCTTATTTGACCTCATACAGAGTGTTTTCTGTGAATGTATTTGCTCGGAAAAACTCAGAGATCCTATTCTCTAGACACATGAAGATGTTTCATCTTCGATCAGAATGTGATTAAAAGACTTGAAGAGCCTGTTTAATTAACTTCTTTCACCATTGGCCATGACTTCAATCATTTGCAGCAGCTCACATTTCACAGGTGTGCTTGTGTGTTTGTTTGTTTGTTTTTCACCCAATATAAAACAGCAGCACACGCTCTCCCTGGATAATTAGCATTCTGCCATCTCATCCGATTATTGTGCTGGGGAGGAAAGGCTGAAAGGCTGTTTGAGAAGGCCAGGACAGGGAGAGGGGACACTGCCACCTACTGAGGTACCTCTCAGCGCCCAGCCCAAACTCTTCTCACATAAGGACCCAAAGCTGCTCACCCCAAGAGCTGCTGCAGCAGTGTAATTGCACATGGGATTGTCAAAGATCCCGAAGTTATTTCTATTTACGTTATGAAAATTCATGACCATAAGCAAACCCCTCACTTTCCCTTTTATTGGGCTTTTGTTGCTGGTGGGGTAGTTCACCTAAATATGTGTGGCAAAGCTGAAAGGAAAAGGCATATGTAGTGATAACTTCTCAATGCTACTTCCTTTAGAAGATATGGCATGCAAGTGTGAGAAATTTTCTTGGCACTTACACCCAAAGACATGTGTCTGACCAATATGTTAGCAGGCATCAGGCCATTTGGCAGATCAACGTGAGCACACTTAGCCAAAAAAAAAATGTTCATCGACTATATTGTGAAGGCATAATATTCACCTGAGGAATTAAAAATGGAACTCAGGCAAAGAGAGCTTCCATATCCATGATAAAGATAGATAAATAACTCAAAGACCAGTGATTTAAAATATAGAGTTTCAAATTAATTTCAAGCCAAAATTATATTTTTGCTGCCTAATTTGACTTGGACTCTTCACAGGGGGTCTTTGAGGAATATATTACCTCTTCTAAGGCTGAGATTTTCTTGCACCTTCTAATAAAAATATCATAAGCAACATCATTCTGTATTTAGCCTGGTTGCAAATGATATTTACAGTTAGTTTAGGTAAATATTCAACATTATGAAAAAAAATCAGATTGACACACTCAAAAATTGACCAAAGTGCCTCTTCTGTAAAGCATTGGGCAATGGCTTTCATTTTTTGTTTGGTAAGACCAGGTCTTCAAAGTAAATGATATAATGTCCACTGGCTTTAAAAAGTTCTAGTGGAAGCACATGATAATTCTGACATCTAGGTTTTGTTTTGTATAATAATTAAAAGAATCTAGCACATTTTCATATGAATCTTTGAATATTGCTTTGGCTAAAAACTTGAATTGTTTTGTTTGACATTACATCGTACTCTCTCTGGGAAAGCTCTCCATCATCCTTACTTATAAATGTCTCATTCTAGCAAATGCACTCTTTCTTTTTTGTCACTCATGATATTGTCATTGTGTAAATAAGTATTTAATTTAATTAGTCTAATTTACTGTTTGCAGTTTTCCTTCCTTTATGGAAGCCTTTTTTATAAATTTCATGCTTATATTTACATTTTTAAATGTATAATATAATGTCTGAGTTCAGTAACAACTTTACAGAATTTAAAGTTTGTTTATTAGGATTGACAAGGTTGTGACTTGTTGTTTAGAATCTCTTTTTTCCTAGGGAATTTATATATTTCTGTATAATTTGCTTTTGGAATTATTGTGTCATCATGAATGAGTATGATAAATTCAAGAACTGAGCAGATATCTCTGTACCAAGAGTTTAGTAGACATACATACATTTTCATAGATGAGGTAAACCATATCCATTTCATTACTGGAATATCGTCCAGAAAAAAAAAAAAAAATAAAAAAGAGAAAATAACACAAAGAGACCAAAGTCCCCTAATGTTAGAAAACTTTTATAATACTTTGCTTTGAGGAGCTGCAATTAATCACTGAAAAAATAATCTTTCATTCTGACAGGGTATGGTTTTGCGTATTACAACTACTGTCACTGTGTGAATTTACTAAGTGATTCTTAATCATATAATAAAATTGAGAGAGATTATGATTTAACTTTAGAGTCTGAACATGCTAATGCATTATTTCCCATCTTCAAGAGATGCAACAATCATTGCTACATATGTAAATAGCATTCACTTTGTCTTCTGAGAACAGCACTCATAGCAGGCGTCTGGGTCATTCCTGGATTAAAATGACAAGAACAGTAGATGATCCCAGTAGTGTTCATTTTGAAAGTATCAGATCTCAGAAAGCTAGAAATATGTAGTGTAACACCATGGATTTTAGCTCTTCCACACGATGTATGAGTCCCAAATGCCAGCAGAGCACACGGGGCTCTGTAGAAAGCCACTGGTGCGTCAGGGCAGTGCTGTGTCACTCGCTGCCCATCTCAGGACACGCTGTGGAGCACCAGCTTCTGCCAGGGATCAGCGAATGGGAAGCTGGGACTTTCTCACACAGTAAAGTGATGCCCCTCTGAAAGATAATCATTTGGATCGGGGAAGCAGTACAAACATGCCAGTTAATTAGCTCTGCTCTCAGTTTGCACAGCTGCACTGCTCCAGGTTGAGTATGATGATGTACTACTGCATGGTGTAGCTGTGCTCTTGGGACTCTTCTCAGAAGACACCTGACCCTGAAGTCCTCTTTCAAGAGAGCCCCTAAGCAACTCTTTAAAAAACTTTACAGTTATCAGTCCTTTCAAAAAATGACTGGAGCAGCTGTAGCAGGTTGAAAACCCCCACTGCTATGGACAGATCAATGGTTACCATCAAATTAAAAGAAAACTTGGAGAATGTAATTTCAGTACCTACCGAGCTCATATTAAAACATATTAAATGGAGAAATTCCAACAATAGGAATTAATTATAACTTCAGACTACTTGTGGATAGTGCTTACTTGCTTGCATCATTGACATTTTTTCAAGTCTTATGAAAAAGTTCATTTACACCAATGCAGGTTTCCCAGCAGGCTTCTGCCTTTTTCCAGGTGAATGCCCTAACAATTCAGGCAGAAGGTAAAATTAGAGACAGGAATGGGAGACAACGCAGTCATTTTGTTTCCAGGATGTTAAACAAAATAAATCCCTATCAAATTTTGTTTTTGTTAACTATAAACTTAATCACAATAGATACAGTGGTATTCAACTGAATCAGCCTTGCAAAACCCCACTTAAAGTCTTTTGTTACTTGTATGAGACCCATGAGGCATTGCCAGGTGCTGCTATGGTCAAATATATATTAACCACTTAAGCCTAGTCATCAGAATTAAAAAAGTTACGTTCTGTTAAAATTCTTGACATTTGCATTGAAGCTCTGAAGATGTTTCTATGCAAAATGTAAAAAGCTGGGGGAGTTCTCAGTTTTCATTGTCTCTATCTATGAAACCACGTCCCTGCTTTTTTTTTTTTTATGTTCTCCCCAGTGTGATTGCTTAAAAGTTCCTAGAGGCAAACAGCTTCACAATTTCTTCCTACAGCAATGTCACAATATGAGGTGCTTAAAGCAGGAAAGTGTTCCTGCTGTGCCCTCCGTATTGGTGCCATCAAATTTTCCTGTGAAACACAAGCTAGGCTTTTATAGAAAGAGAGAAAGAAAGAGGGAGAGGAAGAAGGCTGAGGATACATAAAACATAGATTATTCATAAGGGCCAGTCTGGGTTTTGGAAAAGAATGGGGGCTGGAGAAGGGTCCAAACTTATGTGACCTTTCAAGGTCTTTTTCTGCCTATTCCTCCACGATACTCATATAAAACTGACTCATTTTCATAGAGAGTATGTGCATGAGAAGTGTGAGGTCTTAAGGTTCTCCACAGATTCCAGCTGCAGAAGAAGAGTCCAGCTGCCTCTTCTTGGCTTGGTTTGTATTCTCTCTTGCTTGTTTACATTTCCAGGGCCCTTCCAAGTAGGAATGTCTGGGTCCCTCCCCTCCCATCCCCTTCCCTCTATGGCAAGGGAAATAATTTATCCTTCTTTGTCATAACTCTAGAGCACTGTTGATTGTCCACACTGATTCATTTGAAAATCTAACTTATTGATTTATCAGCTCAAATGTCTTGTTTCAAAAATAGAGATTTCTCTGAGCTGTAAGTTTACTATCTGAAAAGACTGTATCTATTTACAGTAGTAGCATCTCTTTTAGAATTGTGATTTTTAATTTGGTCGAAATTTTTTAATTATAAAATACCTGCCAGTCATTTGGAACAGAAATTAAATTTGTATTAAAGTTTCAGGACAAATTTATCATGACATGTAATGGAATGCTGTTTTCCAATAAAATACCTACTTGTTCAACTGGAAGATGTGTGTTTCTTGATTCTAAATGAAATTGTCATATGGTTTATCCAAGAATAAAATACAGTACCAGAATTCATGTAAGGGAAAAGCTGTTAACTGTATTCAAATAACTTAGCTTTGCAGACCCAAGGGGATCACTTCTCAAGATCAAGGAGCCCAGTATAAGCTATGTTACATAGAGCAGTAATTAGGCAAGAGCGTAGAATTCCCTGATGTAAAACATATTGGAATCTTAGCCTCTAAATATAGCAACAATTTCCAAATGTCTGGCTAAGGACTAATGTTAACAGTGTGGTTTCCTTTCCCCTGTCCCTTTTCCTTGCCAAATAAACATTCTTATCTATGGCAACATTCAGAATTGAACCATACTTGCTTATTTTGTACATTCAACTATTTTCATTTCTAGTAATAGAAGAGAAAGTACCAGTACTAGAGCTAGTATAAATCAGCACAGCTCTCTTCCTTCAGTGGTTTTGGTGAAACTTGTGGTAGATTAACCTTGGTTGCCTGCCAGACCCTCACTCAGACACTCTACCACTCCCTGTCTTCAACAGGAAAAGGTTGAAAAAGGGGAAAAAAACAAGATGGAAAAGCTTGTGGTTGAGATAAAGGCAGGGATATCACTTAGCAGTTACTAGCATGGGCAGAACAGACTCAGTGGGAAATAATAATTTATTGTCATTTAAATGGTTTGGGATGGTGAGAAAGAAAACCAAAACACATCTCCTCCCCATCCCCTTTTCTTCTCAGGTTCTACCTTAGTCTGTCATTATTGACTCTCATTCTTTCCTCAAAAAATGCCATAGGAGGATGGGAATGGTGGCTTGTACTAAATTCATAACACAGTCTAGTCTCAGATTCTCCTTTGCCCTCACACATTTTTACAACTCAAGCATGTGTTCTTTCCATGAGGAACAGTCCCTCAGTAACAGATTTCTGCATGGCTTTTTCTCCCTGGGCTACAGTTCCAGGCAGAAAACCTCTTGTGCGGACTCTCCACAGGCTACAAGGAAACAACCTGCATCACTATATTCCATGGGTTGCAGGGGAATTCCTGCTCCAGCACCTGTGGCACATCCTTACCTTCCTTGTTCTCTGATCTGGGTGTCTGCAGGGTTGTTTCTCTCACATTTTCGCCACTCCTCTCTCTCTCAATGGCTGCACAGTGTTTTCTATCCTTTTTTAACTACCTTTTCACCAAGCTGGTGACCAGATCATCGATAGGCTCAGCTGTGCCCTGCAGCAGGTCCATTGGAGTCAGCTGGCACTGGCTGTGGCTGGCAAAAGGCAGAACCTGGCCCATCTCACAGAGGCCACCCCTGCACACTCCTGCTCTAACACCTTGGTACATCAAACAAGCATCCTTGAGAACATCAACTAACAGTTATGAACAAAGTGTGTTTTCATCAAAATGCATTTATTCACATCCCATTAAGTGCTATAATTCCATTTATTCAGGTAGGTAAGGCTCAATTTCTTACTGTCACTAATGTGACAATAAGAGTTCAACTCCAAATTGTCACTTCCTTAATTTCCCTTATTTCCTTTTCTGTTACTATTTAATTGTAAACTTACCTCATCTTGTACAGCAGAAACCTATGTAGGCACAGACATCAGAGCAAGCAAATGTTGTGAATATTTGATTTATTAGCTATAAAAGTAAGAAACATGGCTTATAGACTAAAGCTCTTTGGAGCTTCTGATAACAGCCCTAGCACTGCCTTTAGGTTGCAAATGCAGGACATTTCACATGGTAGGGTGAGTCACCCATCTCAGCAGAGCTTCCAGAATTTATAAGCTTATATTCAAGAGGAAGGTACCAACCAGAACTTGTAAGGACTTATTCAAGAGGAAAGTACCAAAATCAGTAAACTACTGCTTGTCTCTAAAATAAAGTACACTTTTCTGATTTCAGTTTTGTCATCATTGCCTCATCCCTGCTGCTGAGACAGATGTTAACACTTCTAAAATAAGGTTGGAATTTTAAACATATTCTAAGATCTACCCTTAAACAGAAGAGCATATCAAAAAGAATGTACTTTATTTTTATTTAAGTTAATGGGTCTAGACTTAAGCACATACATTAATGTTTGGATTGATGTAAGTTATCATAGCTGGGATTTATTGTTTTCTTTCAGTTACAGGCAAATAGCAACTTCAGGGGAAACTCTCTTCTCATTTTGATATTCTTTGCACTTAATTCCCTATGTCTTCCCTTTGTTACTCCAGATTTATCTCAATTTGTCTAAAAGCATCATTTGATTCTTAAAAATTGACACACAAATAATAGCAAACAAAATTTAGTTGCCAGTCCAAAAAGGCCTTGACAAATATTTATTGAAGTGGTATTTTTTCTAATATTTCTTCTTACTTTTTCTAGAAAAGGGAATAGGTAGTAATGGGAAATATGGCATTGCTGTTCACAAAGACAAACATTTCAACAACATAGGGATTAACATTAATTTTCCTCCCAGAAAAAGACCCACTCCTATTTTCTTGGAGCTCTGTGGATATATTTAGGCAATATAAAAACTTTAAAGAAAGATAAATGAAACTACCATTTTGGTGAGAAGGTTTTTGGCAAATTTGAGAAGGTTTTGGACAGAATTTATAAAAATATGCTTGAAACTTCCAATTTTTCTACAGTGTTACAGATAAATAATCACTTACTGGGAGAAGGGATTCTTACAAAGATTCATAACTAAAATAAAATCAGCAGTATTTATACATTCTCTTGATGAACAAACAGAATTACATGGCGGTCTTTTTTCAGATTTTAATGGTATTATATTTGTTTTGGTTCACTGTTTTTTGGTTATGTGTGCATGTGTGTGTTTGTTGATGTTTGTAGAGGTAATTGCCTTTCCCCATACTGTTTATTTTTAATGAGCCCCTCAAAATGGAGCATAAGTACTGTAAAAATCACAAATGTAATTATTCTCATCATTTTATAAAGGAATACTGAACAAAAACTATAAACAGGACACTGATTAATTTAGGGCTTATATGAAGCTTGATAAATCATTTGAAACACTCTAATATCACAAATCTGGGGTAAAGAGTGGGGTTTCACTTCTATAAAAATTATCCAAAATAGTACCTTGAGACAACAGCTACATTTTCTAAACACTTCTCGTTCCACTCGTGCTGGAATCTGAAAGATGTAGTGCAGCCTCCATGGCTGAGAAGCTACCCAAACAACCTTGCAGTCAGGCTGAATATCTCTGTTACAGTACAAGTTCATCCTACAAAAAAGGACCAGCTACACCATATAGTGAGCTGCTGCTGCTGCTGCTGCTGCTGCTATATTATTGCTTCTGTAAGAAGCTATTTGTACTTATTTAGGGTTCTCAGAGTATAACCATAGGGTGTAAAGTAGCCCAGAAAGGGAGGTGCAGGAGCTCCTGTGGAGCACTGAGGAGGCAGAAAAGAGGTCAGAGACAAGGAAATTGTAGGAAAGCCCTTGAGATTGTCAGCATAGGTTTATGGTGTTAGGCTAAGCAGCAGCAGCGAGAGCCTCCAGACACTCAATCACTGTGTATTAGCAGAATAGCTGAAAGCCTGTTTTGCATATAACAATCCCAAACAATGTCCAAGTACAAATCAGGATTTACTACAAGGGAGTAAGCAGTGCCAGTAGGTAAAACACATTCAGACAAAATATATTGATGACAAGGAAAGTTTGATAGCACAGATGTCGAACATTGCTCCTGGCTGGTCTCAAGGGCAAGGAATGGTGCACTAAATCTACTAGTACAGCCACAGATTACTTCAAAACAATTAAGTAATTGCACAATAAATTCCATATATAAGAGGAATTTATGCAATTTCTTATATTTTCTTTAAAGTTACTAGATAAATGGAAGCTGGGTTTGTAGATTTGGGTCCACTTTCAAGTCTCTGCACCTTGTCATTCATCACTACCTTTACTGTATGTTTAACATTTTACTTCCCAGAGACACAGGTTAAGTATTTTAAATGTTATATCTTTATAGCAAGATTTACATAAAGAGTATATCTGCATTGTAAAAATATATAGGGATGTATAAGTCTGTATATATGCATATACATCAAATATGTTATATATATATAAATACATAAATACATAATTCCACAGCTATGTGAAATTAGTGTCAAGAAGTTAAACATTAGCTCCTGGATCTTCTCTCAGATCCAGTCTAACCCATGGTACCATGGAGGTTGTAGAGGAAAGGTTTTGTTCTATTAATTATTGAAAGTAGTAGCTACAGCATGCTGGTAACCTCTGTACTCTTCTTCAAAGAAAGGTTTTAATTGCTCTCTACCAGAGAACCCAACATTCACGTTTCTGGGGTGTTTTGCCTTCAGTGTTCCTTTCTATGACACAGTAGAGGAAGGTAGAGAGCTCTCATCATAACAGTGTACTGCTGGGAAGGGAAAGGATCTGTTCCCAGATCTGAACATTGAATAATCACTTTCTGTGCTCAAGAATTATAAAAGCCTGTTTGCTTTATACCCATCCCTCTGTTGTCTTGTACTTTTACTTTATAATTCAGCATGCCTTCCTGTGAGTTACTTTCCCCTATGGAGTGAGAGTTCAATGAGTGCTAGTTCTCCAAAGCTTTTTCAGTATGTGTGTGCTGGGCTGTCAGGAATCCCCAGAGTGCACAGTATAACTGGTTAGTACCTTTCCATCTCCCTGCCTTGGCACATTGTCTTGAAATCCCAGTGCACCAGCTGCAGGCTCCTGCAGAGTGCTTTGTTAAGATGTTGAGTGCAGCTCTGTGCCTCTTCCTCTGGCAGCTCTGCCCTACAGGGGCAGGTTTCCCATTGCTTTCCTTGCTTTTGTGCTGCGTGGTGAAGAGGGTGTGCAGATTTCTAAATGTGCATACGTTATGCAGACCTTTTTGTTTAGCTCAGGATATTAAGAGGAAAGTCATTAATTCTTACGGGGTAAACTTGATTCTGACGTCAGAGCTCATTCTCTGGTAGTGCTCATTTCTAACTTGGAAGCTTCTCTTGCCAGTACTGTCCACAGAGCTCTGACATTGCCTTCGTTTTCTGTGTAGTGTGTTTGAAAACTTCTATGGATGACAGCTCTCAATAAACATTCTGCTGTCAGAACTGCAGCAAAGGACATAATTATAGGATATTTCCTCACACGCGAACAATTAATTCATGAGCCTATTGCATGCTATTTTAAATCTTTGTCTTATCCCTTCAGAATATTTCAAACTTATACCAGTGTTTATTTGAATTGGTTTGGCACATGGGGCTTCAGTGAAATCAGAGTACAGAGACAAGTAAAAGATAGGAGTTTGCTATATGGGAGCAGTAGCTCTGTATTAAGAGCCTACACCTTTTGCAGGACCCTTTTACATTGGCTAGAGTGGTGCACTATCTCTAAAACCAAATCAGAGCCACAGTTCTTTATAAAAAGCTTCATTTTTGTTCTTTCTTAAACACCCAAAAAGGGTACACACTTATTTGGAATAGAAAACATTCATAAAGTTCATGTTGATGAGAATAAAATTCAAAAACATGAAAACTATGAATAGAAAGAGGTTAGACATAACAGAAAGAGTAATGTGTACCAAAAAACTATAAAATGCTATGGAACGTAGAACAAAAAGATTTAATTTCACCTGCAGGTAAACAGAAAGACTTAATTACTGCTTCAAGGGGAACTGATTTCATGCTCCTAATTAATTTCATCCTGTCAGAACAGTTATTTCACAGCTATTCTAGACCAGCACTGGCACATACGACATGATCCAGGTCTCATATCCGATCTCCTGCACTCTTCAGCCTCATGATTAAAAAGAAAAAAAACCAAAAAAACAACAAAAGAACACTGACACATTGTCTGTAATTTCACAGTAGAAAATGATAGCAGAATATCTGTGTTTTAATTGACTGGTTTAACCTCTATCCAAGGAAGATCCAGCTACTGTAAAAACAAATATTCAGACATTTGTTTCAGAAATCTTATAGTTGAAGTAGAAAAGTTTTGACAGTGAGTATTCTGCAATAAAGGTGCATATTAAGTCTGATGATAAACTTTTTTTAGATATTAAGAAGGAAAAAGTTCAATCAATTTAATTAAACACTGTACTTTTCTGCAGAACAGTCAGCATAGTGGGAAGAGCTTAGCTGGGCATCAAAGGTTTCTAAACAAAAAAGGCCCCACACATGACCATATTGATCTAAAAATGCCTCAAGTATAGTGAAATATTGTTTACCATTAAATTTTCAAAATTTGGATCAAAATGGATGTATTCTCTGTAGTCACTAATGCTGGCAATAATGCTTTGTTGCTTATGAATGCATCTTGCACTGTTTGCAATTACTGTTCAAAACAGAGAATTATCGAGGGAGTTCCTATTATGTGTGGAAAGCTCAGCAATCTTGTTTTCTAAAACAGTAGCTGATTGAGCTTTTATGTGCTCCAGTTCTGTAAAATTATATCTAAATCACATTTTATTTTGCTTTCCATTTCATTACCTTTTTTATTCCATTTCTATTTGTATAAGTGACCAGAATATAGTCTTCCGAGGCAGAAACTAATTTCAGTAGAGTTGAGAATAAGGCTGTTAATCAGACCTGTTCATTACTATTTCCCATTTCATCACAGATTCAGGTAGTGATTCAAATACTTGTAGCAAGTCAGAGCTTCCCTGGAGTTTGGGGGGAAGTTTGCTTACTTTTATATTTTATTATTATGGTGATTTTCGCTCCATTCTCTGCCATACTGTAAAGTAACAGAGTAATATACTACTTCACATTTTTTATCTCCTTATTTCCTACCAGTACTTCTCATTTCATTCCTATGACATCTAGACATGCTAGATATATCTACAGTTCTAACAGGATGCAGGAGACTCTCTTTCCATATATTGTCTGACTGAATACATTTAAGTTTGCTGCTTTAATGCACCTGTTTAGCAACCAGATATATCAGAAATAATGAACCCTTTCTACTTAATTTTCAGTAAGTCTTCATTTTCTAAACTTTCATGGTGGGTAAATGTGATAGAGTCTATTTTGACATTAAATAACGTATCTTAAAATGCATCTTAAAGAGACTAAACAAAGGTTTTTCTTCCTCTAGTAGAGGAAAATTCCATACCCAAAGACAGAACACTGGAAATTTCTTATATCCATATCTTTTTATCTTTTTCCCTGTATTTCTTGTCTACCACTCCTTCTGTTAGTGCTGCAAAGCACTGGTTTCAAATAAAAAAATATGGAGACAGCTGTAGACTTGATGGTTCATTGACATCTTTGAAGGCTTTTGTTTTATGGACATCTCTGATCAGTTTCTGTTTAGATCTTGTCTGCCTGGCACCAACATTGTTCCAAACATGCTATTACTCCCATCTTTTATTTAGGTGTCTTTTAAATAAAGGTACCCTCTGTTTTCTTTTGTGATCTGTTGCTGATTTCCACATCTCTGTGCACCTACAAAGAGTTTGGAACTGATTACATGCAAAATATAATTGAGCTGTAAGTTATTTTAGTTGAGACTGATTATGTTTGTACAAGAGAAGAAAAAAATTATTTCAATAACAGTCACATATTTCACCAGAAGAAAAGCTGCCTTTTATGTTTGACAAACTCACATCTTGACATTTTTACGCTCTTCTATGCTGTAAAAAGGATATTGAGTATAAATCACTTTTATTATAACATATATTCTTCCTTTATGATAAACTTTTAAACACTTTATTGTATTACCTGAAGAAAACCTGTACATTTTGGATAACAGCAATGGTTTCTCTTATGAAAAGTAATGATTTTAATAAAAGACAATGAATACTCCAAGAAAACCTAGCAGTACCCATTGATTGATGTTATTCCACTCAGAAGAATTTGTTACACACAACTGACTAATTCTGTCCTTTCTCTGAAGATGTCCTATTGTTTCCTCCCAGCAGTCCAAAGTAATTTCTGTTGTATGAAGAGCAAATAACTACACAAGCAATCAGACACACATAGGACAAAAGAAGACAACTGAGCAACACCACATCCTTTGCTACTCACAAAATCAAACACCAAAGTAACTTTTCCGTGACTAACAGACCCTATGGAGACCATTTAATCTCTCTGTCAGTTAGACTTTGGAGGCCATTTATGATAAATTTTGTTACCCAACACTTCACACAGGACTAACAATTCCAATAGTACTTGAGTGATACGAAAGATAACAGAACTCTCTTAAACCATCTACCATGGGATTGTGGGATAAGCACTAAAATACTGAGAAGAGCTTGGAGCAGAAGGATTTATTGTTTCTACACAATTAAGTTTCTAAGAGTTCTTCTCAAACTGCAAATTTAAAATACGAATTCCAACAGGTTTCATGCCTCTCCCTCTTGGAGACTTGAGGATACAGGTTCCCTTTTTTGTAATATCTTTTAACAGATAACAGTGGTCTCCCTACTTTACTATTTGTGGAATGGATTAGAAAAGGCTGCTACAACTTACTGTCTTTAAGAGTTTATCCAAATAAGCCCTAGGAAAAACAAAAGTCCTTACCATTATAATATCTGTCCTGCTGCTTTACTGATACATTAGGATATAAATGGTGCCATCAATGACAAGTGTCACTTAAAATTTCTTTTGAATCTTGTTTTGAGTTGAGAGTGAGACCCTTTGATGGGTATTATAGAGGAAGGACATTGATTATATTCTGATCATTAAAAAACCCCAAAAATTACAGACTTTGACTTCAAGGGTTTTCAGGTTGAGAGCCTTTATGACACTCACTCAATATTCTCAAAAAAATCATCAACGTACATAAAAGTACATATGAACAGTTATCCTCAGCAGCTTCAGAGAACCTATTTTCCTTGACACATAGATCAAAAAAAGTCCTTAATTGAACTCCCACAATTTCTTCAACTCCTTTCACATACTGTTGACTTCTCACCAGCAACTCACTCAACTTTGAATAACCAAGTTAACATTTCTTCCATTATTCAGGGCTCTTCCTGTGTCTCATGCCATCTGACATATCCTAGTTATATATACTATTAACTTGGTATTTGTAGGTAGGCAAACAACTTTTGCAGAGATGTCTGTTTATCTTCAGCAGTGATCCCATTTTATTCATATATCTTCACTACGTTCTCAAAGACTCATGTAACACTCATTAGGATTAATTTAAATTCCATAAAACTCTGAAGTGGATTTCTAGTTTGACGTGCTACATTCCTTTTGCCGAACATTTTCACTCTGACTTCAGGAAATTTGTAGTTTTTATAGATGATTTAAAGTATGATTTAAATGTTTGTTGTGACTTTTTATTGATAAAAACCACAAAGCTAGCTTCTGGGTATTGTAAGCCCAAAGCATTTAATAATTAATCATTATTAATCATTACTATGAATAGCACATGGGATTTTCAATTATTCAACTAGGGTATGAATACAGAACTTAACTAAATGATTGAAAGAAACTTGAATCAGTGAATCCAGGCAACTATTCCAGTGCTCCATCAATATTATTAAATGAATTGGAAAATATCATATACTACCTAAAAAAACAAACATGAGTTATTTCCATTGGTAAAAAACCAGTTTTTCTTTCTTAATTGCAGTACTCCCAAAATCTATTCTACCATATATGAAGAACTTATTTTGTCTGGAAATAAACTAAGTTAGTAAGTCTCTTTCTCACTAGTACATGATTTAGCTGCAGGTTAAGTCACATAGCTATCTCTGTTCTTTCTCACTAGTACATGATTTAGCTGCAGGTTAAGTCACATAGTTATCTCTGCTCACATGCTAGTTAAATAAGACCTAATGAATAAAGTCAAAACAGCTTTGGCAGCCATTCAGCTTATCCTGAAGCTGAAACCTACAGAATGTCAGCAGAAAAAGTATTTTAGGCTGCACTCACGATATTGGGTTTTTATTTGTTAGCTGTAGTGGCAGGTCTGTCACCTCCCTCACGTGTAGACACAGACCTCTAGGCACATAATCTCAGCTGTCTCCAAAAAATGCAACTTTTCTGAATATAGTCCTTCTTGTTTTAGTGTAGTCCCTCTCATGACTGCAATAGAAAACATTAAAAAAACGGTAATACTGTTAGGAATTTTCTTGTTATGAAGTGTTGGAAAAAAAATCACTGAGTATACAGTAATCAATACAGATAATAAAAACAGACAGGAAAACATTCAGGATTTTAATAAAAAATACATCTGTCCTTGAATGCAAAAGAAGTCACCACAGTCATGGAAAAAGATGTTTTTAAAACAATACTTTTCCATCACTATCTGAGCACAAAATATTAATATACAGGAAGCAGATACTAGTTACAGGATAGATACTCTTTACCCAGGCTTAAGTTTCTGTTCTGCAGTATGTAAAAAAATATAGTGTTCCAAATGTGCAGTATCAGTCATTCTTAAAAATTCCACAATCCATGTAAGTTTTATGTACATTTAAGCTAAGATGTAGTCCTTTACTTTTAAAGGTAATAAATCTAGGCCAGCTATAAAAGAAACCAAGGCAAGACTATTTAACACCCTGGATATCCCTTAAGAATGAGGAAAAAGTAATGTTTCAAGCAAATACAGTGTTTCAGTTTAAAATTTATAAGTCAATTTTCCAAAACATCTTATTACTCAAATATTTTACATATACCCATTCAGTATATGAATTTTTAATACTCAAGTGAAATGGATAAACATCTTTGTGAATATATAGCTACTGACCCCGTAATAAAGTATCAAGCATATAGAAAAGCTGAATAAAAGCTGCATATCCCAATTTTCCTAAACTATTCTTAAAGTCATGCTTGGATTTAAAAACAGAGAAACAAGAATGTCAGAGCTGAATGTGTGACATTTTAATACTTTAGATGTTGTTTAAATGCTCTTTGAGCCTTCCTCATGGTTCAGTCAGAAACATCACCATCCACAGAAAAAACAGAAAGATAATATTGCCAACTCAGACATCACAGTGTCTTTTATATTTATATTGGTAGACCTTCAATACTTGCCACATTATGGGAATAAGTCTCCATTAAATCACATTACTTGTCTTGAGGGAGAGAAGAAAAGCACCATAGCATGAAGAAGCTGATTTACAAAATTAGATTTAAAATCTAATAATGAATTAGAAATAATCTGTTCATATTTTGGATATTTAGAGGACATTTTAAAAGAAAACATGTTGAGCCTTCTCAGTTAAAACAATTGCTGACCTATAACTTCAAGCTAAATTAAAACTAGGCTGAATCAAAGTGTTTACCACTACTTAGTACCAATGAAATGTGTAGGACTCTTTTTATCCGCTCCCCACTTCTTAAACATTTCTTCATAGTCACTTCAGGAGAGCCCCACAGAACTTGACATCTGTGGTGTAACCTATGAGTTTGTTTTCTAGTTCAGTGGTCTCCATATGGACAATAAGTGAGATCTAGGACTGGGAAAGGGATTATGTCAATGAGAACAGACATTTCTAGGATGAATCTGTAGATACCTATGAGACATAAAGTGGACCCTTCTGTTCACCTGGGGTTCTTTTGTGGGCATCTGAATCCCGAACAGAAAAGTTTCTGATGATTTCCATCAGCTATGTGAAAGGTCATGCAAATCTCTGATGGCAATGACACACTAATGGGGAAGGCAAAAGAAAGGGTAAACACATGGAAGTCTAAAATGAAAGGTTCCTAGTCTGGTTCAGTCACTAAAATAAGTATGTGAACAGGAAGTTAAAAACTGTACTGTCAGTTTTGCATACCCCTATATACCCCAGGTACCAAAAAACCTAGACTTCAGATATTTACCACTGCTATTCAGAAGGAATGGAGGGTGCTGTTTGGGAATTTGTTGCTTGGTGTTTTGTTTCTTTTTTTGAATTTGGTTGATTAGTTGCTTGAGTGTTTTTAGGTGGGTAAGGGTGGACTTTTTTCCTGCTTATGCTGTGATTTTAATTCCCCCAGAATTTAAGTGTAAAATAATTAAATTTCTTGCAGGTTATTTTGGATTTATTAGTTAGAACTACTAACTAAACAATAATAGTTTTTGATAGTTTTGTTGGGTTTTTTTTCTTAAATCTTCAAGTTTGAATTAGCTGGTAAAGAATTTTATATTATAAATGACTCTGTGGCTAGTTAAAGAGAGAAATAAATTTTAAAAAAACCAAAACCTGAAACAACCCAGAAAAAGCTCCAGAGTCTTATATACATGTGTAAAGTGATGCACTATTGAGCCTGAAGAGAATAATCAGCTGCTCCCTGCAATGGTAAGAAAAGCCTTGACAGCTGTGAACCAATTATGGCCTCTGAAACCTTCACCGAGACCTAATCAAGAGTAGTGTTTGTTACTGTGGCCCAGACATTGCAAAGCAAACAAGATGACTGAATGCCTTGGAGGCAAGGAGGAAGTTTCTTAGGCATAAAACCTCAGAACTGTCTTTGAGTATGTTTGTATTCCTTTCAGAAGATGTAGAATTTTCTGAAATAATATATTAAGCACATTCCCCAAAGAGATCTCCATAAGAAATAATTCTGACATAAATTTTTCAGCTCCCTAACTTTCTGTTACTGAGCCTTTAATTCTTTTCTCCATGGAAAACTTTCATCATGCCCCACTCTACCCATGTGAGCCTACCCCACCCCTTCCAAATTTCTAAGTGAAACCATACCCAGAGCCAGAGGTATTCATAGCACTTGTCTAGAATACTTAAACTTACTGAGGAAAAAGCTCTCATTGATCAAACCTGATTAGTTCACTGCTGCAAATGTTTGCAGTGAGCTTCACTTAAAACTTGGATTAAGCAGCTGCTGCATGGGCTCCAAATATCCTATCCAAAAAAGGTGAGATCAGGGACTCTGTGTGAGCATGAGAGGCTAAAGAGTGATGGGAGCTTTGAATTTAATATATGTGAAGAACAAAAGTGCCTCAATTCGTGGTGCAGGAGTTATTTTGCATTGGTAAAGCATAGAAACGTAAGAAAAAATACAAGTGACTAATTCCCAGTACTGAGCCCAGGTCCCTGACTGAAAGCTCATGTGAGATTTAGTGCACAAGAAGCCTTTGTACTGTTTTCTCTCTGTGGACATGGTGTTTGTGTTCAATTCTTATACAATCCCATTTTATCACTTCAGGGCAGTAAATTAAGTGTATCTTAGCCTATAGGGTTAAATAGTTTCTGGCACAATTAAGCAAAGCAAATTTGGAATGAGAGAAGGAAAACAAATTTCACCAATGACTAAATATTGCAAAAAACTAAAATAAATTATTAAAGGTACCCAGTTGTTAGTGAGAAATTTGGGTAGTTTTTTTAAAAGAAGATTACACCAATATTTGATTCAAGGTGGAAGTAGAAGTCTGTGAGATTGTGGTAGCTGTCTTGAAAATGTTTCAAAAGTGTATGTTCATCTCTCTGTCTTGCCCCCACTTCGAAGTTTCAAGATCAGCCAAATTCAAAAATTAAAAAGAAAACTCTACACAGAACAGTTGAGTCTGATAAGATTTTGATAGGGAACCACAAATCATACCCAAATTCATACCAGCCCGGACCTGGCTTTCGTTCAAAGATTACAAAAACCTCAGTAATTCTCTTGATAGACCTCAGCTCTGGGAAGGAGATTCAATAATAAAACTCTAGGCCAAATTGTGGTGGTTCCTGAATTTGTAACAGAAGGGCTACAAATTCTAGAAATCAAGTACCTCAAATACCTTACAGTATTTCTCATTTGTTGTTGGAAATTGTTTATCTTACTTGCTGTTTTTGCTGTGTGGGTATTAAAACTTTTCAAAACTTCAATAGAAGAATAATGAATTTGTGTGGGTTTATCAGCTTCAAGATCTCCTGAGCTGCTTTACTTTTACAAATGCTTGGCACATACATGGGACAACTCTATAACAAATCCTGTCCTGGAAGATGATGAGAAAGCTGATTTGACAGTAAGTGCTACTAAGGAAGTTGCCCAAAACTGGGAATGACAGAAATAGAGCCAAGATAATCCAGAAGACAAACAACTTAATTCAAGTGTATTTTGTGGCATGCCCTGAGCCACTGATTCCCCACTCTTAGAGACCAGGGATCTGTTGGGATGCTCCATGGTGGTCCAGTGCTTGACTGTCATGTCATGAAAACATTGAGGAGGAGGAATAAAGGGAATACTAAAGAAAGTGAAATATGGCAGCATATCTAGGTCTGCCCCTGGGGATAGAAGTGTCCAGGGGAAATTGAATCTGGCATCATAGGACACCATGAAATTTGACAAAAGCTCTTACCTCAGTCTTACTTTAGTATCTCTATAGATCCAATTTTAAAGGCAGTATTAATTTGCATTATTTAAATAAGCAAAATGTGGTTTGTGTGTGTTTAGAAGGTAGAAATTTCATTTCTGTGCTACTGTTATGAGTCAAAAAATGTACTTGAAGAGGATACTGAGTATTGATTCATAAAGGATCAACACCTGATTCCAAAGAAATCAAATATGTGGATATTATGAAATTTGCTGACAGTTCATGGAGACCATGGAATCTTGTTTTCTTGTTCCATAACTTCTATAGGAGTAATTTTTGCACATTTTTGGAAAGCATAAAGCTGCCAGAATATTTCACTAGATTTTCCTACCCATAATTCAAGCTAATATTTAATTTTAACCACAGTAGAAAGAAACACAAATGGACACACAGGTTTAGAAAAATGGAAATTATGGTTATAGACATCTTCTTTGTATTCTGAACACTGATGAGGAGAGGAGAAATGTTTTTTTGAACCTCTGTTTGTGGCTTTCTTAGTGTTGAAATTTCACCTCATGAGGCTCAGTGGAACAATGCTTGATTCCTTTATAAGTGTATGATGAATAGAACCTTCCATCCTTTGTGCCCCTTTAATAGCTTGAATCAAATATGAAATACTTCAGATTTGCTCTGGGAATATTTCCATGGTATTTTTCATGTTTATCTTACTAGCTAATCAAAAAGTTTCTCACCAGTACTTGCTTTAGCAGATGCTCTGAGGATGAGGGATTGTTTAGATATTTCAGCTCTTAATTTTTCTCTCTTACTACCAGTTTGCAACATTTTCTTGGTATTGAACATAAAAGCACAGACAGGTAACAATGTAATTTGGTTCAGATTAACATGATTTAAAGATAAAATAACCCATAAGTGAAAAATATATACCTATTGAGCAAAGGGAAAACAAGTAAAGGCTAACCAATCTCTGCTATACATGTGTGGTGGAATACCAGTTTCTAACTTTCAGTTTTACAATCCCTCTGAAGTTTATCTCCCAAATGCTGATGTCAAGAGGCACTGATGGATTGCTCAGGAGAAATATCTGCTGTTCTGCAATTTAAAACATACCTTATTTAAAACAAATCACAGAATTACAAAGCTTCACGTTTCAATAGTAAATATGACATTTTTCTGATACTTCGTCTTCTGCCTTACGTTAAAATAACAATGCCAAGTGTTTTTATTTGTGCTCAAAGAATTTTTTTCTCTATAGACCAGTTTCAACTTTGAAAAAGTTTTTATTTTTTGATGCATTTATTTGCTAAGCATTATTATTTTACCTCCCTAACACAGATAAAAGCTGGCACAATGGCTGCTTTTTTTTTAAGAGTTATAAGAATTTTAATTTTTCTAGTATCTTAGCAAGTCAGTTTTATTTTTTCAAGCTCATCTGTTGATTATTATGATTTATTTTTGATGTGTGTTCATTACAAGAGAAACTCTGGTCTGAGTTAGGCGGCTGTTGTACTTTGCTTTACAAAGAACTTACTTTACAAATACAAAGAAAAAGGTAGAGTCTTCCCAAAGAGTGATGAAATATCTCTATCGAAGGACTTCTGAAGGTCAAAGTTAAGTGTTTTGTTAATTGATTTGATATAGAGGACTGATGATTTAATTTTCTTGATTTTCTCTCTCATTTCTAAACAGTGGTGGGAAAAAGCTCATTTAGAAATACAATGATTCATTTATTATTCATATGACCTGTGTGATTGTCCTTGTGCCAGGCATCTTGATATATTCTTGTTGATTTGAGAATTCTGCATTTGACTTTTGTGCTTTGTGCTAGAGTAGGGTTATACACGTTTTGAATGAGCCTCCTACAATCTAGTGAGGCACACATAAATTCAGATTTAGATTATTAAACTGTATTAAGCAACCACAGCATTCTACATGGTTTTCAACATACTGTTAGATACAAGAAAAATAACAACTATCTGCTCTTCTCCATAGAAAATTTTTAGTTATTGTCTATAACAAGATTGCTGTTGAACTATTTACTACATACAGTGTTTCAGAAGCCAGAAATAATTGTGCAGAATTATTTTATATTTATCAAATCACCAAAACACTTTCCTTGTTTTTCCTTTTGTCTTATATTTCTACCACATGCAGCAAGTAAAAATGAGAACTTCTGCTAATGTGCTTTTCATAAGTTTTAAATATTTTCCTAGAAGTAAACGACTTTTTGATCTGCATTTAAGGAAAAAAAATAATAAAAAATGTAATGAATCAAGAAGAAGTTTGATTTCATATCATAAAATAGAAAAATGTTTTTTATCACCTTTTTAAAATATTATTTGGTCTATTTTATGAGGTAGCATAAAATAAAGAGAAAAATTGTGAAGGGTTTTCTTGGTTTTATTTTGCTTGGGTTTGTTTTATTTTTACATAATTATTAATTCTTAGAGGTGTATTCAAGCTATGCTTGTTCTCCCTATTCAACATGTTCAACGTTTAATCCCTCTAGAAACACAACCAAATCATAACCGATAGCAGGAAGAAGTCTGGCAGAATAAGAAGCTATTTGGAAGGTACAACGGATGTTCAGGAGGAACAAAACAATTCTCTTCTGCTTACTTGTCTCCAGAACAAAGAAGAGTTTGTGGAGGGATGAAGGAATAAGATCTAGACTAGCTGGCAAGCATGAGGATGTGGGGAGTTAGTATAACTTATTAGCAGTATAAAACTGGCACAAAGGATCTTCTAGGACAAGAGCAAATTGTTTTCTAAGCTGAGAGAAAGGAGAAAGTGATTTTCCCTAATATTAATACTAAGATGTGAATTTATTTGGCATTTGCTCTTGGCAGTGATTTCTGCCAATAGTAAATTTCTGCTTTGAGTATTACTAAGACTCTGATTCAGCACTCAGACAATAGAAGAATGTGATAAGAGACAAGTGGTATTGTAAATTAAGTGTAAGAGATCCTTCTGTCTTCTCTAAGTTCCACTCTGCTCTTTTCATGAGCTTAGGAGAGTTACAAGTTTGAAAGTAAAATAAATAAATCTGAACCTTCTGTGGCTAGAGTATCCCACTGCAAAGAAGAGGTCAGTAAATTCATAACTTCATATTTTCTTCATTCCATGGAGATCTCTTCATTAACATAAGATTCATTCCATTAACTTGAGTTATATAAAGGAATCTAAACTAGTCATCTTGGCTTGCTCTCTCTAGTCAAGGAATAACTAGTATCAGAAAGGGTTTTATCTGACTGTGAACTTACAGTACTAAAAGGATCCCCAGTCGGCAATGCCACTGACTCTGAAATGGCAGCAATTTGAAACCGGTGACCAATTTTTAATGCTAATAGCAGAAGTTGTAGCAGCAGCAATAGACTTCGTGTGGAAACAATCATGACAATAGTAGTCAATAACAGGAATTGGGGGTAAAAGTGATTGCAGTACTCATAGTAATAGCACTGGCAGTCAGTCATTTTGCAGCAAAAATATCCTAATAATAGCAGTAGTTTTGACTATTTCATAATGTTGAATTTTCAGGGGTTTAGCATAGTTAGACATCACCAAATCTCGTTTCACAAGCAGCTATAGTAGCAATAAAACAAAATATTAATTTCACAATCAGTACACAGAGTAATTTTTGTTAGAGGAGCACAAACAGAGTTTTATGTAAGAGAAACATGGTCTGTTCCCATACTACACATCTGCCAATCTGTTGTATGGAAGCAAAAAACCTGACCCAAAACAAAACCAAAAAACAGTAAAAAAATTTAAAAAAACCCCAAACAAAACCAAACAAAAATACCAAAACAAAACAAAAGAACATTTCAGGTAACTTTCTTAGATTCAAACCTTTTTTTTTTTTCCCCCAATTCAAATATATTTGTAATTAAAGATTCATTTATTAAAGCAAAACAGCTTCAAGAATGAAAACATGGGTCACAGTGATGAAATCGTAAATGGTAACAGATGTAAATTAAGGTGTTTAGCGTTCTACACAACTTTTCCTCTTAAACTGTGCTTTCCACCTCTTCAGCAGCCCCTCCCTGTCCAGCACTGCCTGCTACACTTACAGGTTAAGCCTCAGAGTGACTCTTTGCAGCGAGCCACTGAAAATTCAGAGCGGAGCATTGCCATACCTGCCAGCCTTGGAGGGAAGCAGTGCGAGGGCAGGCAGCGTGTCACACATCTCTGGCCGCACGGCCACGAGCAGCTGGACTTTGGCTGTTGCCTCAAAAAACCAGAAACCTGAAATGCAGTATAGAAATGTCAATAATGTTGTTCTGTAGTCAGGCTTGAGTTTCACATAAACAGAAACACATATTCTTCACATCAGAGATTTTATTAAAAAATAAATCAAGAGATAGTTTCCTTGGGAAGATATTTAAAGACAAATCTGTTTATTGACACCTTGTCAGTTGTAGAGTTTAAAAAAAAAAAAAACAAAGCACAAGATGTTGCATTTTGCATATATTCTGTGTTGGAGAACTTTCTAAATATAGGATTTTGTTCATAGGAAAATTGTGCTTATGATCCTTATGAACCTTAGCTAAAGTTCAAGCTATATGAAAATACATGAATCTGGGCACTAATGTGCATTCTAATGTGGATACAGATATGGTCCTCTTAGCAGAGTATTTTCCTAGTATTTTCCTTCACCCATTTATATTCCATTTATTCCATTCACCCATTTATATCCCTGAAGCTGAAGCTAATTTTAAAACAGAATTATGAATTTATTATAAATCTTTTTGAAAGAAAAAATGTTGTCTTGTTTGAGTCTGGAAGAAAAATAAAAATCTCTGATTATAAAATTTTTAAAATAAGACATACATTAAGTATATTCTGTCTTTTAATGTATGCATTAATTTTAACAACAAACCCTTTAAAATTAGATTTTACCTACTATTTAAATCCTGTAGATTGAGAAAAATAAGAGAAACAAAGATGTTTGTAAGTTTTGAGGGAGACATATCCAGAAACTGCAGTTTTATCCAAATAACTATCAAAAACTAAGAAAGGTTAGGTATTTATTTTGATGGATGTTTCATAGATAAAACCCAAGATTTTGTAGAAAGTAGAAATAATATATGAGAAGGGGTTAGTAGACTTACAAAGATTTCTCAGCATAAGAAATCAATATTCTCAGAGACAGATGCACTGTAAGTCTGTCTCATTAATACTCACATCTAGAGCGTGTTTGCAAAAGGTGTGTGCTTGAACATACCTTGGATGTTATCTGAAGTTGTCACACACAGATGAATAATTCTCTTCATCAAGAGCTGGTGTTACATTGGACACATAGAATTTTGTTATCAAGCACAACTTACTGCTAAGTTCACACTCAAGCTTCCCTAACAGCATACAGAACTAAGTTAAAAACAAAAATGAAATGAACTTACAAAATATATTTCTTTGAGAGATTTTGGAATGAGCTTTCAATCAGAAGAGTGTTTCAAAGAAAAATTGTATTTGAGATGTAATTTATCCAAATGAGATTCATGGCATGATGACCTTCAATAGATACTTGGATTCCTCTTCTTTATTTCCATGTTCCTTAAACACTATCCTTTTTTAGCCACAAAACATTGTAGTAAGTCACACATAAGCATGTATGTTAAAATGGCTAGATTTGGTAATTTGTATTTTTTCTTACTAATACTTTCTTACTACTGCTAATATATTTTTCTTACTATATGTTTTCTTACTAATGTTCTTGTTGTATCTATCATAAAATATAAAATTATCTTTCCTGTTTTGTTTCCATTAGATTTTGTCGAATACATCAAATATTTAAAGCCTAGTATTTCATATGTAGATGATTGGGTGAAAAATAAAACAAAACTGAAAACTGATTTAATGTTAAAAAAAAAGGAAAGCACATATATTGCATGACAGAGCTGAAAAAGTAGGAGGTTAACCTTTGAACATAATTCCACACACACTCATATATACATTCCCACACAATCACAGACAAGCCATAAATAAAAACGTCTCAAATTACTTAGAAATAAAAGAGCCTTTCACGGATCACTTGATTGTCCCACACTGTGTTATGTAGTTTGGAGTAATAGTTGTTTCACATCACAAAGCCATCAGGTGTTTCAAGACAAACGAAATATAAAAGCCATGTTTGGAGGAGGAGGAAGGTTGTCAAAGTCTGAATGTACCTATTGAATCTCAGTAATTGCCACTTAGTGTTTGATTTAATGAAAGCCACTGAATAAAGGCAACAATTTTCTTTGTCATGGCTCATGTTCCCATTTGTATATACCCTTCTGTGTCTTCCAAAGTCACAGCCACAGTCCTCCACTTCCATCGAAGCACTGCTTCCCTCCCTTCTGCATTCATCCTCATCTGCATGTCTTTCCCACACACTAAATAGCTGTGTTAAAAATTACTTTTCAATTATTTTGTCTGAAGCCAACGAGCTTGCTTTGTCTGAGCCCTTAGAGACACTGAAAAGGCACAACCACAAATGCACTCAAATCTGCCTTCCTGCCTGTGTGTTCTAGCAGAAATATTTGGCCTTCTCTATAGAGGTTTTTGTCATCCAGGTTCCTTGCAGACAGACCTTTTGGTTATCACAGTAGAAATTGTTTAAAAATTCTGTTTTTCTCTTTTCCCTCTAGCTACAATAAAAATCTGACAAATCTACCAAACTGTATCAATCAGTGTATGGGAGGGTGTTGTGTTTCTATCAGTCACCTGTTAAAATTGCTAGAGTCCTGCTCTGATAGTGGCATTGGCAAAAAGTCAAGAGGAAAAAATTGTAAGAAAACCCCAGATTTCACTGTTTTTATTTTACTATTAACTTCTACCAAGTCTGTATGGTTAAGGTTTATTTAGGGACAAAAGAGTTCTCCTATTGCTTCTAGGGATATTTTTTAAAAAATTTAGAATCTTTCTGACTCAGTTAATTTTTATCCTGATCATTATATTAAATTTAAATGGAAAGCTTCCTTAAAAAATTAGATTTGGAAACTGGATATGAAACAGATTTGATGTAACATCAGGAGAATGACCTTTTAGTCTGTTTCTTAACTAGAATTCCTGTACTGTTGAAAATTCCTGACCTGAATTTAGGATTTAATTAGGGTTTATTACAAAGGCCTTTGGGGTCTGTACTCCAAAGATGGGGTACAAATTGCAACATATAGAGGATGTATAATTCTTCATTGTTTTTATTCTCAATGAAGAATTAAAGAAAAATTAGCAATGAGTCCTGGAAGAGGAAAAATTAACAAGGCAGCAGAATTTAGCAAATGGTATTGTATGTGTATACATAAAACATATTAATATATGTATTTTATATATATTATTTTTAAAAAAATATTTCTAAAATTATGTATTTAAGATGATGGCAGTATTCTTACTTTACCAGCACATTGGTAACTATGGATATGACACTCAGAGTACTTAAATTCTACCTATGTTTTCTCTGAGGTTCCAGAGCGTAATTTAATACTTTCCTTATAAAGAAGGCAATAAGCTCACCACGTTACCTATGTAAGCACCACCAGGTCTCCTTGTTGTCAGGAGAAAAGTTGCCTGGCACTGCAATTTCACTATAAAGGCCTTGTCACGATCAGAACAATTATTCCAAAAAAAGATATTTCTCTTTGCAAAAAAAGCATCCACAGGAGAGCTGTTCTAGTCAATTTACACAAGGAGAAAAGTCTCTGGGCTCCTAAAAGAATACTTACATCTAAAAATACAGTAATACTCCAGCTTCAATGGGTGCTTTTGTGAGGGCAAAGCCCAACCCAACTCAAACCAGAACACCCAATGAGCTTATTGTGAATAAACAGAAGTACCACACAGCAAAAGTTGCATCAGCTTTTGAATGTCTATGTACATTTTTACTGTACAGGCATAATAAAGCTTATCTTTCTGTCTTAATTTCTATTTCTTAAATTCAGTTTAAAAAAAAAAAAAAAAAGACAAATGTTTATAATGAAATTGGAATGGATTTTTATCATTGTTTCTGAGAGCTGTTGAATCTTTTCAGTCTGCTTCTTCCTCTGTCCAGGTTCCATTTGATTGAAAACCAGTATCTGGACTAGCCATGTCCTTCTAGTCTGTTTATTTAAAATTAAAGAACAAGCTATAAGCTTGGAAGAAGCTTGAACAGAACAGATAGGTATTTCTACACCTATTTTAACCACTTGGTTGCTTCTAAACCCTCTCTGTGGATCCAGGTAGAGTGGTGATCCAGATCCAGTGCTCTGGCTGTGCTGCTGAGCAAACACCATCTGTGTCAGAGCGTGTGCCAAAAGCATCCGCGTAGAATGTGTCTGCTGGCAAGTACATCCAGCACTGCATATCCTGGTAAACTACATCTGCTGCGAAGCTGCTTCTTTTTCTTTACCTTTTTTTTTTTTTTTTTTTTTCTTTTTTTTTCCCCCCCCAGGAAAAGTGGGGAATGTCCAAGCAGAGTGAGGTTGCTTAGCTGAAAAAATTCTGTATTCAATAAGTATTCAAAAGCAGGAAATTCTATCTGCTCCTCCCAATTATCTGGACATTTCAAAGCAACATTGTCTTACCAATTTTTCAGGACATCCAGCAGCAAGAAAATGGCATGTGCAACTCAGTCATTTACATCCACATTCAATAAAACAACCATGAAATGCTGTCAGGGTCCCAACACACTTTTCAGACATGAACATCTCTACTCAAATGGCTAAACATTATTTACCAAAATGACCTCAGTATTAGTTTGAAGTTCATATAGAATACAATAAGATAGGAAGCAAAAATCTCAGTTTCACAGTGTTATGCAGTTCATACCAAGATCCTCATTACATGTGTGCAATCATGCTTTTATTTGTACAGTCAAATAAGTACACTAGAACTCATAATTTTGCTTTTCATAGCCATTCACCCTCATTGCTTCCTGCTTGTAATTAAACTGAAAGCCAGGGCAGGATCTTATTTTAACATATGTGAAGTAAATACTGTTAGAATATTTTTGCCATATTAGAACGCATTTTGGCAATGCCTGTTTGGGGGGGATGATATCCACATAGGATGTGGAAGGGTATTAAGTATGGCACAGTCAGGCATATGAAGACATCAACATGAAGAATCACAACTTTCGGGACAGCAAAACTGAATTATATGTGCATTTCAATGTTTTCATTCCCTCTTTTATCCCCCTACCCTCCTTTTTTGTGTTTGTATTGTGTGTATTAGATCTCTGACCTTCTAGGAAACTTATCTGTCTGTAGTACAACAGACATTAAACTTTTCATACGCTTGGACAAAAGAATAAAACAAAAGCTTCTATGCTTACCCCAAATTTTTATTCTTGTTCCTTTTTTCTTCTCCATAATCTAAAAAATCTGAACCCTGCATATTTTTCAATTGAAAGTCAGTGTTAGCAATTTGTGTGAAGAAAACCAGACAACTTCACAGATTTCCTATTTTTAAAAGCAAGAAAATTTTTTAGTGTTTTTGTGTGGGGGCTGGGAGTGGGGGGTATTTGGTTTGATTTTATTTAGGTTTGTTTTGGTTTTTTTTTCCTTTTAAAAGAGATAATTGAGCATGACATGCTGTCTATGTGCCTACGTGATATGACAGCCCAGCTGAGTGGTTGGAAGGCTAATGAAATCAGGGTGGGAGGGAAATCCAGGTGAGCAATTCAGAACAGCTCATTTCACTAGTGGGCTGCTAGAAACCAAAGCAAACACACATGGGGGAAAGGAAAAGTAGGTGTACAGAGAAAGCTTAAAAAACCTAGGAGATAACAACAGGAGATAGATGCTTGGTTTTAATAGAGATTATAGATTTAGCATTGAGCTTTTTATATGTTAATGTTCATTAGCATCTGAAAGGGACTACCAGAAGAAGAGAGTAGAATAGATCAAGATTCTTATTTACGTAGGTGGAACAGGGGAATACCTATTTTTTTAGGGGTGAAATCTAAGTTTGCTAAGGTAGGCAAGTAAAAAAAAAACTGTTATAGACTGAGCAGAACCCTTGATTTGAGGATCACAGCTGCAAGCACTGAAAGATTCCACAAGCAAAAATTCTCCTTTTTTCCTCCCAGTAAGAGATATTGGAATGTTAGAGTGATAAAACAGATATTTTATTAAATTCAAGAAAGAAGAAGAATTGCAAAAGTATGTGTGTATTACAAATATAAAACCTATCAAAAAAGAATTCTTTTTTTCTCTGTATCCTATCCTGGCATTATTAGCTTTATAAGTACTTTATGAAAATGCCATCCAAACCTAAATCTTTTACTTTTATAATAATGTGCTGACAGATCATACAGTAGCCCATAACATTATCATGTCTATTTCTGTAACAATGATATAGAGGGAAGATTGTAGAAACTTGTTATAAACTAAGCTGTTTAAAGTTTTATTATCCTTTATGCAACACTCAACACTGTGCAACAGGTAAAATAGAGTTACTTGCAAAGACTTAATACTAGAAAGGAAATGAGGATAAAGGTAAAAAAAGGAAGTTTTTCTGGCTGTTGCATTTCCTTGAAAATCTTAAACCTCTTTTTTCTTATTGTAAGTATTATTATGAAAGTTAAGAAAGCTGTTTTAATTTTGCCTATTTATTTATTAATTTATATGTTAGTTCTGAAAATTTCCTTACAATTTAGCATTCTCAAAAGTAGAATTCTCATATATCATTAGAAAGCATATACATATATACACAGGTATATAAACTATATATATATGTATTTTTATAGATATACACATATTTATACATAAATAAATAAATAAATATATATACACAGGTATACATATATATATATAATATAATTTATATATGTGTGTTTAGTTCTACCAAGACTCTTTCCATTCATTTCTTGCCATGGAATTTGGATTAAGTTCAAGAGAATTAATGAGACAAAACAAATTGCTTTATTAAGACAATGAACATTGTTTTTTTCACACACAAAGTTACTGAAGGCATTTCATTTTTATCCTGATTATAATACTAAAGAAAGAAGAAGGTTTTTGGACTTCAAGAATAGTAAATTTATCTGAAAAATATTTTTTGATGTAGGGAATAGTAGCACACAAGAAATATCAAAGTAGATAAAACTAATGCTTTGCATATATTTAGATGGATCTCATTTTTTATAATCGCTTCTGTTACTTTTTGCTTTGTCATTAACTTTTGATATTTCATAACTCATTGCATTACCTCAACATTCATTATTTATAGTGTTTTTTCAAAAAGTTGAGCAAAGCACTCCTCCATGCCTGCTCTAAACCAGAACAGCAACTGGAACCAAAGAGATTTTTATGCTAAATGTTTTTTTTTTTTTTTTTTTGGAATGATCACACATACATTTCTATTCTGGGCATCCAGAACTGAAAGTCAACATAGATTAATAAATATTTATATTTTTGAAGTGTTTTCTGTGAATAGAACATTTTTCCTTCTTCCTCTAACCGCACATTTTATCTCACTGTTGGACAAACACCTCCAGGTTATGAGGTTTATTTTACATTATTCATGTCCAGGTTATAAGGTTTATTTTATATTATTCTATCTTCATTGTGCAGTATGTCATAATTCCTTTTCCTCCTGAAAACTTATTCTGTATTTCCAGGGAAACTGTTTGGCTGCCTAAAACACAGCTGCTAACAGTGGATGTTCTAGCAATGTACCCCTTACCTGCTGCTGTTCAGTTGTCTTGCTGAGGCAAAGATCTAACAAGTTTTAGGGCCCAGTCTGAGCCCTGACAGTATCATTAGTCCAGGTACAAAATTGTTTCCAGCTCTTTCATTCCCTTTGAGATGAAATTCCTTCTACGCACCAGGCACCTCAATAATGATACTGACCTCTTAAAAAAAATACATCTTTGTGTGGATTTCAAGTTGCTTTATGTAACATTGTTCCATTTAACCCAGGAAAGCAAAGATTTGCTCAAAGGCCGTGGCTTCTATGCCTCAATGTCTTACCATCCATGAAAATAATGACCAAACTTGGGAAAATTGTATAATTGGTGTCCTAGCACTGTTTTGTTTACAAGAAAAGTCTTGGAACGTAGAAACTTGTTTTTCTTTCCCTAATGCAAACCAAAGGCCCAGGAGCATCAGGCAATTTTAATTTTAATGTTGTCTATGAATATGTCATTATTTTCTGATAAATCAAAATCTATACTGGCCCACACCAGTAACCATTTCACTCTACTGCTTTTTCCAAGTTTTGGCATGTATTTTTTGACTCTCAGGTGTGCAAATACTCATAGAATACCTTGTGTTGGAAGGTTCCAACACTATATACTAGAAAATAATTGCAAAAAAATTGGTGAAGTGTTAATTGTTTAGTGCAACAATAAGGCTTCCCATCACATCTCTTTTTGCTAAGCACTTTTCCAATCTAAATTGCCTGAAGTAGTAAAAATCATCAATTTTGTGAAAACCAGGTCTTGAATACAGCTCTAAAATGCAGAGTGCTTATAATAGACAGCTTGGTAATTTTTTTCTGTACATGACACAGAAAGAGATGACAGTAAACATCTATGAAAATTCCTTATGCAACATAAACGCAATCTCTTCCTAGTCATAATAATAAAGCCTTCCACACAGAATATTGTTTCTGTGTATCTTTTAATTCTCTGTTTAGCATTTAAAATGAATAAGCTTTTTTCTTTATGTTAAAAATAATTTTTAAAATTTGGGAGTGTCAGTTTCATTAGACAGTATATAAAAACTCATTTTTCTGACTTCTGGTTCTTTCTGAATATATCTATCCCCATTTCTCTTATGACATCTCCGTACGTTTCCTTACAAAAGATATAATCTGCTCAGCCTAGAAACATGGTCAAGGAGTGAAATAAAGTTTTACCCTTTAGCTGGCTGTATGAATACATTCATGTTTGTACTGTGATGTAATTTGCAGTTGTCTGTGTCATCAATAAATTATTCTATTATATAAACAAAGAATAGGAAAGACATTGTGCTGTGACAAGAACTTTCTAAGTATGAATTTGAGATCACTGCACTCGTAAATGGCAAAACCTTGAGAGAATTATGCAGACTGCCCCAGTAGGGCATTAACACACTTATAATACAATCCCACACTACAAGTATCTGAATGTGCCATGAATATAACAGGAAAGAAAAATGAACTATTTTATAAATGTGTTTTAAGAAGTTTAAATAAAAAAAAAATTATGGAAACCATATCCTTATCCTCCACCTGTGAAACCAGGTGCTTTATTTATTGCAAGAAACTGAAAGAGGTATATATTATACTAATAACACTTTAAATTGTCTGAAGTGTCTTAAAAAGTTCTTTCTGTGTGTCTGGAGCCCAAACTTGTGAAATACCAGAATTTTATGCAGGGAGGATGTCCCCATCAGGAATAAGTATTACAACTTTCCACAGAATAAAGAAATTGTTCTCAAGCTTCTTGATTTATAACAGGCTGAGCAATAAAATCTAAAAGTGATTCAGGATTGTGCTGACTTGTCTGTCCTTTAGAGACATGTTAACATGCCACATTGTTAAATAAAACGTGAATCCTCACTGCAGCAGCAGTAGTGAGTACAGACTGTAATGTGTACTAATGGCAATGAAGCTTTTGTGGGTTAATATATGTTATAATTTAGCATATATGTATTTTAGCATTGATAAACTGCCCATATTTTGCTGCACAAAATATGTAGCAATTTCCTGTCATCTTTGTACTCAGATATGCTTCTGTCATGTCTTTTTGATACATACCATTATTCTGATTTTATCCTTCATCAGTTTAGACACAATAATTATATAATTCCCAATGCAAATGATGAACCTTATTTATGCCCTCTATCTCTGTGATAATGATGTTGCTGCCTGAAATGAAACAAAACAAAACAAAACAAACTTGCAACAGTACTAAAGTAGTAAGATAAAAACAGATCTTTAATGGAAGCTTCCAGGTGCCCCCATGGTTATGGGCACACCCGGCATCAGATTTCTATAACTTTTATAAGTTTGAAAAATTAGCATATCTAAAAAATACTATCCAATTAGAAGAGCAGTTGGTTAGGTAATTTCCCCCTGGGTTCTGCCCCACTGGAGCCTCTCTTTCAATCCTTTAGCCCTATACTTTATTATGTCTACAGCCTACACTGCAAAACAAAGTGTCCTTGCTAGACTAAAAGCAAGACTAAATGGGACTCCAGGTAGGTAGTATAATATGTAAGAAGAATAGGTAAGAAAGTGCAAATACTATGCTAAAGTGAAAAAGCGTTAGAAACTATGCAGCTATATCTTAAAATCTATAAAGCTACAGGTATATAAAAAGCAAAAGTCTTCAAACATCAATGTCATTGAATTTATATTCAAGATTTTCACTTGTCTTTGCAAGGAATGGAGATTAGCCTGATCCTCATCCTTTCCATGTGTTTTAAATGATTATACAATGTGGCTTTGGGTAGTGTATTTGCTGGCACATGCACCATGAAGTGAAGAATGAAGCTATATTGTCAGTGATAAATATCTGACAATTCTGTTAGACTCTAGTATTTCACAATGAATCCTACAATTTTATTCCAGAAAAGGCAAGAAGACAGCATAGTTGATTGACTAAGGCCCTTGAAACAATAAGTGGAATAGGTCTGGGGTTTGCAGCCACACATTAGGTTAGTAACAGCAGTTATACGGTATATATCTACATTTTTTTATATTCATTTATATTCATTTTAGTCATTCTGGTTTTGTCTTACAGAGACTGCTTTAATTCTTTTTGTCTTCTGTGTGACATGGTGATTCATAAAATAAACTTGAGAGGCAGCAGAATTCTATTTCAGTGTACATTAAGGCCTCAATTTCTCTTTGAGGAAAAAGACAGGGACAGACTTTTGGTGTTTTGGGTTTTTTTATGTTAATGGCCAAACTTAACTGTTGGCAGTGTGATCGAAATTTTTTGGACATATTCATGAGTGCTTACCAGCACCTTGAAGTAGTGTCCAGGATATAGTAGAGAATACTAGCAGATTTGGAACAGCATAAGGAATCAGCCATTTAGACAAAGTTAAATAAATATGCTTTCCATTTTCTTTGTCCTTAAAATCATTGTGAAAGTGTGCCTACATGCAAGAACTGGGAAACTGCATGTCTTGCTTATTGAAATTTTTGATGAGAAAATCTGTCAAGATTTTTACACTGAGGATTCTCTGTACCATTCTACCAAAAGATAGGCAAGCAATATTTTCAGGCATATATGTACAGCCAAAGTCCTACTGAGACCTCAAGAATTCTTCAGGGTTGACAAGATGGGTTCCTCTGGTCAGGTCATATGTGATTACATAAGGATTTTTATTCCATTCCTCAAAACTTGCATCTATTCAGCTGCATAAATCATATAAGCTGAAATTAATTTAACACATAAGTAGAATTGATGTACAGAAGGGTTTTCTTTCTTTTTTCACCATTACCACCTCCATTGGCTACTTTCCTGGAAAGGTTCTTTTCAGGAAACAGAGACAAGCTAGTGTAATCAACAAGTCCAGAATCAAGCAAGTCCAGCATTTATCACAGCATGGCTGTGATATCACACACGACTGTGATAACAATGCTAGCAAACTTGAGCTCCCAGATCATCTCCTTATTTAATCTCCTCTTGGGGTGGTGAGCACTATAAATTGGTAAGAATAACATTAGGCCTAGTTCTCTCAATTAGAAGCCACTGTGTAATCCCATAATGAGACTGGAAATAGCTGTTTTGCTGGCTGGTTTTCAAGCAGAGCAGTGGAATAGTATCAAAAGTTCCATTACAGTTGACATAAAAACAACTTAATACATCATGAAAATATCTACATTAGTACTGAACAATTTCATATTTTTTCTTAACAGAACCCAGTCATCTTTATCAAAGAGGTGCAAAATGCCACTTATTGTAGGGAATGGAATATTTTTGAATGGTGTGACCTTTTCTGTATCTCCAACTTGTTGGAACTCTTCCCACCTCTTTTACCCACCATTTATAATTATTGACTTGAAGATTTGTTCATTACTTATTTGTAAAGATAAACACCTTTTCCCTTCACCATTTTTTTTTCTTTTATACAAGTTTTTATAATAAAAAATACATAGCATGTATAAAAGGTGATAGTGACTTGATAGACACACCTTTCTACAAAATTAATTTTGATGGTGGCATTTGACAAAGGTAAAATCCCTTTTGAGTCCCTTCATAGATACCTATGAGTCTTTTCTACTCTTGTAAGCAATTTCTGATTTAATTTACTGTTCTATGTACAGTGAACTGAATGTTAGCTCTGCTGCCTCAGCTTTGCTGCTCATTAGCTGTATTATCTGCTATGGTTCCATAGAAAAATACAGTGGAGCTCCACCTGAACGTGTCTGATAACTACAGTATATGGGACTAAAATCAACACTCCCTTTACTCCAATCGTCTCCAGCTACCCATATTTGAGGGGAGGGCAGGGGGGAAGGGTTATTTTATTTTGTTTTGTTTGTTTGTTTTTTGTTTGTTTTCTTTTCGGAGAAAGTCATTTGAGAACATGAAATAAAATAAAATACAATAAACTTACTGCTCTACTCTTTATGTATCTTTCCTGTAGCTTCATTGGTGTGAAGCTGTGGTTTGTTCCATAACTTTCTGTGCTTCACAGCAGGTCCAGCCATACTGCAGCATTGTAAAATACACTGTCAAAAACTTCTGCCGGTGGCTTTGGATGACTAATGATGAATATGCTGGATATGCTGGGAACTCTTTCTTTAAGATGGTCTTGAGAAAAGTCATTGCAATTTCTTTTACATTACCATCAAAGACTGCTTCTACCAACAGAAGGAAATGCCTCCAGAAGTGGTTTGCTGTGAGCCTGGAGGTTAATTATAGAGCAAGAAAAAATGTGGGCATGTGCTTAACTGTTAAATAAATATATTAAACATTCATGGTCTATACAACATCTTGACTGTAGAGATTGTGGCAAATGAATGATATAAGCAACCAGATCAATAAGGAAAAATTCTGTGAAAAATGTGGATAAAAGGAAGATTGGGTGTTCTACAAGTCTCTTCCTTTACAGTAGTGCAAATTCTATCCTTGCATTGCAGGTATAAAGGCTACCAGGCAATGTGATCAATGTGGGATGTCTGTAACAGAATAAATACAATGCACTAAACCTGGGCTTCATGGGAGCCTTGAAAACTGAGTGTGGGAACATCACAGAGGGGCAAAAGGAGGAGCTGGGGCAATCATATTCAGGAGCAGGATTTGATTTATACATATTCTTATATCTTCTTATCAAAAGGTGTGTGAGAGGAGCAGGACTGAAACCAAATGCAGCTTTGTTCCCTCCAAACCACCACCCAAGCACCTAATGTTTACCATAAAGATGCTGGGTACATGTGGGACTGGATTTTAATTTGGAATTAAAATTTGAGCACAAGTCGAGGAGACTAAATTAATCCAAGTACTTTGAGTTCACACTTTAATTTTTATTTTCCTTTTCTCTCTTTTTTTTTCATAAAAATCCTTAACCACCAAAATGAAAAATACCTCTACACTTGATTTAATATATTCTTTTCTCTCTCAGTCTCCATCCGGGAAGGAGGAGGAGCAGAAAGACACCAGTGCATGGTATGGAGGATGAAAGCAATTATAATGCATGATGTAGGAGGAAGAAAATTATAAGGAAATTATCTTTAGCAGTTCACTGATAACTACCTTCATAGATTATAAAAGAATCACTGAAAATATATATGTAAATTACCTGAATTTTCTATTGGAGTTTTCCTCTGCTGTCTATATTGTGAACCTTAGTGAAATTTTGTAAATTAAAGAAAATGATCAAATAAAAGTGAATATATTTTATTTTAAATTATTTCTGATGCCAGTCAGATGCATGAGTGGTTAATTTGTATGTGTGTTCAATTATTTTCTAAAAATATACACGTAGTGAAGAGTTAATGTAGTCCTGAAAACAAATTCATTTTGGGAACACGACAATTTGGAGTGATGAATGTACAGCTAAATATTTGCATCTGGATTTTAACCTTTTCACCCTCCCCTTGCCCCTTTCTTCCAAGAGACCATTCTATTCAACTTTTGTGTGGTGGAAAGATAATTCAGCTAGTCATCAGACTTAACTTACTGGCTATGGCTTGGAAGTCATGTCATTTCACAATGTTTTATATGCATGCAGAATCAATTGTATGATTAGATATCAAAGTTCAGATAAGCTATTTTTTTAATGAACTGTTCAAGACAAACATGGAGTACACAGAAATGTCTCCATTTTTTATATTTATTTCATTTTTTTACAAAAAAAAATAATATTACAGCTATTTCACAGAAGGATTAACAGTTATGGATAATCATTTGGTGTACACAGAAGAAATTAAAGAGAATGACAAAAGATCTGATTTTTTATTGCAATCTGGGCTTCAAAAATGATGATCATAAAGGATGTCCAGTTAAAAGCTTTTGAAGTCAGATTCAGTTACACTGATACAAATCAGGAGCAAGCCTTTCAAAAACAAAGACAAGTTTTTAAGAAGAAAATCCATCAGCTCTGAATCCATGAGCTCTGAGGCTTTGTGTTCTCTTGATTTTTGATCAAGCTGTTTAAGAAGCACTCTTTATTTTACCCATTTCTTTTCTTTGTTTGTTTGGTTTGTTTGTTTGATTGGTTGGTTGTTTGATTGGTGGTTTTTAGCTCTATATTCCAACTTCATTCCATGTATGCAACTACTGCATTATTTTGGGCAAAGATTTTCTTTAAGTTTAGTCAGACCTAGATTCTTGGCTGACAGCTGCATAACTTAGTGGTGACAGAATGTTTCCTCTTTTAGGGCTCTTTCTTACTTGTTATGCTCTAATTCCTGCTAAACACTACATTAATACACACCATTAATTCCCCACTGGTAATAAAAGTGACATCAGAGTCAATCTTCTGTCATAAGGTTTGTTACTTCTGTCATAAGGGTTGGTCATTTGTTACTGCTTTATATTGGCTGGACATCTCTACGTCTTGGAACAGAAGTTTACATCTATTCATAGAGAGAACAGATGTGGTTGTAGGTGCAGGTGTTTCATACTGTTTTCTGTTCTCATTCTTCCCGTATTTCCCCCCTGTTCATCACTGGGAGTGACAGTCTGACTCAGATTTGAGCAGCAGCTATCTCCAGAGTACACAGACTTCTTGGACAAAAGTGTTATTTTCACTACACAGCATTTTCTTTTCCAAGTAGTCTCCATTAATTTCAACAGAATTTCAACAGCCGCCATGGTCCCCATAACAAATAGAAAGAAAGCAGGCTGTGATCAGATCATGCTGTGCAAAACTGGAGTCTGAATTTTCCTCCCCTTCCTTCTGAACTTGTTTCGGGCAGCCTGCAGCAGTGGACGTCTGGCCCGTCTGGAACATTATTCTTTTACAACAAACCATCCTGAAAGGTGTTTTGAGATCCCAGCTCAGGTTGCAGTGAGCTTTCTGTTTTTTCCTGAAGATATTCTTAGTGAGGATGTAAATATCTAAAGCTGGATGATATAGTAAACACTAATATGATTTCCTCTGATTCTATTTCTTCATTATATTGAAATTCTTTGGGATCAGGTCAGAAGATTCTGTTTCCTTTAAAGTTTCTCTCCACTATTTCCTGATTTCTTTCCTATATCACGAAGTTTTGCAACTCAGATGTGTTGTGTTTGTTCTTTCCCTTTTGGAAATAAATAAAAAAAACATTATTAGATAATTTACTGTTTGCTTATCACCCCAGAGAGTCAGATTTTCTCAACAGTTTATTTTGGATGATAACCATCTATCAATTCAGCTATTTTTATTTAGCAAAACAGAATTTAAAGTACCATAGTGTTACATACAAGAATTTCTCTAGACATTACTTGAGGTTTTATCTCAACATGGAGACAAGTCTGTCAATTGCATCTCATCCACAAAAGTTCCACAAGGCAAGCATAGGTAGTGCCAAGGATTTTTCAATACTAAACATTGTGAATAACCTGCAACACAGCTGCAACCTGCAATACAGCCACAGCCTGCAAGCGTTTGAGGCAATAAAACATCAAAGGTAGGTTCCAGCTCTTTTTAAAGAAAAACTTCAGATCATCTTGCATTTTTGTCTGCATCTAATTTTTAATGTGATGTACAAGATATAGATAATCTTCCCTGGGAGGAAGAAAGGTGAAGGTGATCTAAAAACTCTACCAGACTATTTAAATGGGAAACTCAGCAGCAGCAACAGTAACAAAAATGAGAAAAAAGAGCCAAAGCAAGTTTTCTACCTGTGTAATCAGTGCATTGCGCTTCAAAAAACCGAACCTCTTTCAGAATTCAAGAAAAATGGATATGTTATATCCCATTTTGTCCCATAATTTGTGAAGTAAAACAAATCCCACTCTTCACTGAAAGTAAGAACACCCCACAACCTGTAAGAAAAAAAGGAAAGTGATAACAAATACTTCCTTGAAAGTCTGTCTTGAGAAAAAAAAAAAGTAAATTTAATCCAAAAGAGAGGTTTTCTAGTAAGATCTTTGGCATTGTATTCAAGAAAAAGGAAAAATGAATGAAACTCGGTAGCTAGGTGCCTATTTCTGTTATATTGTATACACTTTTTGAATCCTTTTCTTATATTTGAAATATTCAAACTATTTTTTTTCCATATATAGTATATGTTATGTCTCTTTTACCTATAATTTGCCATTTTATATGGAGAAACTTAGCTCCACAGTTCTGTCTTCTGACAACTGTAAGCAAATTGCAGCAGGCCACAAAGAGTTAAATTCTGAGACAAGTGATAAACAGATTGCAATGAAGTAATTCAGCTTATGAGATGGTGGAGTTTCTTCCTGCATTCTTTTCTGTGTAGAAAATAGTGTCCTGATTTATGTTTGTAGATAGGCAAGGAATATATACATTACTCATTCCTGATTTAAAAGGTGGCTTGTAAATGGCTAAGAGATAAGTTACTTTGTCTTTCCAGTCAAAGGAGTCATCTCATACAAAACTTAACCTGCTTAATAAGTTTAACTCTGTGATATCTCCAGCCCCTCTGACTGTAGTACATACCTGTTCTTTATGTAATCTCAAATATAAAATATGACATATTTGAGAGGATTTGAGGAAAGAAAATAATTCCAGAGCTTACTTCTGGTGGTTTGAATATCCTGATACTTTTTCAATGCTTACCTGCTTCTAAAGAATATAATCTTGACTCCAAATTATCACAGAATCAATTAGGTTGGAAGAAACCTCTGAGATCATTGAGTTCAACCTATGATCAAACAACACCATTTCAACTAGACCATGGCACTGAGTGCCCCAGTCTTTCCTTAAACACCTCCAGGGACTGGGATTGTACTAGTTCCCTGGGCAGTACATTCCAGTGCCCAATCACCCTTCTGTGAAGAAATTCCTCATATTATCCAACATAAACCTCCCCTGGTGCAGCTTGACTCTGTGTCCTCTTGTCCTGTCATTGGCTACCTGGGAGAAGAGACCAACCCTCACCTGGCTACAGCCTCCTTTCTGGTATTTGTGAAGAGCAACAAGGATTCCCATGAGTGTCCCTTTCTCCAGGCTAAACAACCACAGCTATTTCAGCTGCTCCTCATCAGAGCTGTGCTCCAGACCCTTCTCCAGGACACACTCCAGCACCTCCACGTCCTTCCTCAATTTGGGGACACAGAAGAGGATAAGTACTCAAGGTGCTCCTCACTGAAAAGGAAACAAACCAAGCAACTTCCCCCAAAAAAATAACAATTAAAAACTTCCATTTGCAGTCTGAATTTCATACATTTTCTGGAAGCACCTCTAGCTACACTAGACACTTGACAGTAAAGTCACCAATGACGTCCTGGTCTAGGATCATCACACCAGTTCCTAATAGCAGTGTTCTGCCTAACTCCTTATCTGATGTTGCAGGGAAAAAAGTCCTCACTATGGGAGGGAGCAGTAAGACAGAGAAGCTGTTAACTTGTGTCTCTCACAGCCCCTCTTGCAATCTTAGTTTCTAGCACCAAGTTACTTAATAAAGCCTTAGGGATTTTTTTGGGAGGGGTGGTCTTGCAAAGGGCATTTCAGTATATTGCATTTGAAAGAGATTTTGCCCCTATATCAAGAAGCTGTTTGGTGTCAATAGAAGGAAAAAGAAACTTAGGGTATATCCAGGTGTGTTAGCAAAATGAACTACATCAGAGCCCACTCTTTGGTCTTTTGACAAAATCGAACGATTTGGCCATGCCATGCTATTAAGCTCTTACCTTTGAAATCAGCCATTTCAGATATGTTTAGCAGGAGTTGCTGATGACTTGTGTAGACAGCCAAGATGTGCCCAAAACTTATCTTGAAGTTTTCTAGCCAGGGCAGAGAGGTGACATGAGCTGATTTAACTTACTGATTTAGTGATAGAAATGACACAGCATCACTGGAAAGAGAGAGGATAGTATCTGTTTAATCCACGAATACAAACTGAGCACTAAAAATTTTAAGGGAATTCAAAAATTTCTTGAAAGGTAGGAGATGAAATCATAAGTAATTGAATTACCTACGGCTAGAATTTAGGGAAAAAAGTAGCAGATCACAAAATGCCTTTTCAAGCATGACTTTTTACTTAATGGGATTCTGGTAAAAATCTGAGTTGTGGTTATTTATATTTGAAGAAGGGAAAAGTGACAGAGAAAGGAAGGTTTTTGATTTATGTGTGAGGGGCTTAACATACTGGTGGATTCATTATGATTTATCTTGCTGCAGTGTTAGAGCTGTAATCAAATATATTTACCACAACTATAAAGGACAGATAATGTATTGTATTATCTACTGTCTGTGGCAGATGTTATTGTTTAAGAGCACGTGAGGGTTGTGGGATATATACAAATACCTATTGTGTATTTGTTTCCAGCCCTTAAGTTTTCAGCAGTGCATTTTTCTGACATGCATAAGTGATATAAGACTTTAACAGGGCAACAAACAAGATATAAATTTACAAAAAGCAGGGGGGGAGATTTTATTTTATATATGAATATTAGCAGCATGATATTTTTTGGATTTTTTTGAAAAGAACACAGAAATTCCATACATAATTCATTAGATATTTCTCTCTCCATGTCTACAGATGGACCAGCTGAGAATTCACAGGTATTCGCATTATCCAGAGCCAAAATTCTTTGTAGAATCATTGATGAAAAACCATTTAGCAACTCTTGGGTTTTAATAGTTATTTAGACATCATGAACAATGGGATGTGTTGCTAAAAGCACTCCAGTAGGTTCAGTTTCTGAGTTTTCCTTTTTAAATGAAATAAAAGTTTGACATTATTCTGTACTGGTTTGTAACTTAGAATTTGCTATTTGGTTTGTGTTTTTAATTTGTTTGTTTTGGTTTAGTTAGTTAGTTTGTTTGTTCTGGCTGGAAATGAGTCATTTCCATGAATAACACTATCCTGTACAATGTCACTTATGTGAGTTAAAAGAAAAATATTTACCAAATTATCTTAACTCTAAATATTTCCTCTTATGTTCCTAACCCTACTAGCTTTACTAATTCAGGCTATGTCAGAAGGAGTAATAACCTTCCTACTTGTACCATCCAGAGATTTTGAGCATGGTGAATCTCTTTTCAAGGTTTGCAGCAGGCTTTATTTGGCAGTAGCAGTGCTGGTGTGGCTGGGACATGGCAGAAGATCTAACAGGACGTCTTTTGCAGAGGTCAGAGTATTGTCCTGAGCACACACTCAGCCTGTTGGCACTGTGTTGACAAACACCCTGATCCTGCACGAGTTTTCTGAATGCCACCAATGACACAGGGTTTATTCATGCTATGTTGGTTACATCTTTGATCCTTTAACAATAAGATTCATTGTCTTAAATATCTCCTACTGGTTTAAGAAACCTCTCAAAGACTTCTGCTTGCTCCCTGTGATAGGGAACGCTGCAATTTCGAAGGGAAAAGATTTGCTTAAAGTGTCTACGGTGGTTTGACCTGGTTCAGCAGCCAAATACCCACCCTCTGTCTTGATAATTCCCTCTCCCTTGGGATGGAAAGAAAATAGAAGGAAAGTCAGAAGACTTCTGTATACAGTCTTATAGAAAGAAGGCAGAAACCATGCATAGTAGCAAATAGAAAAGAGGAATTTATTCACTGCCTGCTGGCAGGCAGATGTCCATCCACTTCCTAGGGACCAAGACCCAGCATGAGTAACAGTTTCTTGGGAAGATAAACACCACAGCCATGAATGTTCCTCTTTCCCTCTCTTTTCTCTAGGCTGTTCCTGCTAAGCATGACATCACACAGTATGAAATCTCCCTTTGTTCTCACTGGGTCAGCTGTCCCACCCCCGGCCTATTTACTTACAAATATAGTTCCTTCAGGCTATTTGTAGGAAAACAATTACAGTTCTCACATTTCTGGATTTAGAAGAGGTATTTAACAAAAAAGCAACATTTATTCATTAATTATTTTACTTCAGTTGATTTGTGTTTTCCTCTATTTTTCTCTTATCCTTTTCTCTGACTATCACATTCTCCTTCCTTCTTCTGGCTTCTTTTCAAACCCTGAATACCTTTAAGGAGTCTCTAAAGGAAAGAGAAATACAGATAGTGGCCTCTCTATGAAGGAGGACTGCAAAGCTCATATGATAAAGGAGATTGACAAGGAAACATGCGGAATTGCTGCTAACAATTGTCAGTCATGTTCCGCACGACCACATATCAGCTTATAAAAGAGACTTTTTTTTTTTTTTTTTTTAATTTTTATTTCAGTGTGAATTAAATTCCCAAAGACAAGCAAAGCAAAACAAATAAGCAACTCCTAAACAAAAAATAAAATCCTTTAGAACTTGCAAAAATTTGGCAGGTCAGTAATGAAAATTAAAAAGTCTGGAAGCCAAAATCTGGAATGCCTCAAAATAAGATTGGTTGTACAGTCTTTAATATGACTCCTATATACACATTTTTCACGGAATTGTATGGTGATCTGTAAAATTGAGAAGGTTGCATGTCGCAGTTCATGGTATAGATGACGCTTCCTTACAGCCATTGGCTGTATTGGTTTGTCCTTAGTATTCAAACGGCATGGTGCCTTTTTTCTGCATAATTATTAAGCACATTCTGCAGACAGGATTATTTACTTTCCACAGTATATTAGCACTTTGCAGAAATTAATTTTCCTCTTTATTCAAATGGGCAGAGTATTTTGACATCCTATTTCTTGTGTGAGTGTTGTGAATTGTGCTGTCTTTGAGTCTGTACTAGTATCAGATATGTTCAAAAGACACATCTCCACAATTTAATTTACATGGATTCAGAATATGTGAAACCAAGAAACAGCAAATATATGGCTAGGGCCCTTCCCTAAAAAATTTTTATTTTAAAAATGGAACATTTTATTATCCTGCATAAAGAATTTTTTTGCAGAAGCAGGAATTCTCATGCTTCATTCAAATACTTTATTTACTTTACTGGTCACTCTGTACTGTTTTCCAAAGTGTTTTAAGCAAGATCCAAGTCCTATGGCAGCATGCTTTACAGCATGAACTGGCTTAGTTGTTAAGTCTGATATACACAAGAATATTTGCAAATGTTAACTATTTAGTCCACTCTCCCTCCCAAGCAACTTTCATCCATTAGATTTCCCTCCACTCTCCCATATGTGATGGAGATCTGCTCTGCCTGGCAGTGTGCCCTTCTGTCATTGATCCTTCTTTTCTAGTCCCTCAGAGTGACTGACATATCAGGTTATGCAACTGGTTCTGGCAAAGCATAAAAGGAAAACTAAAAACTCTTACTAGAACATCTGCATATAAATGGTAAAAAAAATAGGCAAACTTTGAAGAATCCAAGTCCTTCTCGAAGTCTGGAATAAGAGTAGCAAGTTTCAAGATATGTATAGAGCAATATAATGCCGATTTATTAGATGAGTTGAGAGAAAAAGATAGCTGGCAGTTGTAGAACAGAGGAGGCAGAGAGGAGGAAAAATTTCTGGTCACTGTGGGACATAGAGTTATTTATATTTTATGGCTGGCTCTTGGAACAGGAGTGTCTTACTTCATTCTCCTAGGAGAAGGTGACTGAGCATTGGTGCCTATGAGCTGGAACCAGATTAATCACTGTACTGATGTTCCTTTTATTTTAGGGGGAAATCCTAACTGTATATCTGTTAGGGATGGAATAGATATTTGATACTATTCTAGAAATTGCATCATTTTTTCTAGTTTCTGAATCATAATAACCAATCTTGAAATATTTCTGAAATTTTCCCAAGTCATAAAGCAGAAAAAATTCAAGCTCATTTAAACTATGGGGCATTAAACACTGCTTTTATGTCTTAAATTTTCCAAATCCAAAGCTATATCATATCAGATTCTCCTCACAGTAACATATATGCAGGACCAAAACAACCCAAATTATATCACCAAAGTATTTGGAATGCACAGTAGAAGCTAACAAGAATTGTGTTTCTTTCCTATATGGGTTATGGTGATGCTTCCAGTGTGATTCAGCTCAGATCTTTGTTCAGACTCACAGTTCTCTAGAAGAGTTATGTGATTCAGGATTCTTCTGAAAAGTATCCACTATACCAAATGCTTTGCAACCTCTTAATTTCCCTTGTCTCAGCTGTCACAAATTTCCTTTACAGAGATGTGAATTTGGTAGTTTTAGACTTTTTATTCTAATTCATTGGATAAATCTCAATTTTTTCAAACGAGGAAATTAGATGTTCAAGTTTGCAAGCTTGCTGCCAGATTGGAATGACTAACTTACCAGCAGCTACTGCCTTTCTCATTGTTTTGTCATTTCTCTATGACTACTACTGCTATTGTTATTTATATATGTACTCTTATTTATGTTTCCGAACATATTATTAATTATTATCTGTGTTTTTCTCCAATAATTCAATGAGTTATTTGATGCATCAATACTGAGCAGGCTGCGTGAGATAACCCCAGCTTTTGTTATAGATTTCTCGATTCCCTGGCATGACAAACTTCTGCCACCAAACTGAAAACCTGAAGAGCAGCACATATCCTTTGGCTCTCTTTTAGGCACCAAGGCACAAAACAATGGCTTACACATAAGAGAGCACAGAAGAAGTTTTGTGCCCTGATACCATTACAGATTTCTGAAGTGACATGCAATCCATATAAACATTCCTTTTATAGCTTTTCATGTGTTCAGTGTAGGTTTTCTGTCACTCTGAAAAGAACAAGTGTGGGCAGGTGCTGTGCACTTTTCTTTTCATGGCTCTGCAGATGCTTTAAAGCTTTCCTTTAATGGAACTGCACAACAGTATGTAGTAGTGCTGTGAACACCTGGCGAGTAATTAAAGCCACGAGGTTCTGTTCTTGACACAAACCAGTCTCATACTGAGCCCTGCAGAGCTGAAAGTCCACATGCTCTATTACTGCCTGCACAGTCTCTCCCAACAACAGTGCAGTCACAGCCCTTCAGACAGACCGACATTTTTCATCTCAGTGAGTGATGGGAAAACTCACCCTCAATTTAGGGTTTGTCATGTTTGTACATTCATCCAAGAAAGCCATGAACCGTAGCTAGAGGTCTCTTGATTCTGTTTTAGACAGATTTTAGGCTCATTACTAGCAAATATAACTCAAATTCTTCACATTCCATTCTGTATCACTGGCAGCTAAAGTCTTTATCTTACAGTTAGTGATGAATCAAACAATAATTTTATGTAAGAAAGGGCACTGGGTATCTTAATACCTTCTTCCATGACAGTAATGTTTCTCCTAATGTACTTTGATGCATTATATACAATATATACGCTGTATATATTATATACAGCGGAATCATCATTACATAGCTTGTTAATACATTTATTGAACTTGCTTTTGTGATTAATCCATATTAGTTAATTTTAAGCATAAGAGGTGAATGTTCTACAAAGCATATGCAGAAGAATAATAATAATTTTATATTTGACTAATCTCTGCATTCTGAAATTTGGACATATAGAAAATATTTTCTTTACAAAGAAATTTTCAAGATAGAAATGGTTTTGGTATAGTCCGAGATTTTTCCCTTTTTTAAAAAAAAAATAAGCTTTATTGCTCTTTTGCACTGTGAGTGTTAGTAAGGAAAATTAAATTATGCTTGACAAAATACATAGATATTTTATTTTTAATGACCCCTTACATTTAAAATTTTACTGTTTGTTGATATAACTGTTGATTTTCTTATCTACTAATATGCAGCATTAAGCAATTTCCTTTGTTTACTTCTGTCATTAGTGAGTTAGCAACAGTGTCTCATAATGTCGTATAAGAAAAAAATTTTGGTGCATGTATTTGATTCTTTTTCAAACAAATGTTCTAGAAGGGTGTAAAGTGGTTTATTGTTTGCTTTGTTTGTTGGCTTCAAAGGATTTTGGGAATCCAACTAGTCATCTCATAATTACAGTTTGAAGATATTTTGGTAGATAATATTATGCAAAAACAGAAAGGATTTGCAAACTTACTTAAAAGGAAAATATATTTTTCTGTTATCCTCAGAAATTTAAGCAGGGAAGCTTAGTCTTCCAGAATTTCTCAATATGCAAATCTGAGAAGGATTTAAGAAATATACATCTGAAAAGCTTAAGATAAGAGCTCATCTATTTGACTGTGTTTCTTCTTTTAATTTATGGCTAACTGAAAAGGTGTTAAAAAAAAATAAAAACAGCAAAAGTTTCTGTGTACCCTCAAGTTCATAGGAACTTTCTTGCTATGCAGATTTACTCAGTCTCAGTCAGAATCACTGCTGATCTCTCTGAAATGTTACAGGTCCACTTATCACCAGTTCCCAGGTGACCGATCTGCAATTTATTCATATCAGAAACCGTTTTTCCTCTGGGCACTCTGATTCTAATGTGGGCTGTATATCATCAGGCAATGACAAGAACAGAGGGATTGATCTCTCCTGGCCTAATAAGCTTATTTTTATCTTCAACTTTGCCTTTGTAGTGGAAGAGATATTATAAGCTGTTTGACACTTATTTGGAGATGTATACACAGAAGAAACTATTCCCAGCAGCTTCAGGGAGTGAGCCATGTGTGCTCAAGCAAAATTCATGAAAACGTAATAATCTTTGCAAGAAACAAAACTTTTAATAGGAGAAATTTTCTGTTCCTAACCCAGAAATGTTCTTCTCCACACATGAAGTACTCAGGTAAATTGGCACACGCTGACCTGGATTCGGGGACAATGGCTGTAATCTGTCTGCAAAAAGCCCAGTAGGCTGTACAGAGGCTTCATGTCAATCAGAGAAAGAAATGGAAGTTAAACAAGCACTGCTAGATTTTTGTGCTTTTTTTTCCACATGCTCTGTTTGTTTAACCAGCAGGGTGTCACCAGGTGGATGTTAGTGTTCATGTACAAGGCTTTCACAGAGATTGATGCTCACAGCAACAGCTGAGTTCATTTACAATGCTGCTCTCTGAAAGCCTTGCTGAATAGATTCCTAAAGACAGTGATTTACCATCTGTCTTTTCCACTTTTATTATATTCCACCACCAGTGATGCCTATTCTTATTTGATGACTTCAGTATCCTTGCTCAAAGGTGCTCATACATTTTCAAATTCCATTGCTGTTAGAAAAAGGAGAGAAGGAAGAAGAATGATTGAGATGTCTTTGAATAGTTGCTGGGTTCTTGCTGTCCTAAAACTATTGCAACATGTTGCACTGTCTCAGGGTTACTGGGAGGTGCGAACAGCAAAAACCTTGAAGAAAAAGAGTTCAGCTTCTGGAGAAGTCCTTCTACCACATATTCCTTACTACCTCATTTCTTATTTGATATAGGTAACTACAACATTACAAATGAGGATTAACACTGGATAGAATTTAAATCACTAAAGAGCTAAAAGGTTTCAACATTTCACAGGAATTTTAAAATTGTTTCTCCCAGGATAATGTGTCCTAGTAGCCTTTTTTTTTGGAGTATTTTATTATCTTCAGACCTAGACATGATGTATATCCATTCATTCAGTTTGCAGATGGTGGATGGCAGTGCTGAACAAAATTTTCTGTTTGTATCATTAAACATTGAAATACTTAAACCTTGGAAAAACAAACAAGTAAACCAAAACCTCACCAAACTACATAAAAAATTCCAACAAAAAAGCCTTCTGTAAAACTACAGAATTTTTTCCTGGCAATTTTCCCATTTGATGAGATGGGTGGTGGTTTTGATGCTAGGGTAGGGGATAAAAAAGAATCTGGAAAATAAAAATAATTAATAAATGAGCATATGGAAATATAGATACTTAAAATGGTCCAGCTTCTGGATCTTCAAGGGTCTCATATAAAAGCAAACATATATTCACCAAGTAATTGAACCAAAATTTATTGAAATCACCAAGAGTTTTTCCACTAACATATTGGATTTTAGAGAAGGCTTTGAAAAGCTCTCTCAATTCAGCAGCAATGCCATGACTCCATTAAATATCTAATATACAAAGTACTTCTGAAGACTGTATATACTAATTTCAGTGTATTAAAATTATACATCTTGTTCACATTTTTGTTTCAACTTTATTTTAATTTCACTCATTTAAATGTGATACATTTTAAAACTAGTGTATACAGGGGAAAGGAGATCTAGGAAAAATGTACAGCACACTCTGCTTATAGCTTAGAAAGCTCCACCCTGTAACTGAAATTTGCCAAATATAATGCATATTATGTAATTTTTGTCTGCATTCCAAAAGGAGAGATATGCTCATTTTAGTTTTCTCAGATAGAAATTGCAGTGAACTGTTGCAAGAAGCTTTCAGAAGTATCAAGAATCTCGATGAATTTCCCAACAAAGTGAACTAAAATCTTCACTTTAGGTGGATCTGCCATTTAATAGAACTTCCTTAATTTTTAAATATGAAGAAAAAGGTACAGAAAAGGTGGGAGACATCTCTGTATCAAAAGATGATGCTGTTAAGAGGGAATCCTCAAAGTCTGATGATCTATTGTCAGAACTCTACTCTGTGTGAGCCTTTATTTTACTACCACCTCCAGTTTTAGCTTTCTATGAAAGTAGAAATATGAAGAAAAAGGATACAGTCTAGTCACTGTGTAATTTCCCTGACTTTCTTTTTAGGGTAACTTCCGTGCCTTTCTTTATTTTTTCCTTTGCATTCAAGAGCTTGGCCTCCTTTTTCTCCTTCCCAATTCAAGCTGAAGCATGGATATTAATAACAAGGTGAAGTTTGCATTGCTTCTGTTCATGCACATATAGAAGAGGCCAGTCTTAGAAATAGTCTGTCATTTAGCTGTTGTCAATGCTTTCTCCAGAAAAAAAACTAACCCTAAGGTTACTAAAGAAAAAAGCAGCTAATCTCACATCATAAACAGAGAAATATATGAGAAAAGAACACAGTAGTTAGCAGTTTCAAAAAAATCCATTCTTCTCATCCTGGTAAGACAGATGCATATCCTAAATCAAATATTGTTCCTGTTAATGTTTTGTTAAGCAATTTTGACAACACCACACATTTGGCCAGCTCACAAATAAAGCATGCCTTGTCCTTTAAATTGTGTATGGTTTGTACTATGCTAAGAATGACAACAATTACAGAATTTGCATGTATCTGCCAACAGAACAGATGGCTTTGTAGGTGGAGGACAATGGAGAAGAAATGAAATGAAAGGAAATGTTCAAATGAAATCCAAAATAAAAAGGAAATCTTAACTAGATCCCAATATGCAGTATAGTAAAGAACTTGATTTGAAAATATTGCACTAGTCGGGGTGGTAAGGAGATTGTAATGCATTTGAGAGGATTTCTGAGAAAAGTATCAGAAGTGGATGGCCACGATTCTACCACATTAAATCATGAATATTCCTTAGTCCTCTTCTCCATACAACTGTTCAGATTTATATTGGTGTAGCTCATTCTGTCCTAATGTCTATTTTGCAGTCCATGTTTTCATCGTGGAGACATATGAAGATACAATATGGAAAGTTAACTTGTAGAAACTGCTCTTACAATGTAAACAGTGCCAAAGTGATCAAAAAATGATTGAAATAGTTACCATAGTCATGATTTTGAATAGCTAAAAAAGCTAAGGCATATTCATCGTTCCATTTCTTTTATCTTTACGCTGAAGTGGGCACCTATTCAGTCAGTGGCACAGAGCACATGTACACTGGTACTGACATTTTCCTGCAGAAGAAACTTTTCCTCTTACATCTCTGATAGATGTTTTGCATTATACTGAGCAGAAATATATCTGTGCCCCATTCATTTCACAGTCTAGGAAACTAACAGATTTGTTTTTGTAAATGAAGAGCAAGATACAGGGAATATCTGATGTGACTGAGTAGCAGTAATGGAAGACAGATACCATAGCACATCAGTAGCTGAAATGCTACCCTTTTAATTTTGTATTTTTTTTAATTTTATTTTTAAACCACTGGAACAAAATGAAATTTCAAAAGAAAGATTTTAGAAGTAGAATTAAATAGATCTACAGAAATGCACAGTGACCTGTCCCCATGTATGATAGACAGAATCGAAATAATTGAACAAAGATCCTATTTGAAAATCTAATGAATTAAATATAGTAGTATAGCAAATTAGAACTGTGACTTGACCTCAATACTAAACAAAAGACAAGAAAGGTGAATTTCAGCTATGAAAAACCATGAAAAAAGCTGTTGTAAGAAAATGAAAAAGAAAACCATTCTTATTGATCTGCTAAGCACACAACTGATTCACAATATTTCCCTTTAACTCAAAATATTGTTAATAAATGAGAGTGGGGCAAACCATATGTTAGTACAACCAAGTTTTTCAAGATGGTGATTTTCCCTTTTGAGACAAAATCATAGCTAGTGTAATTTGGGACAAAATCTACGTGCTTGATGACTTCTGAACTTCTTATCCATCACTGTATCAAATCCATATTTGGTCCAAATTATTTCACTTTTATTAGTATTTATTGTAGGTGATATTTGTCCCCCTTGTTTTATTGCCATCTGTAAGTACATGTAGTTCCAGTTTGTTCTCCTGGACAGCATTCTTTAAAGTCTAGTCACTCTGTGTGCCCACACTATCTCATCTCACCTTGTCAGGCAGTTCTATATGAATGCAAAGGGTTTTTATTGAAGAGGGAGGATTTCACACTGAAGATTGCTTCTTGTGAATTCACCCATGAAATGTTTTTTTCCTTATATAGCTATATATTCACATGTAAATGAGTCATGTTGCTGGGGCACCAGAGAACAGAAGAGAAGCTAAAAATAAATTCCCATTGTCCCAGACTGTCCCAGGTACTGGGACTTAATAAGAAAGATTTTATTTGCTTAGATTTCTATTTTTCATTGTATTTTCTTATTTTTGTGTGTCTTAGCATCTTTGTTTTCAGCTCTTTTGCTTTATTTTATACAACAAAATTTATCTGTGAGGCTTTTCAACCAGAAGAAATTGTTCTTTCCAATTTTGTTGAAGATTCTGACTATTTTTGTGGACACTTTTGTCTCCAATCAGATGTGAGTTACAATGGCTTGCCCTTATTTTTCAGGCTCTGTTTCCAGCTTTCATGACTGATATATTTGAAGCAAACAATTTTATCAAATATACTTCAAGTAATGACTATTAGGGGAAAAGAGAGAAAGGGTCTAAATCAGCTCTCATATTGCTGACCAAATGTGTTGGTTCTGTTCAACATCAAACTGTTCATGAGTTCCCACACTGGTCACAAAAATCGGATTCAAAGCCATAAGGTGACATCACAGTCTTGTCCCAAAACCAAAGGGAAGAAGAGAGATGACCTTAGGAAGAGATTAAAGAGCTGAACAGGAGGACCTTCCATGTCTCAGGTTTATACTGTATTACCAAAAAGCCTTTCAGTTTGTTCTTTAAAATCAAGTAATGCTGACAACCAAAGAAAGTAATGCATACTTCTTCCACTAACAGAAAGTGTGTTCCATACAGAAGGAATCAGATGATATCCACAGTTCAATATGAATTTAAAGGTCTCTATACTTAGGCAAAAAAAAAAAAAAAATGTGTACAGATATATATATGTATACAGATATATTGCTACAGATACAAATCTAAAATTCCAATAACTTTCACATTTCTTTTCAGTAAAAACTGTCCTTGAGTGGGGCTAGTAGTCTTCTAATTATTAAAAAAAATACTTCTCTGTGGTAAAGCACAACCATTCACAAGAATTCTGCATTGTGAGATCATGTTCAGACATATGTGCATCCATGTTCATTTAATATTTTCCTTTAATTTGGATCTTGCAGAAAGATATTATCGACTCAGATATTTTAAATCTGAAATCTGTTCAGCCATCTGAATTACTGTTTAAAATAAATCATTGGAAATATGAGAATATTGTCATATTGATGTTTTTAACATTTCTTTGGTTTCATATTGTGCTTATTTTTTTACATTGAAAACAAACAAAAAAAAAAGACTGAATTAATTCTTAAGATATGCAAGCAAAAGTGTTGAATAATAATTTGTAGACTGTAAACATGCTTAGTCACAATCTGATCTCAAGTACATGTGTGAAATATTGGAGAATTTCAGTGAAGTTGAATTAGTAGTAGAATCTCTCATGGATTGTTTTTAGGATTGTTTTCAAAGATCCAAGAAACCAGAACAGATATATTGTTTGAATTCATTGTCTCCTCCCAATTAGATAAGGTGAATATAATCATTCCCATATATTGAATTTTCAGACCCTATTGCATACATACCAGGAATATAACAGGAAGCTGATTATAGTCTGCCTAGAAATTCCACCTATTTTGTTGCCATAAAATAATGGATATCCTGCATGCTTAGCAGTGGCCACATGGTATCCCCAAAAGGCCCCTGCACACATTTGAGCATACAGTCATGGCTGGAGTACCAGAAGCATGGTGTGCTTAAACCAGTGACTCAAGCAGCAGATATTACTTGAGTCCAAACCAAAAGATTACAGCACTTAGCTGTTTATTTGCCTTTAATTCCTGATGCATTCAAAAACAATCCTGAAGCTACTTTAGCTCACTGCAATTGGTTTTGATTGATTTTGGATTTAGCAGTTGTATACATACATATATATGTGTGTGTGTATCTATATATATAAATTGAGACTGTATTTATCATATTATTAATATATACTTCCATATGCATTACCCATTACAGCTCATTATCTCTCTCCCTGATTCTAAAAACATACTGACGTGTATTTCATAGATATTACACATTGTATGTTTTCATTCTTTTTTCTGGGCACTTGCACAGACATCAGGACAGTTAAAATATAATTTTGTTTTATTAAAATAATCTTATATTAACAAAAAGCACTCATTTGAAGGTGCATCCTTTGTCTAACAGAGTTTCAAGTATATATTTTTATTTTCTTTAAGGAAAATCTCTCTCTCTTTAAAGGTCAAGTGTTAAATGGTTAATGGTATTGATTTATAACTAATAGTCACTTCATTTCTGTTATGGGAACTCTGAGAACTGGCTTGGTCTCCTAGCTGTGATAAAATGTGGTTTAAGCATGTAGTTTATTATTTGTCCCTATGTGATTAATTGATAATTTACAATGCTGATTACTTAATAATCCAAAATATTAATCAGCAGCCAGCTAAACAATAGCACTGGGTTAAATGGATTTAATATCAATGACCAAGAGGTCACTGAAAGGGAAAAATTCTTTTGGCTAAAGAGCTGACTTCAGATTTTGCTGTCAAATGCTCCCTGTTAACCTCGCCTTCCTACTTGTTGCTGAAAACTCAGAACTAATCTGGCGTTTCACCAGAATCAGCCCTCTAAAATGCTGGAATCAGGACCTTAGTTCAGCAAATGCCTGCATTGTTTCAAAATCCGTGGGAAATTTCACATGGCCTGGAAAATGTTTTGTAACACAGTTAAAAGAACTTCTGTATGCAAACAAATAAGACTTCATCTCACTGTGTACTATATCAATGCAATAATTCAAAATAATACTGCAATGATAGCCAAACTTACTGTCTGCTATGTAAGGAAATTCATTATCATTAAGTCTCCAAAAAGTTCTATTTGTATCATCATTAATATTCATCCTGAAAAAAATTCCCTGCTTCATACTGGGATATTTACTTCTCACTTTCTTATTGAATATTGTGGAAATTATCCTTTTAATGTGAGGTCAGCATAACTCACAAAAGTCTGTGGATTAAAGATTTAATGACATTTAATGATCAATGAATTGCTGTTGTGGTATTTGTGTTCTTATGTATATTAAAAAATAGCATTCAATGTTTACTGAATAAAGAATTTATTCTTTTAATGATGTTACTGATGCAGTTTTTGCAATGGCATTTTACTGAGCTAATGAACATGTCCCGAACTTATTTAATTATTGTATTGCTGAACACAATAGAGCTTATGATCACGTGTTCTGCGCTTTAGCTGGTTGTAGTGTATTGTGTACATCAAACTGCAATAATTTTCTGCATTATGTAGTCACCTTAAGAAGAGGAAAGGAGCAGAGTGGGCAGCCAGACTGCAATAAAAGCTGCTACTTTATGTTTCACTTTTGTGTTCCTAATGAGATTAGCCCAGCTGGCTGGAACACGGTGCTAACCCTGCCAGCGTTGGGGTTTAGGTCCCCACACAGGCCATTCACTAAAGAGCTGGACTCAGTGATCCTCGTGGGTCACTTCCAAACCAGAATATTCTGTGAAAGTCTAAAATACAATGTCACCAGACCATTCTGGTCAGTCCAGAGCTACAGTAAAAGGCCTGGTTATGCAGAGGTGAAGTTGCTGAGTAATGCAGCAGACATCTATAATCCTAACCCTGAGTTGCTATACTGTTTCAATCATAGCCAGTCATGTAATAGTCAATAACACTGCCTGGGGAAAACTTGAAAAACACTTGTTTCTACTGTTCAAGAGCAAAGGATTACTACTCATTCAATGTCATCAGCACCCAAATCTAAAAAAAAAAACAAACCCAGAGTTTTAGAACCTTCACTTATACTTTAAATAACACAGCTTTGGAAACTGTCACTGCATTTTATGAAATCAAATAATATGCTCATTATGAAAAAATGCTAAAAAAATCATTTTGATACCCTCACCCAAGGTAACCATCAATTGCAATCCATATTACATTACTTATCTGAATGTCTTCAATTTAGAAATTTCCTCCATCAAACACTTAATCAGCATTTCTTCATGACCATTTTGCTTGGTTGGCTTGTGAGGAAAGCTTAAATAAAAGCTGGGAAAAAAACCTATATCAAGTCAAAGGCAAGTTCATAACAACATGTTTATTGAATAGCTCCATGAAAAGATGTACCTTTCTCAAATATTTGGAGAGAGAACTTGGCCATTCATCTTCTTAAGTGAACTACATTTCATTTTTTAGTATATCCTAAATCACAGGAAATGTCTATTTAGTGTTAGGAAATAAAGTTTCAGCACATTGTAATACTGCAGGTAGGACAATAGTTATTCTATAATATTGAAGCAATCCAGTCATGGAAAAGGTGCTACCTCAGACAGCATCAAAACACAGGACATTAGTTCTCCTCAAGACTGATATTTAAGGTACTGTGTTCTGTATGGTAATATTTTATTACCTGGCCAGCTACTTTAGGTTTTTCCACTTGGCGTGTTTATTTATGCACATAACCTGTTCAGCTGCTTATGCTAGTTTTGTTATGACTGTTAAATCAGATATCTTTTTCTTAAGCTGTGCTATGCTCCTGACCATGAATAAAGATGTAGGAGACAAAATCATAAAAAAAAGCCCCAAACCACAACTAAACAGAATATAGTTAATAGTAAGCATGAACTATAGCTGTGTGAAAAGACCTAAAGAAGTCTGTAGAAAACCTGCATTAAATAGACTTTCAACATATTTTCCCACTGAAATATTGTTAATATTATGTAGCGATACAAGTGTATACAAACAGTGTATTTCTCAGAGGCCATGGAAAACTTACTACTTATGAATATTGGCCTTCTACAACTCTCAACTCATTTCTGTAATTAGCTTCATTTCCATGCAGCTCTGAATAATTTATAAGTAATTTCAAAAGAAGCAAAGAAAAGGTCATATATTACTAAAACACTCTTTTATTTCTTTTTTTGTTTTTAATATTTCCATGATAATATTTATCCATATGGTAGAATACAAAAATAAAAAAGTATACAAAAAAACAAACACCAGTTTCATTATGATGCTTGATCATTTTTTTCTCTTATTGTTTTGAAACAGGAATGGTAATAGATGTTGAAAAGAATTAATGATGTATACATGAACAATAAAATGACATGAGTGTCAACATTGACTTTTGGGTTTGGTGTGCTGGTGACCATCTCTCCATCTTTGTGCTTGGAGAAACAGGGGGAATAACTGCAGCAGTAGCTAAATCCTGTATCTGGTTTGGAAAGCAACTGGCTTACCACTTTCATGAAATCTGTGATGAAGTGAATAAATCTGTATTCAGGTACACAGAACTCTGTTCTTCATTGTTTTGTGTATAACCTCAAGCAGTTGCTTTCTGCCCCCCATATATCACCAGAACTGCTTTGTAAACTCCTACAATCTTGGATTTTTGTTTTTTTTCCAGGGGCTCCAAGTTTGAATCAGAAGGGGCTTTTCCACCATATTGTCTTTGTCCTCTGGTCCAGCACTCTGCCACAGCTTTTGGTTCCAGTGGAAAAATGTGGAAAAATAAGTTGGCTGCATTGTGATTATAATTAATGACATCAATTAATAAGAAGATAAATAAAAGTCCTTATAATTTTCAAACTACATGCTGTGCGACTAAAATGGTCATGTCTGAGATCAGATACAGAGAGACGATGTTGCCGCTGAAGATGAACAGATCACACGGACACAGGTCGAGGTGTGGTGAAGAGAAGAGAGAAGTTTATTTAGTTTGTTTGTTAGCAAGCTCAGAAGCTGAGTTTTCAGGGCGACAAGACACAAAGACTCATTTGTTATAGCTCTGTTGTTATGCAGTAAATGATATTGTGGTGTGAGTATACTTTGAAATTAAATGGTGATATGGTCAGTCACTGGAACATAGGCAGACATGACATTGATTCCACAGAAGATTGTGAAAAAGATCATTTTCATAAAATGAAATAGGATTTAAATTAATACTTTTACTTGCCATTATCTTTTTCAAATTGAGGAGAGCAAGAAAAATTCTGTAACAGCTCAGGATTCTAAAATGCAGTACTCAGTGATGTCCAGATAGCTTCTGTCCTCTACAGACTTTAACATCTCCCTCCTGACAGTTCTGAACACGGACTTCAGGCCTTTTCTGTTCTTTCAGATAATGATATCTAAATATTACTGTCATAAAATAGCAAATGAAATTCAAAACTAAACAACCTTCCACTCATAGGTATATCTTCAAAATCTGTTATTTCTCCATCAGAGGAAATTTTCTAGTGATAATAAAATAAATAAATAAATAAAATAAAAACAATCATTGGCATTTGGAAACAATTGAGATTAAAATGGGGTTTAAAATCATACACAGAACAAAATTGTTTGGGTTGGAAGTGACCTGAAAGATCATCTAATCTGACATGGTCAGGGGCACCTTCCACTATACCAGACTGCCAAAAACTCCATCCAACCTAGCCTTGAACACTTTCAGGGATGGGGCATCCATAACTTTTATGCAACCTGTTCCAGTGTCTCACCACTGTAAAAAAGAGATATTTGTATTCAAAATATATTCAGAAAGTAGATAGGTACAATTGCATCATGATGATCAATATCACATTACAGGGTTTAAGGACTATTTGTTTGAATATGCTCAATAACAATAATAATCAAAATAATCAAAATAATTATTATTGAACTCTCATTTTTTTATTACTTTTGTGAAGTAAGTGTTTCATCTTGACCATAAGTTTTTTCAGGTTGGACTTACAAATAAAAAACAGAATAAAAATTAAAAAAAAAAAAAGAGAGAGAGAGAGAGAGAGAAAAAAAGAATTAATCAGTTTAAAAGAATAGAGAGAGCTTCCTTGGCCTATTCTGAGTAACTGATACAGCATGTAAGAGATAGAAAAAGTCTTAAGCAGCAAAAATGTTGAGTTTTGAGACATTGATGTTCAAAAGAACTACAGAAACTTACATGTATAAAATAGAGAGGCAATGAATTAATAGCAAAACAAAGCCAAGGCCCAAGATAAGGAACAGCTAAAAGAAGCAGGAAGAGCAATATCCATATTCAACAGAAGTAAAGTAGAAAGGAGCCTGCAAAATGAGAGGTTTAGCTCCTGGTCATCTACTATGAGGATCTGAGCTAGGGAACCATTGATTCAAGATGTGATAAAGTAGACAGTTTAGTTACTAACTGCTCTGGTGTTACACATGCTCTGTGAAAAATAAAAATCTGTATTGACAGGTGGATTATATTTCTGTCTCCCTTCATCTTGAGGGATGATATCTGAACTTCTAGATGAGGACCTTAAAAAACTCCACAATTTTCAGCTTCAAGAGGAAAATTTGTGGGTACATTCAACAAAAACAAAGAGAGATTAAAAAGTAGAAATGATCCACTGGACTAAATGATAGAGAGACAATTTAACTGCTACTATTACTCATTAAAGCAAGAATAATTATTTTGTGCAGAAACATTGGAGCATCAAAGTGAAACATTCTGCAAATGCATATAACACTCATTTGGTACATGGATTCAGTGCCCCATACAGAAATGAGCCTGAGCAAGCAATGGGACCTAGAAAGTGATCAAGAATCTACATTAATAACTAAAGTACCAATGTACAAATAATCAGAAAGTAGGAATGAAAACGCTCAGATGCTACAGATCACTGAACAGAATATCTTCTGGATTGCATCACTACAGAACAATGTGCAAAACTCAAGTAAACCCTGTGAGTAATGAACTCATGCCTAAGTCCAAAAATGAACAACTGTGTAACCAGTGTGACAACAATGAGTCAAGAGGAGTGAAGATTTCCGTGCCAGTGTGCCAAATAATAGATGATTCAGAAAAAGATGTATTTTTTAAAAAATTGATTCAATTATATAATACTTATATCTTCATCTATTTTTATGGATTTAATATAATACAGATATAATTTCTTACTTCTTTTAATATCAATTAAGAATTCCCTTTCCTTAAGATGTAAGAAAAGAATACCTGAGTTGTAGTGATTTTCCACTGCAGTATAAACTGGAATTCAGCAGTGAGCTGGTCTCCCTCAGAGTTTCTCCCTGATCTCTTGGCAAGCCACTTAATCCTTCAGAACAACAGTAAAATGAGAATAATGGAACTTTTATGATCTGCTTGCAGTTTTTTGATAACAGATCTGTCATGCACATACATGCATGAAAATATTTAGACTTAGTGTTCTGAAAAACTAGCTTGCAACCATGGCACCTGACACTTAAGGCAAAAGTAATGTAGTTAGAGGGGAAATATGTTGATATTTGGTAGCACAGAAGGGCATTCTTGGAGCATATTTGCATATGTTCGGATTGTTTAGGAGAGTCTGGCTTTAAAGAGTAAACTGTGTCTTTGAATAGCGATAAGGTTGCAGTTTTCAACATATAGAGAAATTTAGGCTCAGTCTGCCTAGATTTTTCTACGGTGAGTGTGTTATTAACCAAAACCAATAGCTTTTAATATTATGTTAAAAAGTTCAAGCCCAAAATCAGAAATAAGAAACCTATTGCAAGAGTGTCCCATAATCGGGGGCTTAAGAAGCAGTGGAAACTCCTGTGAGCTGAGCAACTTTTCACCCCAGCATGTGATACACCCTTTTGCAGGAGCTGAAATAACAAAATCTGTGGGCAGATCTGTGGGAGTTATTTTCACTGTCTTTTGGTGGCAGGCACGGCAAGAGGGACAGGTGCGTGGACTGAGGAGAAGCTTAAAAAAGCAATTTATAGTGCTCTGTCATATCAGCTTAATTAATAGACCTCAGTACCAAGATTTAAACAAGAGATATATAAACAACAAGATTTAAAAATATGAGAGAAGGAAGGCTATTGTGAGAGGAGGAAAGCAACCATCTGGCATTGCAGTGGCTTTCTGGAGATGGAGATTATAAATGAGGTTAGTTCCATTGTTGAAATTAGGTGTTCTTGTCTATTAACTTTCTAATTAGTGCTTTTCTCTACCAGTTAAATCAATATTGTTTAACAAACTGCTTGGATCTCCCTGACAAAGAGGAAAATCAGTTCTATGGGAGCCTGAATTTTAATATCGTTGCCCAAAATCCAGAGGATTTTGCCAGAACTTTGAGCCAGGACTTTTTGTGGTGACATTTAATTTCATCCTAGACCTCATTCCTGTCTATCACGTCAGAAAGGAACAAAGCCTTGTCTGAATACCACTGCATCAGGAAAAATCACAGTGTGCCAAAATGTGCATAAAAACATCTGTATTTGTTTGGTCATGCCCCACCCTGCAGATCCTTATGAATCTTCAATTCCTCCACGCTGCTGAAACACTGGAAATGAATTTGCTGGAAGAATCCAGCTGAAAAGACTGGGGAGGTCAGGCTGACTGTGTGAACCTTGAGCATGCTGCTGGGCATAGTTAGGAGGAGAATCAGGGAAAACAAACTATCTGCAAAGGTATTTGGAGTGACATTGAATTTTCTCTGAACTGTTTTATTTCTGAGCATTTAACAAGTATAAGAGTTCTATCTATTCAGTGGCTTTTCAATTAGTAAAATAAACAACTCAGGAGCACTGGAAATCAAATTTGCATCCTTTGATAAGCACCAAGAAAAAGTGCTACAATTTATTGGTGATCTGGTTAAAAGCCTTCCTTTCTGTCCCTGGTACATAATAGAAACACATAGTTAAGAAATGCTGCCTGGGAAACTTATTTCAAAATGAGGAAGATAGCTGTTGGCAACATAAAATATCTTTTCTTGTCTAGAGATTCACTGCTTCCATTCTTTCCAGGGGCAATATAAAAGAAATCGAGAGCACCATCTTCTAGAAAAGGAGGAGTCCAGCAAACTGTCACACTGCTTGATGTATTTCTCCTCTCACCTCAGGACTATCTACTACATAATTGGCAATAAATTGTTGTTACTTCCTGCTATGGAAAAATCCCTTTGTGACTTTTATATAGTTGGATAGACAGAGGCATAGAGAGAATAAAAAAACCCACAATAAAAGAATAATAGTGACAAAAATCTTCTAAAAGAAAAAAAAAGAAGACAGAAAAAACTTGGAATAAAAACTGTGTCTACGCATCTGTGTTCATTTGCTGTTCTCTTGGTAAAAAAAGGAGAATAGATTCAAAACTGACTGAGCATTTTCTCATCTGTCCTCAGGAACTCGGAATTTTATCCATTAAATACCTATAAACAGACACCTTGCTCAGATCTCTGATATGTGTTCTTAATTTTTCAATCAACAATAAAGTAGTTTGTGTACAGGAACTCCAACACAAGGTTTCTTGATTGCTTTTTATAATTTGCTTATTATAGCTTTCTCGGATATGTTCCCTGGACACATTCCGATTAACTAAATATATATATATATATATATATATATTAAACCAATTACATTTTCTTTTGTCATAACGTGGGGTTTAGATATGTACTGAAATGTCATGGCAGAAAAGCCAATAGCTTTTGCAGCAATGTATTCCTCCTATTCATGGTACATCTTGTTTTACCTTGGCATGAGAGTAAGAGAATTCACTAGTTTTCAGATCCTGTCAATGATAAAAAACCAGTTTAGGAAACATATTCAAAATATAATAAAAGTACAGATTTATCTTTAAGGACACATTTTTTTCTAGCCGTGATTCTACTTCTGCTTTAAAGGTCAAAGTAAAACTAACACATATAGTCAGGTGAACACTTCTGGATAGTCACTGAGGGAATGGGAAGGATTTAGTCTGCGACTGGGCTTTAGTGTGTTTCTGAATCCCACAAGAAAAAAACAAAGCTGTTAACTCCCCTTCATCTGCTCCTTATAATGGGTAAAGTAATTCTGCAGATTTATGGAATTATAATATTTTTTAGGTTGCAATTCTATTTGGTTTTCTGTGCTATTTACTTTGTCTTGGAAACTAATAAATTAAAAACTCTTCACAGATTATTCTGATTACCAGAGCTGTACTGGGTCTGGCTGAGCTGCAGTTCATTTTCCCGCAGAGCCCTCGCAGTGCTGTGCTCTGCACTGGTAGCTGGAAAGGTGTTGATAAAAGGTGTTTTGGCTACAGGTGAGCAGTGCTGGCACAGCATCAGGGCTGTCTCTAACATTCCCACCCCCATCAAGGGGCTGGGAGTGGGAAAGACCCTGGGAGGGGACACAAGCAGGCGAGCTCACCCAAATGAACCACAGGGATATTCCACACCAGGTGATGACAGATCAGATATAAAAGCTAAGGGAGAGAGGAGGGATGGAGGGTATTTATTGTGAGTGATGTTTGTTCTCTGGAGCAGTTGAGCATGCTGAAGTTCTGCTTCCCGCAACATGGATGAATATTGCTTGTTGATGGGAAGGAGAGATTGAACTTTTTTTTTTCCCCTTGCTTATGTGTGTACAAACTTTTGCTTTGTATGCTGTAGTAAACTGTTTTTGTTTTTAACCTGCTAGTTATTTTCCATCTTATTTTCTGTCCTCTGTCCAGCTGGTGAGTAATAGAGCTGTTTATGGGTACTTGCCATCCAGCTGAAGTCAACTCATTGCAACAGCCTGAAAAATTTTGTTAGGTTGTTTATGAAAAATTCATTAACAACACTGTTTTTTATCTAGATTTTGTGGAAGTTATACACAATGATTAGTTTGGTTTTGCTGAAAAACACATAGCAGTTTTCATTATCAAGTACTCGTCAAAATAATCTCAAAGCATTTTATGATATTTGAATCCATGCTGTATCATACTGCATAGAATTTATTCCAGGAAACCCCCTTCACATGGGGTCATCTCCTAGAAGAGAACCCCAACATCTGGATGTAGTTTTCCATTTTTTATCAACATATCCTAATAGTTAAACTGTGGATGAATCATGATAATCATTATTAAATTGTTTTCATGTAAAATATGTCTAAGTGTATCTGTGCTAATTTTTACATGAAGTATGGATTACATCTCTATATAAATATACCTATTCTAAAAATTCAGTGATAAGAAACAAAGAGGCAACTGGCTTTGTTCACATCTTTCTCAGTGAGGGGCTCCACAGAACAAGATATAAAGTAGATAAGATTTTAATAGCTTTCTCCTCTCTTCCTTTCTTTGGACCACTAGAAAATGCTGCCTCTGAAATAAATTTGCCTCTTTGACATAGTGTTGAATGCAATTATTTTCTTTTATGGAACAGTTCCTGCTAGGAATGCAAATAGCAAAAATATCACCCAGTTTGACCAGAATCAGCTAGCTTGTATCAAAACTAGGATAATTCAAATTCATTTTGCAGTCAGTAAAGTTCCCACTGACTTCAGTACCTGTATGCCTGGGGTTTAAAATTCAGCACAAATATCATGTGAGGGAACCTTGTAATTTTTCTTTTTTCTTCCTTCTTTGGCTTTTTTAATAATATAAATTATAATCTTTTGTATTTCTTTGCAACTTAGTCCTGCTTCTGTATTGAATATGAAGGGAATTTTCAAAAGGCCTCAGGATTATTTTAATGCACTTTCTGCTGAAGTCTTTGAAAGTTTTATCAGTAACCGAATGGTATAATGGAAATTAATAGGATTTTAAGAAATCCACAAACTCCTCCCCTCCTCCCCTCACCCCCATTCCCCCACTAAATTGTTAGGGTTAGCTTCTTTCTAAAAAAAAATGATATTTTTTTAAATTATTTTATTGTTGCTACTATTGTACTATTCTACCTTATAAATCAAAGCTCTTTTAGCTTTATAGCTTGTTTTTCTTCTGTTTACAACCATTACAGCTTTGTATTTATAGGAAAAACAGGTTGATGAAAAACTACATGGATCAGGTAATGATCAGCAGTACACAAGAGCAAACAGCATTAAATTGTAACTGCTGACTGTATTCAGCAGACTTTTGTCATTGACTCATTTCCTTCAGAAAACTTTTTGTTGCCTAGACAATAAACAGAGCAACTGACAGTCAGTTCTTGATTTTATTCCATTTTCTTAGACTTGCATGCATTGCCATAGTCTTGCAGCTCTCATTATTTCTCAATATCTCAGCATTTCACAACATGCCATTGTAGAACTTGATGGCTTTATGTCGACACTCCTTTCAAATAAAGCAAGAGTCATATAAACAAATACTTAGCCTGTGGCAAAGCTCACCTGTTAGCTAGGGAACAGTGTAAACTGCCGGAGAACCAAGCTTAAGGAAAAAAATAGGGGTTTGTTGTTGTTTTGCAGTACTGTCAAAAAGGTCTTTGCTGAAGGGTCATGCTGGGGAAATAATGCCAATTAGCAGTTCTGCAGTGCACCTTCTTCATAGTTCCATACATGTCAATGTGATACACAGAAGCCAGGAAGAACTATGGAAAATGGAGCAAATATTTGTTGCCTTCCTCCCCCTTTCTTCCTCTCCCTTTCTTTTTCCCTTTTTTTCTTTTGGCATTAAAATGCAAATGAACCATTATAATGTAAGTTCCTACCACAACTGAGTAACCCTATGGTAGTCTTACAGTACTTGAGCCACTCATTCAGTTTTTCTGATCTGGGAGATGAGGAGAAAGGGGATAGAGTGCCAGAAAACAACCTCTTATTTTAAATATGTCTGACGAGAAATCCTGCTGGAAAATGCTGCTTGCTAAATTTGCCTTTCTACTCCTTCTTCCTATGGTTGTATACCAGAAGGAAAGCTGGTAGGGGTTTCTTGGTTCCATTTTTTTTAGTCTTGGAAAGACAAAATAGAAAATTCCTTGGTCAAACACTTTTTTTTTTTTTTTTTTTTTTTTTTTTTTTTTTTTTAATTAAAGCCCTTGAGAATATTCAGTATAATCAGTTTTTTTGTTGGTTGGGGTTCTTTTTCATTTCATTATTAAAGCATCATCCTGATTTTTCTCAGACTGACTCCTCCATCCTTGATGAGAAGTTCAGTAATAATGTAACCTAAAAGTCTAGAGCTTAAAAAAAAAAGAAAAAAAGAATATATATATAGATATAGTAGGTGTTGTAGGCATGTTAAAGGTCTGATACCTACTTCTGGCTCAAAGCTTAGAGCACTTTGTACTGGCTCAAGTGCTACTCAAGTACACACAGCAGAAAGCAAGTTGTGCTAAAGATTCTCCTTTCTGTTATTAATCACTGAGAAGTAACACCTAATACAGGTAAAATAACTGGTTTTTATTAGCTGAATATTCAGTGGATCTACTTCTTCCAAAAAGTATAATTGTATTCTTTTACATTCAATTCTGTATATAGAAAAATGATAAATATTGTTCCCAAAGCCAGATTCTACACAATTCTGAGTCACCTCTATGAATCTCTTAATTGATTAAGGTACTTAATAACCTTCTGCCAATGTTAAACTTGTGTACACTTTCATTTCCTCACTGATCATTTGGGCAGATCTGGGATATAAATACATTACAGGTAGCTCTGGGCCAGGTGCTGTTTACAATTCAAAGAACAGTAAGAATGAAATAAAGGTGAGAAGGTGTGAAACCACATTCTGAAAGCAATTCTTCAGGCAGAGTGCAATTTATCAGTCAGTGTGCTTTTGTCTGTGTAACTCTGAGAGCCAGAGGATACTGCCATCTCTTTGAGGACTTTTTGTCATCTGCATGTCCAGTTGTGCACACTGGTGCTTAAGCATATGGCTGAATCTTTGTGTGCCCTTTCTATATTGAAATACATAGGTATCTTTTCTATGACTTTTTTTTTAACTAAGGTAAGTAATCTTTTTTACTTATAATTACGTCTGAAGACATGTCTCAGTGAACTCATGGCAGAAAAAGTAAAAATACTCCAAAAGATTCAATTAATTTTCATCATTAATTAATGAATTGAAATTTAAAATTAAGTGATTATTCCATAGAGATAAGTATAAAAATAAATATCCGGAGAGAGTTTGCAATAACCAAATAATTGATTAATCAATTCATCATTCTGCATACATTTAATTAATCAAAACATCAGAGAACAAACAGAGCCTTTGTTGTAGTTGATAGCCTGAAATGTATTTTTCTCATCTTTTAGTTGTGATTTCCCCCCCCCCCAGCTTCTCTTTCTCCTAATTGTTTACCTGGCGTCAAGTTACCATGGTTACTGAAGTTTCTCTCCTCAGCCCCACGGTGAGAGGCCGGATAGAGTAAAGAGAAGACCGTGCTGGCATTTCCAGCTGCTTGAAGTTTCTTTAGCCCAGGAAAGCACGGGGTTGGGAGAAGAGAGACCCTTCTTTCCAACACGGAAGTTTCTAACTTTGCTTTTCCTGTCCCAGAATGCCTCTGAGCTATGGAAGCTGGGAGGGCATGCTTACCTTCCCTTTCTTTCCCCCCTGTGTTGCCAGGAAACCAAGCCCCCCCCTCTCTCCCCCTCTGTCCCTCTGTGGAGAATACTCCTACACCTTTGTGGGCATTTGAAGAAGTTGGTGTCTGTTATTTCTTATCTTGATGTGTGTAACCTTGATTTGTAGAAAGTTTGTAAGATGTACTAACTGAGAAAAATAATTGGTTCTTTCTCTGATGTTCCCACCCTCCAAGAAACCCTGTTAAAAGAAAACCCCCAGACCCCAAATCCTTTGTCTCTCGTCCTTTGGATTCCCCTTCACAGAAATAAACTGTGGAATGCAAACCAGAGAGAGAGTCCCCCCCTGATTTCTTTACTCGCTCTATAGACTTGAATTCTTGAAGAAAATCAGTGAACCCCACAAACATATGCTGGCTCGAAACTCGAGTGAAGAGAAACCACATCACTGAGCTAGCCGGGCCACTCGAGAAGATCGAGCCAGATGGCGCCCAGAACGTGAGGCTGGCCTGTCCCTCAATAAAGGGGACAGAAGAACCACGGAAGGTGAGATTCTGACCACCGCTGGGACGACATCTACCCCAGAAGCGTCTCTTCGCTGTTCTAAGTGGAAGACGTGTTGGGGAGAAAAGCAAGAACCCCTGTGCACCAAGGGGCTGCTTTTGAGAGCGAGACAACGGCAGGAGCATTCTGAAGACTGAATTCCCCAAAGGGGGGAAGTGGTGAAGAGGGAGTGGGTGAGAGAAGAGTCCCATCCCAGGTGAAACTTCTGGATGCAGAGCAGTTTGGAGCCGTTGGTGAAATAGCTGCGACGGACAGGTGAGATCACAGAGATGGGTGCAAGACTGTCTGTAGCACAAAGGGGGATTTTTAATCAAGTGATTGGCATTTTGCAAATTGGAGAGAAACCATTTTCTAAGAAAAAAGTGAAAAAATTTGTGAATTGGGTTTTTTTAAATTTTCCTCAAGTGTCTCCTGCAGATGTAACTTCTGTTTCCTTTTGGAACAGAGTGGGGACAAAATTGACTGAATCTGTGAATGCTGGAGATAGTTCAGCAGAGAAAGTAATCCATTTGTTTGTTTTGATTAGACTAACCCTTATTGAGAATGAAGAAAAAAGGTTACCCAATTCTAACCCTGATAACCCTGTTTCTTTACCTCAACCCTGTTACCCTAAGCTGGGGGAGTCCTCTCAGCACCCCTGTTCCAGGAGCTCTGGCCAAGCTGTTGGAAACCTTTCCTTAAAACCCATCCCAGCTCCCTCTCCTACCCCTCTTTATCCTGAGTATCTCTCTCCTTTTGTTCCTGGTGATCTTTTGGGTACACAAGATGGAGGAGACCACATGGTGAGTCTCCCCCCAAGTGTTACACAAAGGGCCCAGGAACTTCAAAATGGTGGTGAGCACATGGTCGACCCCCAGGTTGCTTCTTCTTCCCACAATCCCTTTGTTTCCCCTCCCCCCTTCAACCCTTTCCTCCCTCAAGACCTCCCCCCTCCTGGTCCTCCAGACCCTCCTTCCTCTGCCTCCGCCCCACCCCTCAGGGGTGTCTCCCTCCCAAGGCACCCCACCCCTGACCCCTCCTACCCCCCCTGCAACCCCGCCTGCCCTCTCTCTGCTGCTGGCTCCCAGGTCACTCCCTCCAGCTCACACAGTGTGGAGAAGGGAGGGGGTGAAGGGACAAACCAGGAACAGAGGCCTGCCTTCTTTGCAGCACCTGTAACTTTTGGGAGGGGAGGAACATTACCAGAATGGAATGCAATGTCATTTCGATTGAAAATGGAATTATGCAAAGCAGCAAAAGAGTTTGGAAAGGAAAGCCAATTTTTTAAAAGTCTTTTAAAGGCAACCCTCTCCTCCAACCAATTGGTCCCCCATGATTTGAAGGATTTGTTTTCCTGCCTTCTATCCCCAGGAGAATATTTGCTCTGGGAAGGGGCTTGGAAAAGATTGTTGAAAACCCTTTTGGGAGAATTACTGAGCAGTGATTTTGAAGCTTTAGATGAAAGGGGTAAAATAATTACCATGAATCATTTATGTGGTGAAGGTGATTGGAGTGAACCTATTGACCAGGCCCAAAATTTGCCAAAAGGAGTTAGAGAGAAAATACAGAAGGCTGCAGAGAAAACATTTTTTAATATTCCTCTTTCTGAATCTGTTGTTCCCTATGCTCAAGTTAAACAACGTTTTGATGAAAGATTTGTAGATTTTGTGAATAGATTAAAGGTACAGATTGAAAGACAAGTGCAGAATACCACCCTGCACTCTGACTTGCTGTTGGAAATGGCTCGAGTGAATGCGAATGAAGCCTGCAAAGCACTGATTCGGGTGCTGCCGAAGGATCCACCACCGACCTTGACAACTTTGATTGAGATGTGTACGGATGTAATCAGCACTTCAGTGCCAAGGACTGAGGATTCCCAGAGAACCCCAGGAAGGATTGCAGCCACAGCTGTACCTACTCTGCCATCGCCAGCCAAGCCGAAGGGACCATTCACCTGTCATCGGTGTGGACAGCCAGGACATTTTGCAAAGTTCTGCCAAGTGCCATATCCTAACAAGCAAGGGCAGGGAAACCGGGAAGAGGGAGGGGGTCCTCAGAACCAAAAAAACTAGATACACAGCGCGAGTCTATTCCGCGCAGAGACACAAGTGGAATAGAGGTCACAGGTGGAGGGAAAATTGAATGTGATAACACTCTTAAATGTGACAACACTCTTAAATGTGACATTTCTCACAGGTCTGACTTCTGCCACCGAAATAACACCAAGGGTTGTGAGGTTTGGAAGCCAAAATTACCTCTCAAATTATTTACTGTGAAAGATCATTTTTTTAGATCTCGTCACTGGACGGTTGTTTCCGTTGACCCGCTGAGGGAAAAACTGACCCCTGACCTGAATTGTAAGTTTCTTGTTATTGGGGACACAAAAAACACACCCCCAGAAATTGAAATTTCTCCTGTCACTCTTTCAGCTGACTTGGATGCACTCATTCTTTTAGCACGGTGCATCAACCCACCATTCTACCTGGCACAAGGGCAAGTAATTGCTCAAGCTATTCCCATTCCATCAGGGATCCCAGTAGATGATGTAGCACCTCAGATCTACTGGGCTCAAGCAGTGGGAGAAAACAAACCCATCATCTCATGCCATTTGAAAAAAGGTAGTAAAGGCATGGGAATGACAGGCATGATAGACACAGGAGCAGATGTGACTGTCATCCCTGAAAGGAGATGGCCACCGCAATGGGAACTGCAACCGATGGTTAATCACATCCAAGGTATAGGGGGATCCCAATTGGCCAAGATATCAAAGGAACCCATTCAGATTAGAGGACCTGATGGGCAAATAGCATCTATTCGCCCCATTGTCACTGACTTCCAGGTTCCCCTGTGGGGAAGAGATGTCATGTCCCAATGGGGAGTCCGCATTGAAATTCCGAAAACACCTCGGGATTTTTGATTGCGGCCACTGAGAAGCGCCAGACCCAGAAACTAGAATGGACCACAGATTCCCCAATTTGGATACCCCAGTGGCCGCTGAGTAAAGAGAAATTAAAGGCGCTAAATGAGTTAGTAGATGAGCAATTAGCCCAAGGCAATATTGAACCTACTTTTAGCCCTTGGAACTCCCCTGTGTTTGTCATTAAAAAGCCAGGGAAAGACAAGTGGAGACTGGTTCATGATCTGAGAGAAATTAACAAAGTCATTGTGGACATGGGACCTCTTCAACCAGGAATGCCGTCTCCTGCCATGCTTCCTCAAGATTGGGAATTAGCTGTGATTGACATCAAAGATTGCTTTTTCAAAATTCCTCTAGACTCTATCGATGCCCCCAGGTTTGCTTTTTCTGTGCCTTCCCTCAACAGAGAAGCCCCAATGAGAAGGTTTCATTGGAAATCCCTCCCTCAAGGGATGAAAAATTCACCTGTGATTTGTCAATGGTATGTTGCTGCCTTGTTATCCCCTGTGCGAGCTGAGATGGGGGAAGCCATCATCCTGCATTATATGGATGATGTGCTAGTGTGTGCCCCCCAGGAAAAACTGCTCCAGTCCACACTGGACCGGGTGACCGAAGTTTTAACAGCTGCAGGACTCACCCTTCAGGAGGAAAAAGTACAAAAGATACCTCCTTGGAAATACCTAGGTCTGGAAATCACTGCAAAAACAATTGTTCCTCAGAAATTGGCTTTTAACAGCAATCCCAAAACCTTAGCCGACTTGCACTCTCTATGTGGAACACTGAATTGGGTTAGGCCTTGGCTAGGCATTGCCACTGATGACCTAGCCCCTCTTTTCAATTTATTGAAAGGGGGAGATGAGCTGAGTGCTCCAAGGACACTGACTCCAGAAGCCAGGGATGCTTTAGAGAAGGTAAGCAGCATGATGGAGAAGAGACAGGCACATAGATGCCATCCAGAGCTGCCTTTCAAATTTATTGTAATGGGGAAATTGCCACACCTTCAGGGGTTGATTTTTCAGTGGGACAAGGACCAGAAAGACCATTTGATTATCATAGAGTGGGTCTTTCTCAGTCACCATCGATCCAAAAATATTACAAGGCCACAGGAATTGATGGCCCAGCTGGTTGGAAAGGCCAGGCTGAGAATAAGAGAACTTGCTGGTTGTGATTTTTCATGTATACATTTGCCCCTAAGTCTCTCTGAGGAAGAAACCTCCTCAGTGAAGATGACCAGGGAAATGTTTGAGCACCTCTTGAGGAATCAAGAGACCCTGCAAATTGCTCTGGAGAATTTTACTGGGCAGATTTCAGTTCACGCCCCTGCACACAAATTGTTTCATTCAAAATTTAATTTAATACCAAAAGATAAGAGGAGTCAGAAGCCCCTTGAGGCTTTGACTGTTTTTACTGATGCTTCTGGAGCATCCGGAAGGTCAGTAATGACCTGGAAGGATCCTCAGACGCAGCAGTGGGAATCAGATGTTGATTATGTAGAAGGATCCCCTCAAATTGCTGAGTTAGCAGCAGTGGTTAGAGCATTTGAGAGATTTTCAGAACCATTCAATTTGGTCACTGATTCAGCTTATGTAGCAGGAGTAGTTTCCAGAGCAGAGAATGCAGTCCTCAAGGAGATCTCAAACAGAACTTTGTTTGAATTGCTTTCAAAATTGATTTATGCAGTGTCCCATCGAGAACATCCTTATTTTGTTATGCATACCCGGTCACACACGGAATTACCTGGTTTCATAGCAGAAGGGAATGACAGAGCTGATTCCCTGGCTGCTGCCCCTGTTGGGCTGGCCAGACTCCCTGACCTGTTTCAACAGGCAAAATTAAGCCATGAAATGTTTCATCAAAATGTACCAGGTTTGATTCGACAGTTTAATCTGAAACGAGATCAAGCCAAAGCCATTGTGGCCACATGTCCCCACTGTCAGCGCACAGCTCTGCCATCCCTGGGTGCTGGAGTCAATCCAAGGGGACTTGAAAGCTGTGAAGTATGGCAAACTGATGTAACACACATTCCTGAATTTAGACAGGTAAAATATGTACATGTATCTATTGATACCTTCTCAGGAGCAATTTTTGCCTCAGCCCATGCAGGAGAAAAAGGTGTGCATGCCACAAAGCACCTGTTGCAAGCTTTTTCTGTGTTAGGAATCCCTAAAGAAATTAAAACAGATAATGGACCAGCATATATTTCAAAAGTGTTTAAGGAATTTTTGCAGGAATGGGGAGTGAGACACAAGACAGGAATCCCCCACTCTCCAACAGGTCAAGCAATAGTAGAGAGAGCACACCAGTCACTCAAAAGAGTTTTGAAAAATCAATGGAAAGACAAAGTAAAGTTAACACCACAAGAAAGATTATGCAAAGCCCTGTTCACTCTCAATTTTTTAAACTGTTCTATGGAAGATCAAAACCCCCCAGGGGTTAAGCATTTCTCCCCTCATAGCAAACACAAGCTCAAGGAACATCCACCAGTGTTGATGAGAGACCCTGAGAGTGGAAAAATTGAAGGTCCTTACAAATTAGTGACATGGGGAAGAGGATACGCTTGTGTATCAACACCCCTGGGTTTACGGTGGGTCCCACAGAGGTGGGTAAAACCGTACATTGAAAAACATCCCACAAGACCCCCTGATATTTCAGTGGCAGAAGTTAAAAGAACAAACAGGTATTTGGGTGGAGAAGGAAATCCGGATTCTCCATTCTACCCTGATTTTCCTCTGTTGAATCTGTTTATTGATGAATTCAGCTAATGTTTTTTGTTCCTTGTTTACCTGTATTTTAGGAAGAAACCATCCCCAGCATGACAGTTTTGTGGATCAATTTCATCCTCCCTGTGCTGATGCCAGCCTCAGAAGCGTGGGTTGTTCCACAGCCCAGAAAAAACGTATGGGTTACGCTGGCAGAAACCCTCAAACAAGACCACATCTGTTTGTCTACAGCAGCAGCAGAAAATCCAATGTCAACATGCCTGGTGGGGATCCCAGCAAAGTTTGATGAATTACCATCCAGTTTAAAAGCCCTATTTTACAAGGTTAATTCCCACCCCCCCAATTCCAAAGTTGAAGTTAGAAACAAGCAAAGTGGTCGAGCTCTTGAATTCTTTTCCCCTGTAGATAATCCATTTACCCTCTGGCAAGGGTGGACTCAAGACCTGCCCATCTCCTCAGCAGAACCACAGGAGTTTGAAGTCCTGGGTTCATCCCCTGCCATTTATTGTGTGCATTTTAATTTTGACCCTCTGCACCCTAAAGGATACACGTTTCTCCGGCAGCACAAAAAAGAATTTCAGGCTGCCAGCTGGTGTAAATCCCTTGCTACCATTAATTCAGATTCCTCCCCTGTTGGACGTCCCCGAATCCTTGAGAAAGGTGTGTTTTTTATTTGTGGTGACCGAGCTTGGGCTGGCATCCCCTCTTATCTGGTAGGAGGACCTTGTACCATTGGGAGACTTTCCTTATTTACTCCCAACAAAACGCATATTGCAAATTGGCAAAACAAAATTGTAAATTCGACCAGAATACAGAAACGCAGTGTTAGCGAATTTGACGAACATTGCAATGAAGAAATTATTCATTGGGCCAAAGGGAAAAGAGTTGCCGTTTCAGTGTTTTTACCCTGGGTAGCGGCAGCTAAAGCTTTAGGAGAATTAGGCCACCTCGAATGTTGGATAATGAAACAGGCCAATTTAACCTCTACTGCCATCAGTAATCTCCTAGCAGATGAAGAAATAACCAGGCGGGCCACCCTTCAGAACAGGGCGGCTATCGACTTTTTGCTGCTGCTGCACAATCATGATTGCTCAGAGTTTGAGGGACTGTGCTGTTTAAACCTAAGTTCAAGACGTGAGAATGTCCGTTCCACCCTGGACAAGATGCAAAAGCTAATAGGAAACATCAAGCAGCAATCTGAAGACTGGTTTACAAACATTTTCGCAGGATGGGGATTTTCGGGATGGCTGTCTTCTGTTTTTCGGACTGTTTTAGGGTTTTTTGCAATTGTTGTTGTTGTTTTGATTATGTTTTCTGTTTTGCAACGTTGGTGTGTTACCACCACCACCAAGTTAATTTCTCCTGCACCTCAGATAAATGCTGTGGAATTCCCAAATCCCAATACAACCCAAACCCCTTCCCCTTGGTTTGAAGAAGTAAAACCGAGTTCCCTTCCTTCTTTTAGAAAAAATTAGGGGGAGATGTTGTAGTTGATAGCCTGAAATGTATTTTTCTCATCTTTTAGTTGTGATTTCCCCCCCCCCCAGCTTCTCTTTCTCCTAATTGTTTACCTGGCGTCAAGTTACCATGGTTACTGAAGTTTCTCTCCTCAGCCCCACGGTGAGAGGCCGGATAGAGTAAAGAGAAGACCGTGCTGGCATTTCCAGCTGCTTGAAGTTTCTTTAGCCCAGGAAAGCACGGGGTTGGGAGAAGAGAGACCCTTCTTTCCAACACGGAAGTTTCTAACTTTGCTTTTCCTGTCCCAGAATGCCTCTGAGCTATGGAAGCTGGGAGGGCATGCTTACCTTCCCTTTCTTTCCCCCCTGTGTTGCCAGGAAACCAAGCCCCCCCCTCTCTCCCCCTCTGTCCCTCTGTGGAGAATACTCCTACACCTTTGTGGGCATTTGAAGAAGTTGGTGTCTGTTATTTCTTATCTTGATGTGTGTAACCTTGATTTGTAGAAAGTTTGTAAGATGTACTAACTGAGAAAAATAATTGGTTCTTTCTCTGATGTTCCCACCCTCCAAGAAACCCTGTTAAAAGAAAACCCCCAGACCCCAAATCCTTTGTCTCTCGTCCTTTGGATTCCCCTTCACAGAAATAAACTGTGGAATGCAAACCAGAGAGAGAGTCCCCCCCTGATTTCTTTACTCGCTCTATAGACTTGAATTCTTGAAGAAAATCAGTGAACCCCACAAACATATGCTGGCTCGAAACTCGAGTGAAGAGAAACCACATCACTGAGCTAGCCGGGCCACTCGAGAAGATCGAGCCAAGCCTTTATATAAATTGAGCTGGAATTCTGGTAATTAAAAATAGCTAGCTGTTCTTTTGGTAGATAAACTGTTTGCTATAGATACAAATGTATTCTTTTCCTCTGTTTTGATAAATCAGCAGGAGAATTCAGGGATGAACATGTATCCTGTTAAGGAGAGAAGACTTTAGCTAATTTTCAACTTATACTATTTCTTTTTAATGAGAAATATGTGAGTCTTGGGTTATATTATTACAGTGTAATAATCAATAATTACTTGCAAAGAGCCTGCTTTAAGATGTTCATCTGGCTAAATTTCTCTCTTCTAATAAATTTGCAAGTAGACAGGTGTTCCAAGAAAGGCATTGAATTGTCTTCATTTGGTTTAAACTTATTATGCAGATGCCTACCTGGAAGACTTGGCTGGTTTCTTTCTTCCCTGCTCTTCCTTGTCTCCCTTTGCCTCATCTTGCCTCCTGACGGCTTACTTGCATTATAATAACTTTTCATAAGTAGCTCCAAATTTCCTATTAACATGTAAGATAATTCTAATGTCCAATGTATTCATCACTACCTTATGAACCTATGAGGAATTTCTACCTTTTCAGTTTGCAAAGTGTCATATATCAGAACTGGTTACCAGTGGCCATGTTAGTGACCTGCTTAACTCTGCAGCATGAATGGTTTAATGACTCCTTCTCTATTCCCCAATCTTTGTCTCTCTGTGAGGCAGCTCTATATATTGCATCACTCTGACCTGTAAATCCCAGATAAGAAAATTTATTTTTTCTATAAGCTGTTTCACGCAGATATTATTTTATTCTTTGTCACTCAGATTCATTACACTGAAAATATATTTTATTACAATCTTATTTAATAATATAATATTAAATAATAATAATAATAATAATAATAATAATAATAATAATAATAATAATAAATTGCAATTATTTTTATTTTCCTCTCTGAGGAAGATTGTACTTTTTCTGCCACTGCTATTTCCTCCCCCGCTGCTGTTCATTTCCTCCCTCCAATTCAGGAATCTTATTCACAAAATCTTTTTCTGTGGTAGAGAACTGTTGCCACTAGAGAAGTCCCACAAGATGTTACACTGACGTTTGTATTTTTTTCAGATCCATACTGAGAAAATATGTTAAGATTTTGATTTATTAATTCAAGAGGCTGGTCTTAAAAAAAAAAAAAAAATCATCCTAAAGGGTCTTATTTCCTGTTTTAACAACAGTTAGGTCCTATGAGCACTTGTGAGTTTTAAAAGAAGGCCGTGGGAATCAATGCTAGTACCTAAGGGGATGGCATAGCACAGCCCCTAAACTGAAATAGCCAGCCTTAGGGCAGGATACAGACAGGGAATTCCATTCATAAGGAATGACAGAGACAGGTCCTGAGTTGGGTCTGGGGTCCCTTGTGAAGATTTGTACCTGCTCCTGTAATCTCTATATTACTATGTAATATCTTTATTACACCAAGATAACAAATGAACTCTAAAGAAAAAGAACGTGCATGAAGAAAAATTTTTATAAAGAAACAGAATTTTTAAGCATAATGAAAAAGTTTATTGTTAACACAAACAATTTCCTTTCTCACATTTTTTTTTATTTTGGTTTGGGGTTCAGAATATAATACACCAATTCCATCAAGATCATAGATAATTTCCAGAGATACATCCTACGTCCTGTAATTCAGTTTTTGTCTATCTGGGAGGCCTGTAGCTGGTATTTTTGCTTGGGATTTCTTTTGAGATTTTTTTTTTTAGATTTGAAAATCTTCAAAGATTTTGAAATATAAAAAAATTATTTGAAAGTTTTCTGGTTTCTTTTTTTTGTAAATGTTTTAATTTAAATATGAAAATGTCACAGAGCGTGCAAGCTTTTCCTTCTAAATTTGCAATGAAATTAAAACATGCTGAGCATTTTAACTCATTTGATTAATACTTATATAGACTTCTTTTTCCTAACAAATAAATATCTGTATTTTCAATTTCAATGTTCTCTGTCCTTTCTGTTCTTGTGCTTATTTATCAGTTGTTCTTGGCAAAGTCAATGGTAAAGCCTATATCCATACCTTTCCTTAGAAGTGTAAGTTTAAGACATTAATAGATAAAAAAATTCCCATCAAGATGATCTTTATGTATTAATTACTTTAAGATTCCAGAAAGCTTCAGAGTCAGAGGTGGAACTAGAACAGAGAATTTATATCTGTCCTGATATGTTTTATTTCTGAAAGGAAAAGTGATCCAATAGGTGGTTGTTAAAAACTTGACATCCCATTTCAACAACATATTGGAGCAGAAATATTTTGTTAATGCACTTTATTTACACAATTAGTTTTAATTTACAGCTCCAGGTGTGTTTCACAGCATCACTGATCCCTTCCATATTTTTTCCTCCTGACACATTCCTAAGGGCTGTTAGTTTGGGAAAAAAGAAAACAAGACCAGTGAACAAATATATATCAAAGAACAAAATATAAATCTCCACTTCAAAAACACAGATTTTCTTAAATTCTGCCTGAAAATGTACAAACTAGTAACCTGAAAGTATCTGAGATGTGCATCTTTAAGACCAACTTCAGAGAACTTCTATATTTGTTGCAAAAATACCCACCCACCACCAGGACAAATTTTTAAATTTGGAGGTGAGACTTGCAATAGTCCTTCAATATTCAGTGTATTTTGCAAAAGACCATTGTTTGTACAATTATTGCTTTGAACATAATTTAACATCTGTTCTTCCTAGTTTGCTGCCCATTTCTCAACTTTTGCTTCTGAGACTTATTGAAGATTTGGCTGCTTAAAAGTTACTTAGTGTTTCTTACTTGGAAGGCTAAGAGTCTCTGGAAGGTTCTCCAATTAATAGAGACATATTTCAGGGAAAACCTGTAGTTAAATACTGAGAGAGGAGAGCTGCAGAAGCAAATAAAAATTAAATATTGAGATTACAGTAGATTAGTTAGGTACAGTGTAGAAAAACAAAGTCCACGGGTTAGAGACGTTGTTACTTTATTAAGCTTGAGAAGGAGGAAAAGGAAGATTTAAACCATGACCTAATTACAACTGTCCTTAATAGTTTATCTCTAAAGTAGGGACCAGAGAGCCACAGTAAATTTACTTAGATAAACAGACAATCACACAACATAAGCTCCACTCTGTTTGCTGTGGGATATGACATTCATTTATTAAGTCTGTTTGTAAGATGTGTTAAATTAAGCTTGAAATTGCATGAGAACTTTGGCTGAGAGAAATTTTGAAGTGTTCAGGCGACAGGATGGTGGTAGTAAGTATTGTAGCTTGGCATGCAAAATGGTTTGGATCAGCACAATTTTACCACATCTGTAGCAATGAGACTTCTTTAGAAAACAAAAAAGATTTTAACTCCTTCGACCTTTCTGCTGTCTTACCACTCTGAATGCCAATGTCTAAGATTGAATTGAACTATTTAACTCATTTATTAAAAGTTCTTGGTATGTTCCCACTCTTTTGTCCTCCTGGGATCAGATGTGTGTAAGGCAGTGAAATGGACGGGTCCTGCTGGTGTTCTCTGTTCAGCTGTGGGTGATTGCGAGGCACTAAGGGCACTTCTGAGATCCTGGATGCAGCAGAATTTGTGCTTGGCAAATTCTACAACCCCTGGAATTCTGGATATACCACACACACCTCTGAATATACCACACATACACAGACCTCTGAATATACCACGCACCCTGAACAGACTGTGGTTTAACAATAGAGCTGGTATGGAGGCAAACAGGATCTTTGACACGTCTGGAAATACTGAAAAATGGTAGGGAAGGATGGACTTCTACACAGATATTTAAGAGTGTTTGTAATAATATTGTACCCTAGACTTCCACTACTGATGGACTGAAGAATGACTTCTATGGTATGCTCGCATTAAAGAAAAGAAAAAAAGAATAGAGTTTTTTGAAAATTTTATTTCACTGGCAAAGTAAATAAATAAAAAGGATATATTTTTTAATCAGCCTGACATTTAATTTTCCACAGTTTTCCCAGTAATTTAAAAATGAATAAATGAATATTATTTCACTGATGGACAATGTTTTACCTTTGAAAAAGAATTTTGGATATATGTTTTCATTGAAATAATGTTTTTAAGAACAACCCTAAAATAAATACTTTTATAAAAAAGTCAAATGAAACTTTGTGTAAGTTTTTTAAGCGTGTGTAAACATAGCATACTGGAAAAAAATAATATACTTTAATGAGAAAACCTTAATCAATTCCCTTACATCTCTTCAAGGAAATAATTCCCAAACACCAAGCCTAAGAGAAAAAAAACCTGTCTGAAATTTCAAGATGTTGGGAAGAATGGAAATTTCTATGATTTTTAAAGAAGATACACTGCCTATTTCCTGTGTTTGAGAATGAAATATAACCATTGCTCTGATGTGAACACAAAGCAAAGTGATTAATACCCGGTATATTCTTGTTCCAATATGTGTCTGCATGTGTCTGGCCTAACACTTTACCTCCTGTTAACATCTTGCTCCTCAGTTTTAAGAATTTTATAACTCTTCAGAAATATTTCAAGAGGCTGTGCAGATGTATTAAAATCTTCAGATTTATTAAGGTTTTCAAATCCCAGTCCAAGTATAAGCAGAGTCCTTGGACATTCATTTTGGTGTTTTGATACAGACATTTTCCTTGCTTAATGGAAACAGGTGGCCTGTCTAGATGGCCAGATGCCAAAACCTAAGATTCTAGAAAATTTTAAGAGAGAAGGAGCAGAGTGTTGTAACAAAGTATTTACTACATTTTTGATATGGATGGAATCAAAGCCTGAAGTATTGTGCCTTGAGTATGTGCTACTCTGTTCTGATGCAGGGATATTTTTTTCTTATTTTTTTAAATAAAAAGAAAATAAAAGGAAATTAATTGAGGTATCCATGCTCATCTAGTCCTTCTGACAATTAGTCCTACAGCTAAAAGGACTCTCTCTCTAGCTATAAAGGAGACCGCCCCTTAGATTTCTCCCTTAACAATCTGAACACAAAAAGTAGTCCTTGTTGGTATGGTAGGAAAAGCAAGACTGTATTTTTTTTTTTTCTCTTTTCTTGTTTCTCCTGTCTCTTCTCTCTTCTAGACAATGCTTTCCAAGGAAATGTGTTGTATAAGTATTTCTCACATTATTGAAATTCTTTGCAGTAATAATGGGGTTATCTTTAAAGACTACCTGTGAAGGTGCTGGCTTCATCACTTTAAAATAGACTGAGAGGAAAAAACTGAAGCAATTAGTGTCTGATTTCCAGTAAAAACCCTTATAATCATTGTCTTTATGAACTTACATACAACTTTATGAACATACATACAACTTTTTAACTTGATCCTAGGTTTTCATAGATTTCTTTATATTCTGACTCTTCACAAAATGGTGAGTCCATGAAGTTTTTTCATATACTTAACATCCTTAAAAACATATTTCTGGCATGTTATTTCAGAATTCATATTGGCTTCTTGACCCAAAATTTAGTCACAAATACATTTATACAATCTCTTGAAAGCTTCTCAAATATGAATGTATGTTAGTGTATGTGTTATTTTTCGGTAAGCAAAGTCTTTACAAGTCATGAAGCATGACAAAATCATCTAAAGGAAATAATTTTAAATTTTTTTGAAAAAGATATTAGCTGAATTTTACAGAGAACTCTCATACAAGAGTGAATGAAACAATTTGATTTCACGTATGAATAAATAATGTCTGAAACAATCCATCTTGCATTTTACTAACACGGAAACCTTGGCTGTCTCTTTGCTTACACATTTTTTCAGGGTAAATAATGTATTTAAACATATTGAATAAATAAAAATTCTGACCAGTAGTAAGTTTATAGATTTTATTTCATCTTGAACTACATAGCACATTCTCTTGTATTAGTTCACAGCTTATTAGAAAGCGGAACTGCAGGTGGCTGTAGACCAACTGAAGTGAATCCAGAGTGAAGTACTAAGCTTTGACATGCTACCCTTGAAAACAATGGTTCAAAGGAAATTAAAATTCTTCTTCTGGAGTTGAATATTTTACAGTATTTGGGTCCTCATTACTAAGGGCATGTCAGACACCCAGGCCAGTCTCTTTTCATACCACTTACTTTAAAATGCTGAGTGTGGATTTAAAGAAATGAATAAGAAGGCTTCATACAGACCAGTTTTCTAGCTATACTTGTTTTGATTAAGAAACACATGGTAATAAACTATAGGGTTGTTAAAGTAATTGTTTTGCTTTGTGACAGTCTTTAGTCAAATGAATGTTCAAGTGCAAAAACCCCTGATGAATTTATAATTTCTCTCTACTGATAATGAGCATATGGATCTTAATATCATTTCTTATCAGGTTTAGCCAAATTTATTCTCTGGCTTTTTTAAAAATGCAGTCCCAATACATGGCTTATGACTAGACTTTCCAAATGCTGCAGCTATATGTAGAGTAAAAAATACTAGAAAGATCAGTTGGAAAAAGTTTTGATTTTGCATTATATAACTCAAGAAGTGCAGCATAAGACTGGAGCTACACTGCGAGATAATCCGATCCTCGTCTGCATTCAATCTGTCACTCTTCCTACCAGATGTAGACACTGCTCCAGTGCCAGCCACAGACCTTGAGTACAACACACAGCACTGAGGAAAAAATTTAAAAGATGAAAGAAGGAAAGATATTTATAAGACATTTGAATTATATTGCATATCATTGATGATAAAAATGAGAATATATGATGCATAAATTAGGTTTTAAGAAGAAAATCATGGTACTTTTGAATAAGAAATATTCACATATTTTTACAGTGTAGTACTGACTAGATGCAAGAAACCAGTAAGAAACCTCTGTAAGTACAAAAAAGAGAGAATTATTTTTTTGACCCCCACAAGTGCCTTCTAGGCTTACTAGTTACTATGCAGTATCTTCCTAAACAGAAAGAATATTGGAAAAAGCATTCTTAGCAGTTTGACACTAACATCAAATTATTAGGGTGTCACTTTGCCAGTAACAGTTTTCCAAAGTTCAATAACCCAGGTCATAGGCTCTCTTTCTGCAGTGTGCAATAGTATTATCCTGAGATTTACAGTTGGATGGATAACCTGAATGATGGGAAATCAGTTAAAAATAGTACCTGTTTGATCAGATTGTAAATTGCCAATATTTTGCTTGGGTAAGTGTGAATTCTCTGCAATGCATGGAGGAAGAGTGAAACACAAACCTTTCCGTTTATTCAGCCTCATGTACTCAGTCATTGAATGTGTGGTTTCCACCTTCCACTTCTGGCATCCTCAATGTGTTCCGATGTTCAGACAAGTTGAAGTACAAACTGTGAGACTGAACAGCAATTTACATCATTTTATAACAAGAAAAAAAAAAAAAAAAGGTGAGGAGAACTATGATCACAAAACTAGTAATGGAGGTGGTATCACCCAGTTTTAAATGTTTATAGTGTGGGATTTTATGAACAAGCACAGTTTTTTTGTTCTTCGCTCCCTGCACTATCTACAAGCGGAGGTAAAATTGTTGCAAATAGCTATGTTTTTAATAAACATTGATTCTAAAGTTCCTAATGGGGAATACTGGTACTTGCAGTCAATAAAAGTAGGATCACCTTATAAAAATAAATATGCATTTTTTTTTTAATTTAATAAAATGTATTGGTTACATTCTAAAGTTATTATGCCAATGGTCCCCAGGATCTGTCTGGCCCTTTACTCAATTTTTTCTGTATCTGGTGCAGCACATACTTGAGAAAGAGAATTAGCTGGAGACAATGTAATTTTAGGATTCTTCTAGTTGGTGATTGTACTAGAAAGAAAATTTAAACAATCAGAATAGGTTTGTTCACTTTCTTTATAAGTCCCTTTTTGTTTTTATAATTATTTGAATTATAAACTCGATGGTATACATAGTGATGATCAAACTAGAAAATTAAGATCATAATGAAATTAAAAAATTCAAGAATCATAATTCTTATGACATGTGAGCAAAAAAGATAGCATCTCTTTAAAACAAGTATTTATGAGCATGTCTGATGTGAAAATTAAGATAAGCAAAGAAGCAGATAACAGAAATACCTATACTTAATTTGAGCAGGTGTATTTTCCAAATTTAACGCACCATATCTCCAGTTGCATCAAATTCAGTAGTACTTGTGCAATTTTAAACTTCATACCCGATTTTCTCCCCAAGGGAATATATCACTACTACATTTGAACGTCTGTAATGCACAATTATAAAATACCTGGTTTTTTACTTTTTAATTTATAATCTCTGTAATCTCCTCTCACTAGTTTCTCTCTATACACTCACTGGTGTAGAGTAAAGAAAATGCTTTAGCATAACTGTGAACTACATACTGGATTTTACTTGTTCCTTCTACAGATTACATTTATTACGTTTATCTGTAAAGCATCTTTTTATGTAAGTTTTATGGACAGGATTGCATAAAACTTTTTTTCTTTTCTAACAGGGGACAGGACTTGGTGCCAAGGAGATCTCTGGCAGTTGTATATCCACATGATGGTACTGGAATACTTTATGCAGGGTGAGCACTGCACGAGAGCTATGATTTACAGTAGTTTACACATCTGAAAAACTGTGCTATTACTTAATTGTTTCGCATTACTTTGCTTTCCTAGAGAGCTGCCTCTATGTATGCAGTCCATAACTTCATGCACTGGCCATGAACTGGCTTCTCATTTGGAATAATAAAGATTCTCTAGAAATGGGTGGAGCATATCTGTGGGATACAAGGAACAACCATCACAGGTCATACACTGGCTAAGATCAAAAACATGTCTAATAGTGCTTTGACTCTTCAAAGCTTGATCAAAATCCTTATACTTGCAAAAAGATGAACTCATTTAGTATTACTTGTGTGGCATGGTGGGGAAGAAATGAGGGAGAAGAGGGGAGAGAGGGAAAAGGGGAGAGAATACAGAGATAATAGAACTCCAGATAGAAACAAGAAGGCAAAGTTATCTTAGGCACGTTCTAAAGTGTTTACTGATGTTTTCCTGTTAATATGGAGCTATCAGAATAGGACATTGTCAGGGAGAAAGACGACTGTAGTGCAGTGACTTCATTTAAACACTCAGACTAAGAGTACTGATCTGCTCCACTTAAGCACCATCACCAGAATGAAGTAGATAGAGTCTCTGTAGCTGATTTCCTTCACTTTGGCACTCGCATATCAAGACTGTTACATAATCTAGAGATTCATATTGCACTCCCTGAAGAGACCTGAGTGTTACACTACAGAGGAAACTGAAGATGGTGGTTCTGCAGGGATTCTGATACTCCAGGGCTTGCTTTTGGCTAAATTTCAGAAAAGCTGCCCAAGCCTGTCATCAGCAATCTTGTTTACTCCCACACCCAGCTATGTAGGTCTAGAAGAGAGTCTGCTTGAATTAGATATGCATTCCGTGTGACTGGAGAGCCAGTAGCTGGCCTCGGTTTCAGATAGTCAGCCCTCTGAGTGGGAGTTTCAATCAAAAAACAAAGCAAGGGAAAACATGCATAAAATCTAAACATCTTAGATTTAGAAAGAAGGATCATAATTCCATTCTGTCATAAGGATTGGATGCAATAACCTACACAAGAGTTTGTTTATTCTCACTAGTCTTAAACTTATGGCACAGACATGTCTTTGTTTGATGTTACAGATTTGAATAACCCAACCTGAGATAATAATAACTGATTTAGCTATAAACATATGCCACAAATCCAGAGTAAACTTGCAAGATGAGATGGTTATTTCTCGTCATTTCATCATTTCATGATTTCTGCCCTTTACAAACCAGCTCTCTTGGTAAAGGCTATGAAATTACAATGAAGATCAGTGCCCACCCTTCACCTCCCCATGCTCTGCTGACTGATGTAAAATCTCTGAATCAAAAAACTTTAACAAAACTGGCATGAAATAAGGCACTGCAGGAGCAGCAAAGGGATACACAAAGTGTGATAGTATCAGGAAAATTAATCCAACAGAGTAAGCCTGAGTTTCTGCCTGATCTAGATGACTGGACCATGGGAGTCATTCTAAACTCAGGTGAATATGAAATCGTAATTTCAGCATGTAACCAAGAGGAAGAAAATGTCAGTGCTTCACATTTACAATTCTTTGATAGGGAAACAGATATATTAATGTGAAGAGTCTTGAAAGAGAAGGAAGGAAGTTTACTTTTGCTAACTCTCAAAGTTAACAACATAGTGGGAGCTGATCTATACTGAATGTCTTTTTTAAGCTGGCATGATAATGAACCCATGTTTTAATGGGCCAAACTATAAGATAGAGTGAAGACAGCTTTCCTCTACTTTATAATACATTCTCCTTGATGTATTGCAGAAAAAAAATTGATAGGTCATATTGAATATCTTCTAAAGATATGAGAGTTGCCAATCTACTTCAAAAATTTACAGTGAAAAATTTCAACTCACGGTACAGTGAGCCTTAGTGTCTTTATAGAGTAATCAGCAACACCATATTTTGTGTTTTCTGATGAGCTAACTTTCTTGTTTTCATTTTCTTTAAAGAAAGCCAAGTAGCAATGATGCAGTTCATATGCTGAATATAAAAGATTATCCTCAAAAGGACTGTCAGATACTGGGGGTTTGTATTTAATGCTAACAGGCATGGAAAGACTAATTAGCCAATAGCAATGCCAGAAGTGTTAATGAATAGTTGGAGTTCTGGGCAGTCTGGTGACTGGAGCTACTGTTGTCTTGGACAAGAATAGACTCTATAAATGGGTTTGAGTGCTACAAACTCTTTCTACTATTCAATGCCACTTAGAGGGTGCATTATGCCTAAGCAAACAAATTGAGTGATAACACTCCTGTCTCCACTGACCCACATAACAAAATGTATACTCACAGTGCTCCAATCAATTACTTTTCTAACCCAGCTGGCTCCTCCATTCTCAATCAATGAGATCGCAGATGAAGCACTCATTCCCCTTTTCCTTTGTCTGAATTAATATGGATTTGCTCATGAACTTAACACAATTATTCCTGTAAGGACAAAGTAAAGAAAAAGGTGTTTCTCAGCTTAGAAAGGTGGTGACAAAGTGCTAAAGGACTTATCCCTTTTCCAGTGAAGCCAAGGGAAACTTTCCGTTTTATTTTAATTAAGACATCATCAGGCATTTTCCTGAGATAAAGCCTGAAGTTACAGATTCCTGAAGGTCTCAGATTTCAGAGAACTGGTGATTGCTTGTGTATGATGAAGTTAGAACACTGCTGGAAAATAAAGAAAAGGTTAGGTCTAACATCTGTGGTGTCAAGGAAGAAAAAAATAGGTATTAACAAGCTCTTGACAAGGTTGTGTGTCGATGGCAACCTTCCCATGTCCTTTACTGAGCTATCAAAAATTTTCATGTTTTCCCTTTTAAGAATTTGGAGCTTTAAAACAATCTGGCAGGAAATTTCAGAAGTAAATATATTTTTGTAAGGCTCAACTAACAGTCAGCATTAGACAAGTAAAGCCACATTTAAGGATTTTAATATGCCTGACCTGGTTTTCAGAAATGCTGAGCATCAACAACTCTCAGTGTCATCAGTGTTGGTAAACAGCTGAAAAGCAAATAAATAGCCAGGTTGAGGTTTAACTCCATCCATCAAATAAGTGCCACACAGCTACTAATGCCCTCTTCTTACAGTGGAATGGGGACAAGAAAACTGGAAAAGTAAATGTGATAAAATACATGGGTTGAGATAAGAACTGCTTAAAAATTGAAATTGAAAAAAAAATCATCACCACCACAATAGTAATATTGATAAGAGTAAATTGTCATGAAAAAGAAAGTAACAACAAGAAATAAATAAAACCAAACCAAAAGCTATGCAAATGAAAGCAATTCCTCACCACTAACTGACTGATGCCCAGACATTCTTGAGCAGCAGCTTAATGGAAAACCTTTCCCTCCATTTTATTAGTGAGCATGACATATGGTCTGGAATATCCCTTCACCCTTGTGGGGTCAGCTGTCCTTGCTGTTTTTGGGTGCTATTAAGCACCCAAAGCCTCCTTGATGGTGGGGTGGGGAACAGAAAAGGCCCTGAGCCTGTGTAAGCACTGCCCAGCAGTAACTAAAAAGTCCCTGTGTTACCAACATTGTTTTCAGCACAAATCCAAAAGTAGGCCCATACTGGCTACACTGAGGAAAATTACACAACCTCATCTAAAATCAGCATAACTCAACACACAAAAAACCTCCAAGCCTGACCCCAAGCAATGCTTTAAGTGCTTATATATCGCTATAAAACACTTATATACAAAACACTGTGTCCTTAACAACCATTCTCTGTAAAGTATGGAAGTTTCCCTCTTAGTTCTGCATTTCTCTACAGTTGCAAGACTTCAGTGAGCTTAAAGAAGCAGTGAAATGTTCCTTTTTCCCAGTGAGAAGGTAGCTAACTAAATGTAGACAAAAATAACAAGAGAAAAGCTGGGTCCTAATGCTGAAAATAAAATAAGAAACTTGAACAGTGTTTGTTGCATCCAGAGATTAAGAGCCTAACCATTTAAGCTAACATTATAATAGCACTGAGACAGAACCTAAAATACTGTACAAAATTTGGTAAGTATTACATACTTTCAACATGGAAATTACATCAGCACTACTACTTTTAATTAGGTTTTCTTTAAAACATGGATAGAAATTGGATTTTGGCTCTGTTCATCTGTCTTGAAAACAAGAAATCCATAAATGTAGTCAGACAGCATTTAGAAAGACACAACAGAACTTGAATCAACTCAATAATATTCCACTGTGGGCTTTGTTTGCTATCCATTTTAAGCCAAGATAATGGCAGCATGATTCTGCTTATAATTTTGCCTTAGACAATGGGATTTTTATAAAGGCTTTAAGATATCCTATGTAAAACACTAATGAGATTTTCAAATTTTTTATAATTTTTTTTTTACAGAAACAGACATGGAAGTCAGAAGCCATTCACAGGGTACAAAGTCATTGCACATATTTAAGTGTGAAAGCTCAAAGGAAACACTACAGTAGTCATATTGTTTGTGAGAAGTCATCAAGCAAATATAAAGTTTTCCCTGACACTGTTTTTAAACTGCATCCCAAATTCTATTCAGTACAAACATACTGGGATTATCTGCAAAATGGTAGTTATGCACGCATAGGAAGTAATTTCTATTTTTATTATGCTTCAAAAAATTCTTTATTTCACATGACGTAAATTTCAAGCTTCATCTTATAAATATCCATTAACACTCTTAGAAATTACCCAAATTAATAGTTATGGATTCCAGAGAACCATCTTCTCTATTTCGAAAGCAAAATGCTTCTCTTCTGTTGCCTAAATATATCAGATTATTAACTGAAAAAAAGAGACAAATATAGGTATAGCAAAGAAAAATAACTAGTAATCAGATGAAGTGGGCAAATGGATGAATTCCAGTTTTACATATTTGTATTTTATTTGTTATATTTATAGCATGTGTGCTTTGTAAACTGTGCCCAAAGCTTATGAATGAGAAAAATATACAGTCACCATAAGAACAGGCTTCCAAAGCAAAGCAACTGAACTCATCCACATGTAAGTCACAGCAGAAAATATTATCTTCTCTTTGCCCAAGACAAAAAAAGACTGGGTATCCCTATGCTAGCCACTGAAATCTGCCAAACTGATCAACTGCCTGCAGTGCATTTGGGTCAGTCAGCAGGATGTGTATGTGAAAAAGCTTCAGATAGAAGAAGTAAAGTGGAGATAAAGAATTGGAGATTCGGTGATGCTGCAGCTCAGCTGTGAATCAGAACTGGAATGTTAGGGAGGGGAAAGACCTCTTTATGCACTTCACCTGTCTTAAGTGTAGACAAGGCCATGTAGTCTCTCTGCTGTTGTCTATAACCAAACACAGGGAAGGTGTAATCCTAAGGGATTGCCATGGGATGTTACTGTGCCTGTTCCAAGCACATGCTGGAAAAAATAATGTCACACTCAAGAATTCCCATCTGTGGTCAGTGAATTGCTTTAGAAGGAGTTCAAAATATTTATAAGAAGACACACATCTTGCCTGTGGTGGTAAGAAATGACCTCAGCAATCTGCTTTAAAACACTTCATAGAGCAGAAAATGCTTAGCATGATAAATTTTATATGTGATTTAATATATTACCACAGTAGAAACTTCACAGGTAATTTCAGGTTTTTTTTTTCTTTTCATTTTTTCTGACCTTAAAACTTTTAGTACTATCATCTAATCGGGCAGTTTTTAAAACTAAACTAGACTTTTCGTCTGGGTCAGCTCTTTGAACTCACATTTCGTTTTGTTGTGATTGTCTGTATTCATAGTATTTCTCTGATCTGTGCTTATTATCCACCATCTCAGCAGCTGAATAAGCATTTTATAAGTCTAGGTAGCAGTTTTATACCAGATAATCATTTTTACTGACTGCTCATTTCAGTCAACTAATCATTTAAAATTTGTTAATGATTGTCTTCCATCTTTTTATAGAGAGCACAGCGCAGAGTGAATCTGGAATATGTAAATATCAGCTAAGAAGCTTTTAAATGTAAGATGAGATTTGTCCAAAAGAATCAAGGAAACCACAAAGCCACATTCAACATAATGAAAAAGGTACAAGTTAACATTAAGCTCTATAATTACTTTACAATTTAGAGGCCTCACATATATGCAGAAAATATCCTTTTGTAATGTGTTTGAAATTATATTTCTGAAAACAGATGCTTTCTCCTGCCATCTGTCATAAGCCTGTTTGTACCCTAGCCTTCTTACTTGTTTAGAAGCCAAAATAAATAAAACAAAAATGTGTCCTGAAAAACACTGGTAAAATAGTGCCAGTTCATTAATTTTCATACCACGTCACTTTCCTGTGTTAATACATAGCATATTTTTCTCTCTTTTACTGTTAACAATAAACATCATAATCTTGTTTTAGTAGCATTTTTTTCAAAAGTTAAAAAAAAAATAAAGAAGTTTTCTAGTCTTCTGGAGAGACTTGTTCTAGCCTTGCAAACCCAGCCAAACCTATGATAAAGGAAGTCTCGCAAAGCAAATACCTTGGTCATGACCCTTACACTAAAAGCCAGGAAAAGGCTGCTGTAGGAAAAAGGTAAAGCTGTAAAATCTGGGCATCTGCTCTAAATTTTGGTCTTAAAATCAGAATTCTGCCATTTGCTATTAAATGTTGCACTGCAAAGTAATTTTCAAAGTATTTTTCAATCTATTTGTGCATATAAAGTGCCATTATCAGATATTTATAAATAGGTAACAGTAAAAAACTCAACAAAACTCAACACAGTCACCAGCTTTTATATATATATATATATATATGTACACATCCTTCCTATGTCTATCTCCATCTATCACAGCTGCAATGACTCTGTGTATTTAGGGTTTGACACGTGTTGGCTGATAATTCACTTTATTAAACCAGCTTTTAGATACTGGATAGCAAATTTAAGAAGCTTTGATATGTAATAGATCACACGAGGTGGATATGTCAGCTTTGTTCTGCAAGAATATGTTTTTTTTTTCTCTTTTTTTCTGCGTCCTTTGCTTTTTCACAATGTTATCTTACTCAAGATGCAGGCAAAAGAAGCAATAAAAGGGATAACAATAAACTTGTGCCTCAACTAGAGATAAACAGACATTTCAAAGAGAAAATAAGATAATTTGCCCATTAATTGTTTCAGAACACTGAGATTAATATAAAGTGTATTTTTGTCCTAATTTCTGTCTGCAGGCTGCTGAGAATGGCACTGTAACGTGTTCTGATTTAGTGGTTATTTTATGGCTGGGACCTTGCAGTGCACTCGAGTCTTTTTGTGACTTGGGAACCACTGCGTGCCTTCGTCTTTTCACCTTGTTATAAAGAGAAATAATTGCTCTAAGAGAAGACGGTAAGAAGTCTATCAGAGCTTCAAAATATAGAGACTGGAACATATTTTATTCCTTCCAAAACTACTGTCTTCCCAATGAACTCTACAGCAACTGACAAAAAAGGTACCATGCAATCCTGTGTGTCTGTGAAATTATTGATAGGCCAGTAATGTTTGCAAAACATTTTAGAATATTTCTGAATGCTAACATTAAATCTCTTACCATATAGCTATAGTTTATGTATTTCATATTTTTCCTTCACACGTTTATTTTGGACTCAGAAGCATATATTCAAATTACTTTCTCAAGGGCAGTTTAGCTCCACAGTAAGACAGATAGTACAATTAAAAATTATTTTCTTTGAGAAACCTATAAAACTGAAGTCTTTAGTGTGTGTTTATGGTATATCATAAAGTTGTTTTTGTGCGAGCTTGAAAAGTAATATGGTGTAAAGATTGAACAACAACAAAAAAAAAGCCTGAAACTTTCATATATAAATTCCAAATTAAGGTTTTCACAATAAAAACAGATTAAATGCAGAAAGCTTAAATATAGCTATCCAGCAGAACAACCACTGCAGACTTCTCTACAAGGTATCATGCCAGTAGCAGAAATAAAAAGACTTGAAAGCATTTGTATACTTGTTATAATAAATTGGTTTGGGGAAATGTAGTATCATTTTTAGATGGTTAACACTCAATAGAAAAAAATATTTGTAGTGTCATTCTTAGAAACTTGAACCCAAATTTGGGGGAATAGAACTAATTGCTTAGAACAAATAATTTAATCTTAGTCTAAATGGAACTATGACAAATGATCTTGAAAATCATTACCTACTTTGACTTCAGGACACTAAACACCATCCAGATTTCTGCATAATCCAGAATCCAAAAAATTTAATATGACCAGTCTACCAAGACTGACACTTTAATTTTTTTACTGATTCTCCTACAGTCAGAGAGATAGAATAGCCAGAAGAACAGGCATTCCTTCTTAACAATGTGGTCAGATAAATGAAGCTATACACATGAAAAACATGTCCATAAGTACTCTAATACAATATCTTAACTGTCAGACTTTACTTTCAAAACACACAAAATGAAAAAAAAAAAAAATTTTGAAAGTCTTCACATTATATTCTAAATTATATTAGCTTACTTCATTCTTTTCTACATAAGAATACTGATATGAACCTTTAAGAATAATGATATAAAACTCAGGAAAATCTAGATTTGCTCATATTCCATCCCTTTGTGGAAAGGTTTATTTTTCAAAACAGAGTGAATTTAGTCATATTGGCATGCACAGGTCCATCCTGGCAATAAAATCTCTATGTGTGAGTGTTTGCGTGTGAGACTACCTATGCATATTATTATATATACATTTACACATATACTTGAGTGTGTATAGATATTTATATACGCATATGCTCGATTGTTTTAGTTACAAAAGACAGAAAATTTAGTCTTCTGTTTTTAAAATCTTTCAATGGTTTATAAGATAAGCCACTGAACAAAAATGACTATTATTGGATTTAGTTTTTGGGCAAGAAGCATGGAATGTAAGTAAAGGCCATTTACGATTATATATCTAGAGCTCTCTATTTTCTTATATATTTTCATTTAGTGCTTTTAATGCTTAGTTAACCTTAAAATTTTCACTGTCCAAGGATGAAATAGGAGAAAAGCAGTTTAAAATTCTACTTATGTCATCTACTTGTAGGGATGGAGGGAGAGTAAAAGAAGAACAAAATAGGGTGGGTATATTTTAATGACAAAATGATGACAGAAAAATTATGGCAAGCTTGGAATCTCATTAAATAAGATCCAGCTGAATTTATTGGACAGAATGCAGGAGAACAATGTCCAAGAAAAAGAAAAGAGATTTATAATCAAAAAAATATTCAATTTTTCTAGAAACATATGGGATTTTTTATAAAAATATGTATATATGTATCTGTAGTTTTTTTAGATGGAGTAGATATATAAGGTAGAGAAAAATATCCCAACAAATTCTAAGTTATTTTCACTCTATCTAACCCAACTGGGCTGAGCATAAAACAATATTCATATGAATATTGTGAGAAAAATGTTCTCTTATAATATACAATGTTTTCAGAATGGAGAAATGACATAAAGTCTGCAGAAAATATAATTTCTATTCCCAGCTTGAACTGATTACTGAGTCAGAGCAATTCAGAAAAGTATACCTCCATAGGTATTGCCATAAACAAGTTTACATGAAAGCCAGCCATTCCCCAGGCACTTAAGGGAAGATATGTTGACACTCAATGAGATTTAACTGGTATATAGTCAGAAAGGCAGCACATCAAGAGCATATAAAAGCCATATCAATAGTTACAGTGGTTGCAGTAGATTAAAACAGGGTAGATATTCCTGTGCCAAAACAAGAATGATAAAATTGCCTATCAATATAGCAAAAAAGAAAAAAAAAAAAGTGGGAATTTATTAATTTGAGAAGTATGAAGGAGCTGGATCATCCTGTGTGGGCCCATGCTGTAGCTGCTGGGTAAGTACAGGCAGCTACAAAGGGAAGGATTTTCTTAGTCCTGGAGAGTAGGTCCTCCAACCAACTCTCTGCCTTAGCATATGTTCATATGTAGATGTAGGAATGTAGCTCTGTCTCCTTTATTCATGCATTTCGTGTGCACACATATATTCATGGAACTTAATACATTTTAAGAGAAAAAAAAGTCTGAATTTAACACAATAATAGAATCATTGCTTGAACACTTTGTAAGGAAAACAAGTTGACAAATCCTACTGGGAAAATAAATAGAAACATCATTGTAATCTTATAATTTCAATTCTCCCCAGCTATTTCCTACAGTTACTACACATTCATCCATTATCAATCACATGTTTATAGCTAGGAATTCTTTTTTAAATGAGCTATATCATGAAATATTTGACCCATGCTATTTTCTCTAGTGTTGATATCATTTTATGTACAACTTATCGAAGAAAGATAGAAAAGTGACCTGAAGCAAGTTTGAAATTCGGAGTTCTGTCTTGAATGACCCACCTGAGTCTGTGCACAGCAGTGTGTGATTGTCTGTGTGAATGCCCATGGTTTCATGTCTGCATCTTTTCGTATAACAGTTTTCAGCTTGCCTTGCCTGTACTCTGACCAAACAAGCAAGCTCCATCCTAATTGCACGTCTATCATGCCCAAGCCAGTTAAATTCCATTTTAGTTGATCTTATTCTCTCAGGAATAGCACTTGCCTACAAAGGCTGAGCAGCATCTGCCTGGTGTAATGTGGGCACACACCTATGCACACATTTCTGTAGACACACTAGAAACTCAATTTTCTTCTCCTCATATAATTCAAAAAATTACCCTCAAAAAAAGATTAGTTGGCATTTCTTCCACTTGTTTTTATGCTGTACGAACTTACTTTTTTCTCACAAAAAAGGATCTTGGTTCTTATAACTGTTTTGTAGAGTGGCTTGGACTTTGGAGTTTCCACGTGGTAGTACCCAGAGAATTTTTTGAGATCTTGCTTTTTTCAGGTGAACCTTTACTTTGTATTATTTAATTCCATCCTCTTTATACTGTAATTTGTACACTGTAATACTCTACAAGTGTTAGTCAGACACTAGAGTGATCCTTGAAAGTCCATTTAGTAATCTCGTCACACTCATTAATACCTCTTAGTGACTGTTATTCAATTACCTTTACTGTAATTACTTCAATGCTCTGTGTTCTCTGATATGGATTAAATCCTCTGATAGGCTAGGATCTGAAAGGTTTTTTCTATTAATATTCTATATGTCATTCATAGATGTGGCCAGTTAGGCTGCGTTAACAACCAAATGTCCACAGAACAGCTCATACACCCTTCCTCCTCCACAGGACACGGGAAGAAAACAGGATTAGAAAGCTGTCGGGTCAAGATAAAGACAAGGAGATTGATGCAATTCACTGTCACAGGAAAAATATAGTCACTGGGGGAAAATTAATTTAATTTATTGCCAACATGGGTAGTGAGAAAAAAGTAGATAAATTTTAAATCAACACCTTTTCCCAACTCTTCTCATGTCCTTCTCTTCACACTGACCTCCCCACCCTGAGCAACTCAGTGAGGCTCTGCATTTGGTGTGTGTTACAGTCAGTACACAGCAGTTTCTCTCTGCCTTTCCCTCCTCATCAGCCTGTTCCTCTGCTTTTGCACTGTCTTTCCATCAGACATTGTTCCTTCATGCATATCCAACTGCTCCAGCATGGAGCCTCCCCAGGCTGCAGCAGATAGGTACTCTGCTATGAAGCTTTTCATTCTCCTTCTCTGACCTCTGGATTTTCTTTACTGTTTGTCATACTCTTTGCATCCTCTTCCTGTCCTTTTTCTGAAACACATTTCCCCAGAGATGGCACCATGTGCCTCCTGAGGTGGGAGATAGATGGAACACAGTCCTGATGCTGACCACTTCCCACAGAGGCCACCCCTGCAGGCCCATCCTCTCCTGCCTCTCTGCTACCAAAACCTTGCCAACTGCACCCAGTGTCTCAGTTTTAAACTTTCAGAAATACAATATCAATACTTAGGATGTAACCTATTAATTTTATTTCAACTGTATGCTCCTCTTGGGACGTTTTTTCCATATCAGATAATGGGTTTTGGATGAAAAAAGGAGGAGTTTTAGAAGTACTTGTGAGAGGTATTCTTCATAATCTATGGATTTTATGGCCAAGAGGTGACTAAATTCCTATGTTGTAATTTACTATATAATGCAGACTGTGTCATTCCAGCCCTTGTAATTTGTTCTGTTGTGGTCCTAATAAATTATATTTAACTAAAGCACATGTTAGCTGTGCTTAGAAGCTGTGAAAAAAAAAAAAAAAAGCCTGTTGAACTTAACTTCCATAAGTGACTGCCTTCAGCTAGAGGTGACTGAAGAGTGACCAAGTCCCTTCAATGATACCAAGACATGAAATCTTAAGTAGTAGTTGCACTGTATGTTTCAAGACATTCCATGAAACTTCATGCAAAATGCTTGAATAAAAATAAATAAATAAATTAAACAAAATAAATTAAAAAAATAAACAAAAGCTCACAGAAATATAAAAATAAAAAAATAAAAAACAAAATCCACCAAGCACAACACAGTTGTGAACTAGGAACCTTTAACAATGTCTGAAAGATAAACAGATGCATAAATAAGATAAATTTTTCATGATGTATGAAAGAGAGAAAAGAAATTAGTTTGTTTTCCTCACAGAAAATTCCTCATGCATTCTTAGTAAGTAAACTCTGATGCATTGAAGAAATACTAGATTATTTTATACTTTTTTTTTTTTATTCTTGTAAACAAGAATGTCTTGGATAGATCTTTGTCCAGAATATTCTGGATAAAAGAAATTGTTTTGAAAAAAACCAAAAACAAATTAGTTATTCATGCAGCCATATAGTCTTAACTTTTAGATTTTTAAAAATATAGAGAATATAAGGCTTTTCTGGTTTTAAAAATGTATTATGCTCAGGTCTGTGGGTCATTAACACCCCCTATTTTTTATTCTACACAATTCATTCTATGTCCCTAAGATAACCCATTGCATTAAAATAAAGAGCAGTTTTCTACTGACATCCTTGACAGGGATCTTCCAGTTCAGCAGACAAATAGGACAGTAACACCACTACTCAGGTAAACTCATGCAAAGGAGCTATGCTGCTTTAACAAAGCTCTGATATCATACTGACAATGTCTCTAAGTCATATTCAACCTCACTGGCACTGCTCAGTCTGAAGTTAAATCCTGGGATAGCAATCTACCAGGCTGTAGTCAGGAACATGAAGAGCTGTTGCATGAAGAACCAGTGCAAAATTATTGTTGTCAGGTATATATATATATTTCCCTCTGAATAATCTCAGGTGTCAAGACTGGGTAGTGAATACTCAGGCTCCTTAGTTGCAATAAATCTGGAAGGCATATCTGGATCAGCTGATCAGATACAACCCAAGTTCTGTAATTCCATTGTTGTTATCTAATGAAGTATTTGCATAAAGGACAGTAAATTCATCCCCAAGTACATTCTTGCAAACTATTTTTGCTGTATTTCCTAACATTACTAGAAACACTGTGTGTCACACTCCAACAGTGAGACTAGCTCAAAAGATGGGCAATCAAATGTAGCTTAACTGCAGGTTAAAAAGGCAAAAGTCAATAAAGAAAAAGGGCAAAGCTGTTAGCAGAAATTTATTGATGTCCTTCATTGTCTTGTCCAAGCTTTGCTCTTTATTGCTCTACCTCTATTCTTGCAGGAAGGAATAACTCAAGTCTACATATAGAAAATAAGCAGAGCACTTACCACCCAAATCTCGCTGTTTCCCTCAAATCATCAGCTACTCTTTGGAACATGTTGTTTTTGTCAAATGAGGCTGTGGTTTAACTCCAGAGACTTTCCTGTAAGTGAAGAAAGCACAGCCAAAGCCACCAGGAATATGATTCAACTTTCAACAGACCAGACAGAGTTAATCCTCAGGAACTGTTACCTGCCAAAGGAAGATGAAAGCCCAGGCAAGGGAGTGAGCGTGAACTTGTGCCATTAAACAGACATGGATACAAGTAAAAGGCAGTCTGCTTTCTCATTGATGTTACATAGCATTGCTCTGAGTAATTACTCCAAAGAGCTACCACAAAGACAAAGGGAAAAGGAAACAAGAAAATGAGGCGATTAATAAAAATCAGAGATGGAAAAACACAGGTTTATTGTGACAAGTATTAAAAAAATATATACATAATAAAGGCCAAGAAACACAGCCACTACAGGAATCATTCTTGCAAGCCAAGGTATTACACGAGATCATAAGAGCTGTTTGGGCTGTCTTCCTGCAGGTTCTTTTAATTTATATGGTTCTGTTTTGATTATTATTAAAAAGAAAGGGAGACACTCTTTTTACTACAATAAGGCATTTCTACTGGGGATTTGCACTCAAGAGGAAAGAGATAGCATTCTGTTCAAACACAAGGTCTAGGCACAGAAATATAAATTTCTTTAAATCACCTTGTAGCTTGATAATAATATGAAAATTGAGAGGCCTTCCAAGAAGCCTGAAAGTACCTCAATGAGTTTTAAAATAAGGTTGTGTCAACAACTGCAGCATCTTTTGACCATCTTCACATAGAAGAGTAGGAGAATTTGGAATGGCTCTAGGGCTTCACTTATTCATGCTTTGTTACCTTTTTTTGTCCCTTGTGCTATCTTTTTCTTTTTTGTAAATAGAATATAGAATTCCTTTTTTTCTTTTTTTTTCTTGGTGGGGTGTGGGTAGGATTATTGTGGTGGTGATAGGAAGGGAAGGAAGAAAGACCTTCTTCATTAGATTTATGCAAAGAAATAGATGGAAAGAATATTATTATTACAATATTAGATGGGAAGAAATTTTAAAATATATTTATTATACTGCATTATCAAAAGTATTTAAATACAAAGTAAATTACTTACTTATTCACTATACATATTGCCGATGTTAATGCCTGGCAATTATGAGATAGATGCATTGTTAAATCTAAAAGAGTTTACCAAAAAAAATTTAAAGGAAGATTAATCCTGTTGTTTTGTTGTTTTTTTTTAATTTACAGTGACTATTCCTTATTTATTTACAAAGAATAATTTCATAAATAGAAACAGATCATTATGGAGACATGGGAATGATGATTTTATTGATTGTTTGGATTAAGTTAATTTATGTTTGTATTTTTGCATTTTTTATTTATTATCTGGCCTAAATTAATTGTCAATTTTTTTTTCTTCAGGCTGCTTTAAGATTCTTTTCCTCTGAGTGACCATGATGTCTCCAGCCATCATTTCACTCTGTTGTTTTAATTGTTAAAGCTTTGGATAATTTGTGTCCTGCCAATACACAGCAGGAGAAATCCTGAGGATGTCTCCCCCCTTCCTTTCTACAGACATATCTGACTTTTTGGAAAGTTTTGTGTTTAATAGGATTGTAAAGTCTTCTGTCTCTGGGTGATTGGTTCCGTATGCACGTTCGTGCCAAACGACTTTTCCATTTGAAAATACCGACGCAAACATGTATGCACTTGATAAGTGATATACCTGAACATATATTTTTTCTTGTTAAAGGTAATTGAGGGAAAGGTGCTAGTGGATCAAAGAAATATGTTCTCTGTGTTTCATGAAGCTTCAGAGACTTTTAAGAAATCTGGTCTTTTAACTCGTCATAGAATCAATAATACAAATCCTAACGAAAATTACCAGGTTCTCTGAAGTTAGACCAGGGAACCAATATAATATTTTATAATTAATTTGAACAGGAACTCAAAGGGGGTGGTTTTTAATGTTTTGGTTTTTTTTTTTTTACATTATTTCTATTGATGATGCTTTTTTTCTTTATTTCTAACTTCTTGAAGATGATGGTGGAACCACCTGATTTATCTGATGTAAATCCAAAGTGAATTAATACAGATGTTTGGAATTAGAACTCAACTTTATTCTTTCTTTATATTGTTTTTTTTTTCTGTTTCAAAAAGATGTAGTTTATTGAAAGACAAAGTTCCAATGGAACATTCCTTGGGAAAAGATTTATCAGATCCAACATGACCTTTGATGTATATCTTCTTCTACCCCTCATATTAAGACAGACGGAACATTCAGGTGGTTGAAACATAGACTTCAGTCCCAAGTTTCCCTAAAAAATCAGGAGTTTGAAGATGGATGTCATTTTGTCATGGAGAATCTTAGATTGACAATGTTTCTTTGTCTGTTCCAGTGAATTAAATCTTGGAAAAATTAGATCTTGTCCAATGATTTAAGTGCTGGAAAACCTAATACTGGGTGAAATTTTTAGATGGACAAAAAGCATTTTACACCAAAATGTACTGAGAATTTCCAAGGAAAGTGAAATAAAAAGGAAAGGGAAAAGGGAAGGCAAAAGAGAAGGAAAAAAAGGAAAGGAAAAGGGAAAGGAAAAGAGAAGGGGAAAGAAGAAAGAGAAGAGGAAAGGAAAAGAGAAGATGAAAGGAGAAAATGAAGAGAAGGAAAATGAAAGGAACCAAAGATTTTAATTTCATTTTTACTGAGTAGCAAGCTTACTATTGCTCAAGAACAAAAAGTTTTAAATAAAGGAACATTAATTTAAGCACATTACACTTGGTAGCAATATGCAGCAGCAATCATTTGAAGACAGATGAATTAGTGGGATTTAAAAAAAAATCTCCATGAAAATTCTTCTTCTTCTAGTGGGGACACAAAAGAGAGGATAGGCCTATGAGGGCAGAGGGCAAAAAAACCCCTCATCTTAATATCTTCCTTCCTCCTTCAAAACTGAGAAAAAAGTTTTAATTGAGAAAAAGAATAAGGATAAACAAAATAGTCTGTTTCTGCTTTGGTTTTGAAGTGAAATATAGACTTCAGCACTTCACATTTCCTTGTATCTTGGATCTCATTGTCAGCATCGTAAGATATTCTGTACATCTTTCCTGTAGTTTGCCCTTACCCTCACCTCAGATAAAACCCCTTTCATGGCACTACCAATGGGGTTTTGTGAAGTTCATAACTTCCAAACCCCTTTAAGACAGAATTTCATGGTGTACAGGATCTGTCAAACAGATTAGTGAAGAGAGATAGAGTGGGTGCATTTGGGAAAGATAGGTCTTTGAAAACACAGAGCAACTGTGAGCATGTTCAGTTCTTTGTCCAAGATGCTTGACTTTTCAAAGTCTGAGAAAAGTTTCCTTGAGGGATATGAATTTTACATGAGCTACCCTATTTCACTGTATTTGCTTTTTTGACAGTGTCACTTTTTTAGCTCTTTAATACTATTTTCAATAAGTGATTTAATCACTAATATGTAGGAGAGATTTGATTTCCTCTATGTCAGGTATGGCTCAATAATGATTCATTTCTTAAAAGTGTGTGCCAACTTTGATTCAGGCATGAGCCCTAGTGCATCAAAATAGTGTTTAGATACAGTGCATTCTTCCTAATGTGCTTTTAGTCACTGCTCAGCTTATGTCAGGAGCAAAGGATATGAAAGATACTGGCCCCAGCTGTCTTCTGTTCAAGCTTTAGCTATAATTTGCTAAATCAGCTTGGAGAAAATATTGTAGTATCTAGTAATTTTTTAATATGTAGCAGGCCAACTAAGAACATGATGTGTGTGCATACATCTGATGTAGATCAGCAGATTTTGCTGCTGCAGTTCTGAAAATGCATTCAATAAATACTACTTTTCTCTATAATTTTTTTTGTGTGTTTTGGATTTTTATTATGTAGAACATTCAAAAAATAAACATTTATCATTCATATCAGCATGCTTTTTGGATCCAGTTACAAAATATTTTGTATTTTTTTGTGGACTATTTATTTTTCTGGCTTTTTTAAACTTATGCCAAAATTTTCCCTCATAAACAATTAGTTGATATTCCTATATATCATCAAATCAAAAGAATGAGTGTATCTCCGGGCCTGATTTAATGATTTCTATCTCAGATCCTCCAAAGTAAGCCAACCCAGTTTGTAAAATAGTCTGGGTGATGAGAGTTATGTTTTCTTCCACTTTTTCTAATAGGAAATTCCTTAGACATAATGTGCTGATATTTGAGAAGAGAAATAATTCATGACAGAAATCAGATAGCAGAAACTAGATTGAAGAGATCTCCACAAATAATAGGTTTACGTTGCTACCACCTCTCAGCCTGGCATTAAATCTTTAAGTGTTTTATTTTAGTATTGTTCTGGCAGTAAGAGCTTGAACTTCAGTCTTTCCCCTGGGTAACTGCTATATGAGTCCATTTAATGAATAATTCATGAGTATTCTTTTCTTCTCTCTAGCCTAAATACTTAGTAATTGCATAAAAACAGAATAAAATACATCAGGGTAAAATGAAAATTGCCTATTTTATGAAATTATATCACATTTAATATTTTCGCATGGAAGTGAAGTCAAATCCTCTTGTACTGAAGGAATTTTTACTCCTTGGGGCAAAAAATAAATGAAATAATGAATATTGGACACCACATTTTCATTGTCTTTGGCACTTTGTGAACAGGCAAATGTCTCTGTATTGCATTTGAGGAATAAGAATGTTCTTATAGAGATGAACAAGCTACCATAGGCTTCAAAGCAGTTGAGCTTAATGCATCCTTTAGCTTTTATTGGAATCCTACTGAATTATCATCCTAGCTTTCCTATCTCTGTCTCCCATATACTTAATTCATTCTAGACAGAAGCAAAGGAGGAAGCATCTCAGTCATGAACAGAGTTGATGGGAATTTAAGAAAACAGGTGCTGCAATAATGACTTGAAATACTTTGTTCTTTTCAGAATGTACTTCTCAAGGTCTCTGTGACTTCATTTGGACAAAATAATTTTTCCCTACTTTTCAGGAAAAATGTCTACAAGATACCCTCCTTAACCCTGCTAGAGTGCATATAAACATCTTATATCACATCTACTTAGAAGGACAACATTAGGATAGAAGAGAACTTTGGAACCTTGGAAAGGGAACTTTCTTGTTTATACATTGAAAAGGCATCTAGTGCACATTCAGTTTATCAGTTTTTGGAAAACTAACAAGGGACACAAAATAGAGTGGTGGATTCCCCAACATGGGGCATGAGACATCAGCAATTCTTCAAATAAGGTGATAAAAAATCCAACTGGCATGCACTTTCTAAAGAGAGAATTAAGTTTCTTTATAAATGTGTTTAGGTATTTAATTACAGACAATCAATAAAAAAAAATCCATGTTTTATACAGCGTTGTTCATATTGCTAATGGAGCAATAAGAGCTACTTATGCTCCTATCACTGTTCCAGTACTACTAGTACTAGTACTGGTATTGGTTCTGGTACTATTCCTGCTACCACTGTTGGAATTTCTATTACTTCTCCTTCCAGTCATGAACATGGACTTTATTGTTCTATTTCCTTTTTCGGGTTTTTGTTTGTATCTTGTGCACAGTGTCAGAAATTCACTCGTTCCCAGTTTATGATGCAATGAAAGTTTCCAAATTTGGCACTCAATCTTTAAATTTCCAAGAGTAGAGAAGGAAGACTTCTAAGGAAGTCTTTTAAGTAAACTCCTCTGCCTCTCTTTTTCATGCACATATTCATTCACACATGCACATATAACTGGAAATTAAAATTACACTCAGATAATGTTTAAGGTGGTTACAGAATACAATGAATGAAAGGAAATGTTAGTCAAGAGTGAAAAGTACCATATGTCTTCAATAGTCTTGGCACGATGGGGAACCACCTGAATAGTTTTCTTAATGCACCCTGTCGTGCCTAGGTATTGATGGACATATGGTACATTTCACCCTGAACTGTGAATTTCCTGAAACAGCTGTAATGCTCTTTTAATGTTTTTCTGGATAATGACACATTCACAGCATACATTATATAACCATTCCTCCCTGACCCTTCAGGTGGCCCATGTACTTTATCAGTCTATAGAAAACAGGATATCAGTGGATCATTTATCTTCTGGTTGCATAAATATGTCTCATTCATTGACATATTCTACAGAGGCTTAAAGTTTTTGCTGACTGCACCACGAGAAAGCCAACAAGGTATTCAAGATTCCTGTCCTCTGGTAAGATCACAAACAAGCTCCAGATACAGGCACAAAAATAACAGAATTAAGCATAAGATAAGTTCTTTGCTTTAATAATTTTATGGTTCATTCCCTTACTCCTATTTTTGCAAGATAAATTAGGGAAAATGTATGGGTGAATATGGAAAAATCAAGACAGACACAACTGTATATATATAAGGTAATGAAATAATATAATATTGGGATATATATGTTATTCTCCCCATAGATTTAATTCCTCTATGCAAGTCATCCTGGGACTCATCCTTTATACATGCCACAGAATCATTCATTTTTCATTTCATTGCTGACTAAAAATATAAAATATAAATATAATTTCTTTATTTTTATGATCAGTTACTGGCAGTGTGAGATCTTATAAATCTGTTTGGGTAAATAGATTGGTTTATTTAGGAGAGAAATTATATTATGTGTAAGAATGTCTCTTTCTTTTTATTAAAAAAACAGATAAAAAAATTCAGATTTAAATCTTTAAAAAAAAATAATCATTTGCTCTGTATAAAACGCATTTCCTTACATCAGAAACATTATTTGAACACTTTTCCTAAAAATTTTTAGAGGAACTACTGACTGATGAAAGACTTTAGGTTACTAAAGTTTTAAAGACTATTGTTTCTTTTTTATTGTTTCTGCCATTTCCTTTTGTTATCACCTCTTTTATATGAAATGGTCAGCAAATCTTACAGGTCATCAGTCTCTTCTTCTGTGGAGCAATGCACTACACAACCAGAATTTGTGTCTGAGAAAAGCAGCCAGGCAGCTGAATGGATTAGAGAGATTGGTACTATAGTTTTACATTAATTTAATCTCTTTCTTAAACTTTAGTTCATATTTTCAAACACAACAACTAAATATATGCATGAAAAAAAGTAAATAACCAGTTTTCCCACCATGTACTTTGTAGAAGTTTTCTAGATTTCATTACGTAATCACTGATTCCAGGACTACATGCCAGACTATCATGTTAAAGTGCTCTCATATGTAGAATCAAACTGTTCCTTTTTTAAAACAACTGTTTCCAGAAATTCTGGGGTCAATGAAAATGCATATAAATTTTCTAATTTTTTACTCCCAAAGTAAAGACTCCTGAGTAATGAAAACCTATTTGGTTGCTGTATTTTTTGTTTGGGCTTGTTTTTTCCCTGCAGGGATTATATTTTAGGGTTTTTGTGTGTGCCTAAATTATACTCAGTGTGCTGCTCTGAAAACTGATGTTGCTGTTTTCCCCAGATTTTTAAATAAGGATAATCCTGTCTCTTTCATAGGCCTTACTCATGCAAATACTCATTTCTAGTTCAGAGAGTACTTCTACCCACCCAAATTTCAAATAAATCATGTACTGTCAGATGGTGCATCAGTTCTGTCCCAACTCTCTACTCTCACATGAAAGTGCCAAAGTAGATCCTCCCCCTCATTTAATTTTACCTTTATATTCTCCCCTGCTGATTCCTCTGGCATGCTTCAGCATTTTCTTGATGCCTGAGGAGTGAAGTTGCAAGGTCCTCCCACCTTTTCAGGAGGAGGAACTGCGCTGAGGAGGAATAAGTAATGGAGGGAAGAGAATGAAATACAGCAGAGTTTTCCTGAAGCAGAACTGACAGTTCTTGTCTTCCAGAGTAATGCAAATGTGGCAGGAAGGTGGTTGAACAAGTTTCCCTTCCTTCTCCCAAGATCAAACTTTGTGAAAATACTGGCATTATTCCTTTTGTATGATGAGAATCAAAAAATATGCCTGCCAAATCTAATTGAAAACAGAAAATACAATCTCTGTGCCTACAAGGAGATGTGTTTGTCTCCTGGAGAATCATCAGTGTAAAGATTCTGCTGACTACAAAGTGGTTAGATTTATATCCAATAGGATGTACCTTCATTATAAAATAATTTCCTATCTTTCATTGTTTCAGAAAGCAAAGAACTGTAAATGCTATAAAAGAAAACTCACGATCATAATATTTATGATTAAAAACTATACTAATAATACAAAAATCACGTTATGGTTACTCAAACAAAAAATAAAAATCACAAGTAAACATCACTGATAAATTTTTTTTACATTGAAATATTTCAGGTTCTTCATGCTGGCACAGAAGAACTCAATAGGACAATAGTGAGCTACTTTCTCTGGTTTGGATATAGAAAACTTGTCATTACAGAGAGGATTGAATCTCACAGTATTACACCCTGAGCCTCATTTAGTAACTCAAATTTGTACTTATCTTTTAACAGATAATGGGCTTGTTAATTTCAAACTCAAAAAATGCTGAAAAACTTGCTTCAAGCAAGTTATTTAGTTTTCCATATCTTTAAATGGCTTAGATTGCATTGTCTGCTTCCATATTGTATATAAGAAATCTGCAATCAATATAAAAACTTGGCAACAAAATCTTAAAACTCCATTTCTCTCCACTTGTCCAAAATTTGCCAACTTTCCATACAGCACTTCCTAATTGTATACTCAAACACCAGCTGTCACAAGTAAAAGTATTGATGGAAATGAAAATGCCTGGAACTTAGCAGAAAACAAATACTGAAATGAAAGATTTATGAACACAAGTTAATTTTTGACATTGTTAATATTAGAAAGTAGCTCCATCTAAACTTCCTGTTGTACTCCAAAGAGCTAACCTAAGACCCCAGTTGCTGCACACATATGCAGATTAAAACTACTATAAAATTAATTTAAAGTACACCTATCCACATATTCTTTTTCAGATCTACATGCTATGTAAAAATCAGCCTTGGAAAATATTGAATTGCAAAGATTGTTGTAGACCATGTGATTCTTTTTTTGATTTTTTTTTACAGAGGAAATATTAAGATTTACTGTAAATAGTAATTATCTAATAGAAAAATATAACTCACAGATTTACAAAGGTCTCACAAGGTGCTGATTTTATAGATCCTGATGCTTTAGACAGCAACAATTACTAGTCAAAATAATCACGGTTGTGAAAAGAGAGAACACAAAGACAAATGTGCACCTAATCAGATGGCAAATGTGTCCTCTAGTTACCAGATACACTCCTCCTCATGGGAAAAGATCGCTTGTTCCTTTGTAAACAGAAAGACAATTGTCAGATAAAACCAAATCTGGACAACATAGAGGCCCACAACTCATTCTATTTAAGTAACATTGGGCAGGAAATGGTTCAATTCTTTAAAGGTTCACACCTAGATTCACAAACTCTTTTTAAAAATAATTTCAAAGAAAAGTTTAATATATTTTATCGATTCACTCTTGTGTACATTTTTCCATTGCAAAATGGAATATGAACTCTATGCAAACATGAATTTTCATATTCTAGATCAGTAGTTACTAACAAATAATGTCCTTTGATATTGGCCTATGTAAAACTCAGCGCATTATACAGCTCCTGCAGACACCTGCACAAGAAATAAAATGTCTAAAATGTGAGACCAGATAAAGCTCAGATTGAATGCTCCTGCATTCTTTGCTGACAAGAAACTGGTTATTCTTTCACAAAAAACTTTAACATTTTGGTAGGATTTGTATTCATCCCCATTTTGTTGTTAAAGTCAGAAAAATTTAACTAGCCTTTCATTTACTTGGAAATGCATATATTTGTACATCTATTATAAAAATTTTGAAAAAACATGAAAATTAATGAAAAAATAGATAAGTCTAGGTGTTAAAAATGGAGCATCCACAAATTCCTACTGCCATCTATTTGTAGTAGCTTGGAACTACAAGTCATTATCATTTGCATAACATTAAATAACTCAATGCTTGAATTATGGCAACGTACCAGCAGAGAGACTTAAAAAGGAAATAGACTATTACTGGAATCACTTGCAAGAGTCTACTTGTGGAAGAATATCTTCAGTGGGAGATGTGTTTATGTTTGGAAGTGTTCTTGTCTATTTTTCTAAATTGAGAGTATATTCTCTTTTTTCAATAAAAGATATTAAGAAAGAACCTGGACCTAATAGTCCCCAACCATGCCAAATAGTACTTTTTGCACTATCCAGTTAAGGACACAAGTGCCTAAAAGCTCTTCACAGGACCACAAACTTTCCATCCCTTTGAACACAGCCCAGCCCTGTACCTGAGTAAGCTGTTGTGAACTCATTGGCAGAGGTGAATGACTTCTGGCTGGAACTCAAACAAGAAGCACCTCTGAGGATGAAACTGCTTAAATTTTACAGCCAGCTGTTTAGGCAAGTGCTGGTCTGTGTTTGGAATCTGTCTGGTCCTGATGCATTCAAGTTAGGGTTACAGAAGAAGACTTTCTATCTGAACCTGGACCTACAGCTTGAAGTGTCCTTCAGTGTCCAAACTCTGTCACCAGTGTGAATAAGATCACTTATATTATCATAATAACTTACTTGTACAGAAAGCAGGAAGCTCCTGGTTATCTTGGCTGGGCTTGTACTCTCAATGTCCTCCCAGGAGAATATTTTTCCCACTCAATATGTTTTGTTCTGAGAGCAAGAGGGCATCTATTGCCCTCACTGAAGATGAAAGGCAATGAATCAAGATTGGGGAATTCAAGAGAGGCCATGACTAATACTGTTGGGCAACTGGCTACAGGACGAGATCCCTTGTTTGCAGCTTTGTTTTCAGGAGTCTTTCTTTCTTCTTTTTAAGGAATCTGTCAAGATGGTTTACTTCCCAACGGATAGACAGGTCTTCCCTGCCCTGAGCAAGTGCTTTGGCCAAGAGTGTATTCAGTGCCAAAGCCAGTAGCAATACTGAGCACCAGCATAGGCTGGAAGTGCAGAAGCTGATGCCTGTGAGGTGTATGGTGACCAAATATCTCAGCTCAGGACTCTCCAGAATTAAAGACCTAATTCTCAGATGCATAAGTGCTTCCTTGGTAACAGGCCTTCATCCCTAATGAACCATTCTGAAGATGCTCCCTAAGTTTACATTTTCAACAGTGTCAATATCCAGTCCAGGGTTATTAATTCTTCTCATCAGGAAATAATACAGAATTCACAGCAAATGAATGACGAAAAAATTGTTTGAATAATCACCAACACTGCCTTTTGGTTATTCCATTTTCACTTTTATGCCTGATTCTCTGAGAGATAACCCTTTTATACAATATAAATATTTTTAATAGCAGAAATTTCAGCTTTGAAACCAGCCACCTGGAGTAACGGTTGGTCAATTAAAACAATGGATTATTGTTCTGCTTCAAAATAAACCTAAAATAAAAATAAAATAAACACCGAGAAATGCATCATATTAATGAAACAGATCAATTTAGGTAGAAATTATCCAGAATTTGTATGTATCTTCTTCCTTAATATAGAGGAGACTTTTTCCCCTTTTTAACAGATACAGAAAAAGGTTGTGCCTGGTTTTTAGCTTGTGAGGAGAGATTACAACAATAATTTGCTGACATAGTAATAACACTGGGCATTGTCATTAATTACATTTACCACTTCCTCGTGCTCCTAGCTTCTCAAAATCAAGGTTCTTACTTTGTGCTCAACCCATTTTTTCTCTTTTCACTGGTTTTCTTTTCCAAATCTCAAAAGGTGCTTTAGTGAGAATTTTCCCCCCAAAAAATATCAGAGTTCTGCGACAGACAAAGCACAACAGCCCCTGAAATGAACACATGCTTGTGTCCCAGCTTTTCTGTTTTGCCAAGAAATAACAACATCTCTTGTTTTAGGGAGGTAGATAGTGGGGTACAGGGCCCTACTGTAATTCCTCTGCTGGGATAAACTTATATTTAAATAGATTTTGTCCCCAACAAGAGTGCTTTAAGGGTGATAAAAGGATAAGGCTGGATGTGCAAAACCAGGGGCCATAGCCAAGGGCTGCTGAGGCAGAACATTGCAATTCTTGGGAGGCTGCTGTCTGCAGAAGCTGCTCTGCCACTTCTGCAGATTTTGCCATCAAAATCTCATCATGCTGTTGCCCCAGGAAACTTCTTGCTTTGCCTCAGGACATCCCTAGTGCCTTACAGAACACAAGCCAGATTTCAAACTGGCTCTGTTCCCATTTCTGACACCTCTGCTGCATCCCAGCATCAGCATCACTTTGAAATTGTTCAGAAATTACTAGCAGTAAACACTATAGTGGCTGAGTCTTTTCTACCTAAAAAGAATGTCTTGCAAAAGCTATTATTGCCTAGTCATTTAGTAAAATTTGGCTTCAATCCATCTGGTTAATTCATGTTAGCTGAATCTGACCTAAACTTCTTACTGTAATCAAAAAAGCATAGCAGGAGATGTGAGTGACTGTCTTTATTTTAAGGTGAAAACGTCTTCAAGTAAGTAGTATTTACATTAGGAAAATGTCACAGATTTCCTCCTGCCCTTTAGATTACTATTGTTTGTTGAAGGCAGTTTTTGCAAGACTGTGTAAAATGCTTATTTGTTTGGCTATATTTGTGAAATGTTGTGAGTCAGAAATGTTATGTCTTTGACACAGAAAGAACAAATTTTTGAGCAGTGAAAAAATGTAAAAAGAGTTTGAAGCACATTATGCTCTCTCTTTTTTTAACCTTCCGTTTTCTCTTGTGCCTACTCCTAAAGCAATTTTCCAAGTACTTCACTGTACTGCAGAGAGAGTCACAATCTCCATCATGCAAATTGTCCAAGCAGTCATTTAAAAGCAGTACTTTTTGTGCTTGTCAGACTGAAGGACACAAAAAATGTGCAATTTTCCGATCCCATGGATGATATTGAAAGGGGTGGGGAATTCATCCAACTGTTAAAATCTTAGCAGATTCCAACTGAGTCATATTTATCTTTTTTTTAAATCTCCCTCTTTTTTAATTTTTTTTTCTTTTTAAATACAGATCTTCTTCATTAAGGGTCTCTAAGTATAACCATGATTGTTGTACCTAGTTAGCAAACAAACAAATTCTTGCAGTGCAGAAGATCATAGTTCTTACTGTTTCTGAATTTTAAAGGAGTTGAAAAAAAAATGATTTTCATGTTGTGTTTCCTGTCTTCCACTGATAACTTAGAGATGGTACTGTCAAAACTGTGTTGTAACTAGGGGTAACTTTGTAGAGCTACACTGAGAAGACAATCTTCAAAAGAGAAATGTTTTATTCTGAAAAGATTTTATTTTTTGAGAGTTATCAAAAGAAAAAATTGGGGCCTTTTTTGGAAATGGTGGCAAAACTTCGTTATTGTTACCAAAAAGATGACTGGTGCAGTGCTTGTCGGTTAAACTGGAAAGGGTGGGTTTTGTTTTGGTTTGTTTTGTTTTTTAATATAGGATGTGCTATTGCAAAGGTAAAATGTGTGTATAGTGAATTCAGAATTCCATTGTCACCCTCTCTGAAATAAAAGCCACATGGCAAATATTATTTCATTCTGACAAAACATTTGTGCTAGTGTTCCTTTTCTGTCATGGGACTGGCAATGCAAGCACAGGTCCACCAGGGAGGTCCCCTGGGTGATTTGCTGCCTCATAACAGTGTGCTCTGGGATTTTCTGTCTCACGGGGCATCCCGGAGCTGCACAGTCACAGCTGCAGCCCTGTCAGTGCAGCAGAGTGAGCTTTAACCTGACACTGTCTGGTATCAAACATGGAGTGGAAATCTGTTGAAGCAAAAGGTTTAACAAACACAAATGTTTGAGACTGGACTGAACTCCCTGCCACAAAAGCTATGTGGATTGTGGCGTTTTTAACTTGTGGTTTTTTGAATTGCAGCATATGACCCTGACATATCTTTGTTCTTGCTAAAGTCCTTATTGTCATCAATTTTTCCCCATCATACTGAGACCTAGAATGACAATTCCTCAGTCATTGGTTTAGTTAATCAATAATTTTGATCCTTCTTTTTTTAACTTGAGCTTTTTTGTAAAAATTTGGTTTGGGAGGTGTTTCTTAGATCTGAAAGGAGATGGGAAAATGAAATGGTGATTAATTTAATTGGCAAATATCCAACAGCGGTACTGTGGGATGCCATAAGTGAAGCTGTTTAGAAGCTCATGCCTAGAGAAATACAATAATTTTATTCCCTTATTTTTAACTTTTCTGTTTGGACATTTTAAATCAAACTACTCCACTTGCTAGAATTGATTTTTTCTAATGCAGTATGAGGCATTTGTAACACATTTTAAAGAAGAAATTGAGTATGGTGACTGGAAGGATGAGATAGCAGTTCTGTCCTCACTTACTTGGTTATGGCAAAATTCCCAGAGTCCATTCCATACAGGTATTTATTGTACACAGCATATAGAGTACAAATAGAAAACTGCAGCTTAAGAAAAATGAGTGTCAGAAGCTTAGAAATGAAGCTAAGGCTGCTGTTGGAAGGAAGATAAATCAAAGGAGCACTTTGATTTCTTCAATTTAAAAATAAAATAAAAGCAAAAATCAATAAACAAATGGCAATAGCAGTTGATATGCTGAATAAGCAAGTGAACAGCTACAAATACCAGGTAGATTTTCTGCTTATCTCCATCCTCAATTTATTGCACTACATGATGCACTACAGAAAAAAGTGACCAAATTCATTTTTTGACTATATGCCAAGCTATGTAGCAATACAAATCCATTTACCAGCTTCCAATTTAGCTCATTCCTGAGCTGCAATACCCCAGTATCATTTCAGTTTTCCTATCCTCTTTGGGCAAACACTTTTATTCACATTTATGCAGCTATCTCTTAAGGTAGATTAGAGGTAGGAAAAGTGTCGTCAAGACACTAAACCCATGTTAATTTGTTTCTTGACCAAAAACATAATTCCAAAGACAAGATTGCTATAAATAATTATTTGAAACTTGTTGTGGTTTTTTTTCTTTTTTGTCAAATCTCCACCAAAACACAGCTGTGTAAAATATGCCTGGATGTTTTCCCAAGGATACCAAGTATTAATCCATTACAGCATCAAGAGGATCACGCTGTGTGAGTTATTCAAGCGTTTTCTGAAGGCGAATGAGATTCAGCAATTTGGTAAAGTATGTCACAGTGGAAGTGTATTGCAAAGCCCACACAAGGTAAATATACAGTGACTAGAAGGCAAATATTTCTTTTTTGTTGTAATACTATGTTATGCATGAAGGAGTTGACTTGTGAAAAGCCTTGTAATAAGTATTGGTGTCTGGAGGTGGAGTAGAAAGCAAAACTATTTGAGATACAGGAAGCTGAATTAATTCAAGAATATTTTTGCTTAGATGGGGAACAGATATAACTGTCAATGTGTAAATAACTCAGATATTCTTTCTTTTTTGTGTTAAGGTCAAAGCCTACATAAAATATGCTCAAAATTGCCTGAAAATTTAAAAATAATGCTAGGTTATTTTAAAATTTCAGCTTTTTGGTTTTTTGTTTTTTTGTTTTTCCCCAGAATCAATCCTTCTTCCATTTTCCTTCTTCTGCACATTCAGTTTATTCTTCAGTACAGTGAAAATCTTAAAACCATGAATTTGAATCAAAATAGAAACTGATTTAATAACATCATGGCATTAATTTTTAACATTAAAAAAAATAAAAGAGTTCTGAAACTTAACATGAGGCACTTTTTTCTTTCATATTTTTTCAATTCCTGGTAATAAACTCTGGTTTCCCAGCAATGTCATACTACTGCTTGAAGAGGAAGGAAAGGCAGAGACCATCCATGCGTGATGAACTTCGACCTCCATTCCTCATCCCCCTGAACTAACTGGGAGGAGAAGGTAAAGAAAATCTGGTATGAAATTGAGGAAGAAATTGGGAAGAAAGGCTTGGCAGAGGAGAAAGAATTTCAAGAGGTACTTTTATTTCTCACTACCCTGAACTGATTTTCTTGGTAATAAATTAAATTAATTTGCCCAAGTCAGGTTTTTTGCCCCTGATGGTAATTGGTGAGTTCTCTTTCTATTGTTGAGATAGATTGTCCCTGTCTCAACCCACGAGTATTTCATAAAATTTTCTCTCCCTTTCCAGTTGAGTGATGGAGTAATTTTGGTGTGTAACCAGCCAGGTCAAACCACCAAACTGATTCAGACTGTCATATGACTATTTTTTTTTTTTTTGTGTGTTAGGTTGATGTTTTTGAAGTGTGGTACCAAAATTTTCCATGTCCCTAGTTATTTTGACTACCCACCATACCATGTTTTCAGAGATAAATTTATCTGGTTACCTATCCATATCTGGCCCTAGATTTTCATGACACTATCCAAGCATTCAGGGATGCTAAAAATGTAATGTACTCTGTCTGTGTCTCTCCTAATGTAGTGAGATAATGGTTTATCTACCTTGATGAATGCTGGAACAGAGACTGTTTTCTATTATACTTGCAAGACTTCTGGTGATAGCAAGTGATGAATAATGAAACAGTCTTTCCTTCAGTAATGGCTTTATATAACAAAATCACTTGATAAAGCAAAGAAATTCAGAAGGTGATGGGAGCTCTTAGATTTAAAACTAAAGCTCCAGACATGAATATCTCAAGTACATAAATGCTTCATTGCTCTGACAGGGCAGAATGGCTAGCAATTGACTGCCTCGGTAGGATGCAGTATTGAAAGATGATTACATAAGCAGAAAGAGCCATTTGCAGGAAGTCTACACATTGTAATAACAGAATAAGGGGTTTTAACAAGACAGTTGCTGGAGTGTTAATAACAAAGATGAAAAGCTGGTGATTCTTTCAAGCATGCAAATCATTGAAAGTTTCACATATGTATAGAAGTCAGAGAACTGTCCAAGAGAAACCTATTCCAGATTTTTCTGTAGAATTAGGACTGCACTGAATTTTTAAATTGAAAATAATGCTTCAATTATGCTTCAAAAATCAAAAGATCCTAATGCTCTTGGAATATTTCTTTTGATGTGTTCTTTGTTCTTTTCTCTTCTATTTCATTCTGTGGAGAAAATAAGCGTTTTGAATGAAATTTTATGGAACTTCCAGAAAGCAAGTTTCAGCCTTGGAGTAAACCCTGATGAATGATTCAAACACAAATCCTATCTGATACCTGCATTTGAATTGCTAATAATAACAAAATTTGCTGCTCATGCTGGCACTGCTGTTGCTCACTCTGCTAGTCCAGATGTCTGTTACCCATCCTCCTGCATGCAAATAAAATTATCTCTTAGAAAGACTTTTTCATCTTGTTAAATTAACGTGGCTTTTAACATCCATGACCAATCTCATACTTTCCACAGCATAAACTCTGTGGAAGACAGTAGTTTTTATACTAGGAATGATTCTGATTTGTAACATGAAGGCAGATTTTGTCACTATCTGCTTTAACATAAAGTTACGTTGTGTTTTGTCTTCGTTTTGGAAACTTTTCAGTACTTCAAAATGTAACGACAAAGGCTGTGTGAATCAATGAGACACTTTAAAACCCTCTCTCCATCCCTACCCTGCTTATGTTGTAACACTCAGATTTGGAACCACCCTCAGCAATAGCATCATACTGCACTGCTGTGACTCTGCTTTTTAAGCTCTACCTGGTGTCCATTTATCTACCTAAGATTTCTCTGACAGTGTCTGCCATTATGTTACATGTGGATTGTTTGAAAAATAAATATTACAGAATTTGAATGGCTGAATGGAACACACATAGGGTGCTAGAGTTATAGTGCAGACAAATAACTTCAAAATTATTTGCTCCAGAAATCTCACAGAACATTATTACCATTAGTTTTGTTGAGCCAAGAAAAGACTCTCCTTTTTGTTAGTTTACTTGATAATGGACAAACTACTTTGATAATGGAAAAACAGTACAATAGAACTGTTACTCACCCAAGTCTTCACAGTCCATCAGTAGCATAGTCAAGGATATATTCTTTGTTCCATTGTCATTATTGAAAAACAAAACAGAACAAGAAAAATCTTAATTTTAAAGGGATTAATATTTCACTTCAGAATTTAGGATTTGTCCCCCTCTCTTTCAAACTATCAGAAAATGTAGTAGTTACAACATGGTGGGATATCTAAGTAGCTGTCTTTTCAAAAATTAAGAAACCTCTAGACTAAAAGATGGCTCTTATTCAGTGTCTCTTGACAGCAATGGAACATTATTGTAACTCTGAGAGCCCCCTCAGATAGAAAAGTTGTGCTGCTGCTTGCGATCAGGTACACTTCACACTCTTGAAACATTGGTGAGACACCAACACCTTCCACTGGGGTTATTTGGATGGACAACAAAATGGCCTTAATTTCTGCTTTTTGTCTAAAGATAGGTCTCCTGTCCCTCTCTGTGACTGATAGGTACATTTCCAGTACAAGGGCAAGATAGATAGCCATAAGAATTATTCCTAGTGAAGGAAATGAGGTAATATAATATTCTTCAGTAAAAGAGAAACAAAAAAGTCCTTCATTCCTGTGCACTGGCAACAAAGATGGACAAACTAAGATCAGCACTGGCTTATGATTTACATTTACTCAGTCATCCCTTAACTGTTAGAAGTAGTCTTGTAGTTTACTCTTCTTCAGAAAAAGATAGATGGATGCTTTGTTTTGATTTAGAGTCCTGTTGCTCAATTAGGAATCTCTTGCATCACTGCAGGGATTCTCAGTGCATGGCTGGTGTGATTACTGGAAAAGGGCTTGGCTATTGCAATGGATTGGACTCTGTAAAGTCTGAACAACTTTTGAGTATTGTACTTGAATTAGTGAGCTGGCTACAAGGAGAGTACATGAATCAGAAAACTTCAGAGATGACATTTGGTTCCCTTTTCTGCTTGTCAATCAGACCTCTTGAGGTGAGTTATAAAGTCCACCAAATATTTGACATCAACTCAAAATTGATACATGACACTGTCACTCACAAGAGCTCTGGGACAACATAAACTCCCCACAGCATAGCTAACCTCTGTAATAACACTTTTATCTGTTGCTTTCTAATGTACTAGCTCTAAAGACCACTGTCAAAAATGGAAATAATATCAGATAATGTTTCTAGGAGTTACATAGATGTAGGTTTCCTAGAAGTACCCAAGGGTTTAAATAGCTCTGCTGTATGACTAATCCATCCTACATAGTCTTACCCTACTCACATTTCTGGCTATTAAAAACATCATTTGATGGGACATCAGTTTATGTCCTTGTTGCTTTGAATCTTGTTAAATCCTAAGTTGGCAGCCTAGTTAACAGTCTATATGTGATTTTTCTTCTTTTCACAAAGAATATTTTACAGTAATTAACACATTTTACCCAGCTCAGCTCTGGTTACATTTTTTCTTTAGGAGAATTATTATTTTATTCACCCAGACCATGTTTCTTATCAAGCTACAAATAATATCTGGCATGTATGGGTCTGCTGATAGTTTTCTAAACACAGGAATGTTGTCAATATTTAGGGAACAGAGCCATTAGAAGGGTCATGTCCTGATTTTAGAACAGTGCATCACAGAACATCCTACTGCTGACACAAACAAGAGTTTTGGTTAGGGTAGCCTCTGAAGGGTGGTTTTGATTCAGATTCAGCTGTATTAGCAAAAGTATAACAATCCATGGTAAATTACTACTTTGGGAACTCAAAGTACATAAGCATCATAACCTTCTGCATCATAACATGCATCAGTAAGACGTTTTGAGAAGCAAGGGACAATATGTCCTGATGTTGTGCTTTCTCTACATATAACATGTAATAAAAGAAGCTTTCCTTTCTCCAGTGCCCAAAACTGACTCCCCATTTATCAAAGAACAAGTCCTGCAAAACAAACAATAGAATGTCAGAAAAGAGCTAGAAAACCTTACAATTCTTTACGTTTCTATTATCAAGCAGTCATTGTAAGAAATAAAAATCATCTATCACAAAAATATCTTTTATAAGCTCACTCAGCTGAAATGAGGTTACAGTTCATATTCAAGATGTTGATAGAACAGTCTAAATTTATCTACAGTGCCACTTCAAAAAGTAACTTTAAAGTGTTGGAATCAAGTGTTAGCATGGCTCATTGCTTCTGGGGAGACGATGGCCTGATGCAATGAAGCAAATGCAAAAACACCCGCTGACATTGTTAACGTTTGATAATTTACTAAGGACAGAAGAGCCCAACCTAAGTTTCTGTCTTGAAATAAGCCTTATTTAACATGAAGTGGGGAAAAAAAAAGTTTTTTATTAGGCATTTATGTGTCATATCCAATTAAGAGGAATTAGTCTTTCTTAAATTAAGAGCTTTTTGTTTACATGTCTATGAACTTAAACACAGTTAATTATCAACCTGGGCACTTATTTAGAAAAAGAGGTCAGGTGTCATCTCAAATTGCTTATTATGCTTTCTTTCCATGTAATTTAATAAAGAATGGGACAAAATTGAAAAATCTTAGACTACATTGCCAACTTAAATGATGAATACTTGTTTATATTTTCATCCAACTAAATTTCTGAAAACTGGCTTGATTGTGAAATACCCACTGCTTTGCAGCTTGTGACAGGATAAGAAGAAAACTACTTGCCTCATGACTTTTGAGGAGCAAAACAAAAGACAGACCTAGCTGCATAAACGTCAAATACGGTTCTAAGAATTGGTGATGTTGGACTCCTCTTTTATATGTGGCTGATTCCCAAGTTGCAGTTAAGGGATGGATTTGGAAAAAAAAAGTAAATAATTAGATTTTTTTAAAAAAAATATCATTGGAGTAAAAATACCTGCTGTATTAAGACCTTTTGCTGAAGGGTGTTTTTTTTATCCTTATGTGTTTCATGATCTGTGTTTCCTAAGTTCTTTGACTGGAGGTTTTCTATCATTACATACCCCTAATGTGGAGATCAAAGGTCAGATTGTCATCCATAAAGGTAGTAGATAAATTTTCTCAAGAACACCATGTTTTTTTCATGCTATGTCTGGCAGTGACTGGTGAGCTCAGCATCACGTGCTGGATGTACATATATTATGCAGATGATCTGCAGGTACACAGCATGTCCAACACCTGAAAGTTATTCTTCTCTTGTAGAGTGACTTTATGCTACATGCACTGTGAAATCAGATATACCAGAGCTGTTCTGCCCAAACCTTTGCAGTCCCCAGTAGGCTTGTAAAGCTGCACTGTGCAAATGTAGAATTCTCCTGTTTTGCAAATATGACACACATATGTGGTTCATAGGAATCCTTCAGAAAATTCTTCAGAAAATCCAGTCATTGAAGTTTTGACTAGTTTTACTGTCCATAATCATTGGACTGCCAAGGATATGAGTTTCCTGAGGAATGGTGTGTGTACACTTAAAATTTGAGATTAAATGTTTCTGTATGGAGAATAATATTTTTTCTTCCAGCTGTCTAAAACTTAACATTTTAATTTTTGTACTTGTTGTCTTCTATGAGAATATACTACTGCAACACTGCTAATGGACTTCAGTTCTGAAATTTAGTACACTTCTTTTCCAGTGTCCCTTCTATTTGAAGTAAGGACTGCCATTTAGGTCATATACTCTGGTATTTTTCTAATATGAACATTAACATGAGGTATTCAAACATTTTCAGTTAAGAGATAAATGTGTTTTGAATCTAGTTTCTTGGGCTGCTTCACTAAGAGGTTCCATTTACCTCCCTTCATAGGAAAAAAATATTTCTTTAAAACAAGCCCTTTCTGTTAAATGTCTATGGCAGTCTGCTTGGCAGCTGTAGACACAATTTGGGTCACTGTGTTGGAATTTGAGTGTATATGTGTATATTCTGTGCCACCTCTGACACTATTATGTCATGAATTGAATGCACAAGTGAATAGATGATGATGGTGATTTATTCTGATAAAAGAGACAGAATGACCTGAAGGTAATTCTTTACACTAAGGACACAATATATAATTAAGAGCATTTATGAGCTTAAGACCTTTTCCTACACTGCTTTCTGTATTTTCTCAAAACTCTACCCTTAATGACCTCTCTCTTAATTGAAAAAATGGAAAGTCCCCATAGATGTTGGTTAAACTAACTCACCAGTGCAGAAGACATGCAGACAGTATATAACAGAGAGAATGGAATTACTGTGAGTCTCAGCTGGTATAAATCAGTGTTGCTGTGATGATTTATGCCATCGGAGGAGATGGACCAATATTACTTTTACGTTTCATAAGGAACACCAAAATATAAATACAACTCAAAAATGCACCTTCTTGTTTAGAATTTTATAAAACTTAAATACAGCATGCCAAAGGAAATGAGGGCTGTAAACAAGTAAAACTAATGCAGTAAGAGAGATTTTCAAGGAGGTAGAGATAAGAGTACATTTCCTCAATTCATGTGTAGCCATTGACATTACCAGAGCTGATTAAGCAACTGTGGATTTGAGGCAAATGATCTTTAAAAGGTTCCTTTCGGAACAAACTCTATGATTCTACAGGTTGAGAAGATCAAGGATGGTAAGACCTATACCTGAATTTCAGAACAGATGTAGTTGTACAAATATAATTTCTATTCTCACTAAACATAGTATTTAATTTAGTTTCTTACTCACACCAGGAGTGAGCTGTTTTTAATAACCATATCTCTGATATTTTGAGGTTTTGATTCAATCAAATTTAGATTGCCCTAATATTATTCTAGGAATAATAATTGAAAAAAACCAGAGTAAAATGAAAATGAAACTGTTGCTTTCTTGAAAGCGAATAGTTAGAAGGAAACTTAAGCACAACATCAAGGGCATACATTTCTTCTCTGTGTCTAACACAAAGAGATTATAAATTTGTGAACAATTTTTAATTCATTAGGCAGGAAGAATTTTTACATTTAGGAAAGATACAGTTACAGTTCAGATTTCCTTCTTTTGCCTATTACAATTTATCACTGAACTTGGGTGAACTGTTTTGGGGTTAAAGAACTGAATGGAGTTCATTTAGGGCCACATTTGATGAAAGGCAGAAGATTGTGATCAAGAGCATATGGGTTTGGATTTGGAAGAGAGGTTGACATTTTTATGGAATAACGATGATTAGCAAAACTGGGTTCTCAAAATTGTCCATGAGCTGTTCTGCAGCTAAGACTTCTTGGTGTTCACAGATTTATAAGCTATGGACAGAAAAAAAGCAGAAACTTTCATCGCCAAAGTATCTTATTTCGAGAAATCTTTGCCATACACTTATAAAATGTGCACATGCCGTGAGTAGAAGTGAAATGGGTTTCTTAGTCATTTTTATTCTTCATGCTGTTCCTTGAAGAACCTGAAGGCTCTAGATGTCATTTATTTGGAAGAAGTAGTAACTGCAATAGCAAAAGAATATCTATAATTTAAACTCCTTGGGATTTGTTCTTGTTTGTTATCAAAATCTTAATGCCCATTTGTACTAGGAATTAAATACTTGTACCCCTAGGTCACATATTCTTGGAATGTATTTCTTTGAGTCTGGACCATTCCACTGTGTGAACCAAAGGCATGTGAAGAGAACTGTGAGATTTACTTTGAAAGTGCACTCCTGAGAACATTGTTAAAAGACACACTACCTCTTGAAATCTACCTATGCAGACACATGTTGCACTTACTGAAAGAGAGAAATATGAGTTATAACTCAGAGGAAAGGTGGCAATAAAACTGTGATGACTAGCATGAAAGGAAAACATATCGCAGTATTATAGTTTGTAATCTAATGAGAGTATGGTAAAGAGGTTGTACATCAGAAAAAAATTTGATCTGTTTACTTTTAAAATAAATTTAAAAGTGCAAATACACACAGATGCATATATATAATGTAACCCCTTCATTATCAGAGAAATACTTTGGCTCAGATTCCTTCACTGCATAGACTGGGAAGACTTTCCTCTTTGGGTACATCCTTCATGCAATTTCTTTCTTCCCACTCTTTTCTACACAGTATCTGCCATACAATCATTTTACTGTGTGCTCATTAGTTTCCAAGCTACATTACTGCAATTTCTTTCAGATCAAGATGTTTCTTTCGATTCAAAGTAATTCAGCATCTGGATCTGAAATATTCTCCAATCCATATCTGCTCATTATATTCTTAAATACTCTAAACTATCAAAATCCATACTAGGAGAATTGCAGGGGGGGTGATAAGGTGGGGTTTTTTGCAGGGAGTGGGGTGGTGTGGTGATAAGTGACTTTTTAAACGTTTTCAACACATTCCAAGAATAAGGTTTTGGGTGTTTATCACTGTTCTACTCAGTTCTCAGGAGAATGTGCTGGTATTGGCTTTAACAAGCAGTGTCTGAGTTTTTGATAATTTGAACATATTTCTGAGTTCATGACAAAATTCCATATAAGCCTCTCTCTTCACTCTGCTTTCCTCTTATCCCACTTCCAAAGGATAATCTTATAGAAGAACCTTAGGGGCTGAATCATTGTTCAGCATGTAAAACAGAAAGCAGAGCACTGAAGATAATGAATGTATATTTAGACAGGATATGCCAGTTCAAAAGGTCTCAGTTCTTTATGCCAGCTTCCCACACATTGTCATACAGTGATATGCAGCTGGTTTTTGGCTGATTTCATTCACCATCTTTAGTATTACTGTGGTGATACCATGTCAATTGCAATATTTATTTAATACCACTACTTATTGGCTGTAATATTTTTTTAATCATTGTAAAAACTAAAGTATTTTACAGTAATTTTCACAGGAATTCTGAAATTCTCCAATTTGAAATGCTGAACACATCTAAGAGGGATGTTTAATGTTACCGTCTAAATGAGAGTTCAACCATGTAGCATCACCAGTTTGGTCATTCTCTTTGAACATTACATCTGCATTTACAAGGAAATATCTGAGCCTTTTCCAAAATATCTCACTATTCTAGCATTCTAATTTTTTCACCAACACTCTGCAATATTGACATTGACACCTGGCAGGAAAAGGGAGATGAAACACACAGAGGAAATTCTATATTTATGCTCGTGATTCTGAAGAACCAAAATGTGCTTTCATTTTGTATGATCACTTTTCTTTGGCAAATCATTAAAAGTTGTGGAGGATCACAGGAAAAGATGGTCTTTAGCAGCCTGAAGTCTGGTGTAATGTTTACAATGTCTGAGTTGGATACTGGAGACCAGGATTTTTACAATTATTTAGCTGTATCCCTTGTACTTGATGTATTTTTCCTTCCATTGCCCTAACTAGGTAATAAAGTGCTATTGTACACATTTTAAAAGCAAGAGGCAAAGGGGCAGTGTGTACAAAGGATTTAGGTACTCAAGGTGTGATGTATCAGTGCTCTTTCTATAGCCAGTTTCCAACAATCTAGTTGATCTACCTACAGAACCAGTCTTTCTTTACACAGTAAGAAAAAGGGAGAAATATTATATGCTAAATATTAAAGAATAAAATTCCTTACAACCCAGTTTGTTGCAAAGATTTTGCAACATATGTTACTTTATAAACAGTTCTTCCTCTTTCCTGCTTACTGCCTTTTTCATCCTTGTACCTGAATCTTGACAGTTTAGGTTTTGTGCTTTAGACCGATCCTAACTGCACTAAACAATACAATCAATCCTCCTTATCATTTCTGGAAGCTAAAGAGACTGAGAATATGGACAATGAGCAGAGTCACAGGAAAACAATAAAATCAGCTTCAGTGCAAAGGTTGTAATGACAGTGATGCCTTCCCTATCTGTCATTGCAGTGCATCCACGTCATTTGCTTATCAAACAATAGATAATGCCTTTCACACCCCCCACAAATGAGTACAGTTTTAAGCCAGCTTGCCACTACCCATTATTTATTTCCCTGATATTCAGTAACCGTGTTCACTCACCCTTACTATTAAATGTAATGTTGTGCATGGGGGTCAAAGCTGGTGCACATTGTATGTCAGCAGACTGGAGTTCAAAAATGGCTCTGCCACCTCAGCAGAACTTGAGCATGGCATTGCCATTTGTTTTCTTTACCTTAATTTGCTAATCTAATGGGTGAAAAATTGTTGCATAAGTGAAAAGTAGCATTATTTGTTATCTGTGATACTGGGACAAGACATGTGTCCAAAGAATTTACATCCCTTGAGTTAAAAATTGCTACGTATGTATAGAGTTGTAGTGGCTTTCTACCAAGTACCACTTCAAGGACGCCAAAGTTCAAGAGCACACACTCAGAACTTTCTGTATGCATACAGGGTAAGTGAAAGAAAAACAGTTAATTAAAAAGAGTAAACAGTTTTTAAATTCACTTTGTATCACTCCTATAGTTCTGATACTCGTGATGCATTAATGATGTTAAGTGAACAGAAATTTCCATAAAATTGAAATATATAAGTCACAAATCTTCCTCCTTTGGTATCTCAAACTGGACATCAAATTTTGATCAAATCTTAAAAAGACAGATGGACTAGGAATGCAGCTCCTAGGTGAAAGAATATTAAAAATATAAGAAAATGCATACACATACATAAGCAGTAAATTTAAAGTATTATGTATTACTATATTTTTATGGAAAATTAATTTCAAATATTCATTTGCAACCTATGCCAACAGATTGCAAAAATATGTTTTGTGACATGTATATGCATTTATAGACTTCTTATTTTGAATGCCAATTCAAAACATTTATGGAATGATTTACAATCAGCTTTTGGAGTGAAACTTGTTCTGAGACAATACGTATTCAGAAAAGAAGATGGGAAATGAATAGATTATTTACATTTATTTTTTTTCCCCAGCCTAGTCTTATAAAATTGTAACCGCCCTAATGGCATTTAACAGGACAGTACCTTCTCATGGCCTGTGAATATCACTTTATGTTTCACTTCCTTCCAATCAGCCTTGAAGAAACTGTTAGGAATGCCTCTCTCTAAAAAAACCCAAATTCTCTCTTTTTCTAAGGATGATTTATTACCTGCTCTCAGATAGACCTAAAGAAGAGCTATATTATTTCTATATATTTAACAGCCTGACCTCTTCAAGTTAAAGTCAGAGGTACTGGCATAAATTCTTGACAGCATAGTGAAGAAAAGATACCAACACTCCAGAGGCAACATTGCATGTACGTACTTTCCAGTACCATGCACAAACATGTGAGGAATGTATAGAAAAAAAAAAGATTTTTCTATTTATCTTAAAGGAACACAGCAGTCTGGCTTTTGCTTTTGAAAATGAATGATGCTAAGATCTTAAAAGACAGGAATGTGAGAAAATCTTCATCAAAGGGAGACAAACCTTGCTTGTTTGCAATATTCAAAGATGTGAAGAAAATAAAAAGAATACCGTTTAACACGGCCAAGAAAGAGCAAAATGATTCTGCATGTAGTTTTAAAACAGACATAAAAATGAACATCTTTAAAAAAGGGGGGAAATCCTAGCAATAACATATTCTCTTTGCTAACAATCACACTGTAAAGAAGGAATGTTATTTTTTTTTTCCTTTCAATAGCAGGAAAGCCCTAATTTCATCTACACTGAAAATATGGCCAGACCACAAGTATTTGAAAGCAAGGGAGCACCTGCAAGTCAAGCAAGAATGAAATGGAGACTGCCAAAGGCTGTAATTTTCTTTCCTTGGCTCTTTGCAGTGAAATGCATCAGGGGTATTATCAGATCATTCACTGACATGAAAAAGAGGTACTCACAGATTTCCCTGTCACAAACATAGTTCCTGATCTGAAATCCACTGTGGCCAAGAGAAAGATTATCACATACTTTAGTATCAAACTATTTGAGGTATAAAATATTGTTAAACTTAGTACAGTAGATTCAGTATATTCAATCAAAAAATTAAAACTCTTATATTTACACAAATAAACATAAATTTATGTAAATTTTGATGTATTTTCACCTACCTATTCTATTTCATGGCAAGTTTTAAGCACTACTTTTTTTCTAATTTAATACCTTTAGACTTATTATCAAAATTACTACTGTCAGGAAGTTAATATTTTATAATGTAAAACACCAACTGCTTTGCACTTTAAATTTCTGCTATTTTTTCTTTCTAAAATTGCAATCATTTAGAAATTTTTACATTCAGTGTGACAATAAAAATTTAATATATTTTCCAGTTGGAAATTTAAGTGATAACTGTGGGTTTTAATGACTTCTGTTGATTTGGATAAAACAACAGACTGGTCAATCTGCCTCTGTTTTATCATTGCTGAAAATACTCTGTCCAGGTTTAATTATGTTGACTTGCTAAGGCTATATTTATAGCAGTACAACTGCAATATTTCTGTTTGTCTCTATAGCTGAATAAATTAAACACAGGGAAAGTTGTTTTTCTGCTACTGCTATGCATAGTCAAAATTTATGCTACATGTGGCTCAATTTTCAACCTGCTTAACACTACATATGGGATACAAGCACATGATTTACTCATGCTGGGAGATTCCATCCAAACAGTTATGAGTGCCCATGAACTTTCCAGTAAATTCCTTAAATTAGACACTTAAACATGTTGTAGACCTTCAACTCTTTCTCACTTTGTACTTATAAGTTTGGAGGAGCCTTATATTAAATTTCTTATGTAGTGACATATTCAATAATATATTTTTTTGTCTTTATAAATATTCCTGGAATTTGGGAAAATTAATTATACAAATTGGGCTAGAAAGAGGAAATAAAGTGGGTATCAAGAAAGCCACTTTAGCCCGAAAAACCTGGTCTTGCTAGATGTCTGCTACAGTTACTGTAGGGAAAAATGTCCTGTGCTTGGAAGAATAGTCAAAATATTTGAGTTCATATTGTAAAACATCTTGTGAAATAGCCTCTCTGTTTCTGTTTAAAATGAAAGGAGTTAGCATTCCATAGCTACAGCTGACCTTCCTAAATGCCCAAATCCTCTTTTAGCTATTTTGCCAGGATGATACATTGGGAAACAAAGACACAAATCACCTTCAACAATCATATTTCCTCTCCAGAAGTTAATTTGAAAAACCGTTCTAAAAATCAGAATTCATATGTTCTACGTATTTTTTTTAATCTATGTTCAGAAAGAAAATATCTTTAAACTTTGCTCAGTTTTCATCTGTATGAGTAGCTACATGCCCAAATGGGGAGATCACATATCACGATCACAAATCAAGTAGCCGAAAAACCTTACATTAAAAAGCATTCTCTAATATTATTATCTTACACACACACACACACCCCTGAAATTATGTTTCATTGAGCTCAATAGTCGATTACTTTTGAAAGTTGGTCCAAGAATTTGAAGTCACAACTTGGGCATTACTGTGTCACACACCCTGAGGATGAGAAATTTAGACGTCTCAAAAAAACTCTGGCACGTGTTCCAGATAGCCACACCTAAATGGGATTATGTGGATACTCACCAAAACTGTGACAGGAGCTCATCTTGGGGTGAAACCTGATTGCTATACCCTGTATAATCAGTACACCTGATTCTCACACCAAATATTTTGTGCAAGTTTTCTGACTTGGATTTGCTTATAACAGTAATGAATAGAATGCATTAATAATAAAATCCAGGCTGCTGTGGTATTTATTCCCAGCAAGAAAGGCACAGTTTGCTAGCAAGGCCCAATCTGACAGTGCTGAGAGAAAACTATTAATTTGGAAACATGTCACAGACCCTTTTTAGCCCCAAAAATTATTTAATTTTCTTATGTACTTCAGCCTAGAAAGCATTCAAAAGGGAAAAATAACACTATGCACATACAGAAACACGCTCATGTGCACACCCCATACACACACAAACAGACTGGAGTTCCATCAAAGACATAAAGTGCAAACTAACTAAATAGGAAAAATTGAAAATGTTTTAATGTAAACTTCAGAAGGGTAAACTTGATAGTCTTGGTGAGATAGAAAAATAGTTGAAAGTTTACAATACCAAACATCATTAGGAAAAAGCTTTGTTATTCTAGTAATGCAATTGAAGAAGAATATACTGGGAAAACACATGACAGATAAGGAAGGTGACAGCTTTTGCCAGTTATTTGTTATTTACCTTTGCCAGAAGTGTGATTAATCTCAGCCCTTCTATTACTACATCTACACTGATACAGTTTTGCAGTTTAGAAAGCTGAAAATCTGGAAGAACTGACTGCAGGAATTTATGAGGTATTTTATTTCTCAGAGTAATTAGTGCTCTTGGAGAAACTAATCTTTAGTGACTCCCATGTGGAGTGGTCTTTTTAAGCTGAAATTGTGCCTTCATTGATATTCTAGGAACACAGAAAATTTATCTATTTACTTATTTACTCTGGACAAAATTACTTTTTTGTTGCTGTTAATTTTCATGGCCTACTGAAGGCTTCTCTAATGGAGGAAAAGTTATGTGTGTCAGGGGATCTTTCAGCAGTATCATCATTTTTTTGTCCATTAGGGCTGACTGATGATGGGTTTCTTCACTGCAACACAGAATTTCTTTCCCCTTTTTTGTTTTTCTGAGTGTCTGCTGACATAGAAACAGACTTATGTGAAAAATAGGCGCTGTTATGTGTTCATGTGGCTTTCAGTCATGACCATATTCCTCATGTGCAGCTACAGAGATGCAGATGGGTGCTGTGCAGGCTGCAGCAAGGGGCACAGGCCATCCTGCTCATTTCAGCAAGTACCTGCTCAGCAGCAGTGTGATCATTGTCAACTGCATTATTGGCATTTTCTTAAGGGGAGTTTTTAATTTGTACCACTAAAACTTTCTCATCGAGTTTTAGGGCAATGCCTGAAATAACATTCCTAACTGTTAAGGATTAATTTCATTTTGTAATGAAGAGATTTAACACTGGCATTACAAAGAGTGTTAAAACAGCATGAGAATTACATACACAAATATAATCTCTTTGCTGAATAATTTGGTGATTATTGCAATAAAAGAGCACCTTATATCCTAGCATCCACATTTTATATCCTATACTGCGTTCCTAGGTCACGTTGCAGTTTCCTAATGTTCCTGCTGTGAGAGTTTTGACACTGAGAAGTGATGTGTAGGAAGTGTGTGTGTCAGAGAGACACCCTTTGAGATGCTCTTTATTTGAAACCAGCCTGCCTTGTCGTGTGTTGTCTATAGACCCATGCTGTTTTGAAGAGGCAAGCAAAGAATCTTTGTTATCTGTCTACTGTTCTACTTCATGACTGTGCTTTAGATGAAACTGCAGCTGTGTTAAGAAGATTACATCTGTGCTGAATTCAGTTCTGTCATCTAAGAGTTCACAGAATGAATGATGCTGATAAATTTCATAGGCCTGGGAAGCTATTTCTCAGGTTATCAGCTTTCTTATAATCTGAATTTTATGAAAATCACACAAATCTCTCTTGTGATAACCCAGTCTGTCTTGTCCCATTGCCTGAAGTGCAAGTGTATCTAGATAATTATCTGATACACAGACCAGTGGGAGGTTCTGTTAGCTGAACTGGGACTTGCTGAAAATGTGCAGAAACAGAGCTTATTGAAAATCAACCACTAATTTACCAAGAAATATGATTTATTCCAGCAATTAATGGTGTTTTCAGAATTTTCATCCAATTCCATGTTTTGTCTGATCAGAACAGGTGATGGCAAGAGCATAAAGAAGGTTCAGAAGATGCTATCTACTGTTTTTCAAGGGCTAATTGCTATCTACAGGAGAGTTTTTTGGCTGGGACATAGGCATTGTAATGTAACCCTGAGTGGGTTCATGATGTTCCTCCAAAGTTTACCACTGCAGAAGTAGAATATATTCATTGCATGTAGAAAAAGCTTAAGGCCTTGCCCTATTAAGGTCATCCCTTTTCCAATATGTTAAAAATGCTGTCATCAGAGATTTTTCACAGTGTTTGACTCTAGTATCTAACCAACATACGCACATATTGATATATACAGATATATGTGTTTGAATCCAACCATAGTTTTGCAGACTGAAGAAGCAGTAGCAGGCCATGGGGACTAGGTGAAATGTTTGAAGCACAATTTTCTTCTCTCTTCTCTAGGCAGGTGTGAGTCATGACACAAACTGGTATAAATTACCCTCCCATGAGAATCGAATGTCGTGCTTTTTATCCTCGGGTGGTATAAACAGCATAAATCAATATAGTAGTGCCAATTTACATAAATTTCTACACAGAATTTGGCTAAATGACAACTCATAAGGATATGATAACATTCTGAAAGTATTTGAAGTCCATAAACACTAAGCAGGGGAACAAATGATTTAGGGTGGCATAAGGAGATGTAATTAGGAGCAATGGGAGGAAATTAAGGGAGGAAAAAATTAGGCTGAATATCAGAAACAATTTTCTGACAGTGAGATGTATTAGACTGTGGAAAATAAGTCTCCCAATGGACATTCCATTGCTCAAGATGTTTAGACTGGACAAAGTACTAATGCATATCCAACGGGGACTAATTTTGCAATGTATGGTGTGTAGACGAGAAACCAGAGACATTTAATGGGGTAAAAAGAATTCTGTGCTAAGAAAAACAAATAAGTCTTTTTTTAAAAATCACTTTCAAGAAATGTAGTAATATTTCTGGATATTTTACATATGTGCATTTATACACGGAAACATTATTTTTCTTTTTTTTTGTCTGAAAATTAAAGTTTTTTTAAAAGTATAACTTCAGTTTAATGGAAAATTCCATAAAGGCAAATTTCTTGTCCTCTGCTATTATCAAATTCAGAATTTCTAATATTTAATATTTATTTTAACACAGAAAAAATCCCACTCAATTTGTTTTTTCATACAAAAATTTCTTTTTTTGGTGTGTTTTGCAGAACTGGATATACTTCTGGAATTGCATAAGTATTTTTATAGAGGTTGACTGTGGTATAATATTTATTATGCAAATAGTAAGAAAAATGTTCTCGAAGCAGTAAAATATTTAATTTTAATAATTTTACAATAAATGGCTAAGGTAAATTATTGGTTTTTCTGTATCTAGCTGGACTTTAATCACTGAAAGAAGCATTTCCAAACTAAGGTTTGCAAAACTGACAACAGAAACACACTTTGAAACCCTATATCTTTATGGTTTTTAGAGAAATCAGAGATAAATATTGGGATATAGATCATTTTACCTTGGATTGATGTCATCTAAGATTGTGCTGTCAAAATTTTAGGTCACACGTGATTCCATGAAATGCAAATGTGAGTATGCTCTGGAGTCTCAGAGAGTGTTTGTGGCTGCTGAGTATCTAGAGGGCAAACTACAAAAGAAAAATATGCAAAACAGCTACATCTAACAAAGAAATCGGTGAGATGTCAGCAAGCAAACAGCTCCAGAACCCACATACACAGCTCAGTTTACTGAGCACTGCATTGATGCAAGTGGCAGAAGAGAGGCAGATTCATAGATTGAGCTCCCCAAAGAGAAATGAAACTACCTGAGTCAGATAGTTATAAAACTCTAAAATAATAACAATGACGACAGCAATAATAATTATAATAGCAAAAATAGTAATAGTAATAGTAGTAATAATAGTAATAGCAATAGTAATAGCAATAATAGCAATAGCAATAATAGCAATAATAGCAATAATAACAGTAACAGTAACAGTAACAGTAACAGTAACAGTAACAGTAACAGTAACAGTAACAGTAACAGTAAGTTTTGGAATTACTTTGATAACAACTATCATGTGTGGAGCATGTATGGCCCCCAGCACTTCATAAGTTGTCAGCTACTTGTTTTTTATTATCTACCTGTTTCCTCACCTATTTCCTTGACAAATTCCATTAAACATATTCAGATGCTTAATATAGCTGAAAGTTATAAATTTTCTTATCCTCTTTTTTCAGTAATCCTCCAAACCTAAAGTAGACATGCCATAACTGACATGACAGTTCAAAGGGAAGTACAGAGAACACAGAGACTTTTTAGCCATTTGTTCTGTGTACTCCTGCTTCAGTTTTTCTGCAAAGAAAAATGTCCAGGGAAAATTGCATCATGGCCAGATGACCCATCACTATTTTGGAAAACACTTCCGCTATTGTCAAGAAAAACATCACTTCACCAGGACTTGTGTGAGAAATATAATCCCAAGCACCTCTTAAAAAAAAAAAAAAAAAAAGCAAAAAGAAATGCCTGTTGCAGTTTTGAATTACAAGAGATAAATAGCTCCAACATGCTAAAACTGCAGTATAGTCAAAAGCATGTTTTACAGTATAAAACGATCAGTTCACACTGTCACAGTCCCAATTTCACCAAAATTCACTATTACTCAAGTTGAAAATATCTTCATAACTCTAGGAAATGTGCATTTGGGAATTTGCATAGCTATCTATCTGTCTAAATCCTTGAAGTTCAGAAGCAACAACCACTAACTTCCAAAGGAAATGAAATCGATGTTTCACAGTTTTAAACTGCATTCAGATATCATTGTGGAGTGTTTACATATTGTGGTTTTTGACTTTAAATGTTCAAGTTGTCATTACTTTGCAGTAGTGATGTGCCTCAAGTATTGTAATTGTGCCTCAATTACATAAGGATTCCAGTTTTATACCATGGGAATAGACACTCTTGGTTATATTAACATTAATTCTAAAGTGATGTCAAGTTCAAGTTTATATCTTGCAGTCTTTATTTAGGTTAGTCAAAATATGCTGAGAAAGAGAGAATCACACCAATGCATTTCTTTTATTATTTTTAACACTATTTAAGGTTGAAAGCTCTTTGATTTTTTTACAGTACAATTGCTTTCCTAAGTAGAAACACTATTTATTTACCTTCAGAGGACACTCAATGTACAGTGGATTAAATATACTGGATTTAATTGGAAGATAGAGAAACGTGTTGTTTACTAGTGCATCATATCATAAGTCATCATGTCTTACAGGTGTTAAAGTTTTCTCTAGGTTCTATTGTTTCAGAAAAAAATTAATTATTTTACTCTCTTTAGAGCTTACTATGTGTCAACAAAAGAGTAAAAAAATTAAATATATTTCTTGTATAAGTGTGTGATAAAGAAATATTTATTCTGTCTGTGCATCCAACTGTGATATGGCTAAAAGTGGTTTTCACAAACCACGTGACTTGTTTTTAACTCTTTTTGCTGGGAATTTTATGTTAAAAAGACCACAGTCCTTTGGAGATATCAGTTTGTTTACACAGACGCTTCTCAAAATTTGACTTCTGAGTATCATGTTTGTTTCTCTTCCTTTGCTGAAGTTACCTTAGAGAATTAAGACAACTTTGAAAACAAACCTTTTTTATAACAATAAGGTATACTTTTAAACAGGGTTATTTATAATAGTAATAATAATAATAATAATAATAATAATAATAATAATAATAATAATAATAATAATAATAATAATAATAATAATAATAATAATAAATAAGAAGAAACTTATTCCCATGCTAAATTTTAACATTTTATTTTAAGAAAATCGGTGCTTATAATTTACTAATTAAAGCACTTCAAAGCAGATTGAAATCATATAAGTGCTATCTTTTGATTTGATTGCTGTAAGTATATAACATAAACATTTGACAGGCTCACGAGAAAGGCTTGAATGACAGCTAATAAATGGGAATAACCCATTAACTAATAATGGGGATAACCCATTTGTATGATAACAAATAACCCATAGTATGATATCATCATACAAGTATCATCATATAAATAACCTATAGCACGATATCATCATGGTTGATGCAATGAGACCTGATTAAGCAAAAGCAGATTTGTGATTGTCTTTGCTCGAGAGGAGATTGATACCCATTCTTTAATTTTATTCCTGATCTTGGCCAGATGTCTCAGAATTTAGGAGCTCTGTTTAAAGAAGAGGGGATGTAACTGAAGAACGCTTTTAGGTGACAGCACATAATGCCTTTAAAGCAGGTAAGACTCCCTTAACCTTGATAGCCATAGGCTGATGATGACTTTCTGTTATCCTAAGAGGGCTCTCATAGGCATATGTGTCATTATTTCACCAAGGACTGGTGTGTTCCATTGATTTCCATTTTTATAGCTGGACCGCCTGATCATACTCCAAAACATGCTCACTTTAGAAACGAAGTGGACAAAATTTCTTCACCCTGAAAAAATGTGTTCTTAACTTAAACATGCTTGCCTCAGATCATTTAAAGTTAATATACCAGTAAAGACAGAAATTTTAATTGCTCCAGCTGAGCTATGGGCTCTCTTTGAACCAAAACTAGTGGAGCAAGTAAGCTGCCTTGCAGACATCCATCACGTTGCATACTGTCGTTTGTTGTACAGAGTCATTGCAGGTGTTGGAAAGTTTCAAGGGATTAACCCAATCAGAGATTGAGATAACTTGTCTGACTGCTGCATTAGACTGATTTTATTTACTTGGGTTAGTGAAGCTGAGTTAGAAAAACACTCTTTTTCCTACAGACATGCCCTTTCTCTGTTTTCCTAAGTGAAGTATTTTCAAAGGTTTCTCGAGTTCAGAAAAGAGTTTGAATGTGAAAACAACAAAATCTTTTAAACACTGTGAAAAATAAAGCCCTGCAGCTGCTGCAGTGCAGGATGTTCAGAATCTAATGAGTCTGAATAAGTTAGTTCTTGAAAAGCTGCAGTCTAACACTCAGCTTTTCAGGCCCATTTAGTGACAGACATTTTGGCAGGACTTGACTGTCCTGACAGCAAAGGGTTTGCCTCAATAACCAATTAATCATGGAAATCTTTGGATTTTTCCCTTTTCCTTTTTTTTTTTTTTTTTTAATTTTTAGAATTCTAAGAAGAACCTTCCAGAGCATAAAAAATTATTATAGATGCCATAAATGACTGGACTTCTTAGGAAATGTATAATAAACATAATATAATGTCAATTTAGTACTTAAAACATCTCATTAACATGCTGCAATTGTTCAAGGGTTTGCAATCTCTTTATGTTGAGACAGTATTAATAGGAAAGGTGTTGCCTAAATGTACCATGAATTTTATAATTTCAAAGAACACAACACAAAATAACTAAAGAATTCATAAACACTTTGAAGTGAATAATACCATTCTAATACTAAATCTCTCATTTCTACTACAGTTGTATTAGGACTCTGCACGTTTTTGAGCTGACATAAAATTCTCTATAGACTTTATCTGTTCAGGAGAATTTCTATCCAGGGTTTTTTGGTTGTTTCTTCCCTTTCCCTTTCCCTTTCCCTTTCCCTTTCCCTTTCCCTTTCCCTTTCCCTTTCCCTTTCCCTTTCCCTTTCCCATCTCCCTTTGACACTTAATCTGAAAAACCTGAGCCCAGTGTGGTGTCATCCTTCTGAATTTCCAGCCAGAAACTGTAAGAATAGTTTTAGAAGGCATGACTTTCTAAGATCCTGCCACTCAAAATGCCAGAAAATCTTTAATAACATAGTCAGAGAATCTGGCATCTTTCCAATGTACTATAGAACTCAAGACTTTAAAGAGGGAAACTACCATTTTGCAGCTATAAGAGATCTGACACTATAAGTTTTCCTTGTCTACTGGGAAATTCCTGTAAATGTTTTTTTCTTTTACATAATTACATGCTGCTGACAAGGTGGTGGCAGTTACAAATGCTGTAGTAACCCACTGCATTACCCTGGGGAATACAAGAAATTTCTATTTGAAGAGCACACACTCCTGAAAAAATAAAATGTCTACCCCTGAGGTTTGAAATGGTTTTATCTGCCACAACATGGCAGGTTGCTTCCCCCAAGGGCACACACAGCCTGCGGGCTGCTGTTGTCAGCTCAGTGGAATCTGCTAACACAGGGATCCAGGGGAGCAGTCTGGCTTGTGCCTGGTCGAATTCACTGACAGCACTAGACTTGGTTAGCATACCCAGCTTGGATGCCATGCCTTTCCAAATTACAGTGGATATTGAGCTATGCTTTCCTTAAACAACTTCTCCTTTTTTCTCTTTCCACGTAACAGATTTACTGCAGAGACCTAGTTTTTTTTAATTTCTTCTCATAGTTATTCCCTTATTTATCTTTCTTCTGGAGATATCTGAGACTTACATCATGAATTATTAACCTTAATGCTTTTTTCCTCTGGAGCTCTTGTTAGGTTTTGTACCTTTTAAAAACCAACACAGAGTGAGAAACTGTCATATTTGTTTTCCCAAGGATTCTCCTTTAAAGATAGCAAGAGATACTTTTATATCTTTCCTTTTCTTTTTTGCTGAACTGGAGTAAATTTGATGGCAGCAGTGAGGAAGGTGAGTGAGTTAATGAAGTTTATTTCTGGGTTACTAGGAGAGTTAAATTATTACTTATTAATATTAATTCAGTGTGGATTTGAAACAACTCCACTCCATCACTCCTTCATAGCTAATGAAGGTTAATTATCATTAAAAAAATTAAATTCTTACATCCTACATAACTTTCAGAATGAATAATTCTTTACTGTTTATTGTTATTACAGCATAGGCTCATTCCACCTAAATTTACCACTTTTGTAACACATAAAAAATATGACACTGACTGCCTAGCGCTACTTCTTTGGAAAGAGAAGAGAAAACAGTGTTTTTAATTGCCCTTTAATGGCTAGGTGGTACTGAAGGCAATGCTTTGATTTCAATATCTTAAAAGTGAGGAACTAAAAAATGAGGCTCTAATATTCTTTGGTTACATTTATTTGCATTTCCCATTTTATAGACTAAATTTGTAAATGGAACATGATCATTACTGAGTCAATTTTGGTTATGTGAATTTTATATTGAGATTTATTTCAATAAAATTATCAAAGTTTAATATTAAGTTATTAAGAGACTTCAAAGTGGTTTAGACATGCATCCTTAGTTTTTAATATAATCAGGTTTTAATTTGGTTCAACAACAACCTAAAGGTTTATTTCCAATATGAAATATTTATCTGTATGGTCTCATTGTGTACTAGACCTGCAAAATAATCTGATTTTCCCCATAGGATTTTGTACTATGAGGCCTTGTTTACCTCTTGATCTATGGGTCTCTTTGATGCTCTTTTCAGGGTGCATGGTCCTTGGAGTGAATATTTTGTAAAAGTATGTTTCTGTTTTCTTCATCTTGCATTGAAGAGATGCTATAAATCCCAGCAGTTTCTAGGCTATATCAACTGCTTATAAATGAAAAATATGATATATTAGAAATACTAGTTAATCTTTCAGCTTCATTTGAATACCTGGTACAATGAAACCACTAAAATAAGCCTACAAAAAACTAAGTACAACCCCAAATATATTGTTCAAATTCTATATTCATTTAAAGATTAAATATGTGAAATATTTTTCTCTAGGTGTCTACCAGATTTGTGCAAATTGAACTGTGGAATCAAATGTATATTCCTTGTTATAAAGACAAGAGGTCTTAATTTTTTTTAGGCAAATTCAAGTACTGAAGATCTATACAAGTCTCTTCATTTTATACAAGACATTTAATCTCTTCTAATTAGTCTGCTATTCCCAGTAAATATGAATTTATCAGCCTCTATTTTTTACTCAAATTTCTTCCTTAATCACTGAAGGTAGATGATTACAGTCACAGGAACACAGGGCAAAGGTAAGTGCTGACTCCAGTGAGACTCACTGCATTAGAACTTGTAGCCCAGCACCACAGAGTCATTAAACTCATGCAGAAGTACTGGTAGAAATGTGCACGAAACATCTCTCACTTCTACAGCGTTATTTATTGCTTTATTTGTGGAATCAGCCTCCAGCATGCAGAGTTGCAGTGTAGAAGAGATTTTAATTCTGTCACGTTCTGCACAAATGCAAAACACTGTCATCCCAAACCAGGCAGATCAGAGGGAAGAAACACGGGAATGCTGGAAAGCAGAATGGCATTGGTTAGCATGAAACACAGCACTCTCCATGAAGCAGATCATCAATTTTTATTTCAGGCATCACAGTAACCAAAGTACTAAAGAAAAGATTTGAAGGAGAAGTAGCCTTTTTGGAGTATTTACACCATGAGAGATAGAACAAGATATATTCTATTGCTAGGTGTCCTGCTTTGACCTAGGAGTTGCCTGCCTAATCCAGTAGTTTTATCTTTTTATCTTTTACCTGTCTTTTAATGTTCTTTTGCACTTTTGATTGTGCTAAATAACTTTCTAACAGAAGACTGAGTAGTATTATACAATTTCATGATCAACATTTTCTACAATTAATTTATTTATATTAATATACTTATATTAATATATTTTGAATGTATTAATTTATATAAAGATATTTTGAAATGTATGAAGATTTCTTTTCTTTGATTTTTTTTTTAATTTTTTTTATTTTTTTAAACTACCATCAGAATCCATGTACAATGACCCCCCCAGAAATTATGGAGAGGAAAGCAAAAGCCAAAACTTCTACTGAGCCCTCTGGGTCATGGAGAGATATTTTTATTCATAAATTCAAATTCTAAAATTTTATTTTTTATCCTTAATTCATTTACAGGGAAATAAAATGTGAAACCTCACTAGATTCTTGAAGGTGAGGTCTACAGATCTGTAGATGAGATTGTTTGTTCAACACCATTACACAATTGACAATACTATGCATTTACTTAATAAGGGACAAGAAATTTAAACTGAATGCACAGCAACATTCTTTTCTTTTTTACCAAAGTAGGTGTCCATGGCTCTTTGAACCTTGAGCTTTCATAAATAACAATATCAGAAAGGCAGATATAATATGCAGTTCTTTGTGAGATTTCAGTTCTTACTGTTGTAAAGTTGAAAAAGAACAGTAAAAATACCATTTAAAAAGCTAACAAAATTCTAATGTTACAATAACTCCTCTTTGTTATCTCCCTTGTATGCATAAACAGAGAACCCTGCTTTTTGCTGTGTGGAAACAGAATTATCCTGTGAGGTCTTTAAAATACTGATGAAGCAGATGCTGCTATGTCTCCTCTCAGCAGTATCTCAAATCATATAAGCAGAATTTCATTGCAGTTGTTCAAAATTTAGAATTTTTGATCTTCTCTAGGTTCTGAGTCTCCATTAATAAAGTAGATAATGGGTGATCTAATAAAGACACAATGAGAAGCATCCAGTCATTTTGCACAACCTCAACTCTTGCTGTAAACTAAACCAAATATGATCCAAAATTATCTTGAAGTTAGTTATTTTGAAAGAATGCATTTAATTTTATTTTTTTTTAAGATTGCAGTTCAATTTGCAAATAGAACTAGAAATCCATGTAAAACAAGAATTATTTGGAACATGTTCCAAATTTGAATATTCTGAAAAAGTTGATGTGCAATCAAAACTGATAAAAATGTTTCCTCCCTCCCTTGTGGGGACCTTGTCACAATCTGCAGCTTCCTCATGTGGGTTAGGGTTGTGTCTTTATTTAATAATCAAATACACAATGACATTTACTCTGACACTCTGTAGAGTACTAAAGATATGGGTTTAGTTACGATTTTTTTCACAACGGTTTCAACACAGCAGACAACAAATTAGACAGTTACACCTGGCTATGTAGCTATGTAGAGCTACTTTTAATATGGAATTTTCATGGTTCCAAGGGACTGTAGATTTCACCTTACTCTAGAGTTAATCTTCTCCTTTTTTTTAAATTTTTTTTTTTTTTTTTTTTTTTTTTTTTTACCAAGTGGAAGAATCAAAATCTCATTGTAGGAGAATGAAGCTGCAGATCCCAAAGATTAAATTATAGCACTGTTTCATTTTATCTGAGGAACTTTTCTTATCCATGGTGATTGCTTTGTGCCGTAGAAATTCAATCACAATAAAAGGTAAAAACAGAATACAAATACATTAAAGCTCAATTCAGTATCTTAAGTGCAAGATGATCTTTCTCCTGTTGGGAGTCTTGATTTGATATTTAGTTTAAATTACTCTATTTGCACAGAGTAATACAGATATCACATTTCTGGAAAGATCTAGACTTGAATCTTTTTCTCTGAGAGTTTAATTAATTTGAAGGGAGCTGCATTAATTGGAAGTAGAAAACATTAATGATATCATATTAGTCAGAGCAGCAATTCATTATATCTTGACTTTCAAACCTTCTATCTGACCTAAATACAGTCCAGTTTCTCTCTGACTTCCAAAAATTGGTCTCAGAATCTTCATATCACACATATTCAGATATTTTTAAAATTAATTTTAATAAAGAATTTCACTGTCCCATAAGTATTCTAGTTATGCTTAAATATAAACATTAAATCCTTTTTGAAGGATGAGATACCAAGTTAGTGCTTGTTACCTTCTGGGAAAAAATGAGTATTTTCTTCAGAAATAGGCAACCTAATAATGTCAGAATCAGACAATTATAGCCTTTCATCCTGCTGTTTGCATTAATTTGGTTTAGTATCCTTAAACATACAGCTCAATCCACAGCTAAACATGCAATAAATATATCTGCACTGATGTATGGCAAAGTTAAAAATGAAAGAAAACAAAACAGATTTTCGGATGTATTCTTAATTGATAAGGTATCGGGACTTTATATTGATAAGATTTTGAGCTAGGCCTGATAAAGAGAATCTATATTGGATTAATCTCCTACACTCCCTGTGGCTCAGAATAGCCAAATCCTTTGTGTTGTTTGCATTCTCCCTTCAAATTATATATGTCATTGTAGATACTTCAGTTCACATCTTCTCTGCTGGTGCAAATTAGCATTGAAACTTCCAAGCAATGTTGTTTATATAAACTGAAGAACTGACATTAACTTTTAGTTCCTGAACTGAGCACAAATTTGACAACATATTTATTGTGCGCACAAACATGACAGTTAAAAAGGGAACATTTTGTTGCTTCCAGTGTTACACTGTATTTCTACAGTGCACAACTGAAAACAGAATTTTCTTTCATCTGAAGTTTAACTTCAATAAATTGTGAAGAAAAATCATAAATAGATCAAACTTCTGAGATATCGTCATGCATATGTTTTTAAAAATTACATGAAGTTTTGTTGAAAAACTACAGACACATATCTTTGAATATATATTTGACAATGAAATAATATGGTTTTGGTAGGTTTTTCATTAGCTGTAGTAGTCCTGTTTCATAGATAAAACATATGAATAGGGTAATCACATAGCTTTTAATTGCACTGATATCTTGATGATGAGTTCCCAGCAATGAGCACTTTCTCCTTGTTTTACCTTTTCTTTTGCGGGTTGGAGAAAAGTAATAATTAACAATGATTCATTTAATCAGGGAACTCTGATTAAATTCTTCAATGTTGTAGTGTCCTTCAGGTTTAAATGAATTATTGGATTTATGGCAAAGAAATTATGTCCACACTAACTTATGTTATTTATGTTGTTTAGTCCATTACACATTTAGAGACAAACGGCAATCAAAAGAAAATAAATAAGCAATGAAACAAACTTTATTTGAGATTCATATTAAAAAAAAAAAATCCTTAATTACAGAAATAGCTGTAATTTGTAGTAATTCACAGCTGTACAACTAAGAATATGGGTTATTTCAGGTCTTATTATTTCTAGCTTTTATTAAGACAGCACCTAGAGGCCAATAAACAATGAAACTTGATTATGATAGACAAGAGAAGATAATTTCCTTTCATAGAGTATTGATCACAAATTAACATTAAGTGCTCAGAATGTGGGACATCCTTAATATAACCAAGATAAAAAATGGCAGAAATAAAGGAATCTCCCAATTTTATTTTTTTTTTTTTTTTTTTAAGACATACTTGTTAATGAATGCTAAAATCCAGGGAGAAAGCAGGGAAGGTAAAGAGCAGGGTTGTAGGTATGTAATAGATAAAAAAGAAGTATGGAGAGGAAACAAACAGGTTGTAGATGAAGAGTTTCCAGGAAGCACACCCAAGCCCTGATCAGCAAATGCCTTTCATTACTGCAGGAACAGGGAGGTCTCTGAGCACCCAGGCAGCACTAGAATTGCTCCTGGTGCAGGAACTCCTCACCAGGCCTATGAGCAGCCTGCCCCAACATCCACAGCTGTAAAAGACAGTCATGAAAACTGACACCGATGCAATGTGATATCACAGGCATATTTGTGGCTTTAGAAAGAACCATGTTGTATAAATGAATAACATTTTCATTTATTTCTTCTCTAGTTTATTATGTTGGGCAGGCGATTTCAGTTTTGGTTTATTTTTTCCTTTGACTTTTTTATGCATCAGAGCTACTTTTTGATAGAACTGTGCTAAGGAGATTTCTGTATATATTGCTATAGTGATAAGTGAGAGAGAAAGTACTTGTTTATGACACTATAGATTTTCCCCTTTTCAGAAAAATCATTTCTTCTTTCACTTCTGAGGTTTTGAATAAAAAAAAAAAAAAAAAAAAAAAAAAAAAGTCTTCTGTTTTTGGTTCAAGATAAAAACTATACACTTTTTTTTAGCTCCAGGACATGATCAGGCAATCCTTCTTCAAGTCCATTCTTTCTCTTCCTATCTAATTACAAGCACGAAAATATATCTTCATTTGTGTTTCTTCTGTTAGGTAATACTAGAAGTGAAATCAAATTGAGGATTCATTTAAAGTAATCCCATAAGCACATCAGGTCTTAAGCTCATAAAGTCTGGGATAATTCAGGAAATTTTTGATATATTTTTATGTAATACAGACTGTCTTCAAGGTTCTTTTTTTTTCCCTCTCTTTAGAAAGAATTGAAATTTTTGCATCATGGTGCAAGATTTAAAACTGCATATTATGTACTGCATGCATATAATGTTTTCTCTAATAAATACAGATTAGAATTAGACTCTTTGAAGTCAATCTAATAAATCACCCAAATGACATCACAACCGATATGTCTTAGAGTCATTATGTGTAATTGGTTAATGGTGTATTTACTCTTGTGCTATTGGATCACCCTCAGGGATAATTCCAGTAAGTCTTGAATCTCAAGAAGGATTTCTCTGTAAAGGTAAATTATCTTTATTTTTTTAGTAAAGAACACTAACTAATTACTTTTATTTAAATTCATTTGTAAAGCAATAAATCTGTTTTGAGGTCTCACTGCATTTCAAGTGATGAATTTGATGTTCTCTGATTCCTTGAATTTCCCCCTTGAGCCAAGAAAGGTGATGAGAAAAGGAAATGAAGCCCCAAAATCCAGAGTTCATGAAACTACACAGTATTAAAAACATGTGTAGCAAATACGGAGAGGATCTCAGTCAGTTCCCTCTGGTTGGGAATTACTATAAAAGATTAAACATTTTGTTCAAAAAGAAAAGTATACACTTAACATACCCAAGGCATAAAAGACTTCTCTAGAAGTGTGGAAGGTAGCAGATACTGGGATTCTATTGTCTAATATATAGTGAGTCTCAGAAAAAGAGTACAGAAGCTATAAAAAATGATAAAGTTTAATGCAATCTCATAGGAAGACAAACACACATTACATAGTCCAAATTATTTTTTCTTTTCTCTGATTAGCTCTATATTTCATCTATTGATTTGCAGATGTACCTTTAAATATGTTTCTTATTGCTTATCGAAAATTTCCAAACTTTTTTTCAAAGTTCACCTAATGGGGAATTTTGCAGTTTATAATTTCACATTTACTGTGCAATAGACAAATAAAATGAAAAATAAAGGAAAGAAAACCCTAAAAAGTTCATGTTATTAAAGCAAAAGGAAAAGGAAAAGAAAATACATTTACTGTTTGAATATATTTCACAAAAGTAGGTGCTTCAAAACAACTCAGCTTCATGTTTTAAAGTAATAAGATAAAGACATTTAAATTAAAGGTTTAGGAATAAAATAAATATTTAGAACCATGCCATTAAGGTCCAGAATTACTGGTTTCTGTTAATTAGTTTCCTTCAGTTTCTATCTTTAGAGTGTTTTATTGGAAATGCGTGATTTTAATTAAGACACAGGATCTTTCTGGAGATATTATTTCTAGGTAAGCAGTAAAATTCGTAGTAAGTGGACCACACATTCCAAATTGATTTGAGGATGTCATTACCTTTGAAAGTTATTTTCTTTCCTCATCCTCAAGGCTAACAAATTCACCTTGGAATTAAATTATCAATATAATAAAACAAGTTGCTGTAATTTTATTGCCATAAAATTGTTATTCAGTAAAATATGGGGCTTGTTCTAGAAAGCCTATTGCTTTCTATTCGGTTCCACACTGACAAGTGCACTTCTTTTCCATTTTGTTTCTCTCTCTAGGCAGTTTGAACTAGTAGTGTAAAAACCTGCAAACTAGTGATGTAAAAACCTGAGTTATTGGAATATCTCTTGATTTCAGTGAAGCTGATAGAGATTTTGATTTTCAGGTGAAGATTGGAATCAGCTGGAATGGAGGAACAGAACCTGAAAAGGTAAAATTTGCATTATTATAGACAAAAGTCTTTCAGCCTGAGTGTAAAGATGAATCAAAGCTTTTAGCTCAAAGAAAAAAAATCCTGTGTGCCTTGGAAAAAGAAGGCTGATGTGAAGAGGACTGAAATCAGCTTTTTTAAAGGAGCTGTTCTTTGGACTTTAACAAGATAAACAGTGTGATTATTATAAACTATGTCAAAGTAGCAAGATGTCCAATGGAACAAGAAAAAGTATTTACCATTAATTTCTCTGACACATCTTTGGTACTAAGTGCACAAAACCATGATTGATAAGAGTGGTTTGGGAAATTTTAAATGACTCATTTATAGAGAATTAAGTTGACAAAAGAGCAGCATATAGAGGTGTCCTTAGGTTCTAACAACCTACCTCAGTAATGGTTTTGGATGACTGCAAGGCCGGATAAATAAGTACTAATAATAATGTTTAACCAGATGGTCTTCTGAGAAAGTTATGCTAGTAGAGTTTGGCCCACAAATTTAGTTTTCCTCTTGTTGATATATTGAATTATTCTGCTGCTGAAATATATCTTTGTGACTCCCACAGTGCTAGGCTTTCCATACTCTTCTTTCATCAGGCTGAAAGTTTGAAACTGTGCTGATGACAAGGATTTTCAAAGGCTGAGAGGAGGTGGCTGGTTCTTTGAAGCCAATGGTACTTGGATACTTGCCTTTCTTAGGTTCCTGGTAGATTGCTCTTGTTTTGCAATGAAATGTTGCATCACAATTCCTTATCAGTTGGTCTAGGAGGGACAGGTCTATGGATGCATGGAAGGTTAGATGGATATATGCACTGGAGTGGGATGAGAGCAGCTGGTGGAACTGCAGTGTGGTGGGCGTATTCAGGTGACATGCCACTGGATCTGATGTGTCACTGACACAAGATCACAGAGAGCCTGAGCTGGGGTAACTCTGCCCAAAGACAATAACTCCTCTCCGTTTAGTGGAATTTTGAATAACCCATGCATGTTTTTGTGTAATGTTACATGTTATATGGGTGTTTTTGGAACTGTTTGGACACTGATTCCAGAAATTAAAAATGCCACAAGGAAGCAGCTGATACATTACATTTTATTGGGATTAAATAGATCATATACCATTAAGTTATTTTAGCCCAAAATTAATGAAAATTATTTCTTCTTGGTCAAATTCAAGGTATTGATTCAAATTCTTCAAATTCTTGGTCAAATTCAATTTCTCTAGTTTGTTTAGGGTTTTTTTGCCTCCCTTGGTAGAATTTTCTGACTAACAGAAAATCATTGTCTATTGAAGGAACAGATAATTGCAGTAATTTCAGTGCATAAAACATATTTCTATTTAATTTAAGAAAGGTGTTTGAAATTTTATCAGTACATTAAAAGCAGCAAAAATATTCCAGGCTAATTACTCATATATCTTTATATTTTTGTTCACTTTAATGATGCAGAACTCTGGAAGTCAATTCCTATCCTGATATACACTACAACTTTCCTCTGCAAATACAGACAAATAATTGAAGACCATATAAAGTAAAATCACTGTTCATATAGACTATTTCTCATATCTAGGAACTAAGGAAATCATCACTCAGAGCAACTTTCAAGAAATGTGAGATGAAAGAGAAGATTTACATATGTGAAAGAGCTCTTCTGTTTTTTCTTTATAGTCTCCCTTAAACACACTAGAGTAATATGAATAAAATACATTTTAAATGTCTAACTAACCCTGGCTTTTTCCTATTTCCAGTATATTTCCTTGCACTACCAAATAACAACCAAAACATTAGAAGCCTGATTCACTCCTGTGCAGGTGATCTATGATGCAATCTGTATGTCCTGTCATGGGGTGGCTTTACCTTTAAGATAGCTTTGGGAGCTAAGGAAGTTGAACCTGCTGGTGGCTGATGGGAGTTTTTCCTCCTGACCAATTATCAGTAATTTCTAAGAATTGACAGCAGTTTTGACCATTAAAAAGTTAAGTCAACTTGTAAACACCCCCTTAAGAAGTACAGTCTGAGTTCTCTTGCACTTTTTGGTTTCTGGCTTCTGAGAAGGTAACAAGGCTCTGTGGTAGCCTCCTCCACTCCCGCCCCCTCCCTCTCTCGCCGGATGAAGGCTGCAGAGGACGAGATGGAAGGGGCGGGGGGAGGAAAGGATAGCAGAGCTGCTCAGTTACTGCTGCTGCTGGACTGAAACCTGACACCATGAACTCTTGCAGCTTTTCTAAAGCTTTTAATTCTTTTACTACCTAGATAAACGAACAGATTACTCCTATTCCTCAGACAGAGAACGAGAGAGACAACCAACATGAAAAAGACATCATAAACTACCAAAAACAGTGAGGAAAAGAGTTAAGTTTAAATAAGAAAGAGGGAATAAGAAGATGCTTTACAGATGAAATATGTTTCTGTTAAAGCTGTAGAGATGGACAATAGTAGTTTAAAAAGACTCCATTAATTCATGACTAGAGTATGGGAGGAATAGAGTGTTTAAAGTGTGGACTTTTGAAAAAAAAGAGAGTAATTGTGATACTGTGAGTGGCTGGAAATGAATAGAGTGAAGATTTTGAAGCCTTGGGGGGCAATGAGAAAACTGTTTTCCAGGAAGGCTCACAGAGACAGATGAAGAGAACTTTTGCCTTTGAATAACTCATCCTTAAAATGACATCCCTAGACTCATTGACCCATGCACACCTCAGAGTGATGTGAAATGGGAGGAGTGAACTCTGATGACAGATTTCCGGGCAGCTGGCATTAGAAAAATAGAAAACTATAACAAAAATAGTTTTCTTGTGAGAAACTCCATAGATTGGCAGAAGGAGACTTCTGTTTCTCTACAAAGACTGATGAAAAGACTCTAGCAAGAATTGGGACTGGTTTTGACCACCAAAGTTCTAAAGTTTTTTTTGTCTCTATGTTATCATGTGTACAAAGAAATGGTCAAGTTGTGAGAGATAAAAGGGTTTTCTGGAAGTTTATTCTGGTGTTCTTATTCTTGTAGTTTGTTAATAAACTGTCTTTATTCCTTTTAAGTTTTAAGCCTGTTTTGCTCTTGATCTAATCCCTATCTCAGTGTCGCTGCCCGCTCGGCCCTTCACACCTTGGCTACCTCTGGCCGATGTCAGCGGCAGGAGTGGGGAACCAGGCGAGCACTGCGAGGCTCAACCTGGAACCTCTAGAGCTCCTCTGCGCTCGGGCTCTATAGCTCACAGGGCGACACAGGTAGTGGGGAAGGGAGAAAGAGTGCTCAGGCTCTTCCAATTTCCCAGGAACAGGTTTATTTCAACGGGTGTAGGGAAAGGAGGCGAGGTACGGGGCTGGGATTGCAGGGAAGAGGTCTGAGCTGAGACCCTGGGCACCTCCGTGCGCCAGGTTTTAAGGACTGTGGGCGGCCCATACAGCGACCAATGGGACAGCAGCAAGGGAGGAGTTATGGGTGGGGATTACAATATGCAGGACCAATGGTAGGGACCTGGGGGAGGGAAGACAGTTGTACAATCAATAGGGCGTCGAGGAAAGGATGATAGGCAGGGAATGAACTGGAACAAAAGGTGGGGGTTCACATAGATTGATAGGGCTCGGGGGCAGGATTGGGGTGATGGATGAGGAACAATCTGGAAAAGGGGAAGGGTTTACAATGATGGGCAACTGGGGACAAACCATTTTGGATGACAGGGGAGTAACTGGGGTAAACCAACTCTGAACTAAACAAATTGGCGGCAACATCTCACAGCAAGAAATAAGTAATATTTTAGTTACTGGTTTAAAACCACGACAGTCCTCACAATTTTTTTTCTCAGTCAACACTATAAGCAACGCAATTTTTTTGAATATACTTCACAGATAATATATTCAGGTTTGATTTATTTTATGAAGGTTTTATGGAAGCAAACCATACCTAGGAGGTACAAGAAAAAGTAGGAATTATACAAAAGTAACTGAGTCATCACTTTTTACACCACTCTAATTTCTTACTCTAATAAAGAAATGAAATTGCAAGAGAATTGATTGGATTGTTCTTATAAGTTCACTGAATTTTCTACTGATCTATAGATAGTATTGCAACCATGAGGACAAAAATCCCATTGCAATACCTATTATTTATCCAAAGTCAGAGCTTGTGATGGGCCTCTTTATATTTTGTTATCCTTCTTTCCATGTCCGGGCATAGAATCCAGTCATAACCTGTATGCTTCTATCTGCTAAGTATAAATTTTTTTCATAGCAGAAGTCAGCCATAAAGTAACTCAAAGTATACTTACACTGCTTCAGCCAGGATTGCAGATTTTATACACTTACTTTCAATATTTTCCCAGTACTCCTTCCTTGGTTGAATAAGGTTCTGTTGTTCTGATTTTAGGAAGAGGTGGGACCATTGTATGTGGATATATTTGTGTTTGAATTGAGGAATAAAATAATGGTATTTTCATTCCAAAAATTAAATTACAGAAAAGACCTCTTCTGTGTTATTTTTTTGGAAGCAATGGACTGGGCCAGTGGTATTTCATTCCTTGGTGTGACAAGTAACTGATATCCCTGAAGTGTCAATAAAAGCTCAGAAAAATGCCAGGATATAATACTATAAGCTAACAGGCACATTTGGGGATTTAACTCAAAATTTAATTTGTCTGCTGAAGAAAAGCACTCTGCCCTCTGACACACTGAACTTAGATGCTTCTCAGAATGACAGTAAATGCTTAATGGGTACTGAAAGTTCTTCTAGGAGTGACTCTTAAGCAGTGAGTTATTCCAACTCTCTGTATCTACATCAGATCAATTCCTAATCTGCTCCTAGATTTGTGTAGCCTACTAAAAGTAGTAGCAGCAGAAGGAACCAAAGAAACTTGAGACTCTTGGGAGGGAAGGAGAAAGGGAAGAGAAGATAAACTCACAAATTCAAACCCAAAAGGACTGAGGGATAATAAGCCCTGGAGGCTTAAAATATGGATTTTTTCATTCGTGTTCTTATTTATGTTGAAATCAGCAATGTCAGATGCTAGATGGATACACCTCTCTTTGTCTACAAAGTTGTAATTAGTAATTAGTTGTAATTCAGGCAGATTCTTCTTAACACCTTCTTCAAATATTGGCTTCAAGTTTCTCAAGTTCAAAGATGCTGGCTTGTTCTCCTAAGCAAAGAAAGAAGCAGCAGACATTTGTGAGGAACAGCTTGTAAAATCCCAAGGAATTGCTGGGCACCATAATACTACCAAGAAATTAGTAGAAGTCAACTTTGACACTCAGTCAGATGCTTTTTACTTTGAGAGCTGGCTTTGCACAAGCCTTAGGGAATCACAAATGTCAGGACTGGGCTATAGTGTAGTTTTCTTGCCTTTTTATACAGTGTCCTGTGTTAACCTGTCTGGCACATCTGGTAAATTTCAAAAGCAGGAGTAAAAAGGCAACTTTACATGGGAAATATGTGAGAAAGAAATTCAGAAGCAGCATCCTTCTTTTCACAGACAGACAATATCACCAGAGCACAGTTGGTATTTTTCTTTATTGAGAACATGCAGCAGCTTAGTTTCACCAAGGCTAATTGATTTCCACAGCTGGTGCATGAAAGGCTAAAGATGATATGAAATTTGAAAAGGACCCTTGTCTGGCCCCTGAAGCTTCTGGTATCTGTAGAGACAACAAAAAATCTTTGGAACTGGAATTACTAATATATCTAACAATAATATCAGGTCCCTGGGATATTTCAGATATGCATCGATCTCTTCATATTGCAGGTATTAATAAGAAGCCATATCTTTTCTCTTAAGAAAATCTCACACATCTCTCATTTATTTAATTTCATTTTACTCTCAAAAGGTTAAATGGTTCCATGTCACACATGACATGGTTATCTGCAGAAGGCAACATCTTACTGAATAAACATGTCTCATTATTCATTACAGGCAAAACTGATCATGCAGCTGAGAGAAATCTGCTATGGTTGATCAAAGGAAGGGCTTGTCTGAAAAATAGAAAAGTTCACTGTGGATGGGATTAATCAACTGCTGCTGTAAAAGTCACTCTTTCATAGCACTTAATCTTTATTCAGGATATCAGATTTCTTCATGTGTGGTCAATCTTCCTCACCACTGATAAACAAATCCATGGGATGCACACATTAAGACTGTTGAGGTTGAAGTACGTACCCCAATCTCTTCCTGAATGCTGAAGCTTTTTAGTTGCTTTTAGATGCTTAAAAGTAACTATCTTGATCCATGTGCTGTCAGCATTCAATTCTAATGAGAATAAAGGTCTTGTACCTGTTTATTTATAAAAATGGAAGGGCAGATCTCAAACTGCCAAAATGTCTCCAGCTTGTAGCTACGCCATGGCTTAGCATGAGGACCATATTTTAGCAAAGTCCCACCTGCTCTATGTGATTGATTAATAAATAAATCATAATGAATCTTATCCTTTCCTTCTTGGTAATTCATTACTATGTATCAACATGAAGTATTTCCTACTTTGAAAATTACTTTCCATTACAATTTAATATGTTAATTAATACACATATTTCATGAAAACATCTAAGTCAAGGAAATTCCTATAGTTTTTACAAGCTGCTTATTGAAATCATTCATAATGGCAATTGATAATTTTGGATGACCATGTATTTTAGAAAGACTGGTTAGGAAGACTTTTCTATGAAATACATTGCTGTATTAGTGTACACACCCCCATCCCATCCCATTCTGGCACCATAAGGTAAATTTTGAAGTCAGTGAGAAAGCTCTATAAGATGTGATATTTGCACATTGATATTTTGGCACTGTAAAGAAAGATACAAAGGGTCCTGTGAGTCTAGGAGCAGCTTAGAATAAAAAAAAAATATGTAAAACTCCTAAATATAATGTGAACGAGATTTTAATAAAATTGCATTGTGACATACAAAAGATCCCTATCAATAGATGTCAATGTTTAGGCAAAAGTTTTTAAATGTCCAGTAACCAAAATGTGCCATTTTGTCATAGAAATATAGCATGAATTGTCCATACAGGCACTTTCTAAATATTTTGCCACTGAGTTGCAGAAATACAGCTAGTTTTTTACTAACCACTTCTTTCTTTCACTTTTTAGGCAAATATAGCTGAACCTTACCTGTGAGGGGCACTTCATAGCTGGCTTTTCTTCCTCCTAGACAAAAAAAAATCAGATACATCTTGATTTTTGCAGTGTGCAGAATTTTGAGCATGACATTAAAATTTAGCCTTACACCTCCCGGGGCCCAGACTAAATGTGTGAGATCAACTTTGTGCCATCTGGGGAGTCACCTGGTCCAGTTCTGAAAGGTGTTTCAGCTGAAATTGAGGAGCCTAATTATCATACCTAAGACACAATTTACAATAAAAATGGCTTGAGGGAATTTGAGTTGATCATTTGGCTGGCACCTTTTTAATAAGGAATGCTGTATTCAGCCTGTGCTTCCCCAAGTTCACCTGACTCAAGTTTGATGTCTAGTAAAGACAAGTTAGATACTGATATATCATATCAGGGATCAGAAAAAAAATTATATCTTGCTACGGGGGTGGAGGGGAAGGCCTCTTAAGCTCATTTTGATTAAAGGGAGTGAGATAGTAAGAGAATAATCTTGTTGGAGGGAAATATTTTTTGTACTGGCAAATAAATGAAACAATTTCTTCTTTCTCGGAGACACAGTGTCAGGTTGAGTAGCCAGGTAAACTCTCATATGCAAAGCAAGAGTGAAGTTACATTTTTAACAAGGTTTCTGAGGCTGAATCAGGTGGGAAAGGTGAATTTGAGATTGAAAACTTTTTGAGACTGTAGGACTTGGAATAACAAATGAATGACTTCCTCTTTTCAACAAAGTTGTGCTTTTTTCTCACACTCCATTTCCTTGCAGCTAATAAACTCTAATGAAATAACAGTGTCTTTATATTCCTGTGTTGTACAAATGTCCTTTCTCACTTTGTCTTCTCTTGAGGCTGATTTGTCTCTGTGATTTTAGGATTATAAGAAAGTTACACTCACAATTGTTTCTTCCCTTTCATTTCTCTTTCTCTTCCTTTGATCAGCTATAGCAGACTTCTTTCAGCTGCATGATCTGTTTTGCCTGTCTGTGATGAGAGCAGCTTTTTAATTGGCACCTAAGAAAAGATATCACAGAGACAATATAAAAAAGGGTTAGAGGACTTTAGACTGTCTCAGTTGAAATGTCAGACAGACAAGTTAATCAAAAGCACACAAAATGAAAGACCATTGACCCTTTGAGGCCTAATAAACAGTTTTGCACTTTTGATTCTTTGCTTCTCCCTTCCATCCCCTAAAGAGACTGTAGGTAGAGATGGTTCCTTGAAAGCGGATCATGGCTGTCTAATGAGGCAATTTCTCCTTTTAGACTAATCCACGTTTGCTAAGTAGATTTCGAGAGATAATAATGGCTGCAGAAAGAAAAATCCATTAAACATTACTTTTAAATATGGAGAGGAAAAAAGTGACCCACAATAGACACATTCTGTCATTAGAATCCACCAGTGGTGGCAGTTTTACACCTGCAGCTAATGTGCAGCTGAGTTTGGTGACACGTGATCTCACATGAATGCACACATCTCTGCAGAAATGTGAACCTTGATACAACAGGACTTGGTTCAGGAGCATCAGGATAACCGAGACAGGCATTCTGACACTATAAATCTGAAACACACTGCAGTTATAAATATTCAACACAAGAAGGCTAAAGGACTGAGTTTACCGTATAGGAGACACTGATTCAGCCAGATGAAGACTCAAGAGATCAAAATGATGAGATATAAATGAAATGTTGCATGATCCTATGATATACTTTCAATGCTTGAGCTTTTTTTTGGACTGACTGCTTCTTGAGTTAACCTATTATGCTATTAGAACAGGGACAAAAATATTAATTCTATTTCTCAGAACAACTTCTCCAAATTTGGCTCAATTTCATTTTCTTAGACTTAGAGGCAAAGTTTATACTACATTGAAAGAGCAATTCCATAGCAAACTGGGGACACTCTTTCTTTCCCATATTACACCAGTGTATCTTTCTCCCAAGTATCCTGTGGATGACCTGTGTAGGAGTGTCTAGCAATTAAAGAAGATGTTGGAAATCTCAAGTGTGGGGCTCCACAGGCTCTAAGGAATTGCCTTTATCTATGTTCCACTATAACAGAAGCCATGCTCATACTTCTGCTTGTACTTTCTGTGTTAAAGGAACTGTGAGTTTAAAATAATTTAATGGGTCTACCATTAAAAAAATGACTAATGGATAGTAATTCTGGGACAATTTTTTTACTCCAGTGGTACAACTGTCAGGTCAGTATGGAAAAGATTTCAGAGATGTACCAGCACTGCCAGCTGGCTGAAATGGCAAAGTAGGAATTGAAGGAAAGTGCCCAGAAAGTTCCTATGACATGTATTTTCTACGTTGGTGATTAGTTCTCAACTGTTTGCTATGTCTCTCTCAGCTCTCTCTGTCTGAGAACATAAAATATGATGGTACTGATGCTAAAAAATAAAAAAAAAAAAAATTAGGAGCAGAAAGCTTTACCAGAGTGAAATTCCTTCAACATGTCACCTTCTACTTCACATTTACTAAATTACATGCAAGCACCTCATTTTAGCTCATCATAACTGCCAGTGGAAGGATGAATCTTCAATAAATTCAGGCCACATGGATTTCATGAAAGAGAGAAAGGTGTTCTTGAGCTCACAGGCCTGTAGCTCACATGTATACATCCCTATTGTATGTTTTCAGTCACCTTAACATCCCTTAATAACTGCAGATAATAATGAGATAATTGTGCAAATTAGGGGGTACCACGCATACAAATAATATTCCAAAATTGCAAAATCCCCCTATGGATTATATGAGTTGTTTAATGCTTCCTTCAAGCATTGTAATTTCTGTTTTCTGCAATTCTATAGTTCCTATTTTCTTCCTTCACATGTGGTCTGAGAATACTAAAAAAACCTTGATTGTTTTTTAGTGACACGAATTTAAGAATGGGTCACTGACTCAGGCAGAATGAGGAAGCTGAAGAAAACAACTTGGTTCTTAGTTTCAAATTTATATTCCCCCTGTACTCCATATAGCATCCAAATTGAGAATCCAATAGCATCCAAACTGAGTTTAGGACAGAAAAGTTTTTGACATAATTTATTAGGTGGAGAAAAGGATCACTGCCATTCTGGTGTGCCCTCATGCAAGAAATGAAAACTTACACTCTTTTAAGCACCACATCTGAATTTGGATTGATTTAATGGAATCAAATGTGATATAATTTATATGGTGAATCAGATTGCAGTAAGAAAATCAAACAGCATAAAAGCAGAGAGAGAGCTAATCCCTGCTGCTGTAATTAAGAGAGCACTATATTATAATCATAAACATCTCTTTAAATAGTTATGTCAGGTCATTAGGAGGGCACCTGATTTTGTTGCAGCATGTCCTCACAAGGCAGATGGGACCTTGTCAATTTGGCAAAAATCCAATGAAATCTGCTGGTATTCATTATTGCATCCTCCACATTGCTACTGCTAGCTCACCTTCAGCTAGGAAGATAGCATTAGACAGATGGTAATTAATTCTGGACAGGTCAAAAGGAATTACTGTGAAAAGAAGAGAGAAGTGGTCTGGACATCAGGGCTCCTGGTTTAAGTTTCTCAGTATCACTGAATCATAGCAAGGATCAGCCATATGTAAGCTATACAGGGTACAACCCACTTGAACCTCTATACCTTCACAGTAGTAATAATTACTGATACACCAATAGTACGGTTTATTAAAAAGAATGCTTTGTAATCTTTGGAAAGTAAAAAAAAAACAAAAGAAAACAACATATATGGATACAGCTATAGTAACAACTAGCAAAAAAATATGAACAGTGTCATCAAATTACTACAGTTTATAATTTGCACAATGACCCAAACTGTGAAAAGGGACGTACTTAAGCTTTCCACTTAATTTGGGAAGTTTGTCTTATCTAAGTCTATCCAGCTGTGGTGTCTGTGAGGGAGGAAAAAGTGTATTCTCAACACGAGTTATACACAATGTCAAATTTCACTAAAGACCAGAAAAAATGTTATTCTTACAAGATTCATATGCTCAGTTAAAGACTACAGGGAAACTTTCAATTTTTCTTGACCTGATTGCATGTTTGTAGTGAAAACTATAAACTCTTTAATCTGCACTGGGATTTTATTTCAAACTAACCAACTCAAGGATACACATTTTTATAACTGATGGCAAGGCTTTTGATTGCATGAAGTACAAGAAAGTGTTGCAAATCTTTCCACCAAGAGAGTGATTTTTAGAGTCAGGTCTTTGGCAAACCAAAAGTATGTAAAACCATAGTAAGAGTTCTGCAGATAGATCAGAGTTATATTACACAGCAAAACACAATATTTTCAGTTACAGTCATTCACTGGAGCGTGCATTGAAACTTAGATTCAACGCTCACCCATAAAACAATAACAAGATAAAAAAGTAGTCTCGTCTGGCATTGCAATTTCTAATAATAGTCTTATCATGAACATATGCATATATTGGTAAGCTACAGGGCAATCATTTATTCCAATTTTATTGTTCTACTAGTTACTATGGTACTAGACTGATTAGATCTAAAGATAACACTACTACTTCTTTAGACAAATAAAAGCCTAAGCTGAAACTAGTAAGAAAAATAGGAAAGCAAATTAAAGTAGGAAAATCAGATCAGTGTAAGCAAAAGTGTGGTTTCAAAGTTTTATTAGTTAGGACATTCTTTTTAGGAAGTCACACAGTCTAAATGACTAAATGCATGATTGTTAACAGCAGGCATTCAGGCTCTCTTTAACACACACTCTCAGGGTTACCTAGACTGACTGCAAAGCTCAGCAAAGCTGTGCATTTAGGGCATAAAAATGTGTATTCCTTCCCTTGGGACACCACCTCCTGGCCCTATAGCAAGAAAGACAAAAGCCTGACAAATTCATATGTGACAACTGCAAGACATCAGTGATCATATTTGGCAGACTGAAGTGGGAATATTTGAGTTATTTTAACTGTTAGCAGGATTTCAAGCAAATTACACCAAGCTGCTTTGCATAAACAAAGAAAATTGCTGACAATAGCAGGAAGAGGAGGAACATGCTCCTTTATTTTCCTCCACCATAGACTATTCCTAAAACCACTGTATTTCTTTCTTTTCACTTTACAAAATGAGATAACAATTTAAAAAAAGGAAAGAGACACACAAAATAATCTGTAGTCTATGGTATCTTTTTCAGACAAAAATCTGAAATTTTCTCTATTCTTTTTTATGCTATCGAGAAATTCTTCATAGTATTAGCTGTTGACTGTTCAGTCAGCCTTTACTGACATCAATCAGTTTATACTTGCTCCTTCAAGGCTTGATCAAAGAGCATAATTATACTATTTCTGAGTATTTTGCAGTTTCCCTTTGCTTAAGTATGCTCAACAGCATAAAAGTTGATGCTAGATATATTAAAACATGATAAAGTGATCTGCAATTACACTATAAGCCTAGTTTTTATTTCCTTGCCACATGAGTGCCTTGAGGGCTTGAGTGCCTTGAGTGATCACATTTAACAAACTATGTATATTTATATATATATATATACATATATGTGTGTATATCATGTTGAAACTTCAACATGTAAAAAAATTCAGTTAAATTATTCAAAACTACAGTGGCACATGGAATCTTATAAGGTCTCTATTCAGTGAACATTTTCCTTATAATTAGAATAAATAGAATTATTCTTCATCTATGTTTTTTTTGCTGAGTTGTAGAGATATTAAAAGACCTGTCTAAGATCAAACAATGTACATACAATATAGACTGGAGGAGACAATATAACTGGAAGATTCAGGCATGTATTTTAACATTATCTGTCTTTTCACAAAGTGGACAGGGAAAGTGTACTTACAGTTGTTTACAACACTTTCTTCTTTAGCTTTCATATATAAGATCACATAGAAAGTTCCCAGTATAAATTTCCTGTGTTGGAAATTAGACATTTTAATTAAACAGTGGTAAAAGATGGCTTCTTCTCCATAACATCATGACAATATATTCATGGGATTTAATTTTTTTTATCTATCTGAAGTTCATAGAACAGTTCTGGATTATGTGGGAGGTGTTTTTTGTTTTTCTTTGCATGTGATGCATAATGGCATATGAAATATATGTCATAATGACTGTTCTGTTTTTATTCATTATTACAACCATGAGAAAGGGGACAAGTTGACTTGGTTATACTATAGAGAATTACGTTCTGATTTAATCCATGTTTAGGTTTAGCTAATTCATCTGTTCCCCACATTTATTTCAAGTATTCAAAGCTATGCTTCTTCATATTAATTGTGTACTATATTCCTCTATTCTTCTTCCAGTAATGGAATGCATATCACAAGAGGTGTGGATGGACCAACATGTCACCAAGGGTTTGCAGTGTAAGTACTGTTGTTACAGGTGAGCCTCTATGTGATGTTTTAAAAAGTGGTATTTTCAGAAGAGAAATATGACAGTATTTGTACACGGTAATATTCAAATTAAGAAACCGTGGAGGAACAAAACCAGACAAATTTTTGTTGCTCTTGGAGTTCAGAACATTGCATTCAGCATTCTGCTGCATCTTAGCGTGAGTGAGCAGGTTTCTTTGTATGCTGTCTGCCAATAGTATTTTTAGGAAATTTTCTTTTCAGATGTCTCTTTAAAGAAGATGCTGTGAAGAAGATGAGACTGCAATTTCTCTTATTTCTGTAAATGCTCTGTTTCCCTATTCTACTTGAATCCCTGCTCCTTTCTTTCCTCTTAACTCTTCTTGAATTAGCTTTCACAATTTGCCAAGTCTCATTCATTAAGATCCATCAAGTGTTAGAGGTCCAACAAGATATATCTGAAACTTGTAGTGCAGTCATAGCAGAGCAGAGCAAGCCGCAGGTGAGCAGAAGAGTATGGGCTTGTTGATGAAGACAGTGGGACAGTCCAAGTGACAAAACTGATGGAAAAACCTGCGATGTAAGCAAGAGAGATCATATCCTACTAAAGCAACAGGAAGAAAATATGGCTACGCATTTTTCTGCTATTGTTTTTCTTATGAATTTTACTCCTGATGAACAGAACACCCGAAACTGATTTCAATATTGTCTGCTCTTGAGAATTCACTTTTGCAAATGTGTATTGGTGTATATCTGTGCATCTCTCAGGTAAGAATGATTTTTATAGTTATACCTCAGACCCTGAATTGAAGTTGTTTAGGCATTTTTGTATCATCAATTTTAAAAGCATATCTGAAACACAAAACGGGGTAAAATGGGGGGTATATTGGGTGCTGATTTTGAGTATCTTTGTACAATGCCATATTAGCTAGTCTGATATATTTCTGCTAAACTATATATGCTCTTAAACAAGCATTATTCAGAGTTCTGCATTTATATTTCCCATTTAAATATACTCAACTACATTTACATTCTGTTAATAAGGCATGGAAACATTCAATGCACTTATTATTTGTGCATCAGTGATGGACGGATAGTGAGTCAAATCACCTCAACATTTCTTAATCATGCTGCCAAAGCTGCACAAATTCTATGGGGGAGTTTTCCCAAGGAGAGAAACAGAGTTTTTAGATAATAACAAAAGAAGCCATCAATGTTCAAGACAGTGCATCATATTTCCCCAAAAAAATTTTAAAAAAAATAAAATAAATAAAGATGTTATACTTTATGATCAGTTTTCCACTTTTTGAGCTGAACTTGCAATCTGAAAGAATGACAGAACCACAGGATTAACCTCCCATAACTAACAATCAAATCTATTAATTTTTCAAGCTAAAGAATACATATTAAACAAAAGCGGCCTCAATTATATAAGAAGAATTTCCCCATGGTGGAGTCTATTAGATTGTGAAATAGTTTCTGAAAGGAAATTGTGGAATCCTAATAGCTGTCAATAGTTTAAACTGTAGGGAAACAAACTTTCACTGTTTAAGAAGGCTGGAAAATCAGTTTAAACATAGTTTCTAGACTCTATATGGAGTATTAGGGGAGAGATTCTATGTCCTACTGCTGTGACTAATTGACTTGTAAGCTTGAAAATTCAATGTGCAAAAGGTGAGTAAACAAGGTAAACAGCAGCAAAGGCAAATTTGGATATTTAATAGTGCATGTTTATTTAGCATAAATATTTCATGGCAGATAGCTGCGGACAGACAAAAAATGAAAGTGTATATTAGGCACAACACTGAAGGTGCAAAATCTCCTAAAGTACAACAAGAGTGATCTTTAACTGACAATCCTACTTCACTTAACAAAGCATTCAATGTTCTTCTGTTTCTTCTTCTTCCCCTTTCCCCATTCTTTATATTCCCTGGATATTTAAAGCCTCACATAGTGGCTGGGTGAGCATATGTTCTTGGTTAGGGACAATTGTTTATGAAATTTTTCCAGGTTTCAGATTTCTTTGTGGCAAGCAGAACACCCAAGCCCCTGGCTGGTAGCAATTGGAGCCATTCAGAAGTATGTAAACATTAGAGTGAGGAATTTATGAGTCTACAGTTCAGCTGTATGGAACATTTCTCAACATGGATTTTTTTATTGTTTTTTTGTCTTTTGTGTGTGTAAATAGATTCCTTGAATTCAAACACATCAAATACAGAGAAGTACCTGAGTGTACATAGAAAGGAGCAACATCTGGAAATAATAACTACTTAACCATTAGTCTAATGCTTATACATGCACTAAGATAATATTCACGTTTAAAATCAGAAAGTTTTTCAAATGAATCACCCACATCTTTCTGGGCTAAGCAAATAAATAGGATAAAGGTGGAAGGAGATAAAATTAGGGGGCTCTAATAGATCTTCCCAGTTGCTGACTGAATCTGTAAAAACATAAGAAAATGGAGATTCTTGGTCAGTTAAAGATTTTCTGGAAATTAAGGCTAGCAATTGAAATTATATTAACAGCTAAATGATTACCCACAAAGAAAATGCCTTTATTTTTCCATGCAATGTAGCCTCTAGTATTGCAGAAGAATATGAGTCATTTTCCCATGACTATATGGTCACAGTCATTTATTAATGAAAAATATCTTATTCTGAATGGTGGGAGAAAAAGACCCATGATCAAAGTTCCTTTCAGCCTTCCCCACCACTTCCCTGTTGCTGAATGTAGTGAATATTTTAAACTCATCTAAGTGGCTTAATGACACAGGAAACAGCATTTGTGAGGATGCATAAGTATATATATGATACAGATGTTTTGTCATCATCCCTGAGAGAAAAATAATTCTCAGAGCTGCACATGTAAACCAACAGTAACTGCAGAAAATAAGACAGTCAGATTCATAATTTCATTCCTCAGTGATAAGATAAAAATTGTGAAAAGGATCAATCACTGATTTCAATGAATTTGCTCTCAATATGAAAAGTAATCAGCAACACTTTAGCTCATGTGTCTTTGCACCCTTACAATTTAGTTGTAACATTTTGGTATAGCTCTGGGTTAAAGAGAATATCTCTCATATGTTATTGTATTTAATGTGCTTATTGTTGTCATTCTTTCATTCTACAGTTTCCTGTAGACTAAAACCTTTCCTGTTCTTCGTCTTGTTTCCTGAAATGTATACTGAGAAATGGAGAGGGAAAAAACATTGTATGTACTTAACACATATTCCTCAAAATCACTGGATAATAGGTTCAAGGTGTTGTCATACCTTGCACATGCAATGTGCCTGGAAAAAGTCAAAACATGGAGTTATTAATTTCCTTAATATTCCAATGCAGACCAAAGGCTAATATACATAATGAAACTTCTCAGTGTTAATAAGAAAACATAATAGTGCATGATAAGGATACAAGACAAATATTTGCTTTATTGTAAAAAATCAATCCAAAGTTTTAAATTCTATATTCTGAACAAGACTAAAAAAAAAAAAAAAGTTTTTGTTAAGGTGCAGGGTTTTTTCAGAGTAACATTTTAAGGAAGTTTAAAACTACTGCCAAATAATTTATAGGTGCTCATTGGGCAAGATTTGATTTACAGTTCAAACAAAGAATATATTGCTAATGAGAATTTATTGTGGTCATATTTTAAACCAAGAGAGAACTGAAAAAAAAAAAATCAAATAAGAAAGCATATGTTCTCAGAAATTTGCAATTCTAAAAACAGTTATAATCATCCCTTTCCATTTGGGAAGATAGTGGCAATATCCATGAAATGTCTCTTCGCCTTCAGTAGGTCCGCTGGAAATTTTCACTGTGGCAATAGAGATTCATCTGATGCTGCATTTCCAAAACTGTCTAAAGGTCTCCGTCTGTTTTTTTTCTAATGTGGAGTTTTGTGGAAATTTTTTGAGATGTACATAAATGTTGCTATGAAATTTGTTCAGCAGAAAGGCTTGGAAACTGTCACCCTCCATTAATTCAATCAATTATTTACTTGCCCAGCTACAGCAGGCGTATGGTGAGAGGCCTATGTGTATCCATACCACTCAAGACTGCAGCATAATTTGCTCTAGGATGAAATTTGGCATGGGATTTAATGTGCACTTTTCTTTTTTCTCAAGTTTTGAAAAGTCCTTATTGTCTGTTGACATTTCTTCTTCTTTCTTTCTAAATAAACATGCAAATAAACAAAAATATCCAAACCGAAACCCACAGATCTAAAAAGTAAATTATTACTCCAGATGTTGGTTGGGGCAGTTTGCACCAAAAAACCATTCTGCTTTGGTGTTTTCTTTTTCAAATGTTAGGGATTTTTTTGCCTTTGGGAAATTGTAGAGGCATGTGAGCAACATAGATTAAATTAGGTTAATATTTTAACTTTCATATTAACTGTACTTTAACAAGACATAATTTCATGCAAGGGAACATGAGATAAGACACAGCTTAGCTCAATGTACAACAGTACCATAATTAGAATTTGGGAAATGTTTCCTAATATGTGAGTGGAAAATCATTTGAAACATCTATATTTTAATCCAAGAGAAGTATATCTAAGTATGAACTAACCCTCTCTCTAGACCAATCTCAAGAACTGTTAACATACTGTTAGGATCTTCTGGTCCTGAACAATTAACTGAAATGTTTGAAGTGTCACTGACCACTTATGTTTTTGAAACTCTTTTGTGAGTTTATTTTGAGATATGTCCTAAGTATTTATTCATGTGTAGTCTCAGAAGTGTGTTAAAATACAACACAAAAAAAATCAGTGTCTTGGATATTTTTTTGCAAAAAAGATGTTCAATTACCTGGACCCTCCTCCATCTTTGAAAATTTTCCTGGTTCAGAAATGTATCATTTAAGCTCAGTGGAATTTTATGGCAAATGCAGGAAGGGACAGTATCAGTAGTCCCAGTAGAAATTCATGTGGAAAAAAAAGGGGAGGAAAAAAAAAGAACATTTTCTTTCTTGTATGGCCCTGCCTTACTTTGGTATGAAGAAATAGTCCATAAACATATTAATGAAGATGAATAGTGATTTTTACAAAATACATATGTATCTGGGAATTGCTACTTATATTTCTGAAAACAGACTCTGCAGAACATTTCCACACAATTTAGGAACAAACTCAGAAACCTATTTATTTGTGTTTTCTTATTAATGTTGGGATGGAGAAGGAGACATGTCTATGTTATTCATGAGATGAAAGAAGGATAACTGAGGTATGCCAGAAGAATTGCTATAACAAATTCCTAACCAGTGAAACAATACCATTAATTGGAAAATCATAAATTCATTCACTGACTCTGCAAGAGAACTGTGTTTCAAGGAAACCTTATCCTCAGTCAGGAAGCCATAGCTTTGTCTGAGTTGATGTGTTTGGTCCTAGGTTATTTTGTGACATGGAACTGAGGAAACAATATGTTAACATGTTATTTAATTGTTATGTTTCTCATTCCCTCCAAATCCAAACTAACTGAGGCTCAAGAAATTTTCATGGCATTGCACATCCCTGAAAGCAGTAAAATACATTTCTCTCCATTAAATGAGAAAATATGTAATTGTCCAAATTTCTAAGTGAGAATCAGAATTGAAATAGCACCTCATCATAACTACAGACAGATGTCTGCTTAAGTGTATCTTTGTAAGTCTCTAAGGTATAATTATCATAAGTTTATTATCTGTCTATATGAATACTTAAGAGAACAAAGTACTATTAGATTCTCTCTTCTCAAGAACTTAACCTAATGGAGCAGAAAATTATCTGACCTAGAGCACTATTAATGGGCGTATCATTTCTCTCTGAGGCTGCTCCTGAGCTCCTGAGGCCAAACCAAAAGAACCTTGTTGAGTTTACACTTGTTCCTTACACAGCACGACCTTCATTGACTTTAATGGGAGTTTTGCTTGATCTAATTCCCTGACACTTATGTGATGCAGAGGAGTAGATTGCAGAGGAGGTGTTAGTAATGGCCTTTAAAACTGTCAAGAGCCCAAAGAACAGTGATGCTATCTCAAGGAGGGCTTTTGTGCAGGAGTCATTTTATTTAGTGTTCTGTATGACTGAGTGCATGAACTCTCTCTCTTTCCAGTATGCACACAGAGAAACTCCTCTGTGTTTTCCTCCCTTTTGACGTGGTGTTTGCATCTATGTTCCCACTTGGTGTTTCTCCTCGTGATAGAAAACAAAATACTCTTGTCAGATGAATCAAAATGCCTCACTACAGCAGTGTCCTATCTTCTGGGCAGTACAGTTAGCTTTATGTCAGGACTTTATCTACTTGTGTAATCCCATAATGTTGACTATACATTCAGATTACAATTCAATGATAAGTAATAGTCACAGCTATTCAATTGCAACAATTCAAGAGATAATATTACATTCTCAAATACAAGTACAAATTCTTTTAGTAGATTAATAGTAACCTGAAAATTAGTAGTTACCTGAAAATTATATATAAATCATCTAACCAAGTTATTCTTACATTCACAGTCATATGTCCACCAAAAAAATATAAATTGTAATTTGTCTTGATTTGAGGGTGATAGAACCAGTAAGAGGTGTGGGAAGGAGCTCTTCTTTTACTCCAGGTTCTGTTAACATCCATGGAAATAAACACTTTTTTCTCTTAGACAAAGGATTGTTCAAATAATATATTCTATTTCCCTAAGGTTTAATTATAAATCACTGGATAAAGTGGTTTTTGGATTTTGGTCCCTGTAATTTATATGTTTGCATTACATTAAAATATTCATATTTCCAGAAGTTGCAATATTTTTTACAAATTATTTTTCTTGTATCCACTATGTGTGTATGTGTCATTTTGTCTTTGTCATATGATAGACAACTGGGACTAATGAGTTAAAAATTTAAAAAATTGGTATTTGCAATGAAAAGTAGCTTTAAAAAACAAAATCCCCCAAACTTCACAAATAAAAAAACTTCCAACCTGTTTGAGACAGAATTCTTTCTTTGCAAACAATGTATTCTCCTAAGAAATGCTTGGAGCTTTTATTTAGAACAGACAAAGCAGTGAAGTATTCCAAGCCTTAGTCAACCATCACAAAATGTATAACAGGTTATGATATAAAAGGTCTCTTCTTGATCCTATTTTCTCTAATACATTAGATTATTTACATCTGTCCTTGCTGTCTTCAAACCACCTGGATGAAAATTAAGAAATTGATGATTTTTTGATTGTTTTTTGTTTGTTTGTTTGTTTTTGTTGTTGCTATTGTTGTTGCTATCGTTATTGCTGGGATTTTTTGTTTGTTTGTTTGTTTTTATAAAAAATCATTAGTCAATAGTTGAAATGGGCTGCAGTGAAGTTTCAGTGTGAGGCTGGGCTTCAATCAGCATTATAAATTACCTGGATTGTTTTTGAGCAATGGCTTAAGTGTATTTTGCCAGCTGTACTGTTTAAACCTTTTCCTCTTCAGCTTTCCCTGAGTTTTCTTTTGAGCATTTTAACCTCTTCATGTGGGCGAGGAAATCACTGTCATCATTGTTTTATTACTCTCCTTTGGATAAAAGCAAATCAAGAAGTGTGTGTAGGTTAGCTAAAGGAGTGGAAAGTTGATATCTGCTAATACAAGAAGCCTGTATAGCCCACATACAAAATTTCCAGTGGACTGTTGAAGATGGTCACATTTCAAACCCTTTAGTTGCTACAATAGAGCTTTAAATTAAAAAAAAAAAAATAAAAAAAATGTAGAGAATGTTCTTGTTTGCCCTATTTTAATAAGTGTGTCTAAGAGAAAAAAAAAAAAAAAGAGGATTATTTTATTATTGAAAAGAACAAAGACAACATCATTCAAGTGGAAATCATTGATGTCTTTCAAGTTTTACCTAGTATCATAGTGAAGGAGGCAATGGCATACTAGTAAAAGAAGAGCTCAGCATGGCTGCAGGGATTTTATCTGCTCTGACATCTTTGATAATTTGACAGCTGCCTTTATTATTAAAAATGTCTAGCATGTGTAAGTATAAGCTGTATCTTGTATGCAAACTGAACAGTACATGTTCTAACCCTGATTCCACTACAGAGACAAACCTGAAATTTTGTAATCTACTGACACACTCAACTATATCTGTTTCAATGGCTACTGAATGTTCTTTTTCAAAATATAAAATGATAAAATAAATAACAAGCACACAATTTTTCCTTGCATTAACTTACATGTTTTTGGGTGCATTCAGCTTTGAGTTCGGATTTTATGTTTCTTCTCCCTAGGCATTGGTCAGCAGGCGATCAGATTAATTACAATTTTTGGTTAAAGAGCAATATGCAGCATGGTACAACATTAGTGTCTCAGTATCTTGGTATATCAGTATTGATATTGTGATCAACAAAAAGGGACTAAGTCACTTTGTGTTTGGTCTGTTTTTTACCTGTATATCTGTGGAAAAATGAAAAAAACAAACAAGAAAACAAAAACAAAACAATAAAAGAAAAACAAAACATGAAAGTAAAATTAAGGTGAAAAAGAAGCTATACTGTGTTTTAAATATTAGGATGGTTCACATACAAGGACAAGAGGGAACCCAGCATGTCTACCATGTCTATGAATACTAGGTAATTTCTTGTTTATGTCAAGGATTTGTCAGTCCAAATGAAGACTTTTAACAAAATCATTGGAGAGCTGTTTAATGATTGCAGCAAGTGTATACCCAGGCTTCATCAAATCTACTTTCATCTGTAAATTTATTACAGATGAAACTGAGGGATTTTTAAACTTTCTGTCATTCCTGGACTACTGTTACCCTAATTAAAGCTACTTCTCAGTGGGTTGTCAGAATTCTGAAAGCCTGGACAAGGTGATATCATTTCCTCAACAAATAAACATTAAATCCATGTTTTCTGGAAATGTCAATCTAGCTTTCAGGCACAAGGTAAAGCCTAGCCATATAATATTTTCTGAGAAATGCCAAACAGTGAGAAGATATCAGAGCTATGACTGTCCTTGTGGGTCTTATGCAGAGACCACATGGCAGAAATTTAGGCAGGTATTGCAGGAATTCACAGAGGAATTTTTGGGTGATCAGAAGAAGGCCACACACATTAATTAAAAACATAATATATGATGTCAAACCAACAGCCCATCCAGCCCAGAGCCCAATCATTGACACAGACAGCAGGAGATGTTTAGAGAGGGAACACCAATCTAGCTGCTTTTCAAACTCTGTTAATGGCCATGGGCTGGTATTTAATGATACACTGTTCTTTAGATGTTTTAGTAAATGAACATCTAATTCTTTTTCAGCTTGCTGTGTGCCTTCACCTACAATGTCATAGTGCAGTAAGCTCTGTAAATTTGCTACTTGCTGTTTTAAGAAAGATTGTGTTTTATCTGCTTGAATAGAAACTTCTAGCTTGAAAAACCTTTATTTCTAATATTGCAGTTTGGTTAAAAACATCCTATTAGTTTTCAGGATTAATAATATCCCAATTCAGTGTTCACCACAAAGGAGATTAGTGGCAGTCACAGATTTGCAGATTCATTGGTCCTTTCTTCTCCAGGTCTCTAAAATCATGGAAAGAGCTGGTCTCACAACCTACCCTATGGGACCACATTACATATTCTTCCCCATCCTGGAAAGCAAGTGCTTAATCCAATCCCATGTTATTCTATGTTATGATATGCCATCCCACCCTACCCCTTCTATCATTTAGCCAACTTTCAGTGCTTAAAGGAAGCTTTTCACAACTTATTTTCTTTAACAGCCTTTGGTGAACCTTTAAAAACCCAAATTCATTGGTTCAACAATCACTTGTTCATACTCGTGCTTACAATCATTCTTCCAGAGCTGCAGCAGGTCAGTGAGGAGGGATTGCCCTTTACAGAAGACATGCTGACTCTTTCCCTAAAGGCTCTGTTTGCTGTTATGTTAAAGATTTTCTTTTTCTATTTTAGGTTCACACTCATTGTTGTAATTTCCACAATCTTAGATATCTTATCACAGACAGGCAACCTTGACAGTCTTCCTGTTCTATACATGTGATGGCCTCACCATGACATGTTGCACACCATGGGTGAAATATCACCTGGTGCTGCTGAAGTATGACCATCTAATTTATCTGTTTTGTCTAATATATCTTGTACATTTTTAGAAGTGATTGAATTCCTTTGACCTATGCACTGCAAAAGGGCTTTAGATGTGGGAATCTATTCAATGTCCTCCACAGTACAGACCAATTCAAAGAATTCATTGTGTTTATCTAGTACAGCCTTGTCACACCTGAGTTTTCTTTCAGAAGTTCGTCACAATATGGTCTTGCCAATTCCCTATCAGAAGTGTTTTAATGCACTAAGGGACAAATTTACTATCAGTCGAAGCACACTTTTGCTGGTGCTATTCAAATTATTTTTGAGGTTTTTTAAATATCCTGTTCATGTATGTTCTGAGTGTTTTATGGTTCATTTGTTATCCATATTTAGTGTGTTTTTAATTTCTTCAACACTGAGTTTTTATCTATGTTATCATTCTTAGCTTGTATTCTGAGCTACTGACCTAACATAAGACTTTGAGATCTATTTTGATTTATCTTAATTTCACATTCTTCTTACTTGGACTTCCACTGTAGTAATTTTTAGGTAGAATTCAAGATGAAAAGAGTGTTTCAGGGTTGTTTTTTTGGAATTTTCTTATTGTATTTTATTTGGTTGGTTGGTTATTTGGTTTGGTTTGGGCTTTTTTCCAGGGTTTGCTCTCCCATTTGTTTTGTAAATCTTTCTACCATTCTGAAAAATGAAAACTCATATTCTTTTTTTTTTTTTTTTGGACCTGTTTCTTGTTTTTAAATCTTCTTCTGTCATTGGTCACTATCACATAACAAATCACCCAATAATATCTTTTGAAATGGTTCCTCCTGCATGGCTCAAGATCAAATTTTTAACGTAATCTTTTCCTGTGAGTTCTAAGATTTTTTATTGTTCTAGAAATAAAACATTCATCATAGCAAAAGAAAAAAGGAAATTTACACTTCATTCCATTCAATCACTATCAAATTTCTAGATAGATAATCAGAATCTCTCACATTTAGTACTTCTCCCAAACTTGGAAATTTTTCCATCTCACTCAGCATTTTGTATTTTTCTGATAAGGGCAAGCATAGTTCCATGCTGGTTCTACACTTTTATTAGTAACATGAGATTTCCATCCAAAATGAATAATGTTTTTAAATTATGATAATGATAATAATATTTTAATGTTCCCTAAGTTTTATACATTTATTCTTCCTCCGTTATGTCCTAGTCTACAATCCCTATGAAGCTGGAAGCCTGGCAACACAGCATTCCATGGCTTATCCCCTTTCCACCAAGTCTCTGAGTTACCTGGTATGTCAGGGCAATTATTTAGTTTCCAAGAATTGTAATAATTCTTTATGTTATTTTCCAGGCTCTCAGCATAATTAAGGAAACATTATCAAGTTTTTTCCTGTTTCACTGATTGATGTTGCATATTCCATGCATAAAGCACTATGCTTCCCTTGTGAATTTCCTTCCGCTCCTTTGGGAGACACGCTTGGCATTAGTATTGATATCACTTCTGCAGACTGTTTCAGCCTAAACTGCCTCTTCTTCTGCAAAAACTGTCTTTCCATTAACTTCTGATTTAAATAATCCTTTTGAGTGTTTTGTTTTTGGGGTAATGCTACCGTTATGCGTGTGCCACAGCTGGTTTCTCTCTGCTCAAGTTCCTCTGTCCATAAAGTTCTACAGTTCCTAAAGAATCTAAAACCCTACTGTTTATTCAGTCTTTCCATTGGCTCCTCCACACATTGAAACTCTAAATTTCTATCTATATGTAGAATTAAATAGAATTTCAAAGTTGAAGAAGCACTCTCCTACTAAAAATGCAAGCAGGGAAATGGAAGAAAGTGGTTGAGGTGCAAAGTGGACAAAACAAAAGATTGTCATCTCAACAAAAGTGGAAGTTTCTTGAGGCACTGAACTCTCATAGTGACCTTCAAAGCAGTGAGTCAGAGAAATGCCCGTGACAAAGTGACACTGTAGGCAGCATGGCAAACCTAACTAGATTATTATAAACCCATAACTTTTAAGAAGATCCGGGATGAGAACAATGGTTATGTATCTTTTCAACAGGCAATTCTTCAATTCTTTTTTTTTTTTTTTAATCATCCCTTTGAAGTCCATATTTACAATCTTTTCTTAGCAGTGTCCTCAATTCCCAGACTATGATATGTGTGAAACATTCTTCTGGAAACATCAAAAAATTACTCTTCCAACTTCCTACTTTTTATAGTCAAGAGTACATTTTCTTTTCCAGCCATTAGGGTATATAGTTTTATGAAACAAGTTTATTTCAAACCATTCACTGTTTCAAAACTCAACTTTAAGAGCAATATTAAGTAGAAAATTATGAAAAAACAGATTAAAATCATAACGAGTTCTTGCTTGTTCTGTGGAACAATAAAAAATCAGCGGACTTTTCAGTGCTGAATGGGAAAAGCTACAAAGGGAAGAAAAGATGTTTTTTAGAGTTGGGAGTGATTTTACTTGCTTGACATGTAAAATACAGTATAAGTTCTGAGGAAAGTAATAGTTACAAATGCACAGAAATGATTTCTGTATTCTGACACATCTCTAGGAAAAAATTCATTTGTTCCTTCTCATAGAAGCAGGAAGCTGAAGAAAGCACTTGTCTAAAGAAACTGTAAAACAATGATCGATTTGTTTTATTGGTGGTGGTGGTGGTTTTATTATAATTTTTTAGTAGAAAGAAAATTCATCATCATACCATCCCCATATCAAAGTATACATTGTCGTTGTTCTTGAAACATTCAGTATAAATATTACAGTTGTTTATCATTCCCTCCAAAACTGGGTCAATGCCCTTTCCTTTCTCCACTTACCATAAGCTGCAAATTTGCAACTTGTTTCTTCTCTTTCAAGACAAAAAAACATTTATTTTAGTGTATTATAAATTTTATCTTTTACAGAGTCACATACTTTGAGAATTATTTTGTGTGTCTATATTAACCCTTGACTGTCCTATTCTTTGATTCTTTTGAGCTGTCTTTGTCCAACTTGTCAGGGAAGAGATATTACGTTTCTAAGAAGTGGATTGGTGAGATGATTTCTTGATATTAGTTGATATCTTAAGATAATTAACATATTCTTCTTAACTACACAGTAAACAGAGCTTTGTCTACAATCAGTTTAGTCCTGAAGCAATCAACCCTGACTCCCTCAAAAAATGTTCACGTAAAGGTTCAATTTAGAACATGGCCCTGCAAAACAAAAGCAAATTTTTATGGCTGAATTGGCAACTTTTATTGCAAGCAGTGAATTCTGCATATTTCTAATAAACCATCAGGTTCCATAAGGTATATTTATCACATTTATCCAAATTGCATATGTCTGAGATTTATAGTGATGGGGGCCAAGCTTTAACACTTTTTAATCTGAAGGTGACGGTATTTTATTTCTATCACAAACAATTTTTTTCTGATTTGAGGAAATGGTTTTATACCATGAATGAAACTGAATTCAGAAACTTATGTGAAGACTGAACTGTTCAGAAAACAGTTGCCTTTAAGACTGCATCACCATGGAATATATATGAGATTGAAAGTCAATACAGTCCTATCTAAAGAAGAAATATTTAAACACTGTTTTTCTAGCTTTGAGAATGCTGAACAAAGTGTAACAGGCTATATGGTATCAATCCATGCTGGTGACTATGAATGGTGTCCCACACAAAGTGTGGGCACACCAAAAGATACATGGTACTTTTTTGCATTTTAAATATGGCTTTAGCTTAGAATAATGCTCATTACACTATGATCTTGCCACCCCGAAGTATGAAGGCAAAACAGTGCAGGGAATTGCACTCAGAGGCTTAAGTATGCATGACCCATCAGCTCAATTGAGACAGGAGCTGCAATGTGCTCTCCTGAACCACAGATGGGAAGTCTAGAGAGGAAGTGCTTTTGATTTATGAAATTTAATTGATTCAGTTTAATGGAGTGACCTATTTTAAAAACATTACATCCAAAATCAAGACAAGTAACATTTAGGTGTGATGACCCACCCTTAAGGGGAAGAAATTTGGATTTCACTGTTAGCTTTTAAAGCTGAGTTTTAGCTGACAACATGAGATGCCTCAGAACTTTGCTCCATTAGGTTCTCTCCTTGATGAAGGTAGAACCTCCTCCTACTCTTCTAGGTGTGTCAAAAAGAGCATGAATGAGATATGTACTGTGATCTACTGATGCAACTCCCATTCAAGATTCCCAATGTTTTCAATCTACTTCCTTGTCAGACAGCAGGCATGCTGAGAAGGTCTAAGTGTTCCCCCTGATAATGACCCCAGATTCTCCCACTCTTTCTCAGGCACATCAGTATTTTATACCAAGTAATATAAGTAACTGTTAAGTAACAAGGTGATTCAGAGCCATCAAGTGACAGATAACAGCTTTCTTACAATTTTTCTCATCCCATATTCAAATAACTTAATATCCATTTCTGACAGGTTGCAAACTGACTAGGACCAATGTGTCTTCATGTCACTCAAGGCGTAAAGACAGGAAATTAAAGTGCCATTTTTGCTATTTTTACATTTTTACTGCTATTATTCTCATTTTTATTATTATTGTATCTAATTAAAAAACCAAAACCACTTCCCATTACAGACACCCCAATAAATCCATCACTGATTGCTGCTACATTTCACTCTTCTTCAGCCAATAAAGACAAAGGTTTGTTTTCATGGTGTTCCCATTTTTGCAAACTGGTGTGTCCAAAATCTTTAATTTATTTAGATGCTGTTTCCTTAGAAACATCAGCCCACTTATTTCACACAGTTTAATGTCTGTTCTACAGACTGAGAAAAAAAAATGAAAACAAGGACTATTTAATGACTTTAATATTTAAATATATGTAATTACTTGAGTGGTTATTTGGTTTGTTTTTGTTTTTTTCCTTTTATATCCCATAATTTGCATTTTTAGGAACCATTTGAAAGCCAAGTATAAAGAAGAGATATAGTCATAAACCAGGCCAGCCAGGTTCATTTGCAGAAAATACATCCCTGAAATCAATATTGCGAGATTCATGTTTACTGCTGAGACCCTCAATATAGTTTAACTCTGAGTGAGTCTGTGGGAGTGCAGAGAACATGAGAGGAAGAGAAGTTTCAAAGCTTTTATCCATTATTTTACTCCCAGAAGAGAATTCTTGTCCCAGAATTAATTTAACTATTAGACAACATCCGGGGTGCCCTAGATGTTGATTTATCACTGCAAAACAATTATTGATGATTTTTGAGCAGTCTTGGGAATCTGAAGAGGTCTCAGCTGACTGGAAGTTGGCAAATATTGTCCACGTTTTCAAGAAGGGCAAGAAGGATGACCATAGAAACGACAGGCCTGCCAGCCTCACTTTAGTGAGCTAAAGTTATGGAGAAGATTATTCTGGGAGGTATTGAAAAACACCTGAAAGATGAGGCAGTCATTAGTGACAGCCAGCATGGCTTCATGTGAGGAAAGGCATTCTTATCAAACCTGATCTCATCTCCACTGATCTCTGCAGTGACCCGTGACAGGACCTGAGAGAATGAACTGAAGTTGTGTCAGGGGATGTTTAGGTTGGATATCAGGAAAACCCAGAGGGTGATTGGGCACTGGAACAGGCTCCCCAGGGAAAAGGTCATAACACCAAACTTGACAGAGCTCAAGTGCTTGGACAATGCTCTTGGGCACAAGGTGTGACTCTTGAGATGGTGCTGTGCAGGGACAGGAGCTGGACTCAATGATCCTTCTGGGTCCCTTCCAGCTCAGCTTATTCTCTGTGTGATTGATTATAAATTAAGTACAAACACTAGGAATACCAAACTCCACTGTACATTTTAGCTTTTATGGCCAAGTAAACTTCAACTATGCTGTTGGATATTTCTAGAGTTCCTCTTTTTCTGCACAAGACATTTTAAAATGGTTATGAACATTAAAAATAACAAGTTCTATTATTTCATTCTTCCCCGTATCTATTGTAACGAGAAGATTGAACAGTTTTTTTCTCATTGGTCTGCTATAGAATCATTTCAATCAGTTTATAGGTTATTTTAACTGAATGAAAAAATTATCATTTTAATTTTAAGGTCATTCAATTTTAGGGTCATTCTCTTGTGTCTGTTTATTTTGGGTTATGTCGTCACTCCCTTGCCTCCCAGACCCTTTTTCCCCCTCAAATGCCATAATTTTCAAGAAGAAAAAAATATGTGGGTTCCTTCCCAAAACTATTTTCCCCAACAACATGGCTGCAGTACAAGAACAGCACCACAGATAGTGATTAGGAATCTGAACCCAGGTCTGGGGGAGCAATTCTATGTCATATGTGAAATGTGTCTGGGAAAGCAAACAAAAGGTAGATTTGCTTTATATGTATAAAGGCTACTTGCTCAGTAAACATGATTTCTTTCTATAATCTAAAACATTTTCCCGAAAGTTTATAAAGTCCTTCCTTGATATGTTTTATTCTGCTTGCCTTGAATACTTCCTCTAGATTTTAAAATAAATAATACATAACTTCCCCACTGTAAGTAACCTGAAAAAAACCATTTGTGTCAACCTAAACATCCTCTGCCAGACCCTAGAGCTGGAAGACAAAAAGACAATACAAATCTAATACATCAGTTCAGTTTCTTTTTAATTTTCTTTTTCTTTCAGAATAAAAGCTATCTCTTATCTTTCTTCTTAATACTAGTAAGTGTTAATCTAGCAATAACCCAGACTTTCAGGATCCATGCCTTAAATCTTAGAAGTTTGGTGACAGCCAAAAAAGAGTGTTGGAATGAAGATAAAAGGAACTCACCCTAATAATAATGGGATATGAAGCATTTTATTATATATCATGGGTCACTGTTTCCCTTTCAGCCCAGGGTAATAGTGACCTCAGACTGTTACCTTGTGAGAGCTGTTTTATGATCTCTATAAAATGAGTTGCTAAGTTCACTGCATTTTCCTGTTACCAAATATATGAATGTACACTTTGATGTAATCTTTCACCACTTTGACGAGTCTTACCTGAGAATATAAGAAAAGATTGTGACACATTTTCCTGGTTTCAGCTGGGATAGACTTAATCTTCATCCTGGTAGCTGGTACACTGCTTTGGTTTCGATTCAGTATGAGAATAATGTTGATAACACTGATATTTAAATTATTGATGTGCAGTGATGGTGAGCAATGTTATTGTGCATCACTTTTCTTTCCTTGAGTTTTCTTCTTCTTTCTCTCTTTTTGTTATCTATCTCTCTTTTCATTGTTACTATTACTAGTAGTATTAGTAGTAGTGTGTTTTAATATATTTCAATTGGTAAACTGTTCTTACGTCAACAATGGGCTTAACTTTTTTTCTGTTTCTCCTCTCCTAGGTGGAGCAGGGAGAAAGAAGTTGTGGAAGAATGTGTCTTCCAGATTAGGGCTGAAGCAAACAGATGAATAATCTTGAGAGAGGCGGTCCTAAAATGATCCTATAATGATTTTGTTCAGTGATGACTTTACTCTCCAGAACTCTCCAGAAGACTTCATATCAAATTTCTCACTGAATTTAATTTAGTTTAAAAGTAACTCCTGAAAATTTATTTTTTCTTGGTAAGTGATTTCATTTTATTGTTTGAGAAGAGGGAAGGCCAGGGATTTGAGATATTCTCTGTCAAATTTTAAAACAGATATGTCTGTCCACCTGATGACACCTATTTTGTCAGGATAAAAATTAATTAGTAGACAGAAGTAAAATGCTGAATGTTTTTGCATCTTCAGCACTCAAAAGTAAATATCCATTCTTAAGCACAGATTTTGCCTAAAACATTCAACTGGGCAATGCAATTCTTAACAATTAATTAGGCCTTTATTTGTGTCAGCATACATGTGTTAATGATGCCAATCTAGGATGATTCCAGAGATAGACAAACTCAAAGATCTGTGGCTGGATCATAACTTCCATAATATTGTTTAATGTTATAGTAATATTAGGGGCAGTTTTCCAAGAAATATGCAAGGAAAGTAAAATCTTGTTCACAAAGAACCTGCAACATTTCTCATCATTTGAAAGCACATGTGTATAACATTTGATACAAAAATCCTTATCAGCACAATTAAATCTTGGCTTATGCTGAGAAACAGCTCTTCCTTTTCAAAATTGGGAAGAATGCACTTTTTATCACACAGCTATGTACTCTTGAGTTGCATTGTGACATGATAAAAGGAGAAGATCAAACCACTCAAAACTCTTCTATTTGCTCTCTGGCTAAAAAATAATTTCAGATGGGCTAAATCCTGAAATACACTGCAATTCACACAGCAATAAACAACAGTTTAGCTGCACAAGGCTCAAATTAATTAAATTTTAAAATAATGTATGGCAAAAGAGGAATAGTTTGATCCTGTAAATCTCTTTTTTTTAATGTCAGACTCTACATCTAGAATATTTGAGACTCAATCCAAGGACTGTGAAGATGACTGAGAACCTGAAGCAGCCCAAATATGAGGCAAGGTCCAAAGAGTGGGATTGTTCATGTTAGAAAAATTTTTCAGCTATCTGAACCTTTTTGTTTGTTTCTGCAAGGTTCAAACGCTGGTATAAGTTAATCAGAGAGGTTATGTTCTTGAAGATATTCAAAGTCCAACTTGGCAGGGAGCTGAAAAACATTCTGTAGCTGCCCCTGCTTTGAGTAAGGTGGGTTGAATAGACAATCTCCAGAGATCTCTTCCAACCTCAGTCACTTTCTGCCTCTGTGAATTTTTGTGTGGTAACTTAAACCACTGTACTAATATACCAAAGCAATAAGAGAAGGAAAGAGAAAATACTATCTTTTTCCCAGCAGTGGTAGATACAACAACCCTGTAGAAGCTGATGATCTGTTGATTAGTTAGCCTTCCTCTAGCCTCGCATTATACAGTAAAACAAAACATCTATTTTGCCTATAATGAGGTCTGAGTTGAGGAAGTAACCTAGGCCTGTTCCAAAAGAGGTACTTGTTCATAAAAACAGAAATAGTTCTTTAGACAATTAGAAAATTTCTGACAAAAATTCTTAATCTTTTCAGGGGGCTGATGTCAAGACACTTGAAGGCAGGTTCCTTCCAGTGGTCCGACCTTTAGGTGTCCCACATGTACATACTCACTACCCTGCTGGGTAACCTAACCTAAGGGTTTTGACTCTGTCTTTCTGTCCTACTAAATGGGTAATTCCTACACAGAAGTTAGGGCAAGTCCTAACTTCCATCACCCTGTTCAAGCCCATGTACAAAAGCTTGTTCTAACTATAGTACACACATGTGCTATGTCAAAACTGTGCCTGAATAAATCCATATATGCACGCGCACAGTGTGCACTTAAAATAGCTATAGTAATTACAGGACAAAAAAAATCTTCTGTAGGTGTGTGCATGCAAATGTAATTTCGCAGTCACATTTGATACCAGCCTTAAAAGCCCAGGAAAAAAAATAAAAAAAAAAACAAAACAATGAAGGAAAAAGTCTCTGAAGTTGTCATTCATTTACCAAATTTTGTGAAATGCCAGTCTCTCTTAATGATTACTGCATGCCAGACTGAGGCAAAAATGTCAGCTAACCAGAATAAATGGAAAACAAGATTATACTATTTTCTCATAGCCCTGCCAAGTTCTAACAGTGCAAGAATACTTTTACATTTTATGAACCTTGGCTCTAGAATTTTCAAGTGTGGCAACCTTCAACCACTACAGTGGCAACCACTACAGTGGTTTAACTTAAATACAAACATTCTCCGTTTCCTTACCCTGTTCTTTTTCAGTGTTACTCTCATATCTCAATAGTCTGATCAGACAAATGAAGATAACGTGATAATTGTCTCTCCATCATTTTGGTTTAGGTTTGGGGTTTTACAGTTTATTTTTGAGAGATGAAAAAAAAGCAAAATATTTTTGTGGAAACAGAAAGAAAAAGATTGAAGGAACAAAGAGAAAAGGGAAGAAGTCTCATGATGTTTGCACTTGTGACCCAATGGCAATTGTCTTTAGGCTTCAGGGTTTCTGTTTGTAATTGCCAGCCAGAATTTTGAGAAGAGAAATGAAAGTTTTAACAAGCTGGACAGACACATGGGAGACACATATATTTTTGCTTTGGAAACAAACCAAACTAAATCAAAAAACAAGAGAGATATCACTAATATTTTTCCCTTCAAAAGAGTAAAAGAGAATATGAATGTTTCAATAAAATTATATGGCAGTCACAAATGTAATGTCATGAACTTCTTAAAAACAGGATCATGAAAAGTGCTGGAGTGAATGAAGGAGAAGGAATAGTAGAAATAAGCAATTCATTTACTACAAAAAATTTTGATCTGTGATCAGTTGGGCAGTGTGTTCTCAAAAAGGTTTCTTTGCTTTTCTTTTTTTTTTCTTCTGGCTCTGAATACTCAGAAATTAGCATGTCAACCAGATGGAAAGCAAAAGCACTAAGGTAGCTGGAGAAAAGACCAGTGCTAAGCTTACAGGAATGGTGTAATTCCAGTTTAGCTTCAAATTCTGTCAATCCATCTGTAAGAATATTAAGAAAATAGTAAAAGCATCTGTTATTAGACTATCTAAACAGCTCGAAGAAAGACAGTTTGTTATGAATAGAATAATAATGTCGGGCCTAATGCACATGAAGGTCTGGTGACAGTTACTCTAGGTCTGCTAATAGTCTTTCTTATCTCGTGTCTTATTTTGCTCCTCTTGCTCACAGTTGACTGCCAAGTTTTCAAACTCATGAAAACATTTTGAGTCCAGGCTTTTTCACTTGAAAGCTTATTTTCATACTGCTTAAGGGTTTAGATGTATATTGTTCAAACATTCAGTTTATAATAAGAGTGGGCCAGTCTGTGTATCCATCAGAAGAAATGAACATTGCTACTGATATTCATTCATTTATTTTTATGCAGTTTGAAGTGTCTGCCTCTAGATTCAGGAATGTTTAAAGTAATTAAAATGTGCATGAACATGGAAGGTCACACAAAATACGAAGGTAGTCAAAGCTGTCCAGTTAAAACCAAACTGACTATTCCTGTGTACTGAAACCTCCCATCTGAATATCTGAGACGCTCAGTGCCACATTACACATCTAATTCTCCTGGGAAATCAAGAAAAGAATCCAACTGATTTCAAAAGGCTTTGAATTGCATTTCACATATGCAAAAACTACTTTTATGTGTTCTGCCATGTAATGTAAATAGGCTGGGCTGAATCAGATCAGCAGGAGAACAGAAAACTAGTTACAGTATGCAGTATGCACCATCAAAGCCTCTTAAAGCTGTTTCTCATATGAAACATTTCCAGTGATCATATCTTCCTTTGTGTTACACAGAAGTGATGATTTATAAATCTGTGTCCCAAGATTTTAGAACTTTAAAAAGCAAATGAATGACAATTATAGCAGTGTAATGCACTTTTGCAAATTAAATTACCTGTCACATTTTTCAAAAGCTTCTATATTGCAGAAACCTGTCTATTACAGGGGTGCTGTGCTTGTGTAAGCACAAAGGCCTTGATTCAATTGCACATTTGTTATCATAAAAGTGACATCTCAGATGCCTCAGGATCTGTGAGACATTCATGTGAACTGACTGATATGAGGCAAACCTACTGTTTACCCAAGACTTTCCCTTGTGGCTGCTGGGGTTCCGGCTGGATACTCCTCAATTTATGTCCAATAAACCCCTGCAACTGGATGTCCAGGAAACTGAATCAGACCCGTAATATGAATGGAGAGTTTATCTTGGCTGCCTTTATTCTAGTAACTCAAGCATGATGTGGACATTTCTCTGACCTGAGGTACAGAGTGACCATGCTGAGCTAGTATCAATTTTATTATGCCCTCTCCTACCTCAGAAGAAGTTAGAAACACCGTAACTGTCTGCAGGGAATAGCTAACATCCAGACTAAGATGTTTGGAACATCATTAGCTGCCTTGGAGCGACCAAAACTTGAACATGGAACATCCTAATGATGGGTACAATCAGCTGACTTTTAGTGTTTGAGTTTACTCCCTGCCTCTTCTCAATTGTCTCACAGAGATGTTGTTCATGTGTTCAGGGCACTGCAAATGTCACCAGTTCTCATAGGGATATGGGCCTTCATAGGGATCCTTTCTGAGGGAGCAGGACAGGGGCTGGCAGCCAGGGCTCACCCCATTGTCCCATCCAGGAGCAGAGCAGGCTGTCCAGTGGGGACAGCCCAGCCCCAGGCATCGGGCACCTCCATGGAGTAGAAATGGGCCAGGGACAGGATGGGTTGTGGGGCCACAGAGGAGCCAGGCAGGGCAGGCCTGCGGAGAGCTGCACACCAGCCCTGCCATGCTGCTGCTGGACAAGGGCTGATGGCCCTGGGAAGCTGACATTGAGTCCTAGGTTGTAGAGACAGGATGTGGATGCCCCAGGAGAGGTCAGACAGGGGCAGACAGAACTGTCAGGGGCCTGAGAGCAGCCTCGTCATCTTCACAGACTTATAGAGGTTCCAAAACAGCCTACTGTGGGATTGATGAGCAGCTAATGAATAAGGATGAACTATAGGTTTACCAAGAACAAATGGAAATACATAAAATCAAGTCTTTAATGTAAATAGGTCTGTTAGAGGGCCTCTACAAGGATATTTATTATACAAGGATATATATATATATATATATATTATATATATTATACAAGGATATTAAACAGTGAAGAATGAGAAAGGTAAGAACTTCAGCTGATCTGACTTCATGGTGACGCTTGAATTCAGGACAAGACAGTCCTGGAGGTGAGGACTTATGACAGTAAGAGCCCTTGTAATGTCCCCAAGCTTGCACACAACTCTGCCTTTATGAAGTCAGCACTAATTTGCTGTCACTGTCAGAGACAAAATTATTTGATATACTAATATTAAAAAGAACATTCCACCACACCAGAAAACCATTTGCTTTCAGGGCCAGCACTGATAAATTTACTGTGAAACATCCACAGCGTAATGCTTAGTACAGTATGCTGCTTAATTTCCAAAGGCCTGCCTAATGGGGACACGTGCCTCGTCTTGCTTTTTACTTCCAACACCCAGCTGTACAGAGGCAGAAATTTAAAATTAAAAATAACCTTTCAGCTGATTCCTTGCATAATTGCTATCTTGTTTTGTTAATACTGTGGTTAAATTATAACTTGCTGAAGCCCTGGAGATTTGTGTGCTGGTTTATCAGCCTGAATTTGCATTGACATGCTTTTCAGTCAAGTGAGTAACTAAATCCAGGGGCCTTGAGTGAGCCTGGCAGTATTTGCATAGAAAATTAGAGGTAGATTAGGGAGAATGAATATATGTTGTCTCCATAAATAGATGCAACAATGAAAATTTTGTGCATCTCAAAATACTACCGAATTTCATTGAAAGACTGTGGCTGACATACTAACAATCCTTTGAAAACGCAATAAAATAAAAATAGGTGCAATGCAGCCAAACCTCTGCTGCAACACCAGGCAGCCTTTCACTGTGGTTATCAGCAATGCTCATGTCTCTCTTGACTGTCATACATGCATGAGCCCAAGCAGATTAAAACAGGAATTTCTACCAAAACAGCTGGTCATCATTTCCGATTTACAAATTAGTGAAATTAGAACTTTACATTTTTGTGGAGCAGATCAGTACACAGAGTAAAATTCTTAGTTTCCTTGGGCTATTTATTACTTTTTTTCACCTTAAAAAGGAGTAGTCAATTTTGTAAATGTTTTCTTCCTGGCTACCACAAAGGCTGCTGATGCCAGAATATTCTGTTAGGAATTTTTCTCCTGCTTATTAAGAATAATTATGAAAAAATGTTCAAATTAAGGATAACATTTATTAATTGTATTGTTAATAATCTTCTGATGAGGCTTGTCATCACCAGACATAAATGGATATTTTCCATATGGCTTCAGTCAGTATTCAGTGCTTTAAAAGAAATTATAAGAAGCCTCATTCCCCTTAAGGTAAGTATCTGGTGACAGGTTTAGGCTTTTTTCCCCTCATGCTCAAATCCATCAGGTTTTATTGAATCCTTAATTTTGCTTAATGTAACTGAGGGTATTTTGAAGTCTGAGAACCAGTTAAGAAAGTTATATCCATATATCTGGAGCTCCTCAATGAATAGGAGGATTGTCCTCAGAGCCCCTGAGCGCTTTTACAATAATATTTCTGTTTAAGTTCTGATTAAACCAACTCTTCATGTTCCTTGAGCTGAGAATTTCTTTTACTTGACCAGAGTGGGAGCAGATGGCTTTGATTAGATCACCCAAGACTTTATCTTTTAATCACCTGCCTCACCCAATCTGAGAGGGGAAAAGGGCAGACATATGAGTAATCTCATCCTTTCTGCTTCTCTGTCTTGCCAGTTCTCTGCAAGGCATCTGCTAAGACCTCATTCATCACTGTGAAAGCTGCGAACTGATAGCTGTGTAATACCCCAAGGTTCTGCTGTGGTGGTGTAGTGGCTAACCTCTCCCCTCTAGAAGGAAAGGCTCCATGTACTTTTGTCAACCTGTCAGCAAGCACTTCCCTCTCTATACTGTTTGCTCAACCTTCTCCCTCCATCCCGGCAATGTCAGGTTTCTGAAAATGTTTCATTTTGAACAAAATCCCAGAGGTAGTTCTCATGAGCATGTACTCTATTTCATTCCTCAGTGCATAGCCATATGTGAAAGATGCATTTGTCTGCATGTGTATATATATTTGTGTATATATGTATTTTGTGTATATATCTATGTCTCAAAAATGTGAAAAAGGAGTGGATATTGTGCTTCCTTTAGGTATAAAAAATATCAATGGTAGCCAATAAATTTAAGTTTTTGGTAGCAGTTTTAAGTGGGCCTGTCATAAAACCACAACCTTCTTTCTCTGTTTTTGCTTCAAAGAAAAGTAATCCACAGAATTCTCCAGAATTACGATATAATATTCTCCTTGGACTGCTGAAGAGTGGCAAGTTAATTCTTTCCAGAAGAATTCCAATATTCTACTACTGTTTCCTGCTGAATGTTAATTTAGAATTCTTCTACTAACTCACATTTAACATTAATCACAATTTTTTCAGGGAAAAAATACCAAGACTGATGGCTGATTAAAACAAATGCCTGAAAATTACAGCTTCCTTACTTTTAGCTGGTTTTTATTCAGACAAGTTTCTGTTTAAGCCAAGGAATTTTTTTAATTCTGTTAAAGCCAGCATTATTCTCATCAAAATTGAGATTCGCTGTGGAAGAATAAACTCTTGAAAACTTTCAATAATTACATAAAGAATTTTATAAATAAGTAAAATATTTATATATCTACAAAATTATTAATTTAATAAAATCCGAAATTTGAATATAAACAGCATTTAAGAATAAATAATTAACTTTGAAAATGTCTAGGCATTGCTCAGATGTTTAATTGTATTGGCTGTAAGGCTTGTATTCAACATATATCGATGTTGTATAAAGAGATGTGTTCTTCCTTTTGAGATTTAAAATAAAAAATGGTAAGGAGACATGCAAAATTAAATCCCAAATGATTCTTAATTTCATGAAAACACAAAATTTCTCTTCTGCATTGTACTGACTTGTTCCAGAATTCATCAAAATTACACTAAATTTAGGGAGAAGAGCATTTAAATTTATAGTGTGAGCATAAATCCTTTTTATTTCCCCTGCAATATGAAGCACAACTTTAAAGGGAACAAAATACTGTGAAAGCATGACGAAGTTATACTTAATATCAAAGGGATACATGCAACATCTGATTCATACCATGAGAAAATACTTGCCTTCGAGATGCAGTTTACTCCTCAAGCTATCAATGAGGCTTTTTTTTGATACATCTGCTGATGAGCAGCTCAGCTTCACCATTTCTTTGTAGACACACTCTCAAGAAGACACATTTATACCCCACAGGTATTAATAAAATCATTGATTCATTGAATGGTTAGGGTTAGGAAGGACCTAAGGATCATCTAGTTCTAACACCCCTGACATGGGCACTAGTCCAGGTCGTTCAAAGCCACATCCAATCAGACCTCAAATGCTTCCAGGGATGGTTTGTGCTGGTGGTGTATATTAATACTCAGAAAAGATTCAGTTTTTTACAAGGAACTTCACCAAACCTGTCTGAGAGTTCATAGCCCACAGTGGCCCTGTTACCCTGATCACCATTCAGGAGGCAAAGAACCCTAAGGTCATCTTCTAGTAAATTAAACTGAGCAGAAATATTTAAAAAATATAACAGTCATACTTTGCACATAGCCATTGAAAAGCATGAAGAAATTTGATATTAACAGTAAGACCTCAGACTAAGTACCTCTAACATGTATTTAATTCCTGTTTAATAATAAGGCAGCTGTGATATATTAAATAATTACTGTCACATTATTTAACATACAGAATAACAGTTATGTATGGGTTATCTGATGGATATCTTAAGAAGCAAAATTCCACTAAATATCTTTTCGTTAGACTTTTAGATCAGAAACACCTTTAACTGAAGGAATTTAACACTAGAATTCCTAATAATATTTTTTTGGTATACTGTCCTGATTTTATCTGGGATAGAGCTAATTTTGTTCCAAGTAGTTGGTATAGAGTTGTTTTGTATTTAGGATGAGAATAATGTTCATAACATACTGATATTTTAGTTGTTGCTGACCAGTGTTTACACTAAGTGAAGGTCTGGTCAGCTTCTCAAATCACCCCACAAGTGAGTAGACTTAGAGGAGCACAAGAATTTGGGAGGGGACATGGAGAGAACAGCCGATCCAGATTGGCCAAAGAGATGTTCCATTCCATATGGTGTCATGTTTAGCATATAAAGCTGGGGAAAGCTGGCTAAGGGATGGCCGGGCATCAGTCAGGTGGTGAGTCTGTGAAAGTACATTGTCCATCACTTGCCTTGTACAGTCTAAATTTTGTATCATTATTATTACTAGCATTATCATTATTTTTTCTTCCATTTCTGTCCTAGTAAGCTGTCTTTATCTCACAAATTCTACTTTTTTTTTCCAATTCCTTCCTCATCTCAATACGGGAAGAGTTGTGAGCAAGAGTCTGTGTGGTGTTTAACTACTGTGTCATCTTAAACCATGACATACAGAACACCATGTATATTATGTAAAGAAAATTTATCAATAATTTCAATACATTTAACATATATAGTCCATTTTTTAACTTCTGCCTTATGTATGATAGTGATATCTATGTGATATTTTGCACTCTTTATCTTGCCAAGACCTATTTATTTCCCTCTGTGGTGTCTGTTGAGATTGCTTCTGACATTTCAAATAGCAGAATATCTTCAAAATATCTTGATAAGAATGTCCATTTTTCATTTTTCTCATCTCAAAACAATTTGTGTGAATTAAAGTGAATTAATTTAGTTTAAACTCAAACTAATTCTCCACCGGCCCACAGTACCTATTTTGCCAGCTTTGAAAAAATTTGGACAAAACTCATCAAAGTTCTCGTCTAAACCAAAGAAGTACTTGGTTAGAGTTCAATAAACCGAAAGTAAGCTCTTTATAGTTCAGAGTGTTTCCTGCCTATTTTGGCTAATTAGTTAATTTAAAGAAGTATTATTCATTGACCGTATGGACCAAGTTTATTTCATAAAAGGTTTAAGTCAGAGTTGTGGATGCCACTGTGCAAGGGTTGTCAGAATACAGAATTAATCTTTATGTGTTTTGACCCTCTCAGGTGCTTGCATATTGTTCTCCACTTACCTACCCATCCAGAAAAAGCAAGGGTAAAATCTCCTGGGTAACACAGAAAACTAACAAAATATTCTCAAGGAAAACAGGGTTGTTGCATATACTTTCCTCATTACCCTCCCTTGGAGGGTATTGAACTTTGAAATTGATTTAAAATTCTTTTATGCTTCAATTGAAAACAACCCCTATGTGCTCCCAGTTATGTCCTCAGAGCACTTGTGTCTCTGTAATGATTTTGCTTTTATAAGAATTGAATTTTCAAGATATGGTGCAAGATGAATACTTTGATATATGCCATGGAGTTTGTTTCTGGATGTCTTGTGCTCTCTGTTCAAATAGCTATTATTTGTCAATGCTACCAGTTGAAAGGATGGTCAAATTGCTGCAAAAAAGTTTAACTGCAAAGTAAAGCGGTGACCAAAGTATAAACAGACACATTTGGCCAATTTCTTGGGGTTTTAGTTTAATAGTACTTTGAAGGAAGAAGGAGAAAAGTAATCTCTCCTTGTGAACTGAGAAAGGGTTCCTAAAGCACTTACCTTTTCTTCCTATAGCTCCTGCCAGGTTTCTAGGCAATTGAGGGCAAGTGATTTTAATCTTAGTTTCTCACTCTAAAACAGACCTGCTGATTCCAGTAATTCTGCAGTAATTCATAATTAACTAAAAATGATAAATAATATTTCATTACAAAGGTAGCAACTATTTTCATATTTGTATAAGATTTATACATATTATAATATTTCTAAGTAAAAATTTAATGAAAACAATACCCTTGCCAAAAGTTGTCTTTATGCAAGTTCCATCTTCACTTGGTCTTCATAGAATGTGTAGGAAGTGTGGTCTAAATTTACGTGAGCATAAAATCTTTATGAAGATACATAGGAAAAGAACATTGATAGCTATTTCAGTTTCTGATGGGTAATAACAATAAATAGACAACAAGATGAGCTAAATCATCACCATGCAAGGGAAAGCAAACATTTGTCAGGTACTCTTGGTTTTCTCTTCTGCTTAAAGACAAGTGGACATGGGATAGCATCCTATAGGAGACCTAAAGCAGCAGTCCCCAATAAAATAATAACAGCACACCCACAACTTTCCAAAAAGCTTGAGCAGACAGATGATCCTATGTTTATGTTTCGTGTGAGATAGGAGACCTCCAACTACAAAAAAATAATAATGTATGGTATGACTGGGGTGTACCCAGATCCTGTGTCATTTTCCAGAATGCCAGATTTTCCCACCATGAACCCCACCTGAAAATTTTTTACTTAGCTTCCATTCATCAGGATGGCTCACAAAAAATGCTGCACTCTGAATTTGAGCTACAGTGTCAGAACCAAGCTTTTGCTCATATGGATCTGCAGTGTTTTATCCAAACAGGACTTTCACCCTTTCCATACAGATCTCATCTCTGACAAATAGATTTGGTTCTTTGAAGCTAACCTGACTTCTATGTTTTACTAAGAAATATTCAATGTTCTGAGTGCAGATGAAAACTCCTGACTATTTCACATCCTCTACAATTCAAGGCATTGCCAATGGCATTGAAAATGACAGCACATGTTCTGTGACTGAATTTTCAACAGCCTGTTCTTAATTCTGCATGATTGGTACCTGGTTTAGGCAGAAGCTTTCAAGTATCCCTCATGAGATATGGAAACAGATAAATAGCTAGTGTAAGAAACAGAAAGCAGATAATTCTAGTAAGAATTATCTAGGGAAGCATTAAGGGCATCACACATGAATTAAGACAGATCTTTACTGCCTTTTCTCCATATAACTGATCAGGACAGAAGGATCAAGTTTAAGTGGTTACATTTGCTGATGCTGATGGGAGATCAGCAAATACAGAGAGCTGCCAGAGGTACACAGGAGGTAGAAAACTTTACTTCTGGGCTGCAGACTGACATATTGACACTGTATTTACTTGTTTCAATCTTCCTGATTCTAAACTCACTCCAGGGTTTTGCTTTAACACAGTGCCACTGACTCATTAGAATAACTTCTGAGTTAGCCTTATCTTTTTCGAATATTGACAAGAAAGGCTTGTATGCTTAACATGAAATTACATTTTCGTGGAAGCAAGGGAGAAAGACAAACAGACCTTTAAATGAAAAAATAAACAATCTAGTTCAGAGTTTGGTGAAGTTAAGGAATATCTTAGCTGAGAGTAGGACTCTGGGACTCAAAGAAACAGCAATATGCAAAACTGGATGTGCTGCCATGCTTTTATTTTCCCATTTCCTCCATATCTATTCAGTCACAGGATCAGTAAGTCTCAAAAGAATAATAGATAAGATACTATCAGGTACTCCTTGATACATTACAACTACTAGTATGAGCTCTGCATATATATGGCATCTTAAATGTAGGTAAGGAGATAAAAGAGAAAGAGTGTTGGAACTGGCTGTTTTGGTGACCCTTAACACTGAATATTTCTGTGCTGGAATAGAGACTTTTGAATCTGTTATACCATTGGAGCTCCATAAACAAAAGTAATTGCATCAGGGTCTTCTGTGGAATTTAAAAAAAAATAAAACCCAAAAAACACCAACAAAACCAAACCAACAGCTAAATGATAAATATTTTATAGAATGGAAATATTAAACCAAAGTGAAATTCAGTTCAAAGTAGGCATGATACCTCCTAGAGTCAGTGTCATAATAGTGAAAGTTTCAAAACAATAGCTGAATTAAGATTTCTGCATATCATGGAACAGAATACTTTTTAAGAGGTCTGGAAAAGTGCTATTATTTAGGGTTTAAAAAAATTATTTCTACTGGATAAAAGAAGATGAGTAAGTTGCCTGAGCTTCCATTAAAAAAAACAACAAAAAAAAAAAAATCAAAGCAGTTTTCACGTCATTCATTTATATGATAAATCATATCATTTACATTACATTCTTGTGTAAACTGAAAACAACCATTAGTATTATAAATCTGGGGTGAAATTTCTTGCATTTTTGAAAAAAAAATGCACCTATAGCTAACAAAAAACCAAGAATGCCTTGTCAGAAGGTTATTCAGATATTAAATTCATGTACTACTACTGCTACTACTACTAATAATAGTAATTATAATTAATAGTAACAAAAAGAACCAAAAAACAAACAAACAAACAAAAAAAACCCAAACAAGAATAATGCAGCTTTCCAGACTAATCATTATGTACTACATGGGGAAAAAAAATCCTTAGCAATGAGATGTGGAGGTTAGACGGTCTAAACCAGCAATCATATTTTGAGCTATTTGTGATGAATGGATATTTGTGAAGTATGTCTGTAAACATATTTAACTTCTTGAAGAATTAAATATCTAATATTTTGTTTCCATTTTTTTTAAAAAAGGAGGGTAATGTAAGTAATTATTGCATAGGAACATATATTAGTGCAAAAATTAAGTTTTATTTAGTATTACACAAATGTTGACTTGTTCTTTCTGTTGAAAGTTGTTCTCTATCTTGCCATTTCCCTGAGGCTTGAAGCTAAACATGATGATTCTGGATAACTACTTGCATTGAATGATGACTTTTTCCCACAATATCCTTCCCCATTCTCTAATTTTTCTCTACTATTTTAAGCTACTCTTCGTCTTTCATTGAAGAAACTGTTTCATATTGTGACAATACAGATTGTTTTCTGGTTCTGTTTTGGTTTTCTTTGATTTTGTTTTTAGTGCTTGAAATTATAAATTTCTTTCATATTTTTGGGGTATATTGAAATTAGTGTCTCAGACCTGGACACTATATTGGCCAGGTGTGGGGAATTCAAAGCAAATTAGAAGCATTTTTGTTTGAATTGCTTTATATATATGATACTGAGATTTGTGCTCTTGCATGTGTTCTTACCATTAAATTATTACTTATTTCACTGGGTAATGCACAAGATTGCTTTATTAATATATGATTTCTTCAGTCAGTGTTCAAAATGCAAGGCCTTAAAACGCCCAGTATTTTAAACATATGTATATTTCTTTGTTTTCTCTCTTCCATGGAGTTTCCTGATCAAAAACTGTCTCTGAAGCATTTTACCAGTTGATTTTCATAAATTTATTTCCCACGTTAAACCTACAGACAGTATGTCCTATTCTATTAAAAACCTTATGCGTTTGCCCTTAGGAAAAAATATTAAAAAGTAAACCAGAGCCACCTATTACATGTAGAAATTAGAAAAATATCTTTGAGAAGATAGCAAATTCAGTATTTTCACATCAAAAATTTAATATTTCCTTAATTAGTTGCCCTTCTACAGTCACATAAGCCATGAGAAATTGCTTTTTTCTGTAATGCATATCTAACTTTATAAATTTCTTTGGTTTTGAGTACCAAAATATTGGAGTTCATTTTCTTGAACTTGTTTGATCAATGATATTCAGGTGTCTTACTAACTGTCCAGCTTCAAATTCATGAGAACCTTGGGGAAACGTGTAGTTGATTGTGCTAGCAGTAAAATGGGCATGTTCCATTGAGATGTCTAGTTGAAGTGTCCATAGTTGTCCTAGGCTTGATTCCAGAGTCTCTGTAGGAAATAAGTAGACATGGATAACTTACATTTAATAATGCTGTCACTGCAGCCTTCTCAGACCTCTTTTATTACAGTAATAACTTTGTGTTCATACAAATAAAGTTCCTCATATATAACTAATCATAATTGCAATATTAAAGGTTTTAAAATAAACACATACTAAATTTGAAGCCAAGTAATTTAGTCTTCAATTTACTACGTTGATGGAGAACTTTAGAAAAATTGAGGATTTTTTTGGAGGAGGAGATGTTGCATTTTAGAAGTTGATTTTGAACTGGGTGACTTTTTTAAATTTTCCTGTATTGTTAAATTTTTTGAAATTATATATAAAAATACCTGAAATATATATAAAAATTCCAGGTACTAATTATTTTGTTATCTTTCTTGATATGGGAGTAAAAATGATTGCAATTATTTCCACTAAGAAGAAAATTTCTTTTTGTTAAGATGTGCCTGTGTATCTTTCTTGGGAATATAATTATATCTTAAGGATTAATGCTTGGTTATCTGTCTAAAACACTAAAGGACAAGACAAGGGAAGGCATTTCTTTCTTACACTGAATGAAATATATTGTGGGCTACTGTTATATTTATATCAGTTTCATAAGGATATGACAGAAAGGAAAATATTGGCTAAACAACTAAAAAGGATTTTTGTATGGCCTCAGTGAGTTGGAAAGAAGTAAACTTATATATATATATATATATGTGCCATGGCAAATCTGTCAAGGGGAGATAGCTAACCACATTCTTATAGCCAATTTACAGCAACCCTAGCAGGGAGAGTGAATTGTAAACAGATGAGGACATTCCCACTGCCAGCTGCAGTGAGACAGGGGCGTCATTCCACATGTCTTCCAAACTCTGTCACTTGCTTGAACTGTAGCCTAATACAGACAAGGAATCATTTTCTTCTGTGTTTCCTTAGAGAGTTTCTTTTTTTTCCCCTTTGCTGGTTTGTTTACAGCAGCAGTGGAACACAGATCTATTTTTTACGTTTGCACATCTTTTCCTAACTGAGAGAGGAGTGACAATCTTTTGATTTTTTTTTTCTCTTCTCCAAGGAGTGAGAAATGAAAGTCTCTCCACACACAGTTATAACAGTTTGGGCTCTGAAAAGGAGTGGAAAACGATACAAACATTGTAAGAGTCCATGGATTGCGCCATACATCAACACTTCCTTGGAAATTACCACTGCATTTTTGCACTTGAAAATTGTGATTCATTTTCACAATTGATTATGAAAACTGTCACTCATTATTAGTATTAGTACCAGCTTTGCATTTGTTGCCTTTGGGGCACTATACCTATTGAAGAAAGAAAATTTAAACATCCTGCTATTTATACTAGGAGAACATAAAATATTGGAACGAATATGAATAACAGTTATGAAGCCACCAGAAATCAGAAGTTATTTGACTGTATCTGAGAGAAAAGAAAAAAGGCTCCATTTTAAAGTGAAGTCTAAGAATTCCTATGTTACTTTTTGAGTAGAAACTATTTCAGACAGTATGTAAACGCTACTTGAAACTCCTGATTTAAAACTCTAGTGCTATATTTTGGGAGAGAGTCAGTAAGAACTTCAGAGTTTTATTCCTGGAAATCTGAAAACAATATCTTAGAAGTATTGAATTACTAAGAAATTGTATACTATTATATGTATTTGGTGAAAAAGTACTGTATCTTTAAATCAACACTCATTTTCATGTGGAATATATTGGCTTTGAGTGGCTTCTGCTTCCAGATTTAAAAAAAAAAATCTTTAAAATCTTTTTCACTAACACTTCTAATACTAAAATGTAAGAAGAACTTTGTAGAGTATATAGTAAATATTCAGTATTAGAAAGCACAGACTATTACAAGGACAGACTTGAGAGATGAGAAAAGGAGAGAAGGAAGGAAAGTTGAGACAGGCGAATCTCTTTCTAGAAAGGGTAGGAAACATTGCAATCTCATGTTAGCAGGTGTAATGCTTTTTTTGCTTTCAGTGGAATGTTTCAAAGAATCACCTTTGTCCAAAATAGACTAGTTCTTTCCAGAAAAACCATGTAGAATAGCTTGAAACCAAGCAAAGGAAAGCAGAACAAAAATTAAACAAAATTAAATAAACAAACCAACTTTTGATCAAACATCACAGTACCATAATAATGATTAATGTTTTGGAGACTGTATAAGCATTTGTTCTGGATATGTAGAGATAATATGGCAATTGACTTTCAAAACTAAATCTCATTTATTTTTGTATTTTTTTTTTTATAAGGATTTCTTTAGTAGTTATTTTCAAACTTAACTGATTATTTCACCATAAGTTATTCCATATGATTTTCCAGTATCTTACATTTTTCCTTGTATTGGACTAAATTACACAGGGCAAATATTTCAAGACAAGCTCCAACAAGATTTTTATGTTTGAAGTCTAGCAGAGAATATATACACACACAGGCATACACATATGACTCCGGAGACTCAAATAGCTTGTCATCTCCCAGACTAACAAACTCTGACCTGTCTCTGGGATTTTGTAGTTTGTCCAGGAATGTGTCATAAAAAAAACAAAAACAAAAACAAACCAAAACCAACCAACCAAAAAAAAAAACCTAATTAACCAAACAGACAAAAAACAAATACAACCAGAATTTCTATAACTGCACTAGAAATCAAGTAGGTTTTTATGTCCTTCACACAGTTTTTAAAAAGAAGAATTGTATTTTCATAAAGGCAGAATGTATTTAGCTGTTTTGTTGGGTTCTTTTCTTGCCATGTTGCAATTTTTAGTCAAATTGACACATTGCATTTGGTCCCAGAAATCTGTTGACAGAGACATTTTAAGCAATGTATTTTAACATAAAAGCAATTATAAGTGATGCACAGAGGGTAAGAAAGAGCTTCTGTTTTCCTGTCAATAGCTCATTTTTACTAATTATGTCTGCCTGTATAACAGAGGTAAGTATTATTGGCCTAACTTCTGAAGTGATTACTGAAGAAAATGTACTTCTGGATTGGAATAAGGTCTTTGTAATTTCCCTCAGCACATATTTTATAGGGAGTCCTGAGCCATGTATTCTAGTCTGCTCAAGAGCCACTGCTGACTTCAAAGACAAAAATTTCATTTTATTTATATAATAGTAGCTATGGTTTCAAAAGTAGACAGCTCTCAGCAGCTCCTATAAGGAACAGGCTATATGAGACCATGTATAATGTTAATTTGAAAATCTGCTTATGAGTGGGATGACTTTTAAAAGTAAACAAGATCTATATACTTTGGTTGTCTGTCATTAGTGACTATAAGTGAACATTGCTTACCTAAGTTGCAAAAGTTTTGTTTAGAAATATTTGGAAAGTGGTTTTGCACCTAATTATCAGAGGATAACATAAATATCAAGTATTGTTACTTTGCTGGCCAAGAAGGAGCAGAAACAAGTGTGCAGGATCCATTAGTCAAATATGAATTTCCCTACACTTCATTAAAAAAATCAAGCATATTTACACGTACCAAGCAACAGAGTTAATCATATCATATAACTGGAGAACAAAGAATATATTTTGAAAACAAAGTTCATAATGAAAGCATTTTAATCTACCACAGCAATATGACACAAATGCTTTTTTTAGACTCACTACTGAATTTGACTTGTTTGAATTCTTTGGAGTTATGCACTGTACTCACGGTAGGATCCTTGCTATTAGATATAGCCTTGTTTCTCCATCCCTTTAGCTTAAAATTAAATGTAAAAAAAGAAATTAAAAAAGCAGGAGGAGAGGGGAAGAAGCTGTTGTAATTTGAGGGATATAAGAATCTTACAAAATAAAAAAGAAAACTTTGGTGCAGAATCTCTCAATTTATCAGGGTGGGCTTTTTCATAACCTTATGCTGTAAAAAACACCTCACAGAAGCATACCATGAACAGAGGATCTAGAAGAGGATATTATTACACCCATATACAATATGTGACATTTACCACAAATCAGGCTGATCTAGGAGCCTAGCTGAGTGACCGTGGATATATGTGCTCACACATGTTTTTGCAGACTATCCTGCAAAAAGCCTTACCTAATTTTGGCATTCTATACTACAACCAAACAAACAGGAAAAAAAAAAAGAGGTTATTTCTGTTTAAACAAAGTTGAAAGACAAGCCCTAGAGGGATCCAAAAGGAAAAGGGAAATCTGAGCACTAAAATAACATGACTTATGTGAGCTCAAAGGCAATGAATGAGAAGCCACTATTGCCATTTAAGCAATTTCATATTGAGGCTCCAGACAGAATCTGAGCAGTCAAAATTCACCTGGAAAGTAACAGTCAGATCTTGGTGGTGGGTGCCATGCAGAGGGTCTGCATTGAGATATGTGCCAAGAAATCCCGAGACAGAAAAACTCTGTCTGAGCTCAGACCCAAGGAAATGGCAAAAGTGCCTGGGGATATGATGGCTGGAACATCTGACAGCACTCTGGTAAAAGGCCAAGGGGGGCACTAGGCCAGCTGCCATCACAGCTAAGTTCACCACCTAAGGAGACAGAAATTCTTCTCTGCCTGTCATCAGAGAACTGCATCTGTTTCTCTAAACGATATACAAGACCTTACGTACGTAGCAGGAACCTTTGCCTCAGAAACTGAACGTTGCACAAGGGAGCTGACGAGAACGAACTGTCCCTGAGGAGCAAAACCATTCACACGAGCACAGAGACAGCAGCTGTGATTGACAGCATTGGTTCTATCTGGAGAGAAGAATCAGCTGAGAGTGCTTTTCTGTTCTTGTTTTAATCTTCTTTATCCTTACATCTTTTTATGTTTGTTTTCAGTCACGTCAGCACCAAGGATTTTCTTTCGATCTGATTTATGCTCTAGCCAGGGGCTGTCTTACTCTAAGCAGGGCCAAGAAAATGGAAGAACAAGCATGGGTGACTTCTTTCCTATCTCATTTAGAAGGCATGCATGATGGCTTTCAAACACGCTGCTTAATTCAGAAAGTCTCTCAATAAAAGTTTAAAGAAAGAAAAAATATACAAACAAACAAAAAACTAACTCCAACCAACCAGATCAACAAAACCTCCACAACTTTTTCATTTCTTTCTAGGAGAGGAAGTTAATTTAAAGTAGATTATATATCCTTCATTCGGGTGATGATCCCATCTGTGTTTCTCAAACTACTTATGTAAGGCTGTCTTGCTTATGTATAGGAATAATGAATATGAATATTTCCCTGTTCTGGAGGATGATTAATCACTAATCATTCTGCCCAGAATAAAACTATAAAGCTGTTTCCAGTTTTCTTAGGAATATTTACAGAGAAGATCCTCATCAGCAGTCCATAATGATGATGATTCACTTCCTCACCACTCCCAAATTCTTGCCTTCCCCTATGAAAACATTCAGTCTTGCAAACTCAGTGATTTAATTTTTATTAGATCAAATATAAATAGATTTGTCTCAGCATAGAAAGAGTAATTTTTAAACCAGGGTCTTTACTAATGTGTTCAATATCGACAGGGAAAAGGGAAGTACATGCCTAGAACCTAGTTAACCTATAGTCTCACCTTTTGTTTTTTATCCTCTTCGTACTGTTCTGTGCTATTAACTGGGTGGCCACACTCTGTTGTGACCCAGTAATCATTTATTTATCTCAAATGCTCTAAATGGATAATTTAAATCAATAATGTAGCTTGTTTTCTATTGCTATAGGTGCATTCCACACTGGATGGTCAGATGGGTCTTAAAAATGTCAGAAAGTAATTCAGGTATTTTTACTTGAAACCTGCGTAACCTCACCATGGTCTGGGTGCTACAGGTTTGATTACACCATGCCATTGATCCTCAACACGTAAGGAAGTATATTGAACCACAATAATATTTACTAAATCAAATAAATAGTAACACTTTTATTGTTAGTCTTCCCAAATTATTTTTCTCCCTTTCTGCATCTCTTAAAAGACCTTCAGATGTTTCTCCATCTTGCAGAAATTCAAGTTTCTCATGCATAAACTTCCTACGTTTAAAGCATTTTCTTTTGTACTTTGTATTTTGTCCATAAATAAACTATATAATGAAGATATATTTTTTCACAATGAACCTTGTCTTGGTTTTAGCCAGAACAGATGTTTTTCGTACTTGACTTGAGGGGCAAAGGCTGGAGCCATGTGGGCATGTCTAGGTTGATATTCTGTACCCCCCCACCCACCACTGGGGGTGGAAGTAATGGACTCTTGCTTTCTGGGAAGGAGGTGCGTCAGGTGATTCCACCAGATGTTCTGCTCAATATCTCTTTCCTTATCTACCAGAGGTACACTATTATATTAAATATATATTTAATATATTATATTAAAATCTTAATAAAATACGTTGAAAGCACCAAGTGCAAAGATCTATACATATGCATGTCTTTAGCAACATATTATAATATTTATATTTTTATAATAACTAAAAATAATGATCCAATGCTCCTTTGAGCACAGGCTTATATCTGCTTTACTTTTTTTCCCTCCTCTTTAACTCCATAAACAAAATCCTGTGTATCATCTTTCCATTTGCCCTGACCAGATCATACCTTGAATGAATCAAAAAAATCTGTCTTGGGACCAGAAAAAAATGTAGTATTCATGTGCTACAGATGAAACATTAACTGTGAGAAAACTTTATTCTTTCTAGGCACATGTTCATACTGTCATTGCTATTTTTTACTGATTTTAGAGAGCTACCAAACCACCTTGACATTTATTAGATCATATCCCTAGCTCAGGAGGTCAGGAGGTCAAATTCTTTCCCAGGTAGAGCACAAGTTAGAATATGTATTAAATTTGTGTAATATGGGGAAAAAGTGAAAAAAAGTCAGATCATGGCTGAAGGATCTACCTGTATATCAAGACCTTTTAATACTGTCCTGGTGCTTTGCAGGACATGAATATGGTGAACATCATGTAATTGCCAATGGAAACCAGAAATGCTTTGACCAGCATCAGGGACTTTAAAAGCTCTCAAAATGTCTGTGTTTAAGAGAAGTACATGATTTCACTGACAAAGCTGTTCTGCACTGATGTCTTTCAGGTTTAACTGTGTCTCATACCAGAATAACCAAATAATTCTGTCAGTATGTAGAGATTCATGAGCTTGATAACATTATCTGTCACAAGAAGGACATACCAGTTTGCAATGAGAACTTTCCTCCTCACAGTTATAAAGACTTATCAAACCCTGCCACCCCTCATGTGGGTGAGTATGTTGCCTGTTGGAGCACAAGATATTTCATATGGAAGTTATCTTTGTCACTGCTGAAACCAGGTGGGTTTTTGAAACCGAGTGAGTTTCAGTGAGATACCAATAGTATAGAGAATATGACTTGCAAGAGACACATTTAAACATTCAGTAATCAAATTACATAGGAATGAGGTTGACACTTGATGTCTAAAAAGTACTTATATCCTAAAACATGATGTATTTTATGTTCATATAAGATCCTCAGTATGCTATATCGTCATGTAATACTGTGCAAAAACTTTCAATTTTACTGCAGTTTTAGTACAGAGCACTCAATATTCAAAATACTCAAAGAAAATTGTTTCAGGTGTAATGAGTGTTTAAATTTGTAGTAAAAATATTTTCCCTATGTTTATAAATCATTTTAAATTAAGCTGGTTTTATTTAGCTACAAAATATAGAAATTATAACACCAATGTACTGACTGGAAATCAAGTACAATTTGCAACCATTGTATGTGAATAAAGAGCTTTCTGCTAGTTAATTGAAATTCCAGAGATATAAACATTCAAAAAATTTTAATTGTATCTATGTACTTTGTCCCACTTCTTTGAACTACTAGCAACAGCGTTTATGTACTTTATTTCCTCTACATAATGTCATTTCATCTTAGTGTGTTAAAAGATTGTACTTAGGAAGGTAAATTATTAACCTGTAGTGGGGGTCACACTGTGTCATTGGCTTTGAACAGCCCTGTGAATTTCACAGAAAGTTGTGCTTTAGGTAATATTGATTGGCTTTGTGACATTTTAAAAAATATATGAATGTTCAAACACACGCACACATACATACCTGCACACACCCCCTTCTTTCTGAATCTGCTATGTGTTTAGTCATTCATGTTTTATTTACTATCCACGTGCTGAGAAAGAAATAAATAATATGAATGAATTATATAACAGTACTTTGGTGGAGACTGCAGAAACATAAAAGGATGCTATAAAGAAGAAAGAGATTAATTGTACTTCAACGTGAAGGAAGTCAGAACAAGAAATAATTGCCTCGAGGTTCAGTAGGAAAAATGTAGGCTAAATATTAGGACAAAAGATTTACTGCTGAAAGAAGAGCTAAACAACACAATGGAATAAGCTGTCAAGGAAAGTTTTGTAACTGCCATAATTGAGAATATTAATGGCTAGAACAGTTAACCAACTGGAAAAGAAAGGCTACTGATAACAACAGCTAGTTCTGCCATGATGTAGATGGATCTTGGTGTCTAACAGAGATAGAAATGTGCAGATGAAATATTGGTCCTCTCGTGGTGAAACAAGGAGGTTTGGGTACATACCAAATTTCTGGTACTCCATAATAATAATAATAATAATAATACATATTCTGGTACTACCCAGGAGGTTTTGGCACATATCAAATTTCACACAAAAAAAGTTCAGGACATGAATAATTGAATGAGTCAGCTAGTTAAAGGTTTAGTTGCCCAAACTTCTGAGTTTTCTGTAAATACCTACACTTCCTTTATTCCATGACACACATTTGTATCTGTACCATTTCTAGACATTCTCTATCTCTACTGCAGCAATGCTAGTATCATGCTAGTTTTGAAAATTTACAAGAGTTAAATACATAGCTCTGCACCCATTAAACATAACAGAAAATGTCTCAAACATTGACTCAGCCCAAATTTCACATCAGTTGAAAATACTGCAAAATATTACTAGTCATTTTATTTATATTAAAAGATATGCTGATAACATTTGTTTAAAATGTTCTGTTCAGTTGTTTTTTTAAAAAAATATTTGAAAACAGAATCTAGGTCAGGAATTTGGTGGTTAAAACCCAAGATATTCATGCTTTCCAAGTTAGTTAGTATTTTATATTTTATATGTCCTGCAGAATAATATGAAGGAATAAATTAATGGTAGTGAATTTATTAGAAAATTGTTTTCAGGCACAGAACACCAATTGTAATATCAAATCACCAATTACATGTTCAAACCACTGTCAATAATGTCATTTAATTGCATGCTGGGATATTATATTCAATCCAAATGGTAAAATGTGCATTTGAGATTGATTAGTTTATTACATAAATGCATTAGCTGGTTACTTAAAATTGATTAGCAAGGTTTCAGTTCAGTGCAGGAAATTGCTATGTTAATCCCAGCACGTCTCTCTTTATTCTCCAGTTACATCAAATACACTACATGCAACTAGTAGAAAAAAATTGCACCGGCCTTCTTCAGAAATTCTACCTGTAAATCACAAGAGGCCAAAGACAGGATGTTTCATGAGGAAGTTTGGCTCTGTGACTTACAAGGCATAAGCATTCTGGGAACTCATATCAGAGAGAACACCTTTGCAGCCCTGCTTATTCACTAGGAGTGGCATCCAAAGAACATAAGACAAATGGTGAATTTTAGTTACCCACCTTGAAAAATATGACCTTGACCAAAAGCCATGTTTGGTAAACATTTACTCTTGGAAAGCAGTTCAATGCCACAGGCTTTGTAATTTAAATTCCCAAGGTGTTCACTGCTGTATACTTCAGCATGTGTGGAAATATTTGGTAAATAAATCTTTGGAATGAATACTGTGAAGTAATGGATGAAAACAAATTTGTATTATTTTGGATCATCATCAACACAAATATCAATCAATAAACTGATTCCAGTAGTTCTACTCACTTATAACAAAGGCCGAGAGATAATACCATATATCTTACTCTGATATTATAGTAGTTATTAAATATTAAACACTACATGCTTGTAAGTACTATTTCATCATTTAGTAACTTGGAAATAAAAAATCATTAATTCAATCCATTCAATCCAAGAAGAAGTGAGGTTTTTAATGGCAACAAATGATTAAATCAAATCACAAACAAGCAAAAATCATATCATCAAAAATTAGGCAAAATGAGTTTGTTAAATTACTACTTACAAAATATTTATCATCAGCAGGTCAGAGTTCATCATTCATCTGCAGAACCAGAAGAAGCAAAGTATAGCAAACTGAATCACATGGATTTGTTGACTATTTTTAGTGGAAAAAAATTTGAAAATATTTACTAAATATTTTCATGTGAGCACTTGGGAAAGATGAATTTGGATTTAATTTTATTTTTAAATAGAAGAAACCATCTATCTCTGATGGAAGATAAAAAAGTTTAAAATCCCCAATTTCATCTGTGTAGCTTTAAGACATATTCTTATTGATCTGTTCCATCATTGAAAAAAAAAAAAAAAAAAAAAGAAAAAGATTTCTCCTTAGGTTCCTTCTGAGTGTTTTGTTGTTTAAAGATATGGGAAAATATGTGAAAAGGGGGTTGATTTCTATGTAAGTGTTGCTCTACTAAATTGTTTGCTCTATATAGTGTTGCTCTACTAAATTATTTGAAACCGAGTCCAATGCTTTTCATTTTTTTATAAGACTTTGCATTGTTGCATTTTACAGTACTTTCTCTGTCCCTCAAGGTCTCTGTCTGTCCATGAGTGCATATTCAGCTCTTCTGACTGAGATTCAATAGATTCCCACATTGAATCACAGAAAATAAGCACAAGAAAATCTTTTTGGAACTTTAAAACATAAAAATTTATTAACACTAGGTTCCTTTTAAAATGTGTAAATATCATGATTAAAACTAATCAGTATTTTTTTCAAAAAATACTAAAATCAAAGATTTGGTCCTTTCTAATAAATATTTATTACTATTTCTGTACTAGTTACCTACCTTTAATTTGTAAGAGCATAATTGATGAACCAGCTGATTCCTACTCATCCAACTTAGAATAATCTAGATGTATTTGTAAATTAATGAAAATTAATAATTTCAATTCCATGGACTTTAAAGTAGTTCATCCTGAGTTTTCATTACAAATCCTGACTGTTACCTGTTGTTGTTAGACTGCATTCATAAGCAAATTCCTGAATGCTAATGATTGCTTATTTTGCAATGTACACAGAAGAATTCAAACTATGCTGGCTCATGAATATAAAGGAGAGGCTGAAATCCCACCCAGACTCAGTTTTTTTTTCTTTTATCTATACACTATAGACCTGTACTGCAGCTCACAATTTAGCATATTCTCTAAATTTTATTACATCATATTTAAGCAGGAAGAGAAAACTATTGTTTGAGGATCTAGCTTTTGGGTAGGATAGCAGCAGATAATACACATATATCTAAATTATCTTTCATTCAGAATGAAACCTTGAAGATCTTATTGTGTTACAATTAATTTCTACTTCGAAATTCAATTATTTGATTAATCCAAATGTTACCTAAATACTTGTGAATGTAAATAATACAACCTAATAATCATAGTTAATACTAGGTTGGCACCAGTAAGCACAAAAGTGTATGCATAAATACAAATATAAATACATGTACATATTTTTTATGTTTATAGAATTAAATATGTACCTTAGGAATTGTTAAAGTACTGTCTATTTTCATGCTTTTATCCTGTAATATAGGTTGTTTTTGCTAACCAAGTACGTTTGCAAAAAATGGCTCTTGAATTCTGTAAAACATGCTGATAAAAATCTTATATTCAGTTCATCAATGTGTCATGAAAATTTTTTGTAGGCATATTAACGGTGATGTGTAGCATGAGATTAATCCATTTTTTCTTTCTTTTTCACAGTCATTATGCAATACTTCTGAAAGCCCTCCCTATAGACTGTATTGCCTTTATTTTTATTTGATGAAGATTCATATTTTTCTTCTATTTTAATTATTTCTGTTTCATGAGCATGTGCTTATTTTATAGGTCCATAGTCAATATATTACAAAAGGACACTTAAATCATTCCCATGGACTTGCATGGCACTGCAGCTATGCTGCTCTGCAGACCCAACCTAGCTGATTTATTTCAAAAACAACTAGCTCAGACATCTTTACACTGAACGATGCTCAGTTATTTTGTTCATATAACCTGGTGCCCCACACAACACAAAGCAAAGATTTAATTTTCAAATATCTTCTGGAAGTAAAAACAAAACTATTTTCTTGTTGTTGTTTTAATCCCTAGAAAGCCATTCTCATACATTGTTTTTTTCAATGTTCTCTTAAAAGAGAAGTTAACAACTCAGTCTCAGCTGCCATATGCTGAAAAGGTTTCTAGGCAATGTATGCAATAAAATATCTAACCACACAATATAACTAATTTTTTTTTTTCCATCAAAACAAATTTAAATCCTAAGTGTCCAATCAAATTTCTTACCTTGCATGAACATCATTTCCTTGATACTCTATAATTAAACACATTATTTTTTTTGAACCTTCTCTGATTTGTCAGTAAATAATAATCAATAATATCAATAATATACACTTAAACAAGACCCATGTTACAGTAACAACTCTACAGGACTCAAATGATACCATAAATATAATCATCCCACTTCTACTCCATAATCTATTATTTATGCCTGAGGATCACATTTGACCATAATATTACACCGGAAACTTTCATTCTGCTGTTGGCCAGCTTTTTCTAAAATGTTATCATTCATGTCACTAAAACACTATTTTGAAATTCATGTAATGCAGACAGCCCTGTCATCACCTGATAGTCTCTGGGATATTTTAAATATAATATAATTACATGCTTTATCCTGTTTGATTGGACCTTTCCAAGTTTTTCAAAATTAACTGAAAAGTCATCAGCCAAGTTGTTTTTGGATAGAAGATATAAAGACATGATTATTCAGGATCAGTACATAAAGTGATGCAGACTTGCACCTCTTTTTACTGTAAGATTAAAAACTTGATACTTAGAATGTGGATATGAATATATGCTCTCAAAACACAGAATAACTTAATTCTGACTTGTTTCATAGGACTGGTAATAGCTTTATTTATGACTGGTGTGTGAGTAAACCCATCTAAGGAATCTCTTGTTTGTTATGTGATTTTAAAACTGAATTTTATATTATTTCTTCTGATCACTTACAGAATCACAGAAAGTCTAAGGCTGGTAGGAGCCTCCTGAGACCAACTAATTCAACTTTCCCACTCAAAGCACAGTCAGTTATAGCAGATTGCTAACTATCAAGTCAAGTTTCAAATATCTCACAGACACACAGTCAAAAAAACTCTCCAGGCAACAGATTCCAGAGTTCCCCGACCCTAATGAATTTAAAAAAAAATTAAATAAAAAAAAGAGTGGAATTTCCTGTATTTATATATGTGCCTCCATGCTTTTGTCATGTCACTGGATGACAGTGAGAATAGTTGCTCTGCAGTCCTTCTCTACCCCACACTGGTTTTTTTATACATATCTTTCCTGGTGTTTTATTACTTACCTTACCTACAGTGTCCAGCATCCACTCTAAGGATTTCTTTATTAGCTATTGACAGCTCTCCCTACCCTCCTTTACTCCCTGTGCATTTGTGTCTGTCTGTATCTCTATTATGACTATAAAATGTGTCTAATACTCTGCTCTAACCTAGCTCATATTTTATTATCAATTCTTTTATTCCTTTCTCTGTTTCAAACCATAAAACACACAAATTCCCTGGTCCTCCGCATGAAACAAGGCAGCCTCTGTGTGTCAGCTTTGATGTGTGTTTTGTCAATAACAAGACTGTGGCTTCTGTGGACCTTCAGAACCTATCTATTCTTTATTTAAAATATTTCTCAGATGATTTGTTTTGGTTTTCCTATTGCTTTTGGTTAATGAATTTCAGTCTCTTAAACATGAAATGACAAACATTTCTACCTTCATTCTGTCCTAAGAGATGCTGTTCATCCATCAATACCATTTGGCTAACTTTTGCAATTGCTATGAAGACACTGGATTAACCTGAAGAAAATTTGCCCAGAACTTGGACTTGTTACAAAGTTAAAATTCTTTTGAAAGGTATAGATCAATGTTTTCTGAAAGAATTGACTGATGTATGAAAATCCTTCTTATCAAGTTTTAGTAAGGTAGATGTTTAAGCCCTCCTAAATCACCCTGACCTTCTGTTTTATTTTGTCTTTTCTTCTAAGGAGAGGATCAGTGTAGTGTTTTCACTTTTGATCCTGCATCAACAAGTGAGATCCAAAATTTTATCCAAACCTGATTTGAATGCCTTTGTCCATTAGATATTTAGGTGTTTAGATATTATGGAGATTTCAGTGATCACTTTTTAATATTTTTCTTGGTAATAGAATACACAAATTGATTTGGTGTTTTGAAATATACTAATGGATATCTCATGTTATGTCTTCTTTTAAAGTATGAACATGAAGAGCAAAAGAGTAAAGAAATTCTTCCTCAGGTGGCTGACATGAGTGTGTTGACATTTGTACAGTTAGATGTTTAAGGAATGATTTGTCATATCAATGGTATCGAGACAAAATACCTGCTACTGAGGTTCTTGGGGTTTGAAATTGAATAGAAGGAAATTGAAAGGCGATGGATGAGGTGAATCCTCTTTGAGTTGTAAAAGTAGCATAATTTCTTGTGTACAAAGAAAGAGGTGTAAGGAAGAGAAAAAAAAGACAGAAAAAGAAGTTTGAATGTTTATCAGGCTGTATACATATTTGCAAGGAAACATGTAAGTCTTTAAAAGAATTAATATGGGGTAGGACATTATTGGGGAAGTCTTATCATCTAAGGTTTTGTTAGTTTGATGTTCTGAATTCAATGTAAATAAGTCCTCACCTTTCAAAGTCAATATCACAGATGACATTGTGCTTCATTTATGGAATAGCTGATAATGCCATCAAGTAAAGACAATTAACAATAATAATAACCTGAACTTGTTCTGTAACACCTAGATGTCATCTGAAACACATTGTCATTGGTTCCAAATATCAAGGAAAGCTTTTCATTACTCTTATTTTTCTTTTATCTTTTTCACTGCATGATAATCTCAATTAGCAGTCTAGTGCCTTTATCAGTTGTCATATTTAGTTTGGAAAAGGAGAGGAGCACTTCTACGAGAAAAGGATGACTGTAAGTTTTTTAACAGGATGCTGAAATTGAAAACTAAGCCACAGTAGCTTTATATCAGAGAAAAAGAAGTTAGAAGAAAGACCCCTATAGAGTATATCAATTTTACTGGCTTCATTTAGGTAAATAAATGAGAGATTTCTTTCTAAATTGTAAAAGACATGTGAATATTTTAAATAAACACAAGTGTAATGCTGCTAAGGAGAAGGAGAGGCAGTTTGCCAAGAAAATGAAAACTCTGAACTGCTCATTGTTAAAAAGCAATGTGGGTTTTAATTCCTTCACATTTGAATTAAGACATGTTGTCCCATGTAACTCACACTATACCTGTTGAAGGCATCCTTTATCTGGCTGTTTTTTAAAGTGCTATGTGGTCTTGGACAACCTCTAATGTTACCTTTACAGTACAAGAAAATATTATAATGGCAAAAGGAAACTAAAACCCAAGAGCTTAGTTTATTCTGTGACCAAATTTGTTTGCTGTTACTCAAGCTGAATAGTTCCTTATGCTGAAATTAATCCCACTAGAATCCCAGGATGAAATGTTTTCTACTTTGAAATTGGTGATAAAACTCTGCTGGATTTTAATGACAGCTGAACTTCATGAGCATAAACTATGTGGAGCAAAAAGAAAGAAGACTTAAAAGCATAATGGAAAATGTTGACTTCATGATAAATGCAATTCTGATTGTTGTTTTTTAAGTCTGCCCAATCACTTCTCCTTTTAAAATGTTATTTTTAAAATTAATGCCCTTCCAATTTTAAACAGATAGTATCCAAAGGAATCACAGCTGTATGCTCAAAATGCTATTGGTAGAGGCAAAATCAAATATGTATTTCCACAACTGATCTGTACACAAGGTATTGCAACCCATATTGACTCCAGCTTTGAACATTTATCGAGACGCCTTTTCAATGTGATTCTAACATATTTTCTTCCTATTTTCTGCACAAAGTACAGAGGGACAAATAAGAAGAGGAATTCTAAATTTTTATTGAAGATCCTATGCTGCCTTCAAAGGAGGTATGATCTCTGGACACTTGCAGCACAGGAAATGATTTTCTAAAGACTTACAAAGTTGGTTAAAAAGTGAAGGAGGGCACTTGCTTTTATATATATATATATTTTTTTAATTAGGAAAGGCTCCATACAACGGGTCTTCAGATTCTGAATTACATCCAGATGATTTCAGCTTCTTGGCAGGAAAGAACTTTTTTAGGGAAAACAGTGACAGTTGAACTCTAGTTTTATGTGGCTGTTCACACATGGTAAAATAACATTGCTCACCCTTGTCTTCATTATGAAATTGAACATGGTTTGCTGCAATAGAGTCAGGTTTAACCAATTAGACCAATGAACTTTTGTCTCTGTGTTTACCAAATACTGAGGTATCTTTAGAACAAAGTAGATGTGGAATGTTGTTTGTACAAGGAGGTTTCTCTGAATTTGAGCCGTTCTTGGAGGAAAATGAGCTGTGGCAACAGCTTCTTCAAAACAGTGAATTTAACTGTTATTTTAGAAACCCTAAAAACAGTAAGACTCAGGACTATGATAAAGACTGAAAATAAAAAATAAAAGCTTGGTTTCTGATACTGTATGAATATCAGAACAGATATTTACTTAAGTACTTTAATATGTGATGTAAACCTATTGGATAACTTCTAAATAACACTTTGAATTCACAGGTCAATCTAGATAAAATAAATAAATAAATAGATAGATAACTATCAGTATAAAACTATCATTCCAAGCAACAAACTGAGCATAAAGACAATCAGGATTCTACATCCTTATCAATAAAATTTTTTTAGAAGCCTAAATCACAGAACTATTTGTTGGTTCCTACAGAGGTAAGAAAGAGCTGACAACATAAAATCTGAAGGATTTCTAAGCGCCTATTCTAACCTATTCAGGTTTATGAATGTGCATTGTTCCTTTTGTCTCAGAGCTGATTTAAGAAATTGGTTACCAGGTTGTATATCTCAGCAATCCATAACAGAAAACCAAGTAATCAACATAAACATACCAGCGCCACAGTCTAAGAAGTTAGCCATGACTGACTACAGTTTAGTTGTGACATTTCTATGACTTTAGCATGGAGTTCTCCATAAGAAAACTTTGTTCACTTAAAACCACCATAACATCATAAAAAGCTAACAGTGCAATATTTATACACAAAACCCCATGTTTTTGCCAGAGAAAGGAAAATCTATTTACTATTTTTATTAGAAAGTCAGATGGTATCTTAACCACGTTTTCCATGCATTCACAGGAAGACAGATTCAATTATCTGTTTCCAATTAAATAAACTGTCTTTTAAAAATATGGATGTCCTCATTTTAGCAAATGCCATAATAACAGGGCTATCCATTCTACATGGATTGGTATATGCAAGCTTTTACTGAGGTTTTTTTTTTCTTATCCTTATCAATATTGTAGTATTCCAGTAATAGGACAAAATAGTAATAGGACAAAAAATAGCCTCTAACTAAAAGAATTTTTGTTTCTTTCTGCTGTTGCATCACTTTTTCCATATCAGTCTCATTAAAGAGAATCAGTACCTGAGTTCAGACTGTTTTGGAAGCAGAACATTTAATGACCCGAGTAAGCAAAAAAAGTATTATGTACATGTGCACTGGGGAACCCAGTGGTGCTAAGCTCTATGATGATCTAGGGGAAATAATCATGAAATATAATACTGTTTTTCCTAAGCCTCTTTAAATGATTATCTTCTTACATCACATAAAGTATGTTCTCCTGAGGTGAAGTCAATGAACTCAGTGGAGCAGGAGGAAGTCCATTTCTCATTGTCTTTCCATCTTGCCTGATCTTTTCCCCCTAATTTTTAAAGGAAAATCCTATACTCCTTCAAATAAAGTATGGATTAATGTAACATAATACCACAGAAATTACTGTATGCATCTATAAATTCTGAATCAAATAAAAAATCGGTTTTATCCTATACATTTTTACATCCCTGTCTATTCTGTAACACTATAAAAGGAGCATTACTTCTATTTGTTTGTTTGCTTAAATGTTGTAAAATTATCTCCAGAGATTCTGTAAGGGAAGGATATTGGTAAGGAGCAGGTGTGGGGAACAGAACAACAGGCAGTACTATAAAACTTGTAAACATTCCACTTGATATCAGGTCTCTGTTAACAATCCAGGGATTAATGAACATTGAACAGTGAATTATTTATGTTCCATTCCTCTTCTGATAGTACCATTAAGGACTGTTGAGAAGATTTTTTTTTTCCCAAGGAATCTTCTCTGGAATAATTAAGAGGAAAACAGACTTTCTAAGAGCTAAAAGACCTTTACAAGTTTTTTTTTAATCAGCCTTTGAGATAGAGAGGAAAATATAAAAAATAAGAAACTCAGGCAAAAGCATTTCCCAGATCATTAAAAAAATGAACATAGTTACCACATTGATAGTGTTATGAGAAAGAGCATCTAGATCATAAAGAAGACAGATGGGCTTGAAGCATGGAATAAGAAACAGATGGAGATAAAGATTTGCACATGTAAGTGAAGGAAACTTTTCTTTTTTTAGTGTTTAGGCAGAACAAGGGTCTCTATTAACAAGTTTTTATGAGGTGAGAGGACTGGTAGATTTTGAAAAAAGGAAAAAAATAGACAGTGAGGAAGAGAATGTCCAGCTTTGAACTGACTGTGTCTTTTAGTGACATCAACCCCAGTGTCTTAAAGTTAATGTCTTTCTGATGTTTGTTTCCTATTATGAGTGACATTTGAGATGAAAACTGATAGTCTTAGAGAGGGAAATATTTTATTCAGATTGAAGGAAATGTTGGCAAAGACAGTGTAAGTGTCCACTGACTTTTGCTGGATTTTACCGTCACTGACAAGAAATGAAGTCCTAAAACAACAGGTGGAGATTTCTGCTGCACAGTGGTCCATACACCGTCTCGAGAAATTGTCAGATAGCTCCCGTTACGCAGGATTTAGGATCCAAGCACCTCTTTATAGATGCATTCTAAATATTGACACTGAATTATGTGATATCCAAACTATAAACACAGTAGCCATTGGCAGGGCTGGAGACTCAAATACACTTTATAAATCTACTACAGCATTTGTACTCATCTGGCATGGAAAGCTGAAGTGCCATTTAATCCAGTCTTCAATTGTGGGTTATTTTTCATACTTTTTAATGAAACACAAGGATACATATTAGAAAAGACAGTAGAAAATTAGTATAAACAGTATCTTTTTCAATAATGGTTAGCAATCTGACTGTCACAGAGTAAGCAATAAAAAGGAATCACTGGACATAGTCTTGAAGGATCTGGGATGATTTATAATTCCTGTTTCAAATTAGAAATAGAGAGCATAATATTCAATTGTTCATAGAAGAATTATGTTACTGACACTTTGACATAATTAACAAAACCGGAATTTTAGCTGGATCACTGTGACTGTGACACTTTCTTACAAAAATGTCAGCTATGATTAGCACAATGCACTGAATTTGGGGAATTATCTTGAATTAGATATATTCTTTAAAAAGTCTGGAAATTACTTCAGAAATCTTGAGCAAGCTGGTAGGAACTCATGAAGTTAACAAGAAAGCTCAGCCTAACAGATAAAAGACAAGTACAAACATTCAATAGAAGAAACATTGGAGTGTCTCACTGTGAAAAAGACCAAATAGGAAGAACACAAGCAGGCAGTAGCACATATGCAAGGCACTGACCCCAACATTGCTGAAATGAGGATGATCTGAATGCCAAAGACTCACCAGAGCCAGAACAGTCAGAGTTCAGGCCACAAGCCCTACTTTCAGATGGTTTCATTTTATGATTGGGAGCTCAGTTTTTCTTATTTTTCTTTCCATATTTCAGCAAAAATTGTAACTGAGGGCTTTTTTATTTCAGCTTTGTCTGTCCCAGCTTTTGTAAAATGTGTTTGTCTCACTCTTCACTGGCATGATGCTGACACATCAAACAAAAGGGACAAGAGGACCTCTGCCATCTCACTCAACTAGGGCTGTGAACTTTAAGAGCTAATCTCATAAGTGAAGTTAGAATTGGATGTTCTAACATCTACCTAATCTTTCCAACCTTCCCAAAAATACTCCAGTGAAAAAATTCACATACAATTTTTTTCCAGTAAGTTCTTAGTAATCCTGTGCTATCAGCCAGCTGTGGCTGATCACACCTTGTAACGGAAATCAACAGGAATTCCCTCGTCTACGAAGAAGAAATGATTAGTTATTCCAAATACTTACAGACATAGAAAAGCCTCTGGAAGCCTTTTCCAGACAGGAACTCAGAGAAAGTACTGTCATAAATACTTTTATTCCTTCACTGAAATGTAACAGCTTTCTTTCTATTGGCCATATAGATAGCTAAATTGGATGTGTCAACTATCTGAGCATCTGTTATTCCCAAACACTCCGAGTAGGAAACTGCAATAATGTAACTCTAGTTAATGTCATGTGCTGGACGAAGACTATGTCCTGCTGTTGTGGAGATAATTTAGATAGAGAAGATATGGAATCCTTCCCCTAAAATGAAGTGTTTATAAACACTCAGTCCCTCTTGTAATCCTTATACTAAATTTAGGTGCTAACAGATTTTCTTATGCAAAAGAATGAACAGAGGACAATATTCTACAAAAATTAGTACAGGAATCCTATGTTTTACACTTCTGAAGTATTCAGATTCTTGCTTACTTCCAAACAGACTTCTGGAAATATAAATTTCTTTGGAGTATATTAATATATTATCTTCCAGTTTTACATATAACATTCTAAAAAGCATAAATGACGGTTTATTCTTATGGTAATAAGAATAAATTTAATATCCTACTTAAAAAAATCTGATATATTAATCCACTATTTACAGACACTTCTGAAGGTGTCAACATACTTATTTTTGAGGTCACCAAAAGGGAATTCTCTTGTCTATTTTGTTCCATTCATTAGAATGGAATGTTGCAAAAGTTTTTGCTTGATTTGAACTACAACATTTAACTTTAACATCCAAGGACTTCAAATTCTATTCCAAAAATTAAAAAAGTCTATGCCTTTTTTTTTTTTCAAGTTTACATTTTCCATCTTGAAATATTTCATCTATAAGAAGTATATTCTAGGATATTACTATAATTTCCACTTTACCACCTAATTTCAGTAAATTCATCAATTTTTATTAATAGGAAAAAAAGGGCAGAATTTTGCTAATTAATACATCTTGTTCCACAAGAAGTATAAAACAGAATATCTTTCATGCAGAAGGGTTGATCTTTTTGAATAGTTTCCAGATCCATATCTGGAACTCTACAAACAGCACAGAGTCTAACTAACCTACAAACAATGCATCAAGCAGTCAGGCCCCTAAACTCCAGCATCTGGTGCCTTTTCAGACACCTCTAGCTACAAAGGCTGTCATTAAAGACTGTGCAGGATGTCTTGGGCACACCATGCCAAGCATAACAGACATAAATTCAAATGTTTAAGCAACAGAATCCCTTCTTGACATCATAGGATTTCACTGGCCCTCAAGTGGAACTGATGTTAATTCAAATTTCACAAAACATGTGGAGATACCCACTATTCTTAGCTTGATTCCACAGTGTACAATTTTCCAAGTTAAAAATGTAATCTTCCCATTTGTCTGTTGAACTTTAAATACATTTAATACTGACATACATGACTGGACTAAGCATAGCTATGGAAAAGTATTTTTAAATGTAATATTTCCTTTGTAAATGATGATAGAGAAGTGGAGAAAACCATAACAGACATTGGTACAAAGATCAATACAATTCTTATCTAAATTACTTAAGTCCACCTTGTCAAACTGCAGAAACAATTCTCCATAATCCAATTATGCAGGCAAAAGCATTTATGGGAACAAATTCAGTTTTTGTATTAGTCTTGCAATAATCTGGCATGTAAAAGTCTTATTTATCATTTTTATTTATGAGTATGGTTTTGTTTTCCAGCTCTGGGAGGGGATGAGTAAGGTGATTACTACACATTTTAAAAAAAAAAAAAAAAAAAAAAAATTAGCTTAGAAACATGTACCAATTCAATGCCTTTCAACTATTCTCACACACAGAAAATTAGTATAATTTTAATATCACCTGCAGATAACATGCCTCATAAGCTACATTTCCCCTGTCTATACTGCTAATTAGTGGCTGAAAAACATAATGTGTGATACCAAAACACATGGTTCTCTAAAATTCTGTGAAGTTTGTTCTCTGGGAATAAGCAGAAGAATAGTGGGACAGTTGCCAGTGAATTTAATTGCCTGAAGTACAGCTTAAAAAACATCACAGAAAAGGTGTGTGACTGTCAGAGAAGGTCTTCTGGGCCTGAAGTCAATCCTTTAAAGATGTTTGCACTTAGTAGATTGTAACATATTACAATTTTATAACATTAGGTCAAGCTGAAAATAGACACAGTCAAAATGTTTGAGTCAAGCTGATTTCAACATTTGAAGGCATCAATGACAGCATTTCCTCACAATTATTTTGTACGAGTTAAGAGGATGAGAATCCCTCAGAAAGCTCTATAACCAATATAAATGAAAGAATTGTCTTCATACTTATACAAATAAAATGCCTGTCAAGTAAGCCACAGACAGATCCAACAATAGACAATGCTATATTTTCCTTATTTACAGTTACTGTATTTATATTTTTATTCTGACTTCAACAGGTAGCAAGGACTCTGAATATAACAGAGAACATTATTAAAGCTTGAGTATTTTCTTCAGACGCATAATCTGAAGATAGAATAAAGAGCAAATATAATGGAGAGAACCATCTGTTACTCTGAAACTTACTCAGGTTTTATTGTGTGAAAAAGGACACAAAAAACAGTTTAGGGTGAAGCTATGTTGTACGGTTTTTTTCTTTTCCAAAGAATTTATTATTCTGCCAGATACAAACTTAGCCTTTAAGGAATTGCTTCATAAACTTAATTAAACACATTAATCCTTTAAAAGACAAATTAATGTTCTAAGTGATTGGTACAGCCAAGAGAGTTGACTATAAATTCTGCTAAGCAGGTGTGCTCCATCTTTCTTTTCCTTCTTTGTTTTTTCTACCTTTTTAATTATCTTGCTTTGATTCATGTTTTCTATATCATTCAAAATCCATGAAATTTCTATAAATTGAAAAAACTAGCTTTGACTTTAGCTTGTGGAATTTAAAATAAAAGAATCTATTTTTTTTGACAACTGTAATTATGAGCCATAATTAAAATATTAGTTGCTTCATTTATTTATTTCATCTTTTTTTAACAAAATAGGATAGATTTTGTTAAAGATATTTTCATCTTAAGAAGATGTATTTGAAAATTTCATCTGGGATTCAGTTTTATTCTAACTTTAAAAAGCAAGAGAAAGAAAATGAAAGAAAAAAACAGAAGGAGAGAAGAGAGAGAGGGAGAGTAAGAGACAGACATGGAAGAAGGGAGGGAGGAAGGAATGCAACTTAAAGAAATGAAAGTTAAAGTAAACAAAAGAAAACAAGACAAAGAGAAAGCAAACAAGTAAAAAAATAAAAGAAAGTTGTGCACAAAACTATATGACAAATCTGTGATAAGCAGGTAGAACAGTTTGAAAAAGCAAGGATACACAATTCTATTACATTACATTTCAAGAAATTAGGATTTCCACTGAATGGCTTGATGAATGTGTATTTTGTTAGGTTCTCAATATCCTCTGCATTGACGCTTACCAAACTGTTTTAATTTTTCAAAACTACCAAATTCAGGTAGCTAAACACTAAAAATATATAAAAATCCACAAACTGAAAACATTTTGAAATACTGTCTCTCCTTTGGGCAGGTAAATAAAAATTTGCTGTTTACTGAAACCATGTGCTTCATTTTCTGTTTAGCCTGATGAGCAATCTGGGATTACTGAACTTCCACAATTCTTTGTGACATTTAGCTTTTCATCTTTACATTCTCTGTATGGATTGAAACCTAAATTTTCAGCAAGTAAGGAGAAAGTAATGCAAGTTTCTTTATCAACTACAGTATTTCAGAAGTATTTGTAGCAGCAGGTTGTCTAATGTGTTGCTGCACTAATCAAAATTGATGCAACTTTGAAGAAACTGCACTGTTTTTGTTGGGAACAGATCATTATATGTGTTATTTCAGATCACATAGTAAAAGGAAATTATACTGCAAGGTATTTTTTTAAAAAAATAAACCTTCAGGTGACATTTCAAATATTCATCATTTAAGGTTTTAGAAAATTTTCAAGATATGAAGACTAAAATAAGTGTTCTTTTCATTTTAAGTTCATTTCCAAACTCAAGCACTAAAAATCACCCAAAAATCTGAAGCAGACCTTGAAAACTGTGATATTAAACAGTAATAAAGAGATAAGAATGGGTACATTTTTTCTCACCAACTAGAGCCTTCAGGAGATCCTGAAAACATGAGGAATATAAACTAACATTTTGTGTACACCTGGAACAGGTCCCACTTCTCATTTAGCAAATACTGGTCAAAAGAACACTTGAATATGACATCAATTCATTTTTATGTCCTAGAATAATGGTCAGAGATGTGATTCTATGCATATACCCTTGGAGTGGTCTAAAGAAAACTAGGAAATCTACTACTCATTCTGAAGGGATCACAGTAGTTAAGATTCTTACTACCAAAGTAAGAATGAGAGCAAATATAATTCTTTAACTATCCAGGGAATCTGGTCCAAAAAAAAACTATGTGTGTATGAAATGTCATTGTCTTAAAGCATATTTTATGCCTGTTTATTACTATTTACATGCAGAAACAGTCACATATGCTCATGAACAAATTCATACTTCTACAGCTTTTAGATGAGGAGAAACCAATAAGAAAACTTTAAAAAAACCAACAACCTTCTTTGAAAATGTTATACTTGTTATAAGGTACTTCAATTTTCCATGAAGGTAGACATTTAAAGAAAGTTTGCATTTCTTCCTCAGCCTCCATCAACAAAGACAGTAGTACAAATGCTTTAACATCTTAGTAATTGCCAGGCTAAATTAACAGGGTGATAGTGTTTTGATGTATGATTTGGAGGCCCCTGCTCTGTGCTGGCCTTCAGGAAGATTGAGCTGTCTCCCATATTCCCTGAAAGTGAGTCAATGACTGTTTATTCATTCCCTTGATTAGAAGGCTGCCCTGAAGCCAAACACAAGAGGCTGCTATAATAAATGCAAGACTCATATGCTTTGTTTTGCTTTCTGGATTTAGTGCTAAACATTAAAAGGAATTGGAGATTGATTTTTGTGCATGGACAAGTGCCAGATAAAACATCAAGCAAGTGAACAGCCTTCTTCATAGAAACAAGGCCTGTTAGTATGAGATGCCAGAGACATAGCTGAGGTTTAACTGCTGCTATTGAGCTGCTTGGAGGGGAGGTTTTAAATGTCTCATCAGCTGCTGACACCTGCTCACCTGAGTAGCCATTTTGGTAGAAAATAGTGAGTACCTATTCCTGCACCGATAATCACGTTCTCTTTTTTCAGACACTGAGAGAAGAGCACTTGAACGTCCCAGCTGGTTTTGGCTCCAGTGCCACAAAAGCATGAAGGAAACTTCCCAGCCTGGCCATTCATGCTCTGGCTGTCACACTGCTGACACCAGAGATTTTGGGTGTGGGCACCAAAGGCCGCTCACCTCCTGGGCAGCCCTAGTGACCCGTCAGGTCCCGGCCTGAGCCCGCAGCCCGCGGCCCGCACCCTGTACCCGCACCCGGCTTCCTCCCTGCTCCTGGCAGGGTGCAGGAGCTCGGAACACCCCAGCTGGCACCTCCGCCAACAGCCCGAACAACGAGCCCCGGGACTTTTATCCCCTCACAGTCCAGGCTCACACAAATCTCAATCGCTCTCCTCCCAAGGCCTGGGCTCCTGCTGCTTCTCCCAGCATCCATTCACCCTTTGCTATGCAAAGGCTGGCTGCTCACGGCCTCTTGCCTCAGGCTCGCACCCAGAGCTCAACCTGCACCTCCATCTCCTTCAGTTTGCAAACTGAGCTGCCTGCAACAGATTACGCAACAAAAGAACACACACGCATATACAGGAGGTGGGAGAATGAAAGATAAAGAAATTGTTAATGCATTAAGGCTTTGATATTACTGTCTTCTTGTCCCTTCTGTGTCTCATCGCTTGGTGCTGTAAAGCTACATCACAATCTGATTTTTCAGAGCTTACCTCGTCTCTACTCTTGATGTGGGATTTTTTTTCTCTGGCAGAGCAAGCAAGTGGTGTCAGAAGCAGCTGATAAATTGGCCAATAATGTGGGTAATAAATGCAGTCAGTAGTCATTTCTCTACACTGCAATTTACATGTCAGGTTTGAAAATACTCTTCTCCCATGTTCTAGGACTTAGAAACACATCAAGTAACTTTTGCTAATTGAGTCTCTGCTAAAATGAATCCAAAATCGATCAATCAATCGGTAAGCAAAACTATTACCTTCTGAATGTGCACCTGAGGAAGATGTTTACTGTTCAAAAACTATAAGGAATTCTAGGGGAAAAGGAATTGTAAGGAAACAAAGGAATTATTCTCTATAATAAAAGATTGTACCTTAACCAGAAATTGTCTTATATGATATATTCGGGAGACCTCATTCTTCTAAAATGACCAGAATACCTGGGGACTTAGTGTGTCTGAGAATTACAGGACTCCAACTTTTCCTGAAAAATGACAGATGCCAAACAGCTAAAAAGAAGGTTGTTTTTTTTTGGTTTTTTTTTAAGTGAGAAAAAACAGCCAAGGAAAAGTGGTTTATGGAGTGTCAGAACTTTCAGAAAGAGAAAAACAGGAGTGACTTGCACTGAGCTCTCAAAAACAGGCACGTGTCATTTGCAAATTTGTGGCATGCAGTTACAAACCAGAATGGTGTTCCCTGCATAGCTACATACGTGCGGAGATCCCAACTGGGCCTTGGAGTTTACATGGTCTGTAGTGAAAGACTCAGTATAATTCATTCAGATGGAATCTCTTTGATCAGTCCTCTAGCAAGACAATCCATTCTGAAATCAGACTTCCCCAGATGTATTTATTCCTTTACTTATTGATATGGCATTACTTTAGAGCTGTTGAACACTTTCTCTGAGCACTCCTCATACAACAGACTCTTTCAAATATTTTCCAAATCAAATGGCCCTTTTATTTTTCTTTTAATGCATAAGTGCACTAATAAACTGAAAATTTTCATGGATGGAAAGCCTTCTTCTCTTACTTTTTTATTCCTTCTTGAGCTGCAAGCACAGCATTTTTACAAAGTAATGGATCTAAAAGCAATTCATCACATCCACTATATCAGATGTACAAAGAAATCCAAGAAATTAGAACTTCAAATTAATATTGTACAGAAATCAATTTAACAGAAGATTTTGATGAATATATTTCCATGACTGACTATTAAAATTCTTCTTCTTCCACAATTATAAAATGAAAGATTTTCTAGGAACTTGGAAATCAACAAATTACAATTGTCAGCAATGAAAGCTATTAGATTTTTTATTCAAGTTAATTACCAACTTTGTTTAGGCAGAAAGACCTGTAAGTTTTATCATTCTTTCTCTAACTTGCTACAATGTTTCCAGCCTAATGTTACTAAGGTTACTGCTAGTTAAAAACTTCTGGGATCAATTAGTAGCAGTACTCTTGACTAACAAGTTTTTGGTCAGTCTTTCAATCATAGCATAGCAATGGCCAAATGAGCAAGTATTAATTGTAAAGTTTTGGTATTTGTGCCCATCATTGTAACCAAGGTGTTATGGGCATCTTAACAAACAGACTGGAAACATTATATTGCAAGGGTATGTCATTGAATGCCTGGTATATCCTTACCAGTTTCTCAAAAGCACTGCCTTCAATGGAAGCATATATTCTTTGAAACATCTGTCCAGTCTATCAGTTTGTTTTAACTTTTCAGAGGAAAGCTACTTAAGGGAACCTAGAGCACATGTCAAAGACAGATAAAAGAGCTGATGCTGGACCCCACACCGCCAGTTGTGGGTGTGCACATGGCACAAAGAAAGCAAGGATTATGCCAGGAAATAGGATGGATAGTAAGCACAGGGAAACAGAGAAGAGTATGGTTTTCAGAGAGTTTTAGAAGGTAAGGAGGCACCTGTGTGCTGAAACTTAGAGATCCTTCTGTTAGTGGAATCATCTAATAAAATTGCATGTCAAATTTCCACTTTCATTGAAATGAAAGCACATGAACATTTTCTACTATATACAATACTTTGTATAAAAAAAAAAAATAAATCATAGGTTAAGTCTGTCTTAGGTTTGGTCTGCAATGATTTATTTCACGTACCTTATAGCATAAGCTTTTGTAAATTAGGTCTTTTTTTCATGAACTTATAGCAGTGTACTAGGATCTACAGGTTAGATAAGCAGGGCCATGCCTGACATTCTGGAGTGTTTTGGGTTTTTTTTATTCTCCCTGTAAAGCTATATTTCTTTAAATTGTAAATATTTCTTTAAAATCCTTTCATATTACAGAGAAAAATATTAATCTTGTTGCAGGCAACAATCATATCACTATTCCTTTCAAGAAAAGCAACTTTCCGGATTGTGAGATATTGCTGATATGTCTGCTCACTGGTTCGTTGAACTCTTGGCTTCTAAATTAAAAATAGAACAAGACTAACTATTAGAAACAGTTTATGCTTTGTTTTCAGCATTAGTATTGTTTTTCCCTGCTTTATTTCAACAAAGAAAAACTATTTCAATGGTTTTCCACTTACAAAAAAGTAACAGTAAAATGTACCAAATGCCAAAGAACATATGATAATCTTTTGTTGGCATTGTCAGGAAGACTTGGGATTCTTAGTCTTTTTCTGACTCCATAGGAAATTGCTGATAAAACTAAGTTGCATGAATGGAGCATTATCAGATAATCCTTTTTTTGCTGCTGTTCGTTAATACATGGAAGGGACTTGGCTCCCACAGTTGATTTAACACTCTTCATGCTCATTAAATACAAGAACTCAATATTCAGGAATTCATCATTATTTTAATCACTATTCATTTCAAGTCAATAAAAAAAACCTGCAAAATATTATTGTGCTAGCTTCCCAAACCCATCTTAAGGAAACACTGTCTCACAATGCCTCTTGTTCATTCTTTCAAGGGAATAAATACATGTCTTCATATCCTTGTTTGAACAGCTGCTGATAAAAAGATAAAAGTCTGGTAAATTGCTAAGGAGAGAAAAAGGATATATGAGTCAAAGCCTTTGACCCTAAAGATGCTGCTTCAAATTCAGTCTCAAAGAGTACTGACTGAAAGTCATTATCTCCTAATGACCGTTCAGCTTATGTAAACTTGGTTGTATGCATCTCACTCCGAGTTCCTGGTAAGTAAACACCCGCAGCAGAACTAAATCTCAATGAATCTTCTACAAAGGTCAAACGTATAACAAACCATGGAGATAAAAACCCACTGTCAACCATAAACCCACTCTTTTAAGCAACAATTTGAAACGGTGCTGAAGAAAATGAGTTAAGATTGACCAGGAAAGATAAAACATGGTCTGTAGTTAAACTGGCCAAAGTAGAAACAACAGCACTCATTCAGTGTCTAGATCACCAGTAGAGTATCTTACATTAACATCGTTAATTTTTTTTGTACTTGAAAGAACTAGAGTTATTTACCTCACCTTGTTTTCTCTTATATTTCCCTTATATTTTCATGAGACAAATTAATCAATATATCATCATGTGTGATATTATTCAAAAACCTCCTATATTTCTGATAGAAATTTTTTAGCCTGACTGTTCTATTCAGCAAAACACAGGGTTTTTTCATCATTCCCACTAAACTTGGAGCAAGTTAACTCTTAGCAATCCCTTAATCACAGTTTTCAAACCATGTGATGACAAACATTAAATTTCAGATGGTTATAGCTACAAAAATCAAGCTGTTCACTCAAGGTAAGAGGGGTAATTTCATAGTACTTTTTGCCTTTGTATATCAACTGATATCTGAACTTGAGAACTAACTATTAACTAATAGAAGACTATTAACTAATTAAGACAAATAACTATTTGTCTGTCTGAGAAAATTTGAAGGTAACAGTTATAGAGCCAAAAGGATGATCTGTTCTCTCCTGAAATGCTGTGCTTGTTGTCCTATTTATATCTAAAAGCTGTACTGAACAGTGGGGAAGGAATTCATAAACTCAATCACGTTCAGAAAAGCCTAAGTGCAAATCTTATCCAGCACTTTTAAAACTTTACAAAATTAGTAGCTCTCATGGCTTTGAGGATAACCAGTGAAAGTTATTGTATGATTTCCTGAGTGTTCTTTCATTTCTTTTCTTTTATTCCTTAATAAGTCTTCACAAGTCTAGTCAAGACACATCTTAACTTGGGTACTGTTTTATTTTCTGTGAAGACAAAGAAAAGAGAAATGCCCACATTTTTTTCTCCTTCTCTCTCCTTTCTTCCCCTCACCCCCTTTCTTTTTTTCTCCTCAGTAAGTTAAATACACAATGTTATACAGAGAATAACATCCTGAAAAGTAGCTCTTAGCCACCAAAAATAGAGTTTTATAAGAAACAAGGGAGATGAAAAGGGCATTTTATGATTGTTGGCATTACAGTTTGTACTGTTAAGAGCAAAGTGATGTTCTTGAGATCATAACTAAAACTACTTTAAAGTCTTACAGCATCTTTCCTTCTAGAACTTTAGTCATTCAACACATCCAGTAGCAGGGCCACTTAAGTCCATTGCATGCAGGTAAGTGGAAAGGATTTTTTTTTCAGACTGACTTATGAATCAATGTGAAGTCAAGAATAGCTCTGAAATCCTGCATGAAACCCGTATTCTAAATATCAAACTGCTTCATTTCCCCCCTGTAGTCAAAGATCAAGACATTGAAAAGTGTTAACTTTGTGCATCATACAAGGAATTATTACCCTTGGCATTTAGCTCAGCTGTTGACTGGCAACATTTTAACTATTTCATCAATATTTAATGACTTTTCTTTTTTCTCTAAAAACTTGCACATTGCTTCTTCTTGTTTCTTCCCTAGCACCCTTCTGCATGCTTTGGAAATAACTGGGAATATATGAGACAGATATTTTCTGTGGGGTATCATACTGTCTCCTTAAGCAGCTGAGCCATGGCTGATATAAAGAAAAATCATGCTTGTATATCCTAATTTCTAAGGTAGCTCAGGGTCTTAGAAATGCAGGAGAGAGATTTGATCTAACACAACTAAATTTCCTAAATTTCCACTTGGTATTGCTACAAATGCTGATAATTTTGGGAATGAAGGAGTTGATGACTCTGCTGAATGCCAGGAAGGAATCCAAAGGAAGCAGTACAGAAAGAGCTGCTGATTATGCAGTTAGTACTTAACACAAGATACAATGCTTTATGATTTGGAATCAGTGGGTCAAAGCCAAAAGGTGTTTGACACCAGGATTAATTTCAGGGATTAATACCAGGGATTTCAGGTATAAATGTTAGGGATGTTTCTGTGTCCTTGCTCTACCTTTTCCCCCGCCCCCCCAAAAAAAAAACAAAACAAAACAAAACAAAACAGTCCGTTTTACAAAACAGATAAATATTGAGAGCTAGTTCAAAAATTTTGTGGGACAAAATGCTGTTTGATGATGATCAACAGAAAATGACATCCAACAAATTAAATAAATGAGGCAAAAGCATGATTTGGAAGGGTAAAAAAGTCATGCTCTTGCAGAATTCCAAGTTCCTGGTTTCCATTACACTTTTATTATAATAATTTTTGCATGACTGTAGCTGGGCCTCTCATTTTGAAAGCTGAAGAAAAATTTGCTAGCTGCAGTTTGACAGGAAACCCTCCTCCCCCAAGCTCAACAATGCCTCATAAAAATATCAGATCACAGATTAAAATGGAATGACTTGGAAGTTCAAAAATAACAAGTCTTGCCTCAGTATGTCTGGTATTAAAAATGGCTTTTAACCTGCTTAAGATGGAAAGATATTATTTCTATTCTGAAGTTATTGCTCTTTCCTCTTTTGATCTAAAGTAGAAAACTGACTTTAAGTATTTATATTAGAGACAACCAAACTGCATCCAGTGGACTGACATTTATGGCTAGCCATACTAACTTGTAATATTTATTTATATATGAATGATAAAATTCCAAAGGCTAATTCACAATTTTAATTGGTGACATTTTGAATATTTCTTATGTTATCATGTGATACTAGTATGCATCCTCTAGATGCCACTTTGAATTTTCAGCCATGTCTGCTGGGCTGCACTTGTATAAGGTTTACAAGAAGATTTTGAGGTCACAGGGGTTGTGCTTGAACATAGACCATAACTTCTACAGAGAAAAGAAACACATTTTCATGCAAAAAAATAACCCAAAACAAATCCAACTTTAGACTTTTAACCGAAAAAGTTTATCTAATAGAAATGTTAAGTCACTGACACTAAAACATACATTTTCAATATCTAGTCTCCCTTCCTATTTGCAGATTGTCCATTTTCACAAATATGTCCATGACTTAAGGACTGATGTATTCCATAATCCACCTTTCAAATTGTAACAGTTATAATTCAATATCTCAGCACTGTAACTTGCCCTCAAAACCTCATGGTCTATTTTTGGATTCCCGATTCAACCAATTTTTCTTTTTTATTAGATGAAAATATATCATGGAATCTATCTTTCCTGAGCTAGATTTTTTTTGTTGTAGTGAATGATTAAGTGCAAAGCAGGCACAGCCCCAGTGGAAACTGAATACTGAGATAGCCCCAGTGGAATCTGAATACTGAGATAGCTGCCTTTCTGTCTTCATTTTTGCAATTTCAAAAGTGCAGGTGGTCCCTCAAACCTTATAGTGTAAGTATTGTGATAGTCACCCAAACTACTGCTAGTACTTCATCCTGAAGTGTGGAACATGGCAACATATCTTGTCTTCTCTTGCCTCAAAAAGTGGTTCTTCCTTTTTTGTTCTACAAGTATTTTCACTGTATACCATTGCTGAAAGTACTCACTATCCCAGTCACCTCTGAAAGATCAGAAAGAAATTAGGATTCTGCAATAAGATTCTGAGAGCTGCCAGTGCTGCGACACATTGCAGAGATGCTCTGGGCTCCCATCAGGCTCAGTTGTAGGAGTGCAGCTTTCTTCATCTGACTGCAGCCTGAAAAGACTGAAAACACATTGGATTGGAAATTAATTTAAAAATCTCCCAACAACTGCTCTAATACCTTAATCCCTGATGCTTTTTCCGGTTGTTGAATGCTGTTAACACAGACATATATGACTTTCCTAATCTTTCGATTCTCCTCAGGAAAAGGATATTACCATCTACTTCAGAAGGGACAGTAAGTTACACTTCATTCCTTTAAATGATCAGATCTTTAAATAGGGGGACTTGGAGCAGAATGAGCAAGCAGAACCAGACCTAAGCACTTGAGAAAAAAGGCTTCCTCTTTCAAATTTGAATCTGAGTCCCTACAGCCTGGCACTTTGGGGAGAGAAAGTGCTAAATGGGTGGGAGTGACCAGAACAGTGTGACATTTTTTGTGTTCTCCTACACCTACCCATTTGAAGGTTACAGAAGACTGCAGAGAGCTGTGATGCTCTGACAAACTTATAAATGTGTAGGCTTTACTGTGTTTCACCCTTTAGTAGCTATTTTAATGATCCTGAGACTTAACGCCTTGCATTAAATTTCATGCAATTTCTCCTGATAATAATTTTTATTTTTCACATTCCAGTAAAATAAATATTTCAGACAGTCAACACAAGTTCCAGTTCTCTCTTGGGCTGAAGAACAAATGGTTAGGAAGTGGGACAGAGTTTAAGTTGATTCATTTCAGATGATGCATAACATGTACGGTGACAAGGACACATTAAGTAGGAGACAATTCTTTCAAATGTGTCACTCCAAAGAGATGACTCAGACACTCACTTAGGTTGCTCTTTAACTGCCTTCCTAAGCCACAGCCTAAAATCACAGCATGCATGGTTACAACCTTCACACCTTAATATACTGACAAGATCCTGACAGCTTTCTTTTTGAAAAGTTTTATACCTTTTCCACCTCCTAAAAAAAAAAAAAAAAAAAAATCTAAGGAAACTGGAAAAAGAATAAAAATATGAGAAACTTCACTTGTACAAGACGATGAGCTACACCAAATTCTCACAGTGGAGAAACATATATAGTTTTCAAAGGAAATAGAATTTTTTATTTTGTTCAATTAGCACTTGATCTATGTGCCTCCTTCTAAAATAAATTTAGTTTTTTCAAACAGGGCTGCCTTCAGTGGGCCTGAATTATTTTTCTCTTAAAAAAGTTGAAAAAAAATTTTTACTTGAAGTTCATAGCCATACAGGCAAATTAGAACCTCTTCGGCAACCAGTTAAAATTACTGGCTCCACACTTTCAGAAATCATGAAATCCTAGAATATCTCAGGTCGAGAGGGACACATAAATATCATCAAGTCCTGCTCTTTTATTTCTACCTAGAACTAAACCATATGACTAAGATTGTTGTTCTGATGCTCCTTGAATTCTCCAGTACTTCCCTGTAAAGACTGTTCAGAGACAGACCACTCTCTCAGTGAAAAGCTTTCTCCAGTGTCTAATCTAAACCTCTCCATTGTAATGAACCTTGCAGATTCATTCAATTCTTTCAGGTTCTATCAGGGTCACCCCAGCATCTTCTCCTCCACAGCCCCCCTCGAGGAAGCTCTAGGTGCCATGAGATCACCCTGCTGTCTCCTCCAGGCTGAACAAGCCAAGTGACTTCAGACCTTTCACAATCTTGGTTGCCCTCCTGTGAACACATTAATAGTTTGCACTGAGGTGCCCAAAACTGCACACAAGATTTGAGATGAGGCCACACAAGTGCAGTGTAGGGTGGGACAATCACCTATCTTTACTGGCAGGTGATGCTGTTCCTGATGCACCCTGATACACTTTTGTTTGACTTGCTAGCAACCCAGAACCACAGCTCTCTTTCTCTGCTTTGCAGCTTGTTCTCCCCTTCTTTTATGTATTAGTGAGATTCTGGGGTGAAAAATGCAGCACTTGCTGTTAAACTTCATACAGTTGGTAATTACCCAACTTCCTAAGCTTTCTAGATTTCCCAATAAGCCTCTCTGCATTTGAGGGAGCCCACAGATTCTCCTAACTCAGTATCATCAATCAGTTTACTCCTAAATCTCCCCTACAGCCCTCCTAGTTACTTATTAGCAAGCTATTTTATTTGCAATTGTAGTTCACCTGCTCATGAATGTTAAAAATAAAATTTTTAAAGTCTGAAATTCTCTATGGGCTCATCTCACAACACTTTCCTCCATGTGTTAGTACATAGATGAGTTTGAGAATTAATGGGGATTTAGTAAAATTGTAATTCCATTGCCAACAATAAGCTTTCCCACCTTTCCTGGTGGAATATAAGTTTTTTTTTATTTTGTCAGTGTGTCAAATCATTTACTGCTTTGCAGTTTGATTTCAGCAAGAGGACTTAGAATGATTGCTTCCCACTATTTATGAGCATGAATAAACATGCTTGGAAAAGTGGCATGAGACAGGAATAAACTTTACATTCACAAGTTACATTATTTTGTACCTTAGCTTGGTCACAGCTTTCCTTCCTGTACAGTAGGAGCTGCAGCACATTTGTGCTGCCTACCATGTGAGCTGTAAATCACAATGGGTCTCTGAACAGAACTTTACACTCCACAGGGTCTTCTGCAGCACAGAGTAGCGTACAGGATCTGGCCCTCAAAGCTCTGTGGTTCCATTCCCTCTCTTGTAAAGGAGAACCTAAAATAGATGGTTGCTGTGAATCTGAATTTGTTAAATATTTCTAGCATGCTTTAAATCTGGGAAAGTTTTTACACTGTCATTTATTTATTATCCTTGCCAGAAGCCAGTGCGCTGTTTTCCAGTAGCCATGCCCCTATGCTCTGTGTAGACACATGCAGTGGAAAAAGAAACCAGCTGTGTTTTACCCACTTCCAAACACCTTGCTGGAAAAATCAGCAATAAAATCATTATAATGAATCTTCTTACTCCGTTTTCCATTTCTATGTCAGTGAGAATTTAAGGTTTACTTGAGAGAAGAATTCTATTTGTCTTATGTATCCTAAAACCTGCTTATTTATTTTTTGTAAATCAAATAACTCTCCTTTTAACCTTGAACATTCCCCAGTCCCGAACCAGACAGTCTTGAAAAATAGGCCAGTCAATCATGTTCTCTTTGTGGGTAGGGGTAGTGGGAGAATAGAAAAACCTTCTGTCACTAAATCCTTTCCACCCACAGGCAAAAAGTCTTCACCCAATTAACTAACACCAGGTGCACACTTGAATGCATCAGAGGTATGTGGTATACTCACTGGCTCTGTTTCTAACTTGGCAGACAGATGTGAAACTTGCCCCTGATTAGCCTGTTTTATGGGACCTGCAGTGGAGGGTGTCTCCCCTCTCAAGAAAATATTTTAGGTGTTTCTGTGCCTGACAATGCCAGACGCAGCATTCCCTGTGCATTAAAAGGACTATCCTTTTTATGAACTGGTTTGTCAGGATCGACCAGTGGCAGCAGATCACTGCAAAACAAAAAGTATTAGCCATGAGTGACCAGCATTTTGTGCAAAAGTAGAGTATCAGAGTCCATCTCCAGTACGTGGGGCTACCTTCATGTGTATAGACTATGAGGTTCCCCCAAGTTTGACTTTTCTCTCATATATTTTGGCTCTGAAAACTCTGGCTACCAGACAAAACATTTTTAAAAATCTGTGGTTAAAAGAATTCCAGACATACACATTTCAACCTCCGACTTCAACTAATGTAGATCTTCAGGAGACTGAAAATCCATCAGTTTAATTTTTACCTTAGAGAATTTTGAAGCACCAGGCATTCCTAAAAATTGGATGGTAACATTTGTAAACTTAGCCTGAGTACAAAGAAATGAAGACAATAAGATTAACAAAAAACTGTAAATATTTTCTCTGATGTCCTTGTTATTTATTAATATTTCATACGTGAGATGAAAACTGACAAAATTTGTGAGTCCTTTCCCTGATCTGTGTGACAGCCAAACTCCTTCACGTAAAGCTATTGGTTTATTTTCTTGTAGCAAAGCAGCTTTACCTATAGCTGCTACAACAAGTACACGCAAGACTTTACAGTTACTACACAACTGAACCACCTAAATAAATTAAAATCTTTTAATTCAGGATTTCTACCTAATATTAGTAAAAAGAATTTTCTCATTCTTTTATGGCACTTAAAAGCATAGATGATCAATACATGGACTAGAAGAGAAGTTATAGCAACTGAATATAGCCAACAAAATGAGATTTTTAAGTAATAAAATTTTAACAGCTATGGAGTTTCACTAAGTTGCCCCATTCCAAGGATACAAATCTATTAAGCTATTATTGTTATTCTTTGAACTATTTTCTCTGCTACTTTATGGTACCTCAGAACACCAAAGCCAAAACAGAAGTCAAAATCCTTATTCTTCTATGTAGTCACTTGAGAGGGATATGACTCTGTACTTGCCAGTAACTTGGCCTTCCTAGAGGTCTTCCACCTCCCTTAAATCAACAGCTTCCCCTTTTTTCTCTCTAACTTGAAGATATTGAAGATATAAAAATCTCAAAGACTTAAATTCACACCATTTTTTGAAAAATGTATCTCTCATACAAATTGAGTCCAATATAACCCAACCTACTGTGCTGTCTGAAATTAAAATACAAAGCACATTGTATGTATATCGATCATCCTGCAGGTTCTCCTGAAGAGCTGGGGTTTGAATCTTTGCCTTTAGAACAGAAGAACAGAACAGAAGATTGATCATCTCAAAGATCAATCCAGTCTAGAACACCACTGTCCACTGGAACTAGGCATGTCAGCCCAGGAAATATATTAAAAATAAGATAAGAATAAAGTAATACTTCCACAGCATAAAATCCCACACTTCAGAGATTTTACTGTTAGAGAGTTGTTGTATAGGAAAGTTTCAACTGGACCATTCTATTTAGTATAGCCAAGGCTGGGTCTGTTTTCAATTACCTTACCCAAATTTTAATTACAAGTTTTTTTATAATACAAGAAATCCACAATATTTTCTCAATGTGTTCCACAGTTTAGCAATGTATGTATAAAAAAATCCACCTTCCTTTGTTTTACTTTTCATTTGCTGTCAAGTGACATAAGTTTGTGCTCCCTTCTTTTCCTTTGGAGAGGGTGTAATCGGTGGTCTAATCAGTGTAGTCTCTCCCAGTCTGTAGTGTTGCTGTGCAACTGCATGTTGCCATTCACTGTGTCTGCTAATTCTTTCATAGCAATTTTCAGATGCAGTTGAATTTGGCTTATTTTCCTTATAAATGAACCAAAAATTCTTCACAATATAAAATATCAAATGTTGTATCTAAATACGTAGCATCATATATACTAAGCTTTTTATTTATAAAGTAGGATGTTTACATGCGCTAGGAGAATTCAAGGTATTATGTTCCAGACATGAAGAAAACATCTTGCACAAGAATAGAATCACTTTATAATTTTTTTTCAACAGAGTGTTCACCAAGACTGAGATTTTAAAGGGACAGATGTCCTGTTAAATAGTATTTGAAAGTGCAAATATTCATTTTTATATTTATCATTCCTGCACTAATCCAATATTGGAATTTTTCCCAATATTAGTATGCACTTTGGGCGTACAGTCAATTTTGGAATCACCATTGGTAATTTTTTAAAATCTCCACTAGCATGAGACTTTCAAATATGTGTCTTATTTTGTCTAAAAAAGGAATTGTTGTGCTTAAGTAGTTGTAAACTGCATGCTAGAGATTAGGAAAATCTAGAAAACAGATTTTCTCTGAGGTATAGTTGGCACCATTATTGTCTCAATCTCAACATTCAAAAGTTTTCTAGTTTTTCTTTCTGCAGTGGCAGTCTGAGAACCATTAAACTGCTAAGGACAACAAGCAAATGCAGAGAATGAGTGTTCTGAATCAGTTTATGTTCAGCACAAGCTACATCCCTAAATAAGTATTTAAGAATTTTACACCTGGATAAATTATTCAGGAGCTGGAAAATATATCATAAAATAAAAATAGTTTTTCAGTGAACCACCTTGTAGTGACTATGGAGGTGGAAGAAGTGATAATATAGATCAGCCAAATGCCAAGTAAAAAGCAGTAATCAACTTTTGGGCCACATACCTATTGGTAAATGTAGTATTATTTCAGTAGACTCAGGGCTACTTTATGCTAAGAGCCATTAGGAATTCAAAAGGATAGCAACTCTTCCACTTCCCCCTACAATAACATCCATATGGCTTTCTACATTTCTACATATTGTTGCAAATTCAAACACTGAGGAATTTCATGCAATGCTTTTATCCTCTCACCTAACAAATCATCTATAAAACTAAGTACCCTTCACATAGTATTTGTATTAAGGGGTCATCTACTGTTTTCACAGACAGCTATTTGTTACTGGCATGTTTAATTTCTGCATATAAATAGCACAGATTTATAATCAAATATTTTTTTGCAAAGTCAAAACATTTAGAAGAACTGGATGAAAAAGTGATTGGAGGCAAGTCTTTTCCAACTGCTTTCCCACTTCTCCATGGCCTCTTTTTAATGGTAGCAGGCCATCTATAGATTTCTAGGAATTAAGTACACATCTATGCTGCCCACGGGGCAGATAAATCAGAGTTTATGCAGTGTTGTTTGAAGACTTTTTTTTTTTTCTCTTATTAGTAGATATAGAGGAAACAGAGAGGGAGGGAAGGAATAAAAGCCTGCTGACTCTGCAGGTTCCATCCTGTAAGTTCAGGCAGTTTGCCTGACCCCCTGGCCCCTCCACTACTATATGTCAAAGGTGACATCTTTGCAATAGTTAAGAGTACTTTTTTTCCTGTGCCTTGTAAAAAACATTAGAGCAGATGAATGAGTCAACCAGTCAGGGAAAAGATAATTTGAGATTTGTCTCTTAAAATGGACAATAGGAGATGTTTTTGTAACTCTGGAAAAACAGGAGAAGGATATACCAGTACTTCCCACAGTGCTACACCACACGCCAGCAATCTGTGGTTAAAGGAGTCTCAGAGCAAGGTGCGGTTTCATCTTTAATTCAGTTGCTCTCCTCAGAATTCTACCACTTTAACCAATGAGGTTTAGAACCTCTGTGAACTTTTTCCCCATAACCTCCACAGGCAGAATGTTTCACTTTTAGCCATATGTTGCATAAAGAAAAATCTCCTTTGGCTAGTTTCTGAGCAGGATCTAGGAAACACATGCGATCAGAGCAAGGAGCAGATTTATCACCTGAAGCTGAAACCTCTTGAGTATTCAAATGCTTATCTTCCTCAGAATGTCAATGGAAGTAAATTCTGGAAAGGCCCTCAGAGCTTGTGCTATTAATGCTGTTCATTGTCATTCGATGACAGTGTTTGCAATTATTTCAATTAAAGTTTGGCCAGATTTTAAATTTACCCTCTTGTTTCCAAAAGATTTTTTTTCTTTTTTCTTTTTTAATATGCAAATACTGCATGAAAGCGTCAAGACGCAGATAATAAACTTTTTCAGCACATTTCCTTGATTTCATAGCAGTGGATAAAAGGCTCACTTAAAATTCATCATTAAGGGTCATGGAAAATGAAGAGAGTTGGAAAGATTTCGCATAGAGATTTGGAAGCACTTTATTTAACAAAAAATCTGCTTGCAAAGCTGAGCTTTTCTTCCTTAGCTTATGCAACTTACCACTTCTTTTGTGAAGTCATCTGAGATAACACAACAAAAGTGTGCTTTGTGAGAAACTTCACATGAAAAGCACTTTCCTATTTCTTCACGTAGGGCCAAGAGGGAATTCAGTGTTTTCTGATGAGTGCAGGCACTGACAAGAATAAATGTGCTTTGGGAATCTGGAGGTCAGGGAGGATGTTCTGCACTGTTGGTGATGCCAGAGTGCAGGACTGACCAGTTTCTTTTAGCTAATCCACCTATGGGGCATTAATGTTTGATTCAGAATTTACTTATTTTAAGTTATTTTAAGATACATGGGATTTTGATTTAACAGAGAGATGAAGGAACGGATTTGAATCAGAGTGCAAGTACAAATTGTTCTTAGCAGACTGAAGTAATTCTAGCATTCATTTGAATCACAATAAAACAGAAATTTCCTGACCTGATCATCAAGACACCAGACATTCCTAGCACTCCAAAGGGATACATGAGTTGAAAGCAGATCAAGACTATTGTTCTCCTCACAGGCCTTTTTTTGTTTCTCAGTTTAAATTTTCTATGTCACATACATAATTTTTTGCTTATTATTGATAAATTAAAGGATTAACAGTTAGCAAACATCTGATATAGCCATTCATAGACAGCAAAGGCTCCCCTCTGGTCCCCTTTGCGAAGAGTTCAGCATCCTCTAAAACAACCATGATCAGTCACTCTGCACATCCTTCCCAAATTTCATAGTTGCATTTTCCACGGCCAGCTCTTCTAAGTCTTCCATTGTAAGGGCTCATCCATCAGTAAAAAGGGGTAGAGAAGAATAAAGAAAAAACCCAAAAAACCGAAACCTACAGATGTTTATTGAGCAAAGAGTACAGAAATTAAACCAAAAATTGTTAAATTCTACCAGAAAACTGGAAACAAAGGATATTGAAACAGAGTATAAGATAAACGAGGATAAGAAGAAAAGGTCAAATGAGGTGCAGCTATTATTCGGTCTTTATGTAGGTATAGAGGAATGAAATATTCAAAAGGTCTTGGATGGTTTGGCTTATCTGTCAGCTTTATGTTCCTGTGAGAAAATAACTTCCTTCTTGGCATGAGCCCTACTCCTATGCTAAACTCCACTAAGTTAATAAGAAATCTTTGTTATGCTCATATAGCTCAATAATTTCAAGATTATCTGGGTGTACTTAGTTTAAAAGAAACCTTTTCTAGAGCTTTGCCTCGTATTTCAGACTTACAGAAGTACAATTATATTATTGAGATAATAGAAGGAAAATAAAGTTAAGAGGAGGGTTTTTGTTTGTTTGATCATGTTTCCCCCCCGCTCCCTGCTTCTAAAAGATCTAACTTGATATTTGGATTACACTTTACAGTGGAGTGAGCATGAGAAACTATTGTTTTATGAGCTGATTTCCTCATTTCAGCTCAATAGCACTTTTAAATCTTTGCCTTTTGCCTAGCAGCTGTGTTATCTCATAAACACAAGAATTTTTGCTAAAGGTTTTCAGCCTTTGCCTCAGCAAAACTATAACAAACAAACAATTTAAAGACAAAGTTTGATTAGCTGCACAAAAAAAAGATCTGCACAATTTACACATCTACCCTGACAAATCTTTATCTTTTGTAAGCCTCAGACAATTGCTTACACCAAGTGATTGCCTACTGTTTAACAACAAAAATGAAGTGTTATAATTGCCAGTTTATTAACATAAGACAGGTGAAGTAGCTGGACAAAAAGACAAAACTCCTCAGTATATACTGCTGTTTCACGCACCATCACCATGGTTTGGCCCAGGTGTGTTAGAGCCTAGAAGTTGCTTGTTCTTTTGTTTTTCATTTCTCACTCTTCTTCGCATCTCAGCTCCATGTGGCTAAGCTTATAATATTTGAAAAATTAATTTAGAAATGGCAGTATGTCAAATCAGTTCTATAAATAAATATAAATAAATAAATATGGTTTCAATTTTTGAGTAAATGTTTTGGTTGAGAGACAAGAGAGACCACATGGTTTAGCAGTGAAGACATTGGTGTATTTACAATAGACTGATTCCATTTTGCTTTCTCATTTATCTCTTCAAAGATCTATACTATGCTTTCTTACATTGCATTGTAAGACCAATAGGATAGAAATTGTCTTGATTTTATGTATATATAGTGGCTGCTATGATGGTGTTCAGAACTCAGAGCCTTGATATGCTGTTTTCATGAAAAAATAAAGATAAGAAATTTATGCTGCTTAAAAGGAATTTGTGGATCACTTAGCTAATTGAAATGCTTGAGTTAATATTAAAAAAAAAATAAGTTTATCACATAGTCTCATTAGGAAGACAATAAAACTCTTTACTGTATTAACAGCTCTCAAAATAGCTTTTGCCATCTTTGGAACTGTAATGTCACAGAACACAGTTTTCTCAACTCAACATCAGATCACATATCCAGCTTCCTAACAGCCTTTATCTGACACTGAACACACTCCAAAACACACAAAACAGCTCCATGTCTCTGTTAATTTATGTTAGCTCACAATCCAGCTGAACTAGAATGGGAAAAAAAGAGGAAGACAAATCCACCCAAAACTGCAGCGCTGAGAATTTAAAAAGCTTTTAAGCAAAATTACAGTTACCAGTACTACAAGCAAGAATTTTAGTTATTAGACTTATTTTAGTGTAAGTAGTCTGTATTTAAGTATGTTAGTGAAAGCACCCTTAGCATTTGAATTTTATTATGTTCAAAAATATTTAGATAGTAAATTTACATAATTCATTGAAACATATTGTACACTTTCACTCTTATTTCTTAGGGGTTACTTTTAATGACATCTAGTATAAGAAGATTTATGAGGTCTTTTCTAAGTAAGAAAAAAGTACAAATTTAGAAGTTACTGAAGAAATCCTCAAAGTATAGGAATTCTTGTCATAGTATCTCATCTAAACCTTCTCCATTAACCCACAAAGCTCAAAACTAGCATATGAGTCATAATCAACAAAGTGAATCAGTCAGTTAAGCAATATGTTTCCCTATTTGTTTCTAATTTAAGAACGTGACCAAAGTTCTGTAAATATATCTCTTTAACCTTAATCTTCATAAATTATTTCAAATTAATTAAGTTTCAAATAATTATAATCAAATGGATTATTTCTGCACTGCAGTCTGTTCTACTCACAGAGAATGGATGGGGAGCTAAATCACAAAAACCTGCTTTTATTTTTGTTGATTGGCTAAAATGTTCTTAATTGAGAGAAAAATGTGGTTTAAAAAAGCAATACCTATCGCTTGGTTAATCACTTCTCAATATATTTTATGAAGAAAAATCAAATCAGATGTTATGTCCAGAAAGATTGACGGATGGAAGGTAAACAGAGATGAGGAGAAAACACCAAACTTCCTGGAATTTAAATGAGGGCTGTTTTCACTGCATTCAATCAACCAGATTCATGAAGTGTTCCTAAATTTCCTCCTCATCATCAGGTACTGATGTGTTGGATTCACACTTGGTTGGGTGAGACTTCCAACAGGGCTGTGCAGTTTCAGTAGGGAGCACTTACCAAATAGAAAGCCTGATCAAAACCTTTCAGATGTACTAAAAACACTAAGATAGGATGAAAGCTACTATCAGTCATGCAAAGGTGCTGGATGACATCTCTTAAAATAATCAATCTATACAAAACCAAGGCCCTTCATTTTTGTAGTGATATGGTGGCAAATAAAACAGAAAAGTGAGCAATTAGGATGTTAAAATGGGCATTCTAGGCCTTGCACTGTAATTTCACTTGCACTTTAATAGGAAAGGGTTTTTGCTGTCACTTTATAGGCATATGTTATTAATTCCTTCCATTTTTTAAAGTACAATCTGTTTACTCAACACTCACAGAAGTAATTTATATTATTCCAGAATATTATCCTACTCTCCCCACATTAGAAAATATTAAGATGATTCTGAAGGAACTGAAATTTGCTGCTCTCCTTTCCAAGATATGATTATGCTCTCTTTTTATGTAGGTTATTCAATTTTCTTAAGGTCTATTTCAAGGTTATCAAAAGTGAATCAACTCCTTTAATTAGTTTTTCTCTAAACTGATTTAGAGCCTAAATCTTTTTCAGCTCTAACATATTATTTCCTTTTTTCAAATTTCAGTAGGAATTCCCTGCAACAAGATTTTCCACATTTCTAGCAGAATTTCCAACTTTTCTAACTGATAAAACTACTACACAGTCCCTTTTAAATTTCCATAAAATTCAGCCCCCTTTATATATATGGAAGGTCATTTCCAATTCAGATAAATAACTCTGTCTAAGGCTTTTGATAGATCTAAGAAGGAGACTTTCAAAGACAAACAGGAGCCAGGCAACTACATTCCACTGATAGCTAATAGGCATCAGGCACCTGTGCCTTTGAAAATCTCCCCCCAGTCAATCATGTTTGACAATTATTCATCAAGTTTCCTACTGTTGTGCTGAAAAAAAGTGAGCTGTCACTTTCAAGACTGTTCCTGTACACAAGAGAAGCCAAATCCATATCGATCAAAGTGACATGTTTGTAGTGCAAAATAAACTGAAACATCTATATAATTTATGGCTTGTTATGTTTGGTGATAAACAGGTGCTTTAATTAAGTTTGAGATTCAGAACCTTTTAAACCTAGTGCCAAATTTTATCACCTATAAATAAAGAGGTCTTTGGAAAGAGAAATAGATAAGCATGAGTATTGATTTTAGTTACAGATGTGGATATAAGCCCCAGCACTTACAGCAAATAATATACTGCTTGTGCCTTTAAACTACAATTACCTGCAGAATAAAGTGAGTTCTTCAAGGGAAGAGAAGGGCTGGGAATGTACAATAGCATGTTTCAGCACAAGAGAGGCTTTAGCAAATGCAAAGATACAGGGTTTCCAAACAGCATCTGGATACAGCTGAAAATTTGTCTTCATCTATGGGTGCCCCAGGCACTTTATTAGAAGTTTTGGCAATTAGATTCTGAAGTATTTATACATCTGAAGTACAGATATAAAGTGGAGGTTAGATCATAGGGCAGGTTTCGATATAGATAGACCTCAGTTCCTCTTTCACACAGAAAGGCTGAAGGCTGTAGAATTCATAGTGTACTTTTATATTGGCGCATCCAAATGTTTCTGCAGTGAATAATAAGCTTTCTTCTTCGTATTTTTTGCCTCCTTTTAAGTGGATGAAAATATGGGCATTGTATGAATATGGATAGAATTAGTGTTGCATAACTTTTGGGTGTATAAGCTCATTCTACAGTTAAGGCAGAAAACCAGGAAACAACAGTGAGGATTTCACAGTACATATGAATAAATATATTTCAAAGAAGCTTAATGAAATGTCTTCCCTACTAACTATAAGGAAAAGCTGCAGACTTGGAGCAGTAGTTTAATTCCTAAATATGAATTATTTAAAATTTTTCAAGTAAGACTGTAAATAACATTTGTAACTTTTACAGTGATTTATTGGCATAGCTGGAAAAAGAATCCAAAATTCTGAAGCAGGTTTTTTAGAACTTTGTTTTATCTTACTGTCTCTGGCCCATGCATCAATAAAGTCTCTAGCAATGTTATTTTTTTTTAAGACCTTTATAGATTTCAGAGAATGAGGCATGTACAGCATCTTTTTAGCATTATTAGAACAAAGATTAATACAATAAGAAAATGTTAAGAACTTATGAGAAAAGTTGTAAGATGGAAGATTTTTCATCAATTATTTTGGGACAGACTTTTTCAGCTTCGTAAGATCAAACCTTGCATCAATTTTAGGCAGATGTTTTCTTTAGTTTTGGCTGTTGGAGGTGCCTAGTTTTCAGACTTTTGTTCTTATTCAGGTCTGGAAGTCAAAAATAAATTAAAAACTAATGAACTGTCTTCAAGCTGAAAATATATTACCATGTATCATCTTCAATAAAACAAGCTTTAAGTCCCCCTAATTCTGTGTCCACACTCCCTCTCTTTAATCCTCAGACATCTTGTTTGCTATAAAAGATTTTACATTGTCTTTCTTTCCTTTAAGAGGTAGTTTATAGCGTGTCCCAAGCTAACTACCTCTACTATAAATAAGATAAAACTGGTGCTAGGTATCGCTGAGCAGAGAGCACAATCATTAAGAGAATGAGCCCAGTAAAAAAGGCAAAAGTAATGGCTCTATTTGGAACCTGTTTATTGGTTTTCTGTTTGCAAACTTTGCCACAGACATAATACCTCCAGCTCAGAAACAATATATACAAAACCTGATGAAAAAAATTCTTTTGAAAAAAGTCCCACATTGTTCTTTTAGTCAAGGGAAAAGAAACAGTCTTACTCCAAGTTTATTTAGATCAGTGCTATTAAATTTTGAACTTTCAATGTCCACTTTTAAATTTTCAGTATTTGTAAATATTAATGGGCCAAATCTTAATTAACTCATCTCAGTTTTGATATAGCATCTGTTTCTGAGACTGATGAACTGCTCAACTGTCTTAGGAGTATCGGCCAGTCTGAGCATGCTTGTTAAAGCTGATAGTAAAAAGAATGTTTATTAACTTTGGCCTGTCACACATAATGCTCAAACATTCATCATGCTTATAGGTAATTTTACTATTGCTCTCCAGGTATGGATTGAAAACACCTCTTACTATTGTGACAATTCAGGAAAAAAAATCATGTTCAGGGTGAAAGTTCAATAAACGTGTGCTCAGAACACAACACTGAGTTTAAGGGAAGACCAAAAGGAAGGAGTGTTAAGGATTAAGGAAAGATCAAGAAAGCTCTGATTGTTGGTGTCTTTTAACTCATTTATAGAAGCATATGGCAGGTCTTTACATCAAATTGATATGTATTTAATTTTTGTCATATGATAAAAGGAAAGGAAGAAGCAGGTAGATTTTTGATGACAGGTTAGAAAAATCATTCAAAACATAACTTTTCAATGATCCATACAAATAATTAATTTTGTTTGCTCAAAAAGGGATTTAATTGAGAGAAAGAGAAAAAATCTGTGAAAATACCAAAGAATATAAATAGTCTTTTTATTTGCTTTGAATATGATTTTATATAATGAGTAAAGAACTTGTGGAATTCATTTCCATGATATAATATCAGAATCTATAAACATTCAGTTTGCAAGGAATAATTTTTCATATATCATATTTAAGGGATCTTGACAATAAAATAATTGATTCTCAATTTGCATAAAATCCACTTCCTAAAGTTAAGAGATGTTGTCTGTATTGAAGATTGAGAAGAAGCAGGCTCTTATCTATGCCATGGATAGGTATGGCTAGAGGAATGTGGCTGAATATACTTTTGTGTTAAAATGGCTCATTCAGAGCTCAGGTGGTAGCAGATCTTCAGCAGCAGAATTCTGGGGGTCAACGGTAAGATTTGAACAATTCAAACACTCTCACTACAGAGTGCAATGAAAATAGGAAGAAGTTTGAACTCTCTATTGTTTGCTTTATTTTTATTAGTAAGTTGATGTGTATCATCTCTGAAATAGTGGATGACACAGGTGAGAGTAAAGCCAAAGGCTCAGCTAAGGCCCACGTCACTGAATAGCTAAAAAAGTGTGGATCTATTTGTCTGGAAGAAAGTTCCAAGCTTGTTTTGATGTCAAGAACATTTTGCTAAGAGTACTATTTGGCCCAGGGGTATTAACTCTTGAATTTTTATCTTTGATTTTCTTTTATTTTCCTTTTTATTTTAATACTGTAAGCTGAAGGCTGAAAAAGGCAGACACACAATGTTTTTGACAAGGGTGACATCTTAATTAGCCTGAAGAGTTAGACTAGTTATCTCAAAGGATTTTAGTCCTCTTCGACTGAAGACCCTGTGTATTTTTATCTCTAAAATTGTGTACATTTTTCAACACTGAAGTCCTCAAAATGAATGTGAGAAAATGAAGAACCTTCCTGTTGCCTGCATCCACTTAGTTTGACTATAAAGTGGTACATTTTCAAAATTTGAGAACATTTTTCTGTCTTGAGAAAACTACTATGCAAAAAGTCATCTAGGATAAAAGAATCACGAAAATGTTTAATTGACTGGTTTGGGTTTAGTGGGGTCTTTTGTGCTTTGGTTGAGTTTTGGTGGGTTTTTTTTGTGGTTTTTTGTTTGTGCCTTTTATTTCAAGGACTGTCATGAAGCTAACTGGCATATAAATGCAGCCATTGATTTCAATATATATGCATCTTCTTTATGGTTTATTGAACTAATCAATCTCAGTGGAATGTATGGTAGGACAAAAAGAAGCAGCCAAACAGCAGTGCTCTTTTCTGGCTTTGCACTATAATTCACATCTTTTTTGGCTCTTCATGTACTTGTTAAAAACTATGTCACATATTTAAATCAGTAACATCTTACCAGTAACATATCACAAACTTCTGTTTTTGAATGTAAATAGTAAACAAGGGGAAGAATGGAAAAGCAATTCATAGGTCTAAGTTGCACAGAAACTTAAGAAAAAGAAACCACACTCTTTGGATTAATTATATATTTCACAGTGGATTCAAGTTCACACTATTGCTTGCATAATACAAAAGGAATGTTCTTTCCAATTACTAAGGTTTTCTCTTGATAGATACTATGGTTAATTGACCGAATCTTTGCAGAAAGCATAACTCTGTAAAGAAGACTTAGAGTCAGTTTCAATATTGCTCAAGTTGTTTCCATGATCCACACTCATTTGACCCCAAAAGGATGCACAGTCAATAGTATAAAAGAATTTTACAAGCCCTAAAGTTGTCAGAAGGAAAAACAAATATTCATTCTCTAATATGTTTAATTTGCTTATCCTTGTTCTTCTGGATGAGGGTTATCATGATTGCTATAAGTTGCTGATTTAAAAAGGTGCGATGACATAGGACAAATTAGGAAATATTTTGCTATGGATTTGGCAAAAGTGTATTTTTTTCCTTTATACCTTCTTTCCTAAGGTATATCTCATAGATTTTTGTTTTATCACAGGCAAAGTAAAAGATGCTTATAAGGACTAAACACGAGGGAAAGTTTGCTGAGCCTCCACTGGTCTCCCAGGTACTCACACGCATGACAAATTTGTACAAAGTGAAGAATAATAGGCACGTAATTAAAAGTTTTTAATACTCTGAATCTGATTTCCTCTCATTCCCCTATGCTATTAAAGAATGGCACCCAGTTATTCAGGAGCAAATGTTGCTCAACAGTATCAAATTATTTTTAAATGTCCCATTTTTGTGCATGTTACAGATCCTTAGCACATTATGCATAAAAAGATATCTTAGTAACTGCATAGTCAAAGCCTTTAACTCATGGTTAAATCAAATCTTTTAAATGTCACACCTTCTGAGCCTTTTAAGTCATATAAATTGTTTGAAGAATTTAAAAATGATGTCGAACAGCTGCTCTGCACTTTTTATTAACAATATCTATTCAAATATACTCATGTCTTCTATACTTCTACATTTACTCTGTGTATATAGCACATACCTATATCAAGATAAAAAAGAATAGGGCGAATAATTAAATGTGGTAGACCTCAGCTTTCCAGGTGTTTGGAAATCACAGCTTGTACTGGGATATATAGCACTAAAAATGTAGAAGACATATGTTGTCTTTTGAAATTTTTGTTTTGTATCCTTACTAATATTCATTATACTTATCTATATACATATCTGAAGTATATGAAATTTGAACATAGCTCAGTTTAGTCTTGACTTTAATTATTTGGAATTCATCAATGGTGGCTGATTGGAAATGCTAGTCATGATTTAGGAGTTCTCCCTATAGAAAAACCTGTACAACATACTATAAACACAAGGATAAAAGTAACAGCAAAAAAATTTAGAAGAAAAAACAGCAAATATTGTGGCTTTGCAGAAGACATGGGAATTTCACATTCCATAATAACTCTACACCTCTTGTGAAAGGGAAAGTACTTTAAAGTACTGTTGAAAGTGAATCACAATTCTCATACATCACCAATTAGTGCAAATGTATCAAAAGAAATTCAGCAAAAAAGATGCTTTATGTTATGAACAGAGACACACAATTTTGTTAAATATCTAATAGACACAGATTGCTTTTGCTGCACTTCCATTACTCTGTCTACCCACTCTGTATAGAGAGGAAATGCAGTGTTCAAAATCTAAATTGCATAGTAGGGTGCTTGAAAGCAAAATCTAGATGTTAATTTGAAATATCTTTTTTAACAGCATTCATTTGCAAAGATGAGGGTGCTAAAATACATAAAGACAAATTTTTACATGTCTACACAAAAATATATCTATCTATGTCTCACAGATAATAGGCTTGGAAAATATAAAACTAAAGCATTTTATCCTCAAATTGCTGATTCTGACTACAAGTTAGAATATTTAACATGCTTTGACTCATGACTTATTCTCCTTATCACAAAGCTCAGTAACTGACAAGCACGCAATTGTGGGGAAACAATCCTAACATTAGCTGTGTTGGTTAGAGCATGATGCTGATGATATCAAGGCTGCAGGTTTGATCCCTATATGGGCCATACACTTAAGAGTTGGACTTGATGATCCTTATGGATCCCATGCAATTCAGAATATTCTCTAGTTTTTTGATATTTATTTAGACTATTTAAACAGTGCAAAATTATAAATTTCTCTTTAGTAAAAGGTGTGAAAAAATGCAGTACATTTCTCTGATTTTCAGAGTTTCCTGCATACCTCCAGGTATATTGATTTGAGGTAGTTTGGAAAGGTTAGGGGTTTATTTCCATTGAATTCAAATTGTTTTCTGTCTTGAATAGTAGTGGATTTTTCATTAACTATTATAATTTTCATGAGCAAGTCTGATGAGATTGAAGAAAAACATTGCGTAGTTTTGAAAATGTAGAAAGACTACTCACTTGTAATAGGGAGCTCATATGACCTGGTTCACCTATTTCAAAAGAAAAATACATGCCCTGCACTGCACATCTGACCCTGTGTGATCTCTAGCAAGCAGATCTGACTGGCTGGATGCAAGTGGCTTGCTGAAAGAAAAAAAAAGAGAGAAAGAGAGAGTGTAAAAACGTCTTGATGATGAGAGTCAAATGAAATCAGAGCATCTGTAAGACTTATGCCATGGCTTCAGCAACACAGAAACCAAATAAATGTTGGAGGAAGAAAGGTTTCGTTGCAAATGGGAGTCATATATTTGCAAGAAATTAAAATGGTGTCAGAGTTTGTTTGAACTTTTACCAGCTAAAAGCTTGAACAGTCAAATCCAAATTGAATATAGCTATTCCTTCTAAAAGAGATGACATATTTTCCTTATGGTTTGCTGTTTTAAGTCAAAGGCAGTCTAACTTCATTAAAAGGAAGCAAGTGCCTGTTTCAAAGGCATTAAATTCAGTCTGTGTTTCCATGCTAAATTAAGAATGTTTAGCATGGGTTTTCTAATCTATTTTATGGAATGCATTGATTACAATGGAGTTTTCTTTTGAGGCTTAGAACTGGTTATTCATCTAAACTCAGGACATAAGTATGAAACTCAGCAGAAAGACTAGAGCTGCTGAGCTGAACATTTTACATTGCTTCACCTACACCTAAATCAACAATAATTTAAGTATTTTTCAATGGAAAGTGTTTTCAAAAGTGGGCAAAGGGAAACTGAAGTATAGATCCAGTCTCCTCGTCTGACAGCTAGAATCAGCTATGAATGTATCATTGTTCATAGTGTCCAACTGCAGATATGCCAGCCTGATTCACTAACACGGCACAGCTTGAGACATTATTGTAGAGAGAGAAAATAGTCTTGGACATATCAACTGTGCTCTAAACTGGAAGAATAAGGACATCCTTCAAAGGAAACCTTTTCCTGCAAATGGAATGAACCATTCATATGTATCATTAGATAGATTACAGTAGAAACTCAAGTAAACCACAGATGAACAAGACTGAAATAACCAAGAAGGCATAAAAAGATTTAGTTTCTAGTCTCCTTGTTTTTGAATGACCCTGATGTAACTGAGAGATAAACTATTAGCTACATTAAGTAATAGCAGAGCTATATGTAAGCAAAGGGTACCAGGAAAACTGTGTAAGGTGAAAATGAAAGAAAGCATTATTTTTATATTGAGGTAAAATTAAATTAATCAAAAGTCACTCTAAAATAGTATTTTTGTGGGATTGATGAACTTAAGGCAACTGAAATTAGAAAGTGTAAATTCATGGCAGGGTTTTTTTTAATTTCGCAAGCATTTTTCTGAATCTTATTTTCACTGATATATCAGTTTATATTCTCCCTTGTTTATGAATTGTGGAACAGCTGGCCTATTTAACATGCAAAAATATCTCCCAAAGACATCTTGTGTGGTCTATCCAGTCTAACTGTAGAAATCACATCTCTGTCTATATTATAGACAATATTACAGCAAAGCTCAAGGGAAAAATTCATACCAGAGCTCCATTATTATAAATAAAATCTGATGATCATGACAAGGTTTAGATTTCTGAAAACAGCTTCCCACTTGATTAAGCAAGGTCAGTTTTGATTATAATTCTGTTGTTGATTATATAGAATTCTTTCTGCAGAAAAAAGATTCCTAAAAACGTTTTCTATTATATTTAAATTTTTTAGTAATGTCATGGGGTGACTTTACCTTTAAGATAGCTTTGGGAGCTAAGGAAGTTGAAGCTGCTGGTGGCTGATGGGAGTCTTTTCTCCTGACCAATTATCGGTCATTTCTAAGAATTGACAGCAGTTTTAACCATTGAAAAGTGAGATCAACTTGTGAACACCCCCTGAAGATGTAAAGCCAGAGCTCTCTTGTTCTCTTTGGTTTCCGGCCTCTGACAAGGTAGCAAGGCTCTGTCTTGGCCTTCCCGCCCCCCCCCCCCCCCAGGCCGGACAAGGCCGCAGAGGACGGGGTGGGAGGGGGGGAAGAGAAACGGAGCCGGCCAGCCTGGTTTAGTTTGTAGTTTCTGCTGCTGGTCTGAAACCTGACACCATGAACACTTGCAGCTTTTCCAAGACTTGAATTCTTTTACTACCTAGATAAAACATACAGATTACTCCTTTTTCCCAGAGAGACAGAGAGAGACAATCAACATGAAGAAGACATCATAAAACCACCAAAACCAGTGAGAAAAAGAGTTAAGTTTTACATGGGGAAGAGAGAATAAGGAGAGAATAAGGAGATGCTTTATAAGCTGAAATACCTTTCTATTAAAGCTATGGAGATGGACAATTGTAGTTTAAAAAAACTCCTTTAATTCATCACAGAGCATATTGGGAGGAATGGAGTGTTCAAAGTGTGGATTTTGAGCAAGAGAGTAATTGTGATACAGTGAGGTGCTGGAACAGGGTGAAGCGAAGATTTGAAGCCTTGAGGCAATGAGAAAACTGTTTCCAGGGAAGCTCACAGAGACAGATGAAGAGAACTTTTGCCTTTGAATAACTCATCCTTAAAATGACATCCCTAGACTCATTGACCCATACACACCTCAGAGTGATGTGAAATGGGAGGAGTGAACTGATGACAGATTTCCAGGCAGCTGAGGAAAACGATCTATTGCATTTTTATATGAAAAGCTAATTAATTAAATACAGACAATAAAATGTGATTTTTTTGAGTTATGAATCTTATATGTTGATAAATTTGCTTGGCTACACCTGTAGAGAGGAAAAAACAAGAGGCAGGGAAAAGATGTTATGTAATTCACAAAAATCTTAACATTAATTATTTACAAAAATATAGAAGCAGCCACAGTGAGACCATCAAGTAAGAAAATGTAGAAGAGGAAGATCATTTGGGTTTTTTTTTTACTTTATCTTGTTGACTTCATTAATCAAGGAAAAAATCTAATTAAACCTTTTGATCATTTAGAGTGAAGACTAAGACTCAGCATATATGCTTCCAGTCAGATCCAGAACATAACATTTAACTTCCTTCAGTCAGCCTCAAGATTTCAGGTTTTAGTTTGAACACTGCAACAGAAGAAGAATGATATGATCACTGCAACTGTCCTGAAGATGTGTAAGTCAAAATTACTGGCACAATTACTAAAGAAAGTTTAAAGATCAATGAGACTTAATTTCAACTAAAGATGTCCTGTATTGCAAAGTTTTAATACTTTGTCCATTTATCTTTTACATGCTTCCCTCTCTGTAACTATAATAGAAGATTTTAAATTAATACTCTTCTTACATTAATGTTTCAACCTCTACACTTTTTTCTCTCAATATTTTGGATTTTTTGATGTTGACATATTATTTAAAAGTCTTTAACATCATAGTAATTTAAGAATCTTGATTTTTTTATTAATTTTTTTTCAAATTTCAAATAAAAATTTGTTTGAGACTACTTTGAGAACAAATTATCACTAAAAAGAAGTATGACTTTCAGCCATGGCAACAAAGAACCTGAGAGCATAATAAACAAACTCAAATTACTTGTGGATAACTACTCCTACATCCAATATGTCTTCTACATCCAGGCACCCAGCCAATATTTATTCCAAGAGACTCAAGGAGTTCTGTATCTAGGATCATACTACCAGCAATTTCTGTTGCAAAAATAAAACCAAAACAAACAATCAAACAAAAAACAATCCATATGGTTTTAAAAGTTTATAATATTTATGAGTTAAGCTATTAGAGAGGACCCAAAGAGGGCTGCAGAGATATTGAAAGGCTGTGAGGGGAAGCCATACAAGGAGTGGCTGAGGTCACTTGGTGTTTTCAGCTGGAAGAGACTGAGGAAGATGTCGTCTCAATCTACAGCTTCCTTGTGAGGGGAGGAGGAGGGTCAGGCACTGATTAAGACAAGTTTAAGACAAGTTTGGACAATTCCAAATTCCTTCTCAGGTTTGAGTCTTGTAAGCAATGCCATAGCATATGCACATGTCAGTGTTCAAATAGCTGCGTAACCTGAATGCACATATTAAACATTAGGTACAACCATAATCAAAGGAAGAAGCATTTTTAAGGAAGCTGGCCTAATCCAAATCTCCTTCTACTCAGAGGTGTAGGTTCTTCACTTAGAGTGACGTCACAGTTCACTCTGATTTTATGATAACCTCAGGACTCTACATCCTGCATTGTATTCAAAAGCACTGTTTTCAACCAACCATCTTCTGTCTGTTCCATACATAAGACAAAAGACTTATTTCTGCTGCCTTGACTACCAACACAGCTACTAGAGGAGGCACTTCTGATGTGGAAGGAATTATTGCTATTGAAAACTATGCAAGAACAAGCTCCCCTTCTTTATTTTAACCTTTATTTAAAGAAAGCATTCCACATTGATGAATACATTACATGAACTACAACTGGACCTGTCAAGGGAGTAACTTGCATCAAGCTGGATATGAAACATTTTGCAGCTATCTGAATCTTTTGATCTGCTAAGAGAAATACCAGGTCCCTCCATGAACGCAACAGAGTGCTGAGCCCTCACTGTCCAGCAAGACAGTACATAAAAGGCATTTTTGCTCTTTCCTTTTCAAGGGCTGTCTTCTCATACCTCTATCATGTTTTGATATTTTTCTTTTGCAAGTCAGTTACTAAATCTTCCAAAAGGCTTTCATTGTTCTTCCCAAGTGGAATGTGCTGAAGGAAGCAATGTGAGCAGTGCACTCTCAAACCCCTGCTTCCTGTTGCCCCCAGCTGTCCTGCACATTGTTAGGATATGTAAATAATGCAGACAGACCAGGCATTAAAAACCTATCTCTTCCCTGCTGTCTGATGGATACATTTTGTAAATGGCACCTTTTGCACTGCTGTACATCTGTCACTTGTGTCCTCCACTTAAGACTCAAGTTCTACAGATGAAGGGACAAATATAAATAATGCAGTGAGACCAAGTACTCTGAATGTACTTTTAGTTGTATTTATGCATGATAAAGCAGAATGAGCTTACTTCCCTTATGTGTAGGAAAAAATAAAAAAAAAAAAAAAAATACTGTTTAGGGAGCTCTTTGTGGCATTTTTGAAAACAACATAGATTTCCACGTCACCACATGTATATGTGAAAAAGTAAGCCTAGATGGTATGTCCAATCATGATCAGATTTCAACCTATATATTTATTTAAATAAAATAAAGATTTTTAGACAGCAAAGGCTAAACTGAATGCTATTCACCTGCACTTTGGGGCTTCCCAGTCCCTCCTTAATCCATCCAGCTGTGAGTGCACCCTACACTGTGAATTGATGTTCATTCTAAAATGTTGCCCTGTTTTTTGTAAGAGCCATCAAAGCAAAGTGATTGTTATAAAGAAAAACCTTTATAATAGACCATAGTGAAAATGGAGTCCAGTACAAATGACAAACACCGTGTGTAATGCAGCCAAACAGTCTTTCAATCATCAAAATACCTGTCTGAGCATAGCGCAAGAATTTTGAATTGAATTTTATTAGCACATGGTAATGTGGAAAAATGTCACAACAGGAACACTTTTATAAATAGATTTAATTTACTAATTATATAAGTGAAGAAAATTGATTTAGGCTGTTTTACTTTGCCAGCCTGCAAAATGTTCATATGATCAACTTGTTATAATTTTTTTTCAAAGATCTGTATATACAAGCAAAGCAGACAGTAACATAGAACATCCGGAATATTGAGAACATATGTTGTCTGCTTCAGAACATTTAGCCCAGATTTACAAAACAGAGTTTAAACCACAGTCTCAGGTTCCTTAAGACTTTCTGAAGCAGCTGTTAAAACAATAAATAAATAAACTTCCCTGAAATGGAGAATGCTTTATACTTCTGACTTTACATGTTAGATATGTAGTATTCATATGCTTATGACCTCAGAAAAAAAACAAAAAAAACTCAAAAATAACCAACCTCAGAGCAAAGCCACTATGGTTTGTTTTGTTTTTTTTCATGAAGACTCTTAATCTAGACCATTCAGACCCTCAGCATGCAATTTTCCTCTTGTACCTAGAGATCAATCTAAACATAATTTTGGGGAGTTGGGGGCTGGAAGTCTGTAATTTTTGGTCTTTTTTTTTCAGCAAGTGTCTTTCCACCTGGTCACACCAGGTAGCTTTTAGCATAAACAGGGCACATTTTCACAAGATGTTTCTATATGCAATACATATATACAAATGCAATCTCAAAATTATTCAGGTCTCACAGATAATGGAACACTGACTCTTTAATCACTATGTATTCTCCACAGAAAATATAGCCAAAAAGAATACAGAATCACATCTACTACCAACAGGTCCTAATGTCAAGCTTTCTTCTAGACCAGTTATGAAAATCTGAGTGTTTCTCAGATTTATGCAAACTGACAACATAAATATGGTTTACAAATAGTTGTCTTTTACTTATAAAAAATAATAAAACATTTTAAAACATATACCTGGTCTTGTCCTGCACACAGCACATGTGACCATACCAAAAGTCCATGACACTGAGCACTGTGTGACAATTTGTGAATATTTACAGTAGAGTATTCACTATTCTTTTCATATTTATTTCCCACTATGCTGTGCTATAGCAGGAATCATGCCACTGTATTTAAAAATTCTACATGAGATTTTTCTTCTGGGTTTCTCAGTCTTTTATTATTTCTTTTTTTTTTTTTTACCTTTTAGTAGACCTCCAAATTAGTAAGAGAAGTTATGCCACTTTCCTTGTTTTAAGTTTGTTTCTTGATGCTTCTTACTTTACATGCTAGAGAAGAACAAATAACTATTCTCTTTCACCTCTGCTTTACCTTCATGCTATATAAACTAAATTTGAAGGATGAAACCACACAGTATGTAGCACATAGCCTTGAAAATTTCATCCATAAATACTGTTCATGGTCACATTGATGCAATCCAAATGCACAAATTGATTTAACTTGATTCTACAATGTATTGTTACACAGTTTGACCTCTCATTCAGAGGGCTTCACAGAAACCTCAAATCTTTCTGTCTACTGCCAAGGATCACATATTCCTATTTGTCTTGCCTTACAGAAACTTGGCATATAAAAAATTAAAGTGGTGAGCTGTTGCAGTTTTTAGGAAATTTAGGAAGATTTGAACACTTTCTATTGTGTCAAACTTCATCACTAAAATAGCAAAAAAAATAAAATTTAACCTACAAGGAAAGAGATGTGTTAGGACCTGGATAGCAAAACTAGCAGTGCATTATTAACTACTAGATCTTGCTCACACACATACACTGACAAAAGATTAATTGCTTAAACAATTCCAAATTACTTAATTTTGTTTAGTTCTTTCTTGTCTGGTTTGGTAGTCTTGAAACATTACATATTTTGGACTAATTAAATGCATCAACTACTCAGACTAAGAATACCACATTAAGGCTTAGCAGAAGGAAATTAAAATATAAAACAAACTCGAACTCTTTTTTTAAGAAACTATAAATAATAAAATAAAAACAACAAGGAAATGTAAAATGTTCATTCATTGTGGAAGCAGTCTTCATTTCAAGGGAAAGGAGTATATGCAACAGCCTCCTCTAAGCAAGTATTTAACTCAAAGATGACCCAGATTTTATAAGACTTTATAAACTATATCTAACCTATTTAGATCTTGCAGGCTTAACATCTTTTAATAATTAGTTTTTTTTGAAATTAAGAAATGCCAAATACCATTAGTGCAAATACAGTTTATCATAAAGGAGAGCACATTCATCTATACTCAAAAGTTTTGTATAGTCTGAAATAACTGAATTTAAATTTTGTCTTTTTCTTTCTATTCTCATAATATTTATTAAATTTCTTCCAACTCTGCATCATCTGTAGAATTTATTGAAATTATCTTTTCATGGCAATCTTTATCCTTCTCACTTAATCTTTTTCAAAAAGGATGAATCAGTGTTGAGATTTAATTCAAAAGCACCCTTAAATTCTCACCTTAATGACAGGGAACTTATTTCCTTTACAATTGCTACTTCCAACCACTGGATGTGTTTTCAGAAGTTGTATGTATTTTCAAAGAAAACATATTAACATTAAATTAAATAAAAAACGTCAAGACCACCGAATTCATTAACAAACTCTTTTGGAATCAGCAGGTAACAAGACCAAAGTACACATTAAATTCAGCTGGAAGGCAGCATCAGGCTAGCTAATGGTCTCTGTGACTTTGGTAGATAGCGCATGATTTCAGTTGCTAAGAAGGAACATGGCACAAGGGGTGGTTTAATCACAAACACGGTCACTTTCTCTAAAGAGCTGCATTACAGCAGTGCAATTCTCCAGATGTTGACAATGCTGCTTTCCAAATACAATGTGCTGCACTAAACTTAAACTTCAGTTTCGATAGCAGAAGATTTGTTACCTCTGCTAATCTCAGCTCTGAAGGTATTTCTGTTCCCAGTGTCTGGCCATCTTTATGAAGGTTATGACACCTCTCAGCCTAATCAGGCAAGCCACCTGCCAGTATTCCTGTACTCAGTGTGCAGATTGCCCAAACCAGCCCATGCGGTTAAGAGTTGTGTACAAATGTAAACAGATCAGTGCTCAGCTGCTCCCACAGCCACCCTTTCAAGACTGATGTTAACAACAGCAATAACAGGCACAATCATCTGAATTCTCCATTTGGTACATGTGGTTGGTATCAAACACACTTAATTTGATTGGTCATAATGTGATTTTCTAAGGGAATGACTTGTGATTTGCCAGAAAAAAAAAAAGCAAGTGTTATTCAGAGAGCTCTGAGAAGAGTTTTATTTAGAGATTTTTATTATGTCCTAATGTCTATTAGGTCCTAATACCTGATAAAGACTCATAAAGCCATTGTGAGTAACTCATGTCTTAAATCATATTCTACACAGGAATACCACAACACATCCTTCAAACTAGTTTACTTTGATTTGAAGATAGGACAGAGAGTAAGAGATTAATTGAAAAAGCTAAGGAACTTGATCCTTTTCTCACTAAGTATAAAGCATATGTGGATACATTCTTTCCCTGTTGTCCTAGACAACTTCATTACGTCTGGGGAGCTGAGTTCTGGAAAGTTAGAAAGATTTCATTAAAAAGGTTAAGAGGAATTCGATATGATAGGATTTAGGCATCTTTGGAAATGTTTATTGAAATCTTATTAAATCTGTGTAAGATTGTATATCCAGGCAGAACTAGGAACTTAATTTATCAGTGTCCTTTATCTTTCAAAGGCTAGTTGAGTAACTAGGGCTTAAAGAGACACAGAACCCTTCACTTCTTTTTCTCTGGAAGATAAGAAACATAAATGGACCACAACATGAAATATAATAATATTTTATTATGTTTCTTTATTACATGAAAATTAAAATAATTATAATTTAATGAGAGTATTATTTGGGGCTATTATTTTCCTAGGTTCCCTTCAGTTGCTTTCTTTTTTGTAACTTGGTGGTTGCTGAGGGATTTTGTTAATCTATCAAAGTGAATTCACCTCTATTTTGCATGAAAATACACCTCCATATTCAGAAACCATTATGGGAATTTTCACAGACATGCTGTGAATTTTGCAGGCCTAGTCTCTGCTCTTTATTCAGAAATAAATAGAGGTGGAACAGAAGTAATCACCACAAGTGCAGGCAGAAGACAAGCCTTGAGCAGCATTTGAACACGGCTTAAGGCAGGTTCCTTAGTGGCAGATACAGCAAATTCAGGGGTCCATGGGTTGGGTTGCTGTGTATCTGTAGGCAAAGCAGAAAAAGCACTGGACAGCCAAACACAGAAGCAGAAAGGAAGAAAGTGAGAGAAAGCATGAAACTCAGAATATAGTACTGGTATGTGCTTATTAAGGCTTAGATGCTGTTACTATTATTTTTTGTGGGTTTTTTTCTTTTTTTTTTTATATGTTGTCACTTGCAAAAGTGAAAAGGATTTCAAAGAAAGCCTTTGAGAATACCTACTTCTAACTCCAACCTTAATAGTTTCTAAATCCATAAATTTCAGCTATAATTTTTATCAATGCCATCATAACAATTTGTTGCATTTGTTCACATTTTACCAAAACCTTTCTTTCGACATCACATATTGATATTTTTGTACATAATTTGACTTAATACTTGATTCTGACAAATTCAAACCCACAAATTATGTTCTACCATGCTTTTAGCATTTCTGTATAATTTTTAAAAGAAATCTTAATATAAACCATGGAGTTTTGCTTGTATTGTGCAAGTGTCAGGTCAGAGCTCCAAATCTTTGACAACTACATAAAATATAGCAGTCCAAATAAAGTGGAAGGGAGATAGTAAGGTAGAATTGGGAAGTGCAGAATAATTTCAGGTGACAGACCCTTGTCTTGTAAGGTTCCCTTTACACAGCCCTGCAGTCTCAGTGTTTACCATAAGATTATTTTTATTTAAAATTATTTTATTAAAATTCAGTTATTTCAGTTATGCTGTCACACATCTGCCTATTGAAAAACAGTAAAGGTCTGAAATATATATTTATCAACTGTCATGGTAAAGTGAAGGCTGTCTTAAGGATTTCAGACCTTCCAGCTTTCAGGCACATGGTACAGTATGGCTTTATGCTAAAATAGCTATAATGTGCAAGGAGTGGACTAATATTTCTGGATAGCAGTTTTGGTGCTATGCCTGCCTCTCCAGAGCTACTTTAAGAATAGCTATATAGTGATGAAATCACCCTAACTACATGTAAACAATTAGCAGTCAAATGTTATAATAAAACTTCAGATTTCACTTAAGTAGATAGGCGTTGTGAAATTTTCAGTAGAATTAATTCCATTCAACTTTGCTCCTGGTTATTAGTGACTGACCACATCTGTCATCCTGCTGCCAATAGTAAATCAGCTCAGAGCAGTGTAACACTAACTCCAGGTCTTGTCAGTTAATTCCTGAAAGCCTCATGCAGTATCATCAAGGGGGAATTAAAATAAAGGTTAATGACACTTTTTATGGTTGAATAATTCTGTAAACAGACCAAAGGGAAGGTAGCATCTGAAACCTGAAGAATTTATTAGTCTGACAACCACCAGGGAGTACCAAATACACCTGTCAAAGCTGAGCTTATCTCATGAGGAGGAATTACAAAGACTTGTTACAGGAGCAGCAAAACCAGCCTTGCTGCTCTCAAGTTAGCATTGATGAAACAAAGATCTTAGCAGCAAACTACACACAGAAGTGAATAAAACATTCAACTGAAAAATAAATGCATAATAATAAAATGTATCATTTCCAAGCTTAGTCCCAAACTTTGCAGATTTTTTTTCTCTAAAATTGCTAAAATATAGGGAAAAAAATCAAAGTTTCATATCACAGAGGTTCTTCATAAGTTATGATTAATGAATTTATTTGAGTAAAATTTTGAACTGACAACTCTACAAACTCAGCAATGCCATAGTGTTTGAACAGGTTAATATCCTGTATGCAGTATCAGGCAATAATTACTGTTCTTCACATGGACAGATTATTTTATTTGCTTGTCATGTATTTGTTTTGCAGCATATGCTTAATCCTTGGCTTTTCCAAAGCTTGTCAAATGAATTGACAATTAGAGGTCACAGGTTATACTGGTTGTGTAGTTTGAGTTGTTTTGTTTTCTTGGAGTGGAAGGGTACACCCTGTTTTTATGGAATGATTAAACTCACCAATAACTTGGCCCAATAGCTATACTCTGATGTCAGGGTACCATTTCCTCATGTACCAAGCACCTTCTGGTCTAAACATTCTGCAATACTGCACAAGTACTGTTTTGAGGATGAAAGTGCTTGTACCATTGAATGTTAATGGGAGCAGATTGTTAAAGTAAGTCATTGTTAAAGTAAGTTTAAAGAGTAGAGCAACACAGTGAATCTAAGACTCCTGCATAGGTCCACTAAGAGTTTCTCAAGAAAATTAACAAATCTTTTGGCCACTGCATGGTGACATTGGCCAGTCTTGAGCTGGTAGTTGCTAAGTGTGAAGGATACCCTACTGAATTATTAAGGTTTTGCAGACTATATCAATAAAACCCCCATAACACTGAATGCAAATCCTGCAATTATTTGATTGCTGCACATGGTATTAAAAAAAAGGGAAAAGGAGTCTTGTACAATAACTATGTTGAGTTGTATGTATGTACATACACTTTTTTTTTATTTTTAATTGCATAAAGTTTGTTGATTTGTTATGGCTTTGGGTATTTGCTTCTGTAGTATACAAGTGTTATATGTGATGAATAAATGTATGCAAGGAATATTGGTAGATCAATATTTGGCAAATATATTCTCTGTGGACATATGAGTCACAATTCTGACATTTAAGGAATTGGATTGAAGCATATCTGTATTTAGGCAATACTTTAATTTATAAGGTGTGTTTCTAAACACAGATGTAGCTTACTAATCTTGTGTTGCTGATGATCTGTAAAATTCTTTGATGCATATGGCATTGTAAATTCTGTTTACCGAAAACCACACAAACTCCTACATAGTAACTACATATGAGGATTGCCTGTTTATCTAATAGATTACAGCCACATAAACCTATATTTGTTTTCCTTAACATTCTTTCACTCAAAAAGGGTGGAGCAGGGTCAACAGTACAACGGGGCTTTAAATGTATTTCCTAAATGCTTGCATCTCTTATTCATGTACTTGTCAAGATCTTTCATATATGAGCAGCCCCTAACTGCCCTGCCTAGCCCCATCTTGGGTCCCCACCCAGACATAATTTGTCTGTTGACCCAAAAGCTGCATTTAAGTTCAGGATTTTTCCCCTGCCTGAGCTGTGTTGCAGCTGTGCTGTTTTGCCTTGCTGCCTGGTGAATGTGGCTGTGCCTGTGGACTGACTGCACCTTTCTGTTCTCACTGGACCTGTTCTGCTCATCTCCTTCATGTGTGGTGGGACTGCAGCCCTGGCTTTCATGCCTCTGCTGCTGTGATGTTATTAATTCCTGGGCTGCCTTGAGGAACTATCTGCTCAACCACTTCTGATGATTTGCCATGATGCTTTGCAGTTAAACCAGCCCCTTCCAGAGCAGAAAAATTGTAAAAGTAAGGTACACTCACAAATTCTTTGTGTATACAAGCATAAGTTTATTCTGGTGCTTGAAATAAAGGTTAGTGGGAAAAAAAAAAAAAAAAAAGGAAAAATACTTTTTTCACCACACATATTTTAATTCCACTTTGAAATATACCTTTCTGTATTAAAATGAGCTGTACTGAAGTAACCTGCAAGTGGTGTTTGTCATACTACTTTTATGTTATTACGTGGAAGCATTTATATTTTGAATTACATTAATAAACAAACAAAAAAATAAATTAAATAATATAATAAAAATAAAATAAAATAAAACAAAACAACATTAAAAAAAACAACACAGAAAACATTTCTTCCTTTGCTTTAGGAGGATTACTTTCCCTTTGAGAGATTGTGGAAGATTGCAAGGAAACCTATAACTGTCCTAAGGTACAAAAAATACTGTTGAAGGAATAGGAAACATACTGCATTGTTTTCCAGCAAAGAGGTAAAAAAATACATGTCTACATATCTGTGGCTGTCTTAATTTTATTAATATTTAATTATGCTTTCTAAATTAATACTGAAGTGCAACTTACTCTAAGGTGCATTTACTGGCTGAAATACAAGCCATGAAGCTGATCAGCAGTTGAGTGCCTCAGATGAGAAACAGGATAGGTTTATTCTTGGAAAGCAAAAGCAGTTCCAAATCTGTTGATTCACTGTGTGACTGCATGTCTGTTGTTCCTGTTTTTTTCTTGGATGATAAATAGAGGTGCATTGACAGTAGTGCAATACCCCTGACCAAAGTTATCTTGTTAATGGGTCAGTGGCAGAAAGATGAGGTGTGAAACTAGATTTAAAATAAAAATCCTGGAGCCTAGAACAAAGAATAGATAACAGCTACTTAGCTAACCTAACACTTCAATGTCACAGAGGTCAGTTTGTCATCTCTGGGAACCAGCAAGATATGGCTAAATCTTGTTTGCACTATTCTTCTTTTTGTCAAACTTTGTCTTGTGACTGCGTGTGCTAGGTTTTAGTTTATAAATCATCTATGGCAAGGACCTAGGGCAAATAAGGGTAATCTTGCCATGTATCATCTTGCAAACAGCATCTGTAACCCTGTAAACATAAGATACAGGAACCAGTTACAACTTTTAAAATCCGAGTTCTCAGGTAAGATCCACATAGAAAACTATTTGGCTTCACTTGTGCAATTCATAAATACTTAGATCTGTGCTCTGTGGTTTGTCCAAGATTTCTTGTTATAAAAAAAAACAAACTAAAGCAAAACAAAGACCCCCTCCCAAAAGCCCAACTCAATTCTTAATAAGTCTAGCTGATGTGCAGGTCTAAAACCTAGGAAAGAAGCAATAGCACCATCTACAACCCCACTCTGCTCCGTTCTTGTAAAGTCTCATGGAGTGATGCAACCCAGGACATTCACTTTTTGCTCCATTAATACTTTTAAGGAGATGAATTACCCTAAGCTTATTGCTGTTCGATAGTCATTAGTGAGCCTGTAACAATTTTTCTCTCAAGTGGAATTATTTCCTTAGAAAAGGGGAATATGAGGTAGTGAAGAAAAAGACAGAAACCAATCAGTGTTGAAGTTAACACAGGACAATTGGACAATTAAAGTATTAGGGGCAGATGAAAGCCCAGTTAGAAAGAAAAAGAGCTGTATGACTGCAGAGTAGAGAAGCTGTGGAGTGCCAAGAAAATTATTTGTAGAGCCATATGCAAGCATTATGATGAGTGTGCATGTCATAATTTTGATATTGACAAGAAGGGTCTGAATATTTGTCTTCTATAACAAAATTCATGCCCCTATGAAACCAATTTTACTCCTTAATTTCAACCCATATCAACATAACTAAGTCCCTAAATCATTCTGATCGAGTGCCTCTAAGCACTTATAACCGCTTATCTCATCTGTAGAAGACTTCAACAAGTCCGTGCACTACCTTACACATGGTATCTTTGCCTAAGTTTAATTATCTAACAGAAATCAAACACTCTTTATCCATGAATGTGTGCATATCGGGGCAGATTCATGTGTTAAGCCAATAATACTCATTCTTCTGTAAAATGCTACTGAAGTTAATGGAAGGAAGCCTAGGAGTGATGTGTGTGGAGGAAGATAGGGAGACTGAAGGAAGCAAGCTGAGAGAGGAGAGTATAGCTCCCTTTCATCTGCTGCCTACCTGTTCTGTACTCCTCCCAGTTACAGTAAAACTTGTTTATTCTTCCCTTTTATCGAACTGCCATTGTAATTAGATAAACTATTTGTACAGCACTCCACAGTTTGTATCTATCAGCAATTTCCATAAAAGTATCAGCACCCAGAATCATTTTCCAATGTATTATGCCGTGATGAGGAGATATTCTGTGACTGATTGTGGCTTTACTGTGGACAGGAAGTTATTTCATCCTTTGTAATAATGCTTATGGGCTAAATGTCTGAGAGGAGAAACTCTTTTAAGGCAGCTTCTCTAGACTGGAAACTCAGATCATTATGCAATTTTACTTGATCATTATGCAAATTTTTCTTAGAGTGTACTTGATACAAAATCTTGATAGGAAATAAAGCATTGCATTGGCATGAGTTTGTCTAGTAAAATCTGTTTAGTCGTGTCCCAGTCTCTTCAGGCTTCTAAATTACAGCAAAGGAAGAGTTAAACATAAGATGAAATAAGCAGGAAAACAGCTGCTGAAATGTTTCCTAACTTCAGAGCTAGATCAGCATGTAACTGCTGTTTCTGCTGCATATGCTCCACAATAGCAAGTTTGAGGGGGCAGAGACAGGGTGCCAGCACTTATTTTCACCCGTAATTTGAAATGGTAATCTAAGTAAACATGCATTTATTATCCTACAACTTGTGTCCAAGCACATTACAAGGTAGGTCTGACACACCTTACAAGAACTGCAACACTGTAGTACTGCAGAACTTCATTAGTTCAGTGGGCAACTTATACGAAAATAAGCAAACTTATCTATAGAATGTATATTCTATTATTAGTAGTATAGTCAAAATAAACCAACTGACAATGGGATTTTTTAAATCCTCTATATTGCATATGCTTAGATTCATTATGGACAGAAAAGACAATTGTAAGCAAGGATATTTTTACAAGACTAAAGCATTCACTCCTGATATAGAGCAGACTTTGATATTAAAATGCTCTTAAATATGTATTATGATTAGGATCAGGACAATTAGTTGGATAATGAATTATTGATGAAATGTCTAATAAAATAGAACTGTACAAACACTTTTAAAATTCTCATTTTTGAGAAGATTTGAGATATATTTCCTACTAACTTTAAAGTCAAAATACTAAAAGAACTCATACCAGGAGTAGTCAGCTATGAAACACAGTTCAGTAGATTTTCAAGCTAAACATGGATCTGTTTCATGGTCCTTTTCATCTGTTGAGAAAGTCTCACAAAGTGAAGTGAAGAACTCATCATCACAGTTGGATTTCTGCTCTTAAACCTAAAGAAAATGCTTTGGCATTAATTTGAGATAGTCAAAGAAGGTATCTACTCCTTCTGCCAAAACCTGATTAAATTACTTCAAACTGCCTTTTTCAAGCTTTAAACCTACTCTATTTAAACCACAATACTTAAACTATTGTTTAAGAACCTACCATGTGAAAGAATCCTGTTCAGTGCCTGCTGCTAAGCAACTCTGATCTGACTGCCAGGGGTGTACATTAAACATATCAATTATGTGCAGAAATAATCCTCATAGCAGCAGTCACTACAAACAACTTTCAGACATGCATGTTCATTTGCATATGCTAAATGAGTGTAGAAACATCATTAGTTACGGTACACCAAAGAGAACAAAATCAAGCATGGACAAAGTGTTTTAACACCACTGGAGGATGGTCAGCTGCAAGTGAAAAGCAGTTACTGAACAAAAATATCTGTCACTATTGTCTTCAGAGTCTCCAAAAGGCAGCAGCCGGTGTTCATGACACCAAAACAGATTGTGCTTATACAGCAAGTTTATGTTGTTTGCTGTAATTATTGTAAAACATTTGACCAGGGTCATGAAACCAGACAATGTCAATTAGTACTCTGCATGCAATTCAACTGGAATAAGCCCTAAAGTGGAATGCTGAAGAGATTTAAGGGATGCATTATTGCATTACAGAACTGCAAAGCATATAAGCCAAATAGCAATTTCAGTGTATGAGATGTCTCAACAGACTGTTATCTCAAGGTAAACTATAGTAAACTTCACAAAAATTTAAGTAAAGAAAAATGGCAAACAAATGTTAACAGCAAAAATTTAATATAGATGTGTAGGTGTGTATGTGTGTGTAATTATATGCTTATAGACCATCCAAGCAGTAGAAGATATAAATTTCCCTTTTAATTCAGTTAGCTGGCAATGCTTTTTGCTACCTCTGACAGGGGTTAATGGGCACGATACACAAGCACTAACAAAGATAGCACTGAAGCATTAAACAAAAGCATCCTAATTTTCATGTGAGCAGATGTTATCACCTCATAGTTAAAGCTGATTTTTAGCTCAGAATATTTGACTGCTATAAGCAGTTGAGACTTTGCTCTCTGTCTTTCTAGAAAAGGCAAGTTTTGCTCCTTTTCATGTCAAGAAAGTCATGAAAATGTCAGGTTAGTACTTCCAAGTGAAATCTAGAGCTCTTGCTTCCTCTTTCTCCAGTTTCTCAAATGTTTTTGCCATGGCTGCTTTTAAAGCACTACTGAAAGAATGGTCTGGCTACAGGTGCAGTCTCTACCATGATGCAAAGTTATTGCACAATAAATCCAGGAGCACCTAATCGTGCATTTTAGCATCCGCATTAATTCCTCTGTAAAGATTTTGTTAAGATTAATGTTAGTGTACAAAATGCTGAACCTCATTGTGGAATGTCCATATTTAGCCATACCCTTTTCTGATAGATGTATTGAAAATGTGGGGGTTTTAATTAACCTGCACCATGAGGCATTGACAAATCAGCATAGAAGCAGGCAATACTGGCTCTGGCACATGTTCCAGTTCATAGAAATCAGCAGGAGTTATGTACTCACTCTGGCTAATTGAAAATTGAGCAGAAAATTATGTTTGATGCCTCATGCACCTTCGTAAAGAATGGGTGAAGAAAGTTGCATATCACAAAATCAAAGAGCCATCCAGGCTGAAAAGGACCTCTAAAATCCTTGAGTCTAACCTTTGACTGATTACACCATGTCAACTAGGAAAAAAGTAAAATAAAAAAAATCTCACTTATGATATTTAATTGCTGTAGGACACCAAAAAAGATGTACAGGCATTGTGATTTCCTTTAAAGAAAGAAATGGCTGGTCAATATAATACTGTAAACTGGAAATAGAGTATTGTTTTTTCTGTAAGAAATGAAGTATTAATGACCATCTCTACTTAAGTGCCTGCACCTAACTTCCCCAATTGCAGCAGTTTTGTTAGAGAAAGACATTGCAACCAAGTTACAGCTGCATGAAAAGACAAGTAAACATGCTCACATGAAAGGGTACTATATATGAAGTGTGAATATCTTTTTGAATGCCTTGGGTTCTCTCCACTTCCACTTACCTCACCTATGTACTTCATCTCCCACCAACACTGACTCAGAAAAATGTGTCCTTCCCCCAAAACAGATGTTATTCTACTTTGAGTTTTACATTAGAAAAATATTTTTCCAAATTATAAAAGCCCTACCCTGATAAACCTAATATCTAATCATTTACAGCTGTAAATCATTATTGATAGCATGTTACAAGTTGTATTTCATGTAAAGACCTTGTATGTCCTTGGGCAGATATTTCATGCCAAAACCTAGATAAGAAAGCTACAGTCAAAATATAGCCTCCATAGGAAGGCACACCATATGTTTCCCTAACTAATTTAAGACACTGCTTAACAGAATGCTTGTTTTCTTAGGTTACTCTGGGAAAAAAACTCTTTCAGGGAAACCGCACATATGCCTATTTTATAGCTACATACAACAGAATTGTTTATAAATGGTTTCTTTACATGCTATTTGTTTTTTTAATTTATCTTCAGTGTGCACAACTGGAAAACCATGACAAGAAGAAACTCTGCTTACATGCAAAAAGTACATAGGGGTGAAAACCAGAATGCAATATGTAAGTTGTGACTTATTTCTCTTGCATTCAGTTATTCAGTTCAACTATAATTTTTTCTTTTTAATCTTTGGTAAATTTAGTAAGAGATTTAACTACCTTACAGCTTCATTTTAGACAGTTCGCCTGCACAAGCTCTCACATAAATTCCCATGTCTTTCATCACATCTTTTTTTTTTCTGATCAATGTGCAAACACCCACATAGTTCTCCTCTCTTCAGCAAAATAATTTCTTAGTAATTCTTCTCAGATCTAAAATAAAAGGAAGATTCCCATTTCTGGCCATGACTTCTACACACAAGTATCTGCTACCAGCTACCTAAGCAGTAAGGGCAGAGCAGATAGATTTAAAATACACCAAAGGTAGGTTTTGAGCTCCTTTAAATGATGGAACTTGCCTTATGACAATGGAATAGCAATGGTATTGAGGCCACTGCTGCCTAATTCTGATAGCTGTTTTCAATTTTCATTGCGCTGCTATTCTGTATTAGAAAGTCATACAGAGCTAAGACCTTTGCTGTAAAATAATAAATCTCACAAAATTATTCAGGCAAGTTTGAAGTTTTTACGAGTTTTTTATCCTGTGCACTTTTCCAATTGGATCACAGAATTGTCATGCAAAGTACAGTAACCTAAGAAACAGATCATAGTCACATATTTTACTGTACTGGATTATCACGAATACCGAATGTATAAAAACTTAACCAAGAACAACACTTCTTTTTATAACTTCTCCCTTAATCCCTTTTCTCAATATATCTAAATCTGTTTCTGGCAGCTCTAATGAGTCTTTAAATTCTGTATGAATTCAAGCCAAGGGGTTGGGATTTAATGCATGCTGGACTTAAGAGATATTTCTTCCTTTGGAAGAGCAGAAGGCCTTAAATGAGATGGAGTATCTGAAGATGTTAGGAGTAAAAGTGTGTAAAGTAAAGTAGCTGTGTTGAGAAAACTGCCTAGAAAAGAAAGAGAAACTTTTCAGTGTGTTTTCCTTGATCTCATGCAGGGAAGATGAGGAGTATATGCAAGGTAAAGGACAGGAATACACATTTTCTCAAGTTGCCTTGTCATTTGCAGTTTCCATAATAATTATGACTCAAACAAGGTGATTTTTCTGTAATGAAACTCCCATCTGGGTGACTGAAGCCTAATTGTGCAGTTTCATCACAATTCTGGTTTCTGTGGGTAACTGTCACAGATATTTTGACTTATTCGACACTGAATCTAAAGATTGTCTAAAGTGTAGGAAGCAGCTACCTTCTCTGAGAGCTGTAAAAATTTCCTGGGAGTGATAGACTTAAGGATTTAATTTCTCTTATCTAACGGAAGACTGAGATGTGATTGTATTGTCTTCTATAACTACCTCAATGTTACTAATTAAAATACCAGCTACTAAAGAGATGCTAATTTGGAAAAGAAAAACAGAAGGAATGAATGGCTTGAAAATTGGCTAGATGAATTCAAAGCCCTGCATAATTCAGAAGGAAAGTAAGAAAGATCTTACACAATTTATTCTATCTGTGGCTGAATCTCCCTTTGATTTTCCTGCTAGTTTTGATGCCATTTTTTAAAAAAGTCGTGAGTAAACAAAATCCAGAATGATACATCTTGCAGAGCATTAGGTCCTTATGTTAACAGTGTTGAGTGAGACTAAGAAGCTGCATAAACAGTGTGTATAAGTAAAGCTGTGAAGTATAGAAGCTGGCAAATAACTCAGTAGTCACAAAAGCAAGGTCAATATTTAGGGGGACTGAATTACATCTGCAATTGCAAAACTATGTAAATGACCAGGAAGTCATATAAAAAATCAGTTCCATGTCTGAGAACAAGAATTTCGTGTGAAAAATTGGATAATGGGAGTCTGAATTTACAAGGGTAAAGAGACTTGGAAAGATTCCCAGGACAGAAAAAGCTTCTTCTAAATTGTTCCAAGACAAGTTCTTTAATCTGTGTATGAGTTCCCAAACTCTCACACTTCAAGGAACCAGAAAAAAATAAGTTGGGTTATCTTTTTGGTATGTAAGATATATTTAATTTTTGGTGGCATAGGCCATGCAAGCCAGTTGGAAGATCTAAGCAGAATTAAGATTTCATGCTATTTTTCATGGATATTTTTATTTTGTGGTTAGATTTTGTCACTGTTTTGTTTTGAGATTTATTTTTTAAGTACGTTTCTGGCAAGAACAAGTCTATTATCTTCTAATCATGTCTGAACTGTTCTATTCCTGTTCTATAAATAGGTTAACTAAGATTGTTAATGGTAGGAGAGGTCACCAGAAAAGCATAAGGCAAAAAAAATATATTAATAATTTAATTTGGACTCTTCATTTATGTGGCTTAAAAATTCACAGTTTAAAAGTCCTATCACATCATTTGAAGATCTTTCTTAATTTTTGAGTTCTTCTTCTGTTTTTGCTAAGTTTCTGTACAGTTTTTTCTCATGCACTTATGCATGCTGAAATGTCTATAGATGTGGACACATAACCTAACTAGATTAATTCAAATAAATTTAGCAATAAAACTTCCTTTTTATTACGGAAAGATGTCCCACATGTGACAAGTAAACTTCAAATTTTCCTATTAGTTAGGATTCCAAAATATATTCAAAACTTTAGCTAATACTTCCATTTCAAACAGCTTCAAAACATAAACTAATGTGATCTGAAGTAATCTCCATAGCTTTACATGCCTTTTCCCTTTCTCCTTTTGGGTCTTAATTTCAAAAAGTTTAATATTCAATTTTTTGCCACTAGATACAGAGGAATTTTCCATTTGTTTTTGTAAGTCAATTGAATCTAAACCAAGGTTTTCAAAGTTAACATGACAAACACCATCTCCAAGATTCAAGTTCATGCCCTGTTCAAGTTCTGAGTTTATATTAAAATGGGCACATGTTTTCCTGTGTGTCTGTATTGCTCTAGAAGAAAATTCTCAATGTGCACTGGAGGGAGATGCAGGATACTCCCTCCAGCTGAGGATTTCAAATTGTAAAGGCACTTCAGAATACACGTGTCACATAATATGTATTTACCTATTGCCTAGAATGTATATAGATTTTTATTGATTTATAATTCTGTTTATAGTCATTAAATGGAGAGAAAACAGAAATACATGCTTTAAGTACAATTTTAGAGCACAGCAAATGTGTTTAGATGCTAAAATCCATTTGTGAGCTGAATGCTGTGAACCAGTTAAAAGCCATTAAATATTGTGATGTTTATACTATACATGACATGGTATATCCTGTAGATTTGAGCAGAATTCTGAATTATATTTAAGCCTTTGGGGGAGGAGGGGCAGAAGGGAAGGAAAGGAAGGGTCAAGTCTCTTGTTCTGATTTGTGATACCAGAACTGATAATACAATTTACAGTACAGCTGATGGATACAACTGGATTCAGTCTTTGGACGATAAGGGAAGTACCAAACCCCCTGAAAAATGCATAAACCGCCAAGCTAAGGAATCACAGCTCTCCTGTGGTCTCTTCTAAATCATGCATTCCTGTCTGCACAATAGCCAAGGGTCCTGGAAAAGATGACTTTGAAAAATCCACTACAAGTTCCAAGTATTTTCCCCACTGAAAACAAAGTTGTAATTGGAGTCACAGGGGTTGTGTAAGGGGTGATTTCAGCCTGTTCTCATATAGATAAGCATTTTTGCACCTTGTATGACCTTGATTGTCTGACAAATGAATAGATATAGCAGTAAGTTTCTGTTCATTTGAAACAATTATGTGCAGATGTTTTCAAAGGATAAGAAAGCTGATCAGAAGGTACTTGAAATCCAGGAAAAGATAAATATAATATATGAAATAAACAAGTGCAACTGACACTGCTTGGACCTTTAATTGCTGTATTGTGCTGACAGCAGTACTGAACATTCAAATGTTTTGCTCAAGACTGTGGAAACTTTAACCCCTGGGAAGCTTAGCCATGGGAATTACTGCAAGAAGTTTCTCATTGCAATTTTTTGTTTCAAAACAATATTGAAAATTAGTGGAGTAATTCAAAATAAATACAATCCAGCCATGAGCTTTGCCTAGATTTTGATCTGAATCTTTCTTCGAGTTCAGGCAAGTTGAGATAGTGTTTATAAAAGCTTTTGTCATTTATGATCTGTTCTCTGAAGGAAATGAGATCATATTTTTTTCCCTTCTCTTTCTCTGTATCTGCCTGTCAACTCACCCCTGTAGGACAGTGTTTAAGTCTATTGGCTAAATGGACTACTTTGACAGAGATCTTTCACATATTTATTTCACAGAAATTATTTTCAAAATGAAAAAATAAAATATTTGCTTTGTGACATAGCTCAGTTTTAATGAAATAGTAGAGTTTAAACTGGAATATTGGTGGAAGCATGGAATAAGCATTAAGTGGGTCTTGTGCTATACCAGCTACCAATACAATCCAAACACAAGACACCAGACTTCTATGATTATGCTGTTTATGGTATTATTTTTTATATTTCTGCTTACTACAGAGGTAGGAAATTCCATTATTCCATATTAATTTGAATTTAAACTTCTTGTGCTCTACAGGGAAAGTGAAATGCAGTAGTCTCTTCCTCTGCTGTATAATCTTACTTCTCTGTAAAGTCCTTTTTGTATCCTACTCCTCACAGTTTTTATCACAATTTCCTTGAGCCATCCCTTGCCCTGTCTTTCTCTGAGAGAATATTTAATTATCATGATATCCATGAAAAATTCTAGACATACACTGCTGTCTCAAATGTTTCCATAATTTCTTTGTGGTGTCAACAATTGGAACTATAACTTTTGAAACAGTTGGTCCTTTCTTGAGTTTCAGTTTTCTTTAATCTTTGATTCAGACAGAAAACTTGTCCATCCTCTCTCTGTTGATGAATCCTCAAACCTGCAAGGCTTTCAGCAAAGAAAAAATGTTAATATTTATCACAAATAAACAGGAAGGATTGTAAATTTAATGCATGAGATATTTGTTGAATTTTAATGACCTAAATTTGGTTCTTTACAAGACTATTTGTCTTCAAGCTGCAGCTGTATATATTATAGTTTCAAGAAAAATAATATTGTGTGCATATCTATAATACATATAAAAATATATTTTTCTCTAGAAAAATTGAATTTATTTAATTTTACAGAAATCCCATGTGCTAAGTAAGTTTCCAAAGTAACAGATCAAATAAACAGTTGTAAAGGTAGATATCTGTTTACTGAAAGTAAAAAAACAAAGAAACACATCTTGATCCGAGGACTCAGTTCACCATGAAGAAAATGGCATTTTTTCTTCCTTTTTGATGTTCCAAGGCCTAACACTAGGAAAACTACCACTTCTGTACTGATGATATCATGTTTTTTTCTTTTTGTTTGGCAGGGAGCGGGTGTTACATGAATAGTCAAGGTGGTTATACATTCCCTTTTCTGCCATCTCCCTCTCCATCATATCTTCAAAAACTCTCACAGACACCAGTGAGTCAGGCAGCAGCAGCACTGAGTTAGAGTGAGCACAATATTACATGAACAAACAAACCCCCAGAACAGCCTACTCAAAAAAAAATAATTATCCATGTGGTTATGCAAATAACACATCTGTCCCAAATTTACACCAACTTGCACTTCTACAGAATCAACCAAGAAAAATACTTCTAAGTGTTTTTTGAACAAGATTAAACTCATTCTATGTCATTAAGAGCTTTCTTAGGGAAACTGAGGCAAGGGAGCTTGACAGCTTTGCATTAATCATCCTTTCATTTCAGGTGAGGGAAATAGTTTCCTTCTGTTAATTCAATTTACTTCGTGGTTCTTTTGCTGTCTGCTCCCAGTTATAATTTATTCTTTAAGTCCTGTGGGAATTTTACTTGTTCTTCCTATAGCTTACATTTTCACTGAAGAGTTGCATTGGATTCCTCTTGCCATTCTACTCAGCAAATTATTTTTATTACCTTAAATGAAAGGTTAGAGCTTATGCACTTATAAAGCATGTATGTATTTATAAAGTTTTTTCTCCTTCTTTAAAATGACAAAAAATTGAATCCTAACTATTGAATTGTAATATGTGCATCACAATACTTAGAATGTTTTAAAAACTCTCTCTCAGGTCTGTTTTCCTCCCTTCTGTTATGAACAGAAGTAGCTAAAATATCATTCAAAGATTAAGATACTTGGGCTAATATTCCTGTCCTACTCTCATCAAATCCCATGGAGAAAATGGGATTTTTATAAATTTTTAAATTTTATTCAAAATTTTCAAAGTGAAGTGAAGGAGAAAAATAATTGTTTGACTTCAATAATGACAGCAACAACAAAAAAAAGTTTTGCTAGAACATTTCTATTTGGTTGTGAATATAGGTATTATATATGTGCAGATGTGGGGCATATAGAAATTTACATTTATTACTCCACATATGAATACTGTGTGGTGAATTTTGTATGCCATTCAAACATATTAGTGTAATATGAACAAGATATTGACGTTTTTGTGCAAGTGGCCATGCTGAAAAATAATGGAGACCAGAAATACCAATATCAGATTAAAGAGCTGGAGTTAAAATAGATGCTTCAGACATTTATCTGTTTGTCCATCACTACTTCTAGGCATTGTAATCATAAACTGAACGGTACTTTATTGCACCCATTGTTTTAGGCCTCTCAACTTTAAGAAAAAACTGTAAAAATAATTAAAGCTTCCTGGTCACGAGGCTTATTTCCTGATCCATTGTCTATAACTACTCAGGAAATCACTTGGCGTTAGTCACTGAAAAGGCCATAGGTAATTGCTCCAGCTTTATCACTTCCTGGGCTAATGCATGTAGGAAGCGGACATGAAAACAATAAAATTTTCAGTTAGGCTTCATCTGCCATTTAAAAAAAAAAAAAAAAAATTTCCAAGGGTTTAACACTTGACTGTTACCTCACTCTTGAAGGGGAAATTGGCAACCAGAGATATTGGTTTGTACTCGTATATTTAGTATTGTATACAAGCAAGCTGCTCCTGAGTAGCAACTTTGAAAATTTCTGGTTTATTCCAAAATATATATATTGTAGTATCTTATTAAATTTTTCATCATTAGAATTTGTGACAAAGTAAACAGACTGTCACACTACAGCTTTGTATATAATCCAAATATAATTAAATATCCTTACTGACAAATAATGATCTCCCATTGTATGAAAAAATGTAAAACTTACTCTTATCTTTCCAATACAATGCAGCTGAACTATAGATTCAGACAATTGTTTTATTACCAACAACATTTGAAAGTGAAAATAAATGATAAAGATAGACAACTGGACTTGGAATTTAAAACAGACAATTTCATTTTAGAAATAAAGCAGTTTGCTACTTTTTCACTTTCCATCTTAAAATACTGAGCCTCTGTTCTTTGCTCTAGGTCAGTTTCAAACTCCTGATTGATAGACTCTGATTCACTGTGGAATCAATTACTGAAAATAGTTCTTTGTTTTATCCATGTTTTGTTTTACAGACATATATTTTTTATACTTTGAATAATTTATATTCCTGAAAGGAATATAGACACTTTCCAAAGCACTTCCTTTGCAGATTCAGAGGAAAGAACCAACCTACTGAAGGCATCTTTAAGTATGTACAGACAGCCTATCGAGAAGAATTTATATACAGTGCAAAGTGAATTGTATTAGCTATATTTTCATATGTATAAATCTAGTGCTAAGTAACACCCACATAGTTGTTTTGAACATTTGAAGTCTGAAGTTAAGCATGAAATTCACTAGAAAGTAGAAGAATTAGGCTGCCTTGGAGATTCGTGTTCTTTTCTATGGTCCAAATTTACTTCAATGGAAAATTTCAGATCATACAAAAAATGTAGTTTTATTTATCATTGCCAACAATTAAATATTTTGCTTCATAAGCCTTGGTATCTAAAATTGTTTGTTTCTCTAGTGTATATTCTTTTTCAAGATGGTGTTTTATTTCAGAGATGTGGACACGTCTTGGACATTTAAGTTAGAATTGCATCAGTTCTAGATATTAACAACATGAATTTACAAGACATTTTGGGGAAATGAATAAGCAAGAACATTAGTCATCATGTACTAATTAGAAATGTTTTTAAAGATGCAGAAGGATTTAAATGCTTGTGCTTAGCATTTAATATGCCATTGAATGTTCCACATCAGTTATTTTATTAGCTCTTGTGTAAGTGGCTTATATCTTTCATTGACTAAAAAAAGAAATCTACATAATTCCATTATTTTCTGCCATGGCTAAACTGGCCCAGATATACCTGTCTGCTCTTGTCTGTGACTTAAAGAATCAGTGCAGGTTTCCCACACACTCTAAGGACCTGCAAATACGGTAGTTAAATAAATTCACACTTTGAAAACACTCAACATTCTGGAAACCAGATCTTGTACTTGGTCCTGAATAAGATCTTTTCAATTCCTTCTTGTTCTTAAGTAAGATATTTAAAATTCTTTCTTGTTCACAAAGTTACATAGTCTTTTCCCTTCACACAGATTAACAATTTTAACACTGATTAGAGTGAGCAAAAGAAGCACAGTATTTCAGTTCACTTATTTTTTTTCTTTTTTTTTTTAATATTTTTTTAAATAATTTAATCCCTTTTATAAGATTTTTAAATATATGCAATTCCATTCTAGAGAAGCTTTGCAATAATGAAAACTGAAGCCTATAGAAGAGTTTAAGGTAGAGCAAACCTAGGAGATTCTTCATTCAAATCCTGAAAAATACATACTTTTAGCTGGAGTTAGGACAGACTGGTAGTCAGATGCACCTTGGCTTTGCTACAGAAATCTTCATTGAGAAACTATCTGTATTCACATCCATGACTCAAAAGTTTAGGGAATGTTCAGCATATCTACACAAAAATTAGATAAAAAATAAAAATTACTCGGAAAATCATAAGAAATGGTCATTCTTCTTCCATTCCAAGAATGCAGTGGAGGTGGGGAGGGTGGGGAAGGCACAGGAGGAAAAAGAATACTGTGTCTTTCAGCTCTTCCTAATCACCTTCTTGACCCAAAACCCTTCTCTTATTTCAGGTCAGGGCCCCTAATTAGCTGTCAAGCATGCCGTGTTGGTTTTCCAAAGCTGGGTGGAAGGATAAGACTAAGAGGCTAGAATATAAACAGAGACTTCTGAATTTGGTGTAAGGTGACTGTCAAATCAGTCTGTCTCCTTTATGGACACTGGCTTTTCATGGCACGATTTTCTGTACATCTCCAATTCAAAAAGCAAACATATACTAGTGTACTTTTTACACAACATATTTTGAGAAGCAGATCTGATCCCTTGCTTTCAATGAGTAGCAATAGTATAATAATATAAATATCCATAGTAATTCCACAAAATATTGTGCAGCAGCTCTTTGGAGGGAAGTGTTTTATAGAGTGAGAAAAGGAGGAAGAGAATATGGTTTGTGATAATTATCACCATTCTCAGGATGTTCATAACTGCATATTTAAACATTTATACAAGAAAATAAGCTTTGAAAATATAGCAGTATAAAATAGTCTTCCAGATGCATTAAAGAAAATTATAAAGGAAAACAACTGTTCCTTGATAAGCTGACAGAAATAATTTCAGTTTTACACTGGAGAACAAAAACTGAAAGACTGAAAGCAAATGTTGCAGCTATAGGGGTTCTGCCAAAGCCAAACTGCCATATACATTAAAAGTAAGCCTCCATATAAGGGAAAACAATTTTTTATACCTGTGTAAAATTATGGTTCAGTCTTTAATTGCAAAGAATTTCTGAATTGAAGGTGGAGAGAAAAGTCTTCCAGGTTGAGGTTGCTTGCATGCTGGTGTTTAGATTACATCTTTCTGACCCCATTTGTTTAATGTGATTCACTTGAACTAAAAAACACAATGTGGCTGAACTCTGAAATGATACAACATATACAAAAGGTATGATTTCACGTCCATTTTGTTTTTTTCTGCAACACTTAAAATCACTGTTAAGCTTTAAAAGGGGGATTTTTTCTTTCAAAAAGACATTAAAGTTTATGAAGGTACATTGAAGTGCATACTGAGCATGACGAGTTAATTGACCTGCATGTGTTTTCTTCATATGAATGAAGGGGACCTTCTTTCTCATCTCTCAACCTTAAGCACAAGCCTTAGGAAGGAACTTCATCATTTCATCAGTACACATTTTCACCATTTCATCATCAAGGTCACCACATTACACTGTGAACAGTGCTGTGCAATGTAACCACCAGAGTTTTGCAATCATAACCTTGTGTTTCCATTGGCATATTAAGACCACTACCACTTGTAAACTTCAACAGCCAATGCACTCAACACTCAGCACCTTAATTGTCTTGCTTCCTCCCTGGTAAGACTTCTCAATTAATTCTTTACTGTTATTTTCCTTTCTGAACATTTTTTTAAATTTATTTTCATTTCTGTGGCTGTCAAAAAACCACCAATCATGTTTCTAAGCTGATGATACTGGTGTGTATGTATGCACTTTACTTTGGCCAAAGAATTCTGAAAGAGTTCACAATTCTATGGAACATAATCAACACATTTACAATGGACATTTTTAAATGCCCGAACAATTAAAATGAATAATTAAGCCCCCTCACAATTCTAGATTTTTTTTTTGTTTGTTTTTTCTTAATAGTTAACTTGGGAATAAATACAATGAATGATGAAATAAGCTTCTAGAAAATAGTTTTAAATAATTGTTTTTTTAAAAAATCTGTCACCAAGGCTTCAGTTATAAAGGAACTCAAATGTAATTCTGTTCCATTAAACTTCATTGCACTTAGATGAAACAAAAAGCTGTTACACCTTGGTTTAAAATATTTGACACATTCCAAATGATCACGTGCTTCTAAATTTCTCACATACTTCCTTTATATTCCCCCTTCACTTATCATTTTTATCAGAAGCTAATTAGGATGATCACAAGAGGAAATGGCAAGATTTTCCAAAGTGATCACTTTCCCTTTTTCTTTTATGAGAGGCTTCAGCTCTCTATCAGATCAATTAGTTAATTGGGCATCACTGCTCTAACACAGCTCACTTGCTAAAAAGCTCTCACCTTAAACAAACTGTCACAATCCTTCATTTTAGAATGAAGGCTGGAGGCTCATAATTGGCCTCTGATTCTGTTTCTTTGAACATTCTTATCTGGAGATCAAACTGCATGTAATGCAATCTTCTTCCACATGAAAAAGAATGTTACCAAAATAAACCTGCTCTGCTGTCCCTCTCCTTCCTCACTTTACTTGCCATAGTGATGACTGAAAAAGTGTATTATTTAAAACAAAGTAAGAAAAAGGGAACTGGGGGAAGCCCTCAATTAGGCTGGGCAAGACTGAAAGGGAATTTTATATTCTTATGGTATTTTAACTTTTGTGTTCTAATTGAATCCTGCATTTGATTACATTGCTGTTGTGCTATTAATAATCCGCTATATAAATATACAATCTTGTACTAGCAGAGAAGTATAAAGGTGGTTATAAAGTTTAAAAAAAACACAAAACAAACAGATATGATGTAGCTTAATGCCTTTCAGAACTGGTCACCCATATACTTTTACAAGTTATTTCAGATATGTTTTGGCTTAAATGTCTCCTTTAGTATCCTATTTCTTAGCAAGATTCCCAATAACAAAGTTATCTAAAATAAAATAAGGGCTGAATGGGTAAATATCCAATCATTTTGTGTTGGAGTATTAGTGCAGCTGTGATAACTATGCTTTACTTACTTACAGATAGTACACATTTTCACAAATACTTTTCCAGGTATTTTCTTTTCCTGTGTGCCTGCTATGCAGGGTTACCCCATAAGTTATAAGAATGGCATTTTCTAAATGTGAACAAGGCAAGCACATTACAGTATTGTGAAGCACAAGCATTGCACGAGAGAATGCCATTTCTCTCCATAACAATGGGGTAGCTACCAGATGTCTCCTAGGTCTGGAGCTGATCTTTGAGACTAAAAGACAAGTGATAACTTAAAAGCAGCTGCTCTTGGGGAGAAGCAACTCCTGTAAGAAGCGTCTTAAAACTATGGAAAACATTAAAAAATTAAAACTGTTTATTGTAGTGGTCTGTTTAAAAATTACTATCAAATTTTACATTTCAGAGCAAGAACCTTATTCAACACAAAATTAGGAGTTTTCAACACTCAGGCAGGCACTCAGTCCCAAGCTCTTCATTAATAGCAGTCATTGAAAAATATACATCCAGGAACCTTTTCACTCATCACTGAAACAGAACTGTGTCCAAAATCAAATGTGGCAGCTGTTTAGCAGTACGTGACAGCTCTAAACAAATGTTTAGACAAGGAAAATCAAAAATATACAAAAAATTACATTTTGGTAAGATCCATTTACAGAAAGGGATGCAGGAAAGTATTGTTTCTAAATATTTAGAATGTATTTTGGACATCAGGCTTCAGCTGCTGAAATATAACAGCAACTCATTGATTGATAATATTTTTTCTGAACCAAATATATATAAGTATTGTCTCCAAAGGCCTCGCACCAGTGATGGATGTTTCCCACTGTGTTCAGGATATCAGGTTTGTCATTACAGTCAACTGCTGTTTTGTCATTAGTTTGAACAGAGGGTAAGCAAAAGTGCTGTAGAGGTCTACAGCTATGTCAGCAATTAAATTTGTGGGCATCAAGGCCTGTACCTTTGGAATATCAAAAACATGGATTTAGGAAGGAATTGGAACACAACAGTGTTTGTTATTTTATTTGTGGTTGATGCTCCCAGGAATGAAAAAGAAAAGTCAGGAGGGGAAAAATAAAGTAACTGAGTTTTACATTTTAAAATTACTTGTATTGAGGATAAGGAAGGAATTATGATATTTTTAACTGAAAAGGTGTTTTAGAAGTAGCCAGTGTTGTAGGGGAAAGGTGTTCATTGTGGGCTAATGATGCTTTAAATAGGATATAGCTAGATCTAGATTTGTTTAGTAATTCAAGATGTTAATTTATTTTCCCATAATTTAACTAGGATATAGCTAGATCTAGATTTGTTTAGTAATTCAAGATGTTAAAGTATATAGACTGTTAAATAATCAAGAATATAGCAAAAGACACTGCAGGAGAATGAAATGCATTTAAGGAAGTAAGCCCAAGGTATTGAAGGATGAAGGTTTTAATGGTGAAAACAGAAACTCTGGGGAAGGAACTTGTATGAATAAACCTCAACATAGCACTGCCCTCTTCATGTTTAGTCATGTAGATCTTTCATTTACTTTTGACAAAATGAGAAGGTAAGAATGACATCATGTCACAGGTGTCAACATTCATATTTACACAAGTAAATGGTAACTTGGATATTCATGCAGTGGAATGAGACAATAACAAGTAATTAAAATTGAGATTTTAAGCATTCCAATTGTGTAATGATATATGTTGTTCAAGCAGCCAAAAAACCCGAAAAACTTTAGGGAGGAGGTGGAACATAAGGCAAAAAGATGTTTTTAGGGACATATATGACAATCATAGTCAGTCTTGGCTAATCGTATACCTAAAATCCAATGGACACCCCTAGTGGATGCAAGTGGCTTTAGTTTCCTGGTGTTACTGATTGTGGCTTGTTAAAAATGAATGAATGAATGAATGAATGAATGAATGAATGAATGAATGAATGAATGAATTAATTAATTAATTAATTAATTAATTAATTAATTAATTAATTAATATTTGAATTTTTTTTTTCTCAAAAGTGACTTAGGAAGGATGGGACTCCACAAGACTTAGTTTGGCTGTTGAGCACCTGAATTTTTTTTTTCTCAAAAGTGACTTAGGAAGGATGGGACTCCACAAGACTTAGTTTGGCTGTTGAGCACCTAACAGCCATATATGTCGTTATGTTGGCCTCAGGTACAATTTCTTGCATGGGTTATGCCTGGTCCATCATACTGAATTTTCCTTACTGAAGTTTTGCTAAGTAACAAAGAATGATCTCCTAGGTGTAAGAAAGCAGACAGAATTGTAGATTAGTATGAAATCAAGAAAACCATGGAAATTTCTTTGGTGACCTGACTAGGCTTTTTGACTAAGGCTCTTAAAAAAGGCAACGTCATTTCAAATAACTTTACGTTTTGCTACAACGTGGAGGTGAATGTAGGCATTGTGACTTTTGAATCTGAATTGCTTTACACCATTTGGATATTTTGGGATGGTAAGTCTGGCTAAAGTATAAATCTGGCCTACAAAGATTTTTATTTTGCCTTATCAGACACTTGAGCTATTTCTTTTTTTGCAGTTCAAAGCTTTTTGTAACTAAGAAAAATGCAGTTCTTTTTTCTTGTAATTGGAAATTGAGACAAATTGATCATGCTTAAGTAAGTTTTTATGTAAGTTTTCTTAAAGTTGGCACTCAGTTCTGTGCCTTAACTATGAGAGTATTTTTTCCCCATCAGAGTAGTAAAATCCAGGACCAAATGCAGATGGAATGCTGCAAGAGAAGAGAAATTTTATAAATCACCAAGAAGAATGCATAGAATTATATGATGAAGAGATATGTAAAGATCACTGTGTCATTTTTATTGCCAAGAAGAATTGATAAAAGAATGAAGTCTTTATTGGTTTTGCATTTCTCATGTTAAATGGATAGGTGGTCTCGGATAAATCCTGTTTCTAGAAGGTATGACAGTGTGAGAAAGCTAAGTTCATTCTTGCATTAAAACTGACTTTGAAATCTACTGATTGCAATTTCCAAGATATATCCAAGAGGGCTGTAAATAGAATATTTTTCTGTTCATCTTGATAATATCTTGATATTATGTATTGTTCACATATATACACATAGTTCATATATATACAATAGGTATTAATAGACTAATATTTTAATACAAAACATTTCACAAAATTCCCCAAAGAAAAGGACATGTGCCTTTGTTTAATTTGTAATGGGCACAGGATTTTCTGAAGAAAAAGTTAAACTATTATGGTTGTGACACTTAGGATATTTTAATGTACAGAATTTGACCTCTGCAGACTCCAGAGCTGATAAACCATGAACTGTAATTAATGTTTTTTGCCACCCCTCTGCACAGGCTTCTGTGGTGTTCTAAGTGGGGAAATACAGCTATGTTATTTCTAACTTTTGTTTTGCCAATGCAATCTCCTGAACCCACCAAAAATAACTCATTCTAGCATTTGTTAGCAAATCCCCTTCAAAATATTGCTGAAAACTTCATAAAGTACATTTAAGGTGCCTTAAAAATTGTGTACTTCTTCTTAAAGCTGTGAAATATCCTCTTATTCTAGTCTCATTTTGATTCAGAAAGGGCACTGCCTCTGTGAATGTTTTGAATACAAGGCTATTCAATTACTCAAAGCTGGATATATCTAATAAACTTGTGACAAACTATTCTGTGGTGTGCTTCTAAATATCAAAAAACACTCCTGTTGAGACAGACAACTCAGCTGTAAGCCAGCTTGCGTCCATAAAAATAACAAAAAATAAATTCCCACATACTGTAAATATTCATTTATTGAAATAATCTTTAAACACATTTGCAATAGATGCAGTATTATTAATTATTCTACATCACAATTGACTACTCTTTAAATCTTTTACTATATTGGTATCATCTTAATAAGTCTGCATTGCTAACAACCTCAAAAGGTCTTTCTAAAGTAATTTTGGAAAATGAAAATAAGAGTACATGAACTATTCTAAAATAAAACAAGTCTATGTGGATGCAATAATTTTAATATTTTCCCTCTCATTAAAATACAAATTACAAATACCTCCCATGCTACTGCAGCATTTCAATAGCAATATTATCATTTTGCCTAGACAAAAAAAAAAAAAAACACCCCAAAGATTTATGCTAATGACAGAAATTATGTATTAAATAAGCATATGCCAATAGTATAGAGTACTTGCTTTTACATGGGATACATGTCAGGAAAGCAGTGGATTTTTTATGGACTTACAGTGAGATGAGCACGACCCATCCATTTTTTGGATTACATTTTTCAAAGCTGTTCAGCACATGTGTTTATTTTCCCAGTCTTCTTGAGAAAATTCTGTTCATGGCACACAATGGCTAAGAATAGCTCACTAGGCATAATGCACTCACTAGGTCTGATAAATGATTGATTCTGCTGAGGATTGTTTTAGGATTGTGGTTTCTATCTGGGCCAATGCGTGAGGGATCATCAGAGCAGTTGTAACTTGACTTGAGTGCCCAGATGGAGATAAGGCTGTAACTGAATCCTTCTGTCATCATGCTTGGACATGGAACCTGGATCTTGTCCAAAAGCATAATACTTTCAAGCATTGCCAGCTCCAAGTGACACAGTAAACCTGGAGCAAATCATAGGAGAGAAAAATTATTTTCTGCCCTTTAGTTTTGGCGCTCTTTCCACCCAGTTTGCATTTTTCCTGAAACCTGAATTCTCTCCCACCCTACAAATGTTATTACATGGTCAAAATACACAAAGCCACTCTAACATAATGAAGAGTTCATTCTAGTCATTTAATAGAAGGAAGTGTGCTTGTTAAATCAAATATTCCCATATCCAAATGGTTGGGGAGTGTAATAAAGAGGAGCCAATTTGTTAGAGATGGTAGGATTTGTTCTGGTCTCAAAAGCTGGGCATCACTGATTGAAGTTCAGGCATAGATAGAAATTAATTAAAATGTACATTTTCCAGTAGTCTGCAAACACAGGGATTTGCTCCTTAGGGTAGTAAATAGGACAGTTGTAGGCAGCAGATGTTTTGGGTGAACCATGGCAGGACATGACTGTTTCACTATCAAAAGAAAAATTTACTGCCTTAAGTACCTGGCTTTCTGAGCAAAACACACATGCATTGTTAAAGAACATAAAAGTCACTTTCCAAAGGTTGCTGCTCCATAAGTCATATCAATAAAACATATCTTCCTGCTTCAAAACATGTGGACCATTATTGAAAATTAAAATTAAATTCACTCTTTAATTAACAGGTTGTATGTTATTAATAACTTTTTTACCTTGCATGAAAACACATAAAATTGTTCACAACTCAGCTGTGAATATAAATGTCTCCCCTCATCTCATTTTAGCTTTTAGCTTTTGGTCATACTTAAAATGGCTACAGTTTTAATCTTTTTAATCTAAACAAAACATGAAATTTTTAAGTCAATATTCTTGCATTAGTCTTCAACTACAACATGGGTTTGAAATCAATACAATGACGAATGTATGTTGTGGTTCCCATCAGACCAAACTACATTTATATGTCTCATGGAATTTTAGCTGCCAAGATCTGTAAAGACCTAGGATCTGTGGAATAATTTGAAAGCCTGCAGTAATCCAAACTTGAAAGCATAGAGGAACAGATAATAAAGATGATAAAGGGCTGGGATGTATTGATTAGAATGATATTAAAATGGTATAATTTTTTGTAACATATTTTATTAAATAAATTTGAAAATTTCAATTAATATGATACTTTTAAAGTTCCATTTTTAAAAAAATATAAAAAATTATTACTTTTATTTTGTAAAGAAGGAAAAAGTAAGTTTAGCTACATGAAGATGCAAACCCCATAATCATGTAAGAAAAATATTTAAAGAAAACAGCAGCATAGCAAGTAGCTATGACTTTTGTGCAGTTCACCTGCCAGAGCTCTGACAAGGCTAACAGCAGTTTTAGACCTTCAAAGACACTTCTTCCTTAAATATGCTTATTATGTTCTAGCCAGGGACCAAGCTAATCAGGTTAACAGGCAGTTGTTATTTTTACGACTTTTCTTGAAATTGTAGAAAGCATTTTCATTTTGGAGAAAAAAAAAAATCTTATCTGGATCTGAGCACAATTAAATCACAGTTCTATACCTGGAGTGAGGTCATGACCAAACCATTGGGGTAAAGAAATGACAAGAAGATCACAGAGATTCCCCAAGATCCAAATGATCCAAGAGCCACAAAAGTGAAAAGGTTGAAAATAGACATTTTCTTCTGTCCTTTCCACTGCCTACACTAGTCTTTTTCTTCACAATCATTGTGCAGTACTAAATAAAGAGTGTTGCCTTGGACTGGTTTCCTTCTCTAAAAGAGAAACCTGAAAACCCTTTCCAGAAGCCTGCATATTTCATTTTTGCTTCCCTTGCAGTCCACAGCTGAATTATGTAGAGAAGATTGAAAAATATAGCTTGGGTACAGAATATATCTAGAAAAGAAAATTCCTTGCCTTTTTTTTTTTTTTTTTTCTTATAGATACCTCATTTTCCTTTTTCTCTCATATAATTGGTCTTACTGCAGTCCAAATAATACAAAGATAAACTCGATTCTACTATGGTTCTTTCATCATCAACATCATCATCAACAGAACAATAATTTGCATCCTAATTGCAAGTGTTTTATTATTCATGACCAATCAGAAAGAACACTGAATATCTTCAGAACCTCAATTAAATTTCAAGGCTGACAGTGTGAAAGGGGTGGGTGTGGGAGTGTGGAACAGTCATGATTTGTCCCTAAAAACCATAAGCAAATTTGATTGCAGAGACAGAAAGAATCCCCACAGGACCATTTTATAAAGCATTTTTCCAGATTCTTTTGTGCTGTCAGTCTCTGGATTAGAGAAATAACCTTACTGCTCTGTACAAAACTTCTCTGATCAAAGCTGAATTAAAAGTTAACTTTTAATGGAACTTCAAGGAATGAAAGTGCAAGCTGTATAGTCTTAGTAGGCACGACTTCTTATTAGATATTCCTCGTGATGCACATTACATGTAGGTTTAATTTCTGCATGTATAAACATGCCTTTATCTTTGAAGGGAGAAATGTTTAACCCATTTTCTTTCTGGGATTTCCACTGACTGATACCTTTAGCAGGGGCAAAACTGGTCAACCTGAGAGATCCCTGCTGAACTCAGTCAACAGGCTGAACATGACCTTGGCAGCTGTTTCTGTTTTCAAGGTCATTACAAACCTTACAAGCTGTTTTCCTTTCCATCCCTTGTAGGATTAAACAGCAATACAGTAAAAAACAACTAACTTAAATGTAAGTCTCAAGAGAAAGTTAAAAAACAATAAATACATAAAAGGGGTAGGTATAAGGTTCATAAAAAGGTCCATTCAGGGTCATATCCAAGGACTACGGCTCTTTTTCTGCTGCTGTTTTCTGCACCTCTAGCTGAAGGCAGGGTGTTACACTGCATATTTAGAATCTCTACCCAGCCACCTCCTGACTTTCTTTTTAGCAGAACATGCTTCTTATAGGATTAAATTAATAAGATAGGAAGAAGTCGTTATTCTATTAATGTTCTGAACTAGAGGTACTCAGCTTGCAGCCTATGAATTAAGACTGAGAGAAAGGATTTATTCCTTTCTTCCATCAGAAGTTTTGAAACCCCAGTCTGAGTATGACGAATAGCTACGGAACAAGAAAAGCTACAAAGAAATGCTTTCTTCACTAGTCACTCAAGGCACACTAGAAATCAGGAAAATTAGAATCTGTGACTCAAGTTTATGTTTCTCCCTACCTAGGTTCAAGAAAATTGGGAATAATTTTGCTTTCTAACAGTGACTGGCAACCAATCTCTGGGAATAAGTGGAGAAAATGTGCCATCTTTGCATACCTCACAGCCATTTAATCTCTCGTACTCAGGGAAAAAAAAGTCTTAGTGTGTAAGTAGGCTGAAATTCAGGGCTATGACACAGCAGGGAGTAATTTATGAGAAGTTTCTGCCTACTTTAGCAAAGCATACAGTTCAAGTTGAGCCGAGCTGCTGAGGGAACCTTAAGCATGAGCCTAGCCCTAAGCGAAGCAGTAAAAGCAGCCTTTTGCCAAGGTGCCCAGCACATGGGTGGTGGTGAGCAGAAAGGTGTGAAAGGAGCAATGTGGGGGACCAAACCTCTGTTAATAAAATGGATTAGACCCAGAAATGTTCAAAATATACCCAAAAAACAAGATTAAAACTAAACGATGTTAGATGTTGGTGCCAATATACTGATATATTTTATTTAATACTAAAAGAAGCAAAGAGAATAAAATAGAAAAGAAGGAAAGAAAGAGAGAAAGAGAGAGAGAAAGAAAGAAAAAGAAAGAGAGAAAGAGAGTTATGGGTTATACATAAACATATTCTGCTTCTGGGGATCCCAACAATGTCTTGCTTTTCCCCTCCATCTGTCTTCTGGGTGGTGAGGGTCCCCCGCTGCCTGCTGCCTCTGCTGTGCCAAAAGGCCTTCAGTGGATGCAGCTTTTCCCAAGCTGAAGGTCCCCACAGCTGGGCTCCTCTGCACAGTGACTCTGTCCAACTCACTGCCTCGAACCAGAGGCTTCTTCACTACACACCCAGAACCTTCCTTCCCCCCCAGCATTTGGTGCGAGGGTCTGTGCCAGCCTGGCAGCTGATAGCCCTGGGGCTGTGGCCTGCACCTAAAATGTGATGTTTGATCCCCCTGTGAATATATTCTTCTCCCCCCAGCCCAGACCTGGGTCACTATCTTATCTCCATCCAGGAGCAGCCCAGAGCTTCAGTCAGAAACCTATTCAGGGTGTGGTGGTCTTGTCTGTAGCTATTGTAATGCAGTTTTGCTATAATAGGCAAAAGTCCTTCATGAAGATATTTAAACAATAAATTATAGCATTCAGTCTCCCACAAACAGGATGGAAGTGTTGTCTTTACAATAGATTTCAACTTCCAGAATGGCCCTAAGCAGTCATAGGAAGGCTAAGAATGTGGACCAGAAAGTTTGGAACAGCTACAGAAAATCATCCCAAATTTCCTATGCTGTACCAGCTCATGTTGCCAAAGGAAAAACATCCGCTGCTTTGGGGCTGTGCAGTGCAGCTGTGTGAATTTTCAAAAGTACATTTGAAAACTGCAACATCAGCAGGCTTCATTTACACGTGGTTCTGGATTCTCAAGTAGGTCTAATTTAGTAAATACCCCACAGGAATAGGAAACACTTTAAACATATTGTCATAACTGAGAAAAACACAGGGACTCATTATATACACTAATCATTATTTCTCTCACTTATGCCAATTTGTTCTGTCTGCTTTTGCTTAATTGTTCTTTTTTCATTCTTATATTTTTTTCTCTGTCAAGCAGTGAAACAATTGTTTATGAGACACAATTAAAAAGAACTTATTAAATGTATTTTAATGAAAAAAATTATGTACTGATATATTTTGGTGGTATTTGCAATTACACAATAGGATATAGCCCATAAGGATTATGAATCTCCCTATTTTAAAGCTATTGTTATCTGCCATTAGGAAAAAATTCTCTCTATAGGAAATACTATATAGCACATTTGTGTGTATAAAAAGGGTTTCATGCCTCTGCCTGAAACATTGAGATAGATATTTATTCATATATTCATCAATTCATAATACTTCAAGAGCACAATCAGGGAAACTATTGTACTAGGCCCTGGACAAATGAAATCCCCCCTGATTTAGAATATTTATAATGAATGATGCAACTGTAGAGTTAAACATTCTCTTTCCATTCAGTATCTAAGCAGATAATTAACCTTTTCCCAGCACAGTAATTCTAAAAACTTGCCTCAGGTCAGTGAAGTAACAGTAAAGGAAAAGATGAAGTGCAATAGGAAGATCACCTTGTAAATTGTTGGCATTCTTTTTGCAATAACTTTTAAAATTTCCATAGTAACTATGATAAAAATATGGTACCTACATAGTCACCTAGTACTTGATCATATGCTGTGCTCAGCATTTCATGCTAAGCAATATGGTGATGTTTCCAACATCAGTTCTGGCAGCTGATACATGTGAAGAAGGATGTCCATCGAGTGGTCATGCGAGGCTATTGGTCACACATATTCAAGCAATACCCTCTCCTGTGTAGAAAAGAGTGTTGCTCTATGTACTTGCAAAGAACATTTTTTTTTTTTTTTTAATTTTCCTTGCATCCTATTATGTTCAGAACTGATCTGATTTTCTCCATCTTCTCACTTCTTGAGTGCACACTATTAGTTGGTGCTGTGGCACAAAACAATTCTGCTTCCTCCCCGAAGGAAACCTAAGGAAACCACAAGGAAATCCATGTGATTCATTTCTTTGTCATTGCACATCATGCCTGGAGATGCTGAGACAGAAGAAGAACTACTGTATGTACATGAAATTTTCTAAATTCCCTAAACCTGTAGAAAACCCTGGAATAAATCTAGTAGTTCCATGGCTGCAATAATTTCCATTTGGGATCAAAGAAACCAAAAAAACAAACCAAAAAACAAAAAGGAAACAAATAAAAAACCCTAACAAAACCCAACAAAATGAAACAAAACAAATAAAACCCACCAAAGACTAATTTTCTCATACATTTAATTTAAAAACTGACTTATTTTTGCATAACTATACCACAACATTGCTCAATCTGCCCACATCTTTTGTCTCCATGTTTCCTCTGTCTTTTTCTTTAGACAATGCTGTCTTCCCTAAAAACTTCATTTCATGTCTTTCCAACACCTTAATTTAAAATTATTTTTCTACATTTCAGTAGATGGCTCTAAAGCACACAAAAAGGTAGATCAGGTTAGTAACACAACAATCATTTAAGGGCTGGAGGGGGAGAAGATATTGGAAAAAAAATTATTCTCTCCTAGTCAGTAAAAAATAATTTGGTTTCTTATGGTTTTTCTTTTGAAATTTTACTCTTAAATATTTGTAAACAATAGAGCAAGCAGAAAAAAGTAGATAAAGGATTCATGTATAGTGGGTTCATGTATTGAGAATATATATATATAAAAAATGCAAGCAAAGAAACAGAACATTATTGGGGTTTTGTGTGTGCGTATGTGTGTTTTGGTTTCTGTTTGTTTTGTTTTGCGGGTTTTTTTCTTCTTTTTTTTTTTCTCCCTCTTTTTTCCTGGCTGAAAGCTGTTGCCTGGGTCCATTTCCAAAGAGCTAAACATATAATTGTGTAACATGTAATTACTCAGCTTTCCAATTATATACAGCAGGGTCAGAAACTCCCTGCATTTGCATGAAAGGGCTAATAAATTGTGTCTCAACACCTGGTCCTTGCTTGAGGAAAATAAATTTATTGAATGAAATCCAAGGGTAGGAAAAAAAGTATTACTGCTTTTTATTCTCATTTTTTGCCAGCTATTTTCTTTCTTAATAAAACTGAGGATGCTGCAGTAGAATTAGGCTGGAAGTCTCAGAATTCTGAGAGCCTTGATCCTCCTAAGAACAGGTAAGATACTTAAGGAAACAAATTATTCAAATTATTTTTCTAATTCTCTGCAGACACAAATACAGCCTAGCATATTCCACGATGGCAGCTCATTACAAGGTACATCCTGAAAAGAAAAATAGATGGCTTATTCCCCAAGGACAATTATTTAATTCTAACCAAGCTTTTTTGCCCTCTTAGGATTGCCACTTTTCTTCACCAACAAAGTTAGTAAAAGTCCATCAGAAATTCTTTTGCAGAAAGAGGTCTTTTGGATTCCTTTATCAAGGGATTAATAGAATTCTTAAGTATTCTCAGTATGTTCATGTTTTCACCCTTTCTTTCTCAGCTCTTGTCAACCAGGTTTCATTAATTTTTATGAGGTTAAGAGAAGTAAAATAGTTTTCTTTCTGCTTTTACAACACTGACATTTCTCTGTGGAGTGGCCAGTCACAATTCTATTCATGCAGAATACCAAACATAGCTATTTAGTTCATTGTCAGCTTCTATAAGGAAAAAATATATCACCTAAAGGCAAAAAGTAGTTTTTTTCTTTTTATAAGTAATATAAGTCAGTAAAGTGTTGAAAAACTGAAAATTCACCATATGTCCCACAAATTCAAAGTCATGTGTAGGAGATGGGACAAAAGTTCGGTTCCAGATTTTCTGAAGATTTTAACCATGTTCATGCTGAATCCTTCAGAGTGTAAAGTTAAAGTCCAGAATCTATAGTGAAATTTGCAATGGTTAGGAAGGTCCTTAAGGTCACTTTATGTTCAAGGTATAAAGAAATTGCTCAGAATGAAACTCAGAACACTAAGGAAGAAACATCTAACCCTGCAAAACATAAATTTTAAAAAGGAAACAAAAACAAAGAGGACAGTTTAATGGAGAACATGGTGGTGGTGCTAGGTTGACAGTTGGATTTATGATTTTTAAGATCTTTTTCAACCTCAATGATTCAATGATTCTGTGGGTCAACCTTCTTCTCTATCTGGTTGAATATGTGTTGGGATGTTTTCTTCCATTGTCTAGCTGATGAGAGACAGTAACACAAGTAGCTTCTCCACTCAATATGGTGCCCCTTCTTCCTCTGTTACATCTGATTTTAATATATTTTCGTGTCTAGATAAAAGAGAACTTACATGTTACAACAGTTTGATTCATCTTCCTTCTGTGATCATAATTATCTTAGGATTGCTATACCAGTTAGATTAACCTATATTTTTCTCTACTACAAAATTCGATGTTCAAGTCACCATGCAGAGGATTTAAAATCTGTCTTAGATTTTCTATTAATCCTTTTTAAAGCTAAATAACCATTTTCTTATATTGAGCAGATTGATAGAACTACTTAGAAACTCCTCATATATCTGATTAATTCCCCCCACAGTATATTGTTCTTGCACTTTATATTATGTATTTACCATTTTTTAGAAAAGTGTTTATCACACCACTACTCACTTTAAACTATAAGCAGGTTTCCTCAGCCTTTGGAAGTGAACTCACAAACATTTGTGATTTCCATATACCTGGCTTTCAGCTCAAAGTGTGATTCAAAGCCTTTTGAGACTTCAAGTAATCACTGATAATTTGATCATACCTTGAAAAGACAACACAGTGAGCAAAGATTGAAAGTGACAGATTTTCAGTCCTTTGCATATAATATTGGAACACAATTTAAAAACCGAAGGAGAATTTTTAAATTGGTGCAGTTTTAAAAACATATGAGAATTAAAAAGTACTCGCCACCTAAACCAAAGGATGAAATATGGATTCTAATGCTGTTACAAAGATCCCTCAAACCAGTGTTTTCTAAATAATAGGCATAAAAAGTCTGGAAGTTTTCATAGCCAAAAAATAAAAAGAAGTAGCTGTAAATCTAATTGCATTATTGAAATTTATAAGTTGTTCATGTTCTCAATGTCATCATAGACCAAAAGACATTCATGTTTGTCTCAGCCTTTTGGAAAAATCTGCTAAGAGCACTTGCTCCACTGATCTCTTAAAGCTGGTATACATCTAAATAAGTGTGCCAGAAAGAAAACAGGATTTTGAAATACCTCAGGAGGTCTTTGGGACATTAAGGACCTTTATTCATAATTTATCTTAACAAGGTAGTCAATTTTTTTTTCCAGCTCATTTCCATATTAAAAGTTTTGAGGGAAAACATACGAAAGAGAAAGAATATTGTTTAAAAAAAATAAATCTTCCTAGCCACATTTACATAGCAACACAAAATTCAATATGTTCTATAACAGACCTGTTCAATTGAGAAACCATTATTTTTTACTAAAAAAAAAAGCTGAAGAACCACATGAAGGACACAGAGACATCTAACATGTTTAAAAATGTCCATGTCTTAATCCATGACAAATCTTGCAAAGATCGCTCCTGCTTTGAAGTGGCTGCTTTTACACAAAGATGCAGAAACCTCCACGGAGACAAGTACCCACAAGTTTATAGGCACTCAGGTTTCTGTGGGATGTAGCACTAGAAATGGCATATAATTTTTAACCAAAAGCCTTAATTTCTTGAATCCAAATAAACTTCATGATGCTTCAAATGTGGATGTACACATTTATCTCCATGATTTCAAAAGCACCATCTAAATCCAGAAGTAGATGTCTCTGCCTTTTCTTTTTCTCTATTTCTTCCATTGAGCTAAATTGAAAATAGTAGCTCAGGCCCCTATAGATCAAGCTGAAAAGAAAATATAACACTTGTACTATCAAGAACATTCTTATCCTTGATTATTTAATGGAAACTCATCCTTCTCTCCCCTTTCCTGCAAACAATGGTGTGATAATCACCTAATAGCTGTCTTCAGTCACAGAGGTGCAGTTACAGAAATAACCTAATAAAGCCCACTAGAGTGCTATTTTTTATTATCAGCATAAAGTATCTTTTTAGATGACTAAGGAATAGCTATAGCTATTATTCTTTAAGTTTCAAAACTCTATTGGTGAAGGAAACTAACACAAAGAAAAAAATAATATTCCATTTTATTCCTGTGTAATAAAGAAACATTTAGAAGAGTGGAAGAACTTTTCTTTCTTGATTTTACTTGAAAACATAAGCTGGTTTATGATCAGCTATTGCATTTTAAGGATGGGGCAGAGAGGAGAGGAAAATCAATTTCCATTTGGCAGGTATTTAAATAGCTGTGTCATGGTTTGTCCCAAGCTGCTATTTCAAAACATATCTGAAGTGATTTAAAATTTCATTTTCTTACCATCTAATATTCATTAACTTCCAATCTCAGTATGAAAGTGATTATAATTCTAGCAGAACTCCATCATCCCATGATACTGGCTAGCATTTAGATATCTAGCTTCGTATTACTCAGATGCTTCAACCAAAAATTTGATTCTAGTCAATGTTTTCAAAAAGATCCCGGTATAACTTTAGCCTTTTAGCACTGGCTGTTTAAATCATATCATAGTCCACATTGGTTAGGAGCTATGTTTAAGAACTCTGTTCAGAGGCTGCTCTCCTGCGAGCACAGGTCAAAGTCTCTACTTGGCATCAAACATTCCCAGCTAGTCTTGTTTAAGAAAGAGAGAAATCGAATATTCACAGTTCCTTTCCTCCTTGTAAAATAATTCTGAAGTTGTTACACATTTAGTGGGAACATCTGGATCCATGGATAAAAGAACACAGCTGTCTTATATGATTTATGATTCCATTTTCCTGTCTTTACCCGGGGCCAATTTCAGTCTTTTTTTTACTCTCACCCCCCATCCTTTAACTCATATAACTGTCATTCTTAAAGTATTTTAAGATGGTTCTCACTTTCTGACTGTCCCAATAAATCCACCTAGAATTTCTTATGCTTGTTACCACAGTATTGGTTCAACTGACAGATATATTAATCTTTGTACAGACACATTCTAAACAGAGTTTTTTAATAAAGATAGCAAAATAATAAGGGTTAAAATTGAATAAAAAAGTTATTTTTTAATGCTAAGGTTTTGCACTGTAATATGCTTCATGCTCCTGTTAATTTAGCTGAGTAATGTCAAAAAGAAAAACCCTATTTTATCCTATTGAAAATTATGTCTCTTGATGATTCACATTTACAGTTGGACTTGATGCTCTCAAAGGTCTTTTCCAATCTAAATGATACTGGCAAATGATTCTATGATAATGCTTAGGTAAGTAACATGAGAAGTTACTTTTCTTACCATTTTTCTTTATTTTCTTTATAAAACATAAAATAATTAAATACTCCTTGAAAATTATTCACCATGGGTTCTTCAGCATGTTACTAGCAGAATGTGAAAAAAGTATTTCAGAATGCAATTTTCTGAGATTTTTTTTTGTCTGAGCTCAGGTATATTAAAATTTGTGGTAATTTAATACTATGACATCTGTCTGTGCATTTTTATAAAATGCAGCAATCCTGTTGTGGTAAAACACAACCTGGAGTACAGTTTCCTTATCTGAGGACATGACAAGGCACTTCAAAATCAGCAGAATGTTGTTTATATTAGATATTACATCAGTGTAGCTATATAGTGCCTGCGTATAATACTGGGACAAAAAAAGAGATGTCTGATCTTAAGATCAGACATTGATAATAGGATAAAGATGGCTTAAATAGCTTCAAGTCTTTGAGCCATAGGCTTAAATCTAGGCTGCTGAAAGGTATTGCAAGTTACAACAGCCTTCTCCTCCTCCTCTGAGTTATTCAGCGTCAAGAGACCTGAACAGAATCATGCCTTTGAGGACAGCAATGCATTTCAATTCACCAAGACTTTTCCATTATCTACAACATGCACAAGGAGAAATGTGTTATGTCCAGAATTAATTTGTGCTCATATTATTTTGTAGGAATAGAATTTAAGTAAATTAGATTATTCTTGATGTGTAACTGGGGAAAAACTAAATCCAGAAGTGCTTGTTCCAAAAGCAGGAAAGCTAGGTTATCTTTCAAAGACATGTAGTTATGAATGTATCTATAGAAATTCCTTGAGTTTTACTATGAGTATTTATTTCTAACTCATTATACCAGTATATCAAAATTCCACAGTCTATGGATTAATGATTCAGAGGAAAAATAAATATTGAATCAAACAAAAAATTGCAAACAATTCTAAAAATACTCCAGCAAATGTTCCTTTGCTGACTGAAAAACTTGTACTGGTTCAGATTTCATTAATTTAATTTAATACAGACCTAAAAATTATAACTATTTTTATAAGTACTCATAGGAAAATTGTTTTTTTCTTGACTTAAATCCTGTTTCTAATAAATCAATGATGAAATTTTACTATTTCACCGAAACCATAAGTTGGTTTGTCATGAGAATTTTCTACTTGGTAATAACTGGAAAAAATCAGTTTTCTTATTTTTATGGTAGATGAGATGAAACTACTTCTTCCTATTTTCATGTCCAAGGAATAGAACTTCATTTTGCCCTTATTGTTGTCTATATATGGAACAATACTTCCTTGAACTTTCTACCTAAAAACTCCTAGCTTCTTAAAACTCTTTAAATCCCAAAGGTAATTGAATGATCTTAAGAGTCAGCAAAGAGCAAATTGTATTTTTTCTCAAACTAGGTGACTGGATTTGTTTTATTCACAAAACCCTAAAAGTATACCTTGTAATGAAAACCTGCAAAGAGCCCTTGCAGACTTCAAACAGAAAAGATCATTCTCAAAAGCCTGTGTAATTTTTCACTTCTTCGGTGAGATTACAGAAAAATACTTGGCAAATTTATCTATTTAACAGACACTACAAAACTACTACCAGATTTTAGTTATTTGTAACTACTCTTCACCAGAAGTGAGGCCTATGAAGATGCTTAAGGTATTATAGCACCTCACTTTTTATTGTATATCCATTTTCCCTCCTTCTTGTTTTTCTAGAGGACTTACGTGTTTGTCAGCTTTTAATGAGAGCCTTAAATCAGCACAAGAATTCAAAACCTGTATTGACAAAACAAAGATCTTCTTTGAAACAAAATGGTAATTCTGCTTAACAAAGATGCTGCACTATAACTCAGGGGAAAAAAAAAGTCAGAGGCAACTTGTCAATTCACCAGTTTCTGAGTATAAGCAGGCCAAGAGTACAGTATATTTAATTGGTAAAACAGATCACAAGGGTTTAGGTTCCTGTACTGGTTAAAATTATCAATAGCCTGCTATTTTTTGCAATGTTAATCTTCATTTTTATCCTGAAATGATTGACAGAATGACCCCACAGTTATAAACAGTGTTGAATTTGATGCCTTTACCATTGCTTAAAGGGGAGAAGTCAAAATGCAGATGGAAAAATCAAGGAATGTAATAGTGTTTCTATTATAATTAAGTTTTATGTAAGCAATACTGTTCATAATAAGCAACAGCCTGTTTAGAAAATTAGCAGATAGTCAAATATGGCCTGTAAAATGTGAATTAAAAAGATTTTTATTATTTTACATAAGGAAACTCAATTTTAATTTCTGCTCAGTTCATCAGGGAGAAGAGAATGCATGTTTTTCTTCCCCACCAAAGAAAATAAATTGTATACTACTGAGAAAGAGATACATTAAAGAGAGGACCATCTATGGGAAGTAATATGGGAATATGGGAATGAAATTCTTGCAAAGGTACAGAGAAAATGTGTGAGAAACTTGGGATGTTGATTAGATTAAGTGCCCATGACACCTTTTGCTGGTCTTCATAGCAGGATTTGGCTCATCTACCTATTGCTATTGTTCTGCCTTACATCCTTTAGGTAATTGCTACTAGTAGTCAGTGCAAAGAATGAGTTTGTCAGGAAAGAGGAAATGAGCTGATGAATTCCTTTAGATGTTATATGTGCGTTAAATCTGGACATATAACAAAGTGTAAATGACTGTCTAGTATTCGTAAATGTATTTTTGTTTTTTGTTTTTGCGAATACTTTAATGTGTTTTTCTGAAACCGATAAATGCATTATATCTGTTGTGAAGGAAAATTATGAGGGTGTGTTATGAAGTGTTTATAGACATACCTAATAATAACATTGAGATAATATATTTTGATTGAATTCTTCATTTATTAATTTCAAAAACTGGGATATTTTACTAGAAGCACTTTACTTTCACTGTTCTTTTATGCAAGGCAACCTTTAAGACACATATTCAACTGATTACTTTTGCTGACACTGAGACAGACAGAAAGAGAAAAGTAAAAAACACTGGGATCTTTTTCGCCTCCTTAAAACATCTGTTTTGATGCATTTTTCTTTTTTTTCTTTTTTTTTTTTTTTTTTTTTTTTAAGTTTTTGGATTGTTTTGGTTTAGACCCCATGTAGAGTGAAAACAAATGTCATACACTGAGAGTTCTCATGCGTTGAATCATTATGCTCCAGACAATTAGAACTATGGTGTGAGTGTGTCACATTTACAAATAAAGCACAAAGGAAATGAGATATTACTTCAAATGCCTTCACCTATGAAATAACTGAATAAAAAGTGAAAAAACACACATTATAAAAATTAAGAAACTGTATGAGTACACCCACTTTTGACATGAAAAGGAGAAAGATACTAACAACTTTCAAGCTCCAGGTGCAAGGAATCAAGCCAATGTTGTCTTGCATTCCAGTCACATCTTTTATTGCATATAAAATATAAAAGTCATGTCCCAGTAACACTTTGCAACAAGTGCCTGGTCATTACTTATTCCTCTGGTATTCAATGTAGGGTGATAACAATCATGATTACATAATTTGGTTTTACATGTGGGATTATTTATTCTTCCAACAAGGCCAAGACATTGGATTCGGAATATGCAGTAGCACTGGCTGTATTTTGCTCTGCACTAAGTCATTTTTGTGCTAACACAAAGCAGTGCCCTGGCTGTTTCTTTCCATGGCAGAAGAACATTCAGTGGGGGGCTGGCATTCAGGGATTTATTTCAGTCCCTGAGACTGGCAGGGGCAGCAAGGCTCTCTGGCCACTGAGGTTTCTGTCGCTGTCTCTGTTGTCTGAAAGCCAGGCTCGGTGCTGTTTGTGCAAAGAACACAGACCAGTTACAAAGTGCCATTTGGGCTGCCATGGGCTGTGCCATAGGCACTTCTGTGTCTCACCCACTTGACCTTGGCTACCACTTAAGAAGTCTGTGGGCCTTCCACAAGCCTTCAGTGATGTCATTCAACTGCAATTTTAAGGCTGCAGCTCCTGGCCATTAACCATTCAGAAGGCACTGCTCTGTAATATTAAGAGAATCAGCTGCTTCAGTTACCTGTCCACAAACTATAAAGGGAAATATTTTTAATAGAATAATTAAAAATATTTGAAAAGTCAATTCAAAGTCATGACTCCTGTGATTTTTTTTTTTTTTTTTTTTTTTCCTATTCTGGTATCAAAATTTCTTTAAAAGCTGGAACAAAGGAGCATTGGGAGTTTGACTTGATAATCATTACGGATCCCTTCCAACTTGAGATATTCCATGATTCTGTGAATTATCTATATGTTACAGCGTTAACACAAGATGGTCATTTGCAAAGGGAGGACAAAAATCTTTTTTTTTTTGTTCCCCTTCTTTTGATGAAGTTTAGCTGCATCCTGGTCATACAAAAAACTTGTGGTCACACAAACACTGAAGTGTAGAAATTCAGATCAAAGAACTTGGTGTAAATATTAATTAATTTTGGTGAGTCAGGTTTCTTCCTGAAGAATTTTTTATAAAAAAAGACACCAAATGCCTGCTGTGCCCTCAGTGTTTTTTTCTTTTTAATTTTTTTTTCCCCTTCATGGCTCATAAAGTACAGAATATCACAAAATAGGTATAAAGTACATTAAGGTGGCACAATAACCACCACAATGTGGTGTGGTCACATAACCCTGACACATTTTATCTAGTTTAGACTCTGTATAGACCATGAAAAGGTCCCCTTTTTCCTGCTGTAACTGTTAAAACAAAGGAAGAATGACAAGTTGAAAGAATACACAAATAAAGAAACAAAGTTCTGGGTGGACAAGAGAAATGAATCCTGTTTATATTTTACCTCACTGCTTTGGGAAGAGTAAAGGAGTTTTAGGAGGGGTGTAGTTACAACTTACATATTCTTCCAGGACTTTTGGAATATGTTTTTTGAAAGTCTTATACAGATATACAAACTTGAGGTCTAGTCCAGTGGCCTGGAATCTGGCACTCGAAATGCCTCAAGTCATCAGCAGCCTTCGTGCCCAATCAGAACAGTTTCTCACTGAAGTCTCTATATTGTTCTGTTGTGAGGGGGATCATTTCTTTTCTGTATACAGTACATTTTTTTGGCATAAACAATCAAACTGAGAAATCAACACCAGCTTAATGGTCTCAGTACACTTGTCTGGATCCTGCTGCACTGTAAATAGAAAACAATAGAATCACATGTTAATATTTATTAGTGAAAGCATTCAATGACCCATGATAAATTCAAAGCTCTGGTTAGTGCTAAAGAAGCCTAGTAGAAATAAAGGAGGTGAAAATTCCAGAGTCACAATCTAAAGTACTTTACAGAATAATTATATAAGTAATACCTTGTCTTACAGTATTCCTCAGAGAACTGTATCATACAATAAATCGCATGACTGAAATGAAAAAAACAGGTTCTAGAAACTAATGAGGGTGCTAGACAGTGTGCAGTCTATCATCAGCAGCCAGATTTTATTAAATAGCTTCTTCTCAGTTGGCTAAGTGAGGGACAGATGGCAGGTAATACGTAATTTCTGTGCAGTATTATTAGAGCTAGTCACTTAATATGGGATTTCAAAAATCTCTTATACTTGGAAAACATAAGAATACCATATTATCTAATAGAACTGCTGCCATTGTATGGAAATTAACAGTATATTTTCTTTTTCTCCAGGGCACTGCTTTAGTCTTCACTAATCCAAATAGAATTTGTGTGGCAAAAAGCCACAAATATAATCTCTTAGGTGTGACCTTGAAGAAGTAACCCAGTTAAATCAATTTGGTATTTATTCAGCCCTGACATTCTTGTAGCATCATTTGTTATGTGAGCCTTTCCGACTTCTCAGCCAACTTAATCCATTTCATTCTAATGCTTTTCTCCTGTCCTTATTTCCATACATCTTCATTACCAGCACTCCAGCTCAAGCTGCTGCTGAAGGGTTAAGATATTTATTAAATGTAAACTCAAACAAATGTTAGCACGGAGCAGCTACTGAAAGTACAGAGATAAAAGGCCATTTGCTGGCTTAATTAAAATTAATCTGAAATAATGGACTGCCTTGAGGAGGAATAATATAAACACATAACACTAATCTCACAAGCTCAATTTAAAAAATAATATAAGACTCCTAGTCTCATTGATATAATACAATATTTAGGAATAGAGGAAGGTTTAGAAGAGATCAGAATAAGTTCTCTTACATGATATAATTCATAACTTTTTGATTCAAAGTCCAATTGTAATGTTTTGAAACAATTCATTATTAAGAGTTTCCCTCTGACGTTGATAACAGCTAGGCTTTTGTAATGTGATCTTAATAGGCTATTAATACAAGGACAAGATTAGGGGATTTGTTCTATCCTTCAGTAGTGCCTGTAGCTGCCTCTAAGATGAATGGAAAGTATCTATTCATATTGATCACCGTAGGACATGTTCTTTGAGGTTCACACCCATCTTTCCATATATTATTTGGGAAAAACTACCTACCTAAGAAAGACTGACAATATTTAACTGGCCAAATCCTTTGTCAACTCTTTCTCATAAATATCTGGTTTTCATTTTGTGACTGTCCTGGAAACTAATGTGCCTTTTCCACTCTCTTTTCTACCTCAGTTTTCAAATAGTTATATTAAAAGAAGTGAGGAAGAAACCCCAAAGCAAACCATGTGTTAGCTGCAATATTTCAGCCCTAGTCTGCCTTGCCTTTGTTGAAATGTTGACAAGTGCCATGTACTGTGTACAATGTAGATGCTTTGAGAGATTGTTAGCAAGAAAAGAACAGTTGCACATCTTGCAAAATACACTCAGTTCTTAGGATTTTTACATCTATGTAATTCAGAAAATTAATCCTAAGTAACTAGATTGCATTTACCTCATTACATGGCTGTGCAAACACCTCATTTCAGAAGTAAAATAGTCTGAGTTCACTTTACCTTACTTTGCCTTGGAAGTAGATTATGTTAAATCAGATTTAGGTCCTTTTAACATTTAGGGAGGGTATTCACATAAATGTTTATGTGGTTTAACTAATGCAATTTAAATCCACATTCTTAGACCATCCAATTAAATTACTCCTGTGTCCTTATGTAGACAGAACCTTCCCCATCTTCCAAGGCTGCTCTTTTCAAAGCTGTGTTGTTAGGATTGGGCAGAATTAATTGCATTTCTTACAGGCTATTTTGCAATCTCTTCCTGTTTTCTCTTTGGTATCATGTGATAGCTAACTGCTTTAAGAACAAGATCTCTCTTCCTCCTGGATTATTTGCTCCTTTAGGAAGCCTTATTCTCACTAGGACATTTGTAAGGAACTGTTACAGCCCTTAGGGTATTGCAGGCTGTATTAAAGGTTGTGTTATTTTAATTTAAGATTTTTGAACCTATTTAAGATTGTCCAAAAGGAAGTTCATTGCTGATATGAGAGCTTTGTACTTGATGCTAATTTGGATATACTGTGCTCTTGCCATAGACACAGGTCAGCTCAGTGATGCACTGTCCAAAACACGCCCTCGGTAACACGGAACGTTGGCAGGCATCCCCGTATCATCACAGTCACCCATGAAATCAGAGGCATTAAAGTCGGATGAGTTGTTTGTTGGCACTGTATCTAGTAGCAGACTGTTACTCTGATTGATAGGGACCTTCTAATATCCTGTCTACAGATATTGATGGACAAATAATGTGCTTTTGTGTTGTTCTTTGAATACTATACATCTCTTTAACCCAGGATGATTCATAGAGAATCATCCTTGATTAACCTGCATTTCACTGCACTAAACCAGGATCATAAATTTCCCCTAAGGGAGATCACAATTGCAGCAGCCATTCTAAGCATATCTTCAAATTTTAATTAATTTTCCTTTGTCTATGAATTCAAAAATTTTATTTTAGATTGGATGCTTCAAAAAATTTTTGTCTACCTTGTCTCTACTTATACACAGCATCTGGCTGGCTGTAGGATCATGGATTTTTTTCAGATTTTGAGAGGAATAAACCTCTTCATAAAAGAAGCTAAATCTAATTTTATCTCGCATTTAGTAGGTCTGTGACAGCTTGGTGCTCAATCCAGACAAAAGCACAAAAGATATTAAAAACTTCTTTATATTGCTAACTGCAAAGTTATTGGTTACAGTCTAAACCTAACTATTTTCTAAATTCAAGTCAGGCATGGAATAACCTCCAAACATTTGTATTGAGGTTTAAGATATAATACATAAAGTCAGTCTAACAATTAAGAAAGAAAAACAATTAGTTATATCTCTTTTTCTTATATATATTTTTGGTTACTGATAAGTGAGTATAGAAGTCTGGAAAATCAATACAGTGATTTATGGAAAGAGGAGTTATGAAAATAATTCACATTAAACACATTTCAAAAGTAGATATCTAATTAAAAACCTTTTATCTAAAAAAAAACTGTGGTAAGTTTACATTACTATCTTATACTGAGAATAGACACATGTAATGTCTTTTTATTCTTATTTTAAAGAAGCACTGCAAAAGCTTGGAGGTATAAAATTCTATGTAAATATACTGCAAGCCTTATGTAAACCTTTTATGTACATACAATTAATATTATTCATAATCAGTATGTTAAAAATACTGATATTAATAATCAGTATTTGCTGAAGAACAATTCTGATGCTCTTTCTTGGGACAAAAATAAAGGAAATAAAATAGATAATATACAAAAATAAAAACCATACATTGCTGTTCAATGGTGCATTAATAAAGAAGCCTAACTTAACCTCCACAAAAAACACAGTGTAAAAAAGTGCATGGTGCACTTTGGGAGAATGCAAAGTTTTATAAAGCACACAAGATCAAACCAACACAATAAAGTCAAATATTTGGTGGGCTGACACTAAAACACTGAGCCTAACAGGGAAACATTAATGTATCCAAAAGATAATCAAGACTTATGATTATAAAACTAATGAAACAAAAATCCCAACTACGTGTCAAAGATGGTAATACCTAAGACAGGTTCTGAATGAAAATATGAATTTTTCAGTTACAAATGAAGTTGAACTTCTTTTCAACAGTGAAGAAAGAAAGGTATGTCCAATACATTATATCCAATACTGAATATCCTAGGATGCCATTAGAGTCTAATATCCCATGTATCCTAACAGTAATGTTATAAAATTTTTAGTTTAAAAGCATTTATTCTTACTCAGTTTTCATTTTGAACTGCTCTTCTGTCCACTTATAAAACCTTCCTTTCTCCTCTGAAACACAGCACACACGTTATTCTTGCCTACACCTTCTTAATGTTCTTGCTCTTAAATAGGTATTGTTAAACTCTACACATATCCTAAAAGTGTTTAAAAAGCAAACCTTTTAATTTTACTGCTAATAGTGTGTTCCAAACTCCATATTTTCAGAAAAAAATTGTTTGTTTGGTTGGTTGGTTGGTTGGTTTTTGGGAGTTTTTTGTTGGTCTTTTTTTTTCAGAGATCAGTAAAACCTCCTAATTTGTTGCATATACTAGGTATGATACCTCATTGTTTCTGCAGGAAAAGTAGTTTTCCCTAAAAGGACAACATTTTTGTATTGGAACTTTCATAATGCCTCAGAAGTGTAAGCTGTACATTTTTCTGTTTGTGGCTGGCATTCTTGCTAAAGTGGCAGCTTCTGGCTTGGTCAGGTTTTGTTGGAGACAGAAGAGCTGTATGAAATAGTGTGATGTAGAGGATAATAAAGTGGTATAGAATTTCAGCACCTTTGAGAGCCACAAACCTACAGCAATCATGCACCTGGAGAAGTTGTCCCAGGGGATCCATTTAATGAAAATGCACTGTAATTGCGAGAGCAGGAATTGTTCAGCAAAGCTTTATTGCATCTTTTGGGCTGTCTTCGATTTTAGCTGGAAGATTGCACATGGGAGTCTCTATGCATCTTTCAGAGAGCAAACAGCAAAGTGAAACCAAGGAAAACAGAAGAGTGATCTCCAGGAACATAATCTGAAAGTCCAGATAGAATCCATCCAAACTGATGGGATTTATATTTGAAATATTGCTGCAAAGAGCAAGGGTATCTGTTCATACACAAAATAGGCAAGTATTACACAACAGGAAAACATGACTAATGCTGTGTTTCAGTCCTATTACAGTCCCATTCCTCCTGCTGCCATTAATCTGTTTCTAATTTTTCACCCTTCTTTTCCTTTCTTGGGCCTTATACAACTATGTCTATTTTATTTTTGTTTTTTTAAACATTATTGCTTTTTTAGGATCTAGGTTGTTTCAGAAAGTTCCACAGAATAAGAAAGGAGTGGAGAAAAGCAAGACTGGAATGGAAAGCAGAGATGAATTTTGAACAGAAGCTTCCCAAGACCTTACATGGCATCTTCTTCTTTGCCATATGTTCCACACACTAAGTTTAGCTGAAGTAAACCCAATAGTACTGCAGCTAAATGACTTTAAGATCAAGTAAAAGACTGTGGAAAATGCAGTGTGGTATGACAGAAATTTCAGGGAAGATCAGCAGATACATGTATTCTAAAATAACATGCTATTCAAGCAGTGGAGAGGCAAAGAATATTGTCCCAGAAAATGGACAAACTCTCTGTCTCCAGATGAATATAGATAAAAATATCATGGAGATTAATATCTGAGCTGAAGCATCCAGGTTTTTCTGGGTAGAAAAAAAGTACTCTGCAAAACTGTAATTAAATTAGTCATATTCCTACTGGAAGTACAAATTGTAACTTGGAGAGAAGAGTACATTCAAAATTTCTTTATTGTACTGTTAACATTTTTAGCTAACAAATCTGGGAGTGAGTATGTCTACACTTTAAGAATTAGCTGAAATTTGTGGAAAAGCTGTGGAAGTCTCAAGAAATACACCTTTGCTACAAATTGTAAATATGAAGTAACATCTTCATCTAAATGTTGACTTCCTGCTCACCTGATTGGATGTAACACAAAATATTGTTATAGAATTTGAGGCATATTTTAAGAAAAGCATAATCAAATTTGTACTAGTGGCTTCCAACATCATTTCAGTGAAGACATAGCAAGGAAAATGCTGGTATCTTCAACATTAGGAAAAAGTAATGGACAAAGTAATAAGGTAATTACAGATTACATTGGAATCAAAATACTGAGCTTTTGGTTTGGGTTTTTTTTGTTTTGTTTGGGGTTTTTTGTGGGGTTTTTTTTGTGGTTTTTGTTTTTGTTTTGTTTTTGTTGTTGTTGGTTTTAGCTGTTTAATGTACACAGCTTACAGGCATCTTTCTGTTTTGGAGCATAAAAACCTAGCTCCCAAAAAATTCAATTGCTTGAACAAGGGCAAAAATATAAATTCTAGATAGGTGTTTTCATAGCTCATGGAGACAAGGTCATCTAGTAGTCTATCCAAGGTGTTAATCAAAATATGGAAAGTCTCATGTTTCCATCCAGAATACAAAGCAGACATCCAGGTTCAGATTCACTGCTATGTCATGAATGAGAAGGTACCAGTAAAAACTATTACAGTTATTTGAATAAAGCATAGATGAGGTTATCTTCTACTGAATTCCCTGATTTTTATTACAAAATTATTTTTTACATAAATTGTGCTCTCCCCTTTTCACTCTCTTTTAAAAACCTTAAACAGTAACTTCATATACACAGATTTGGTTTTTTTCTGTTGCCACTACCCAGTTTATCCACTAATTGTGTAAATGGCATGACACAATTTTGAATAAGGGGAATAAACACATTTTTTTCCTCCAACTTATCCAAGCAGATGACAAAATCTTATGATTTTTTTTTTTTTAAATTCTTACAAAATTATTTGTGACCTTCAGAACTGCTCAGTAATGACTACAGGAAGTCAATAGTTCATGTAATTAAATTAATTCCAAATTAATATAAATAATTCCAAATTAATATAAATAATTCCAAATTAATATAAATCTTACAAATAAAGTGTGAGTTGATGCACAAATTAATTTGTGAGACATTCAAATTATGAATGCTTATCAGACTGTGATTAACAACACACCAGCTGCTAAAATTAATTTTAAAAAATCCTGTGATGTTTTTAAGGGTGTTTATTATCATTTTTTTCTAAAGATAGATTTGGTGTAATGGATGTAAAAGAAAATGGAAAGAAGTTATTTCTTATTTCAGCTACATCATGGAAAAAAGATCAAATTTAAGGTTAAATTTCTCTCATAAAAATTTAAGTTCATATGTATTATAAAAATTATAATGTATTATTTCTTGACACAAGTGATAAAGGTTAGAATAGGAAATGTTCACAAATACTCAGAAATGAATTTTTTTCTAAAATCAAACCAAAAAAGTTTCACATTTTTCCCTGAATTTTCTTTCTTTTCCTTCTTTTTCTATTCTCTCTACACTGTGTTTTGTGTGAAAAATTCAGCTCAGAACAGCACTGCCACACTTTTCTTAAAAATAATTTGCCTAAGTATTCATACTGGGAAGTTTGCAAAGGACTGTAAGACTGAATTTGGAGAATCATGTGGAGGAGGGGAGGGGAAGAGAGACATCCCTGCTGCTGCCCATGTAGCACACAATGAGCTGTGCAGTCCCTGCCATCCCACAGAGAAGTCACTACATGGGCTCTGATCTGTGGGGACTGTGGCTACACCTTACCTTGGGTTACAGCTAAATTCCCACTCACGGTAACTGCAGTATGATAAAAACTACTGTGAGAGGACAAGATATGTCACTATGTCTCCAAAGACTGATAATGTGAGATTCTAAGGTTTTTTTGTGAAGTACACAGATAAAGTTCATTGTGATAATGTCCAGCCCACCTTACAGCTTTTTCATCCATGTGTTTCCCTTCACACATATGATGAGAATGGTGGCATTTTACAATGGACAAGAGGAAGAGGGGAATGTGTGACACCTTAATGTCACAAATCAAGACTCCTTGAGAACTTGCCAAACTTTAAAAACATAAAAAGCCTCAGTGCTACTGATTCATCATGTGTCTGATTTACTGTGATAACACTCATTTTCACCCTCAAGAGCAGAGGTTCATAGTCAAACAGCAGAGAGCTCCTAGTGATCTTTCAGCTGAAATACTCAATGCTTTGAAAAGTCTGTCAGTTTTATAAAAGTTGCTTGCCTCAAAATAAGTGGTATATCTGGATATTAGCAGGAGGAAAGCCTAACTTTTGTCAGCCTAATATCTTACCTCAGTCTCTACTGACTATAAGGTGCATGAAGAATGAAAGTGAAAAGATCTGCTGCTGAAAACATCGGTGAAACAGGCCTTTATCTGATTTTTTTTTTTCATGTATTTCATTTTAGGCAAAGGAAGTTTAGACACAGAAAAATATTTTTTTCTTAGGAAGGATTTATGCTTTACCTGGGGTTATATAGCAAGGTCTTTGAAAAGATTGAAAAAGCCAATTTATGCATAAAAAATGTATTGAGTTTTCTAGATGCTTGTCACTGAGTTCCAGAGTCACATCTTGCTCATCCAAATTAGCTGCATGAGAAGTACTTACACTTCTACCCCTTATACAAAGATATATCTTAGTTTCCTTCTTTCACAGATTTTGTGTGTATATATGTGTGTGGTTTAGAGATGGAACATCTGTGTATAACACTGCTCTAAGGGTGATAAATACCAAGAGACAATAATGTTTTCAGCAGGCAGAAGAATATATGGAAAGTAGTATAATTAAAGCTAAAGATTCAGAATACTTTTTTCATGTTTTGACAAAAAGGAGGGAAAGAAAAGTATTTGAAAGCCAGCATCTGAAAACTGTTATGGGATTATTTGTAGTTAAGTGAAATACATTTAAAAGATGAATATGACATCTGTTGACAAGTGAATAGAATTTAGTTTTAAAAGAAGTTAAAAATAAATATGAATATCACTGCTGAGTAAAAAGTCTTGTCAGGTAACCAAAAAAGAAACTGTGTTTATGCGATATTAACCTCGAGGAAAAATGTTCACAAACGTGTGAAAAGCAATTCATTGTCTGACACTGAGAATACAGATGTTTGCCTGAAGATTACTATCAAAGAGATGGGCATTACACTATAAACAAAATGTGCAAAGGAAGGTTTCTCTAGGATTTATTAGGTGTTAACCAAAGTAGACTGATGGGGTGTGAGGAGAGGCAAGGGTATCCACAGCAGATGTGTGAGGTTCAGTAGGATCCTGCTCACTTCTCCACTGAAGAGTCACTTGTGTTCATTTCTGTGCTGGGGAATGCTTTCACAAAGCACCCGCGTTAAATGTGGGGAGTTTGGTGCACATTTACTAGAAGCAGACAGAGCAAACGTACTGCTTTGGGCTCTGGGCCCCAGGAACAGTCCTTAGAGAGTGAAAACAACTTGGTGATGAACTAATTTTCTAGCATAAACTGGCACCAAAGGCCATTTTTATTCATAGTCCCGGAAGGAATATGACCTAGAGAAGAACATAATTCTTGACTCTCAACCTCCTACAGCTGTTACTAAGCTGACACTTCTGATTTATAGCTCTCTCAGGCTCAGTCTTGAAGTCACAAAGCAGCAATATTTCCAGCTGGTGTTTCACTGAATCCTTAGTCCTACTGGAGAGTGGAGATTTCTGATACTTCATTAATGGCTTTACAGCAAAGCAAGTAAGCACCTCTTAAAGTCATTAAAAACTATGCACTCCTTGACACTGGCCAACACTGATATAATTCCTTATTCAGGTTTGATATAATTCCCTGCAATACCATGCAATGAATTGGTGCATGCTGAAGATCTGGAACAACCTCAAAGAGCCTGAGAGCTCTTGGTGTGAATGACAGAAAATAATAAATAAAATCTCAAGCTATGAACAGAAAGACAGATAAATGCATCAAAGTAAATCAGGCTTCAGTAAAGACAGACTGTGCAGAAAGAACCAGTGTGGCTAAATTTTCACCTACAAGTGTGCTTAAACAGGATTGATGTGCTGATCTAATGTCCAGCTGCTGTCAGAAGGGTCTCTCAACTGCACAGCCCACCCCAGCTCCTGGCCATCAATTCCCACCAGCTCAAACACTCTTCTGGCTTCTCACTAAGCACACACTACTCAATAATTTGGCAGAGAATCATAAAAACATGTGAAGTCAATATTTTCTGAGAGTTGAATTGGCCTGGCAGAGATCAGATACATGCCAAAATGACTGCAGGTTTAAGGTTTAGGAAGGACAATGGGCAAAGCAGAATGAAGACCAGTGAGACTGACTCTTTCAGTGGGAGCTAAACAGTTCTATCAGCCTAGCCATATCAGCTTCGTAGGCTTTTATATCTGAGCCCCATTCCTCTATTGAATTTCCAGAAATATGTGCTAACCACAAAGTACCCCCTGTTTTGAAATCTGGGATCTGATTATTGATGGATGTCTTTTTTGTTTGGTTTATAGGATTTCCAATACAAAGATCAATTGATACAGCCAGATATCTTTCTTCTTTGTGTCACTAAATACATTGGCATTAATTCTCCAATCAGATCATTCAGAAATGAATGGTATCATGCATAAAACTGCTGATTACCCAATATTTTCAAATCTGTTACTATGTTCTCTTATACTCTAATTTCTCAGTTTCTCGCATCACTACAGAAAAAAAAGAAAAGAAAAAAAGAACCCAACTAAAACAAAGTTTCAAACATTTTAATATCTTTCTTTTCTGTTTCCTGCAATAATTTAAATGAGGAATTAGACACAACTAGACATATATGGATTTAAATGTCATCCAGGTTTCCACAGATCAGCACCAACCTGTGATAGAGCCAACCTTTTTATACTTTGTATACTTTACATGTATTGTAAAATTATAAATTTACAATTAAAGGTTGGCTGTTTTTTTAATCAGTTTAGCTCTTCTGAGCCATATGTGCTGATGTTAGGCAGAATTTGTGTTTCTTTCCATATAGTTTTTAATTGCTGTCTTAGATTCAAACCTGGAGACAAAGTCTGACACAGTAACTGCAGTTGCAAAATTTTCACTCAATACCACAGAAAAGGAATAATGGGATTGTGAGAGTTACAGATGGTTTTACTGCAAGGCCTCCATCAAAGGTATGTCATATGCAGTGGGAAGAGCTTCAAAAGCTACCGTTGCTCTTGGTTCCTCAGGTGGTGTTCTCTCACTTCAGGTAGCCTTGCACTGAGACTCAGAGATCCACGTGCTGTTTGCATAGGCATCAACTGCTCTGTACCTGGGGAATGAATCATGTAGGGAAAAAAATTAGGTGCTTGTGCTGATGCAAGCCTCAGAACTTTCTAGTCCTTTCAATAAATTCTTTCGGTTGCTAAGCCTCAGTCCTCTGAGCCTTTTCTTCTTAGATCATCACTGATAGACAACAATGCATTTTATAGTGTTCTTGGAAATTACTTCCATAAGTACTTCCTCAAAGTATTGGTAAATTGTCATAAATGAAAGACTCTTAGTGGAATTTAGAAGTTTGGAAAGTATTAACATTGCTAGTTGGGTCAAAAATATTGCGGGTTCTTTTACTTAAGACTTCAATATGAAAAAATAAATAGAGGCATTATTTTTATTTTTTATGCAGATGTCAGAGAACTGTTCACTAAATGCATAACCTTGTTTATTTATAAAATTTTTAATTAAAGTTGGTATTCAGAACTTCCTGCCAGCAGCTGTTGAGCAGTGGTTTCACTAGTGACACTGACAGTTTGAGGACCTGAATCTGAGAGACAGGAAATCAGTTTGCTGCTGGATGCAGACTTGTAGCAGAGGGTTTGTTAAAAACATATACACACATCCTAACTAATTTTTTAAAAAGGCTTCAATGTTCCAAATTAAGAAGAAAGTCTCTTACAGGCTTGAAGGATAAGAACTAAAACCCTGATGCAATCCCAGGTGAATTTAGCAAAATTCTTTCTACAGCTTTAGAGGTGCTTTAGATATGCATAAATATCAGCTGAAGGAGGTGACAGTAAAAAGATTATACTACAAATACTTCAGCATATAAATTATTCACTTAAGAATTTGCCCTTTTTTTGTTTCAGATTTCAGTAGGTATTTGTGCAGTCAAGTTCAACTGGCCTGAATTGCAAAATACTAAACAGAAATAACTTTCAAATTATGTCCAAGTTGAAAATCCTAAGATGAGCTATCATTTAGGTTTTGCTATAGAGCAACAATATGATGTAGCATAGAAAAAAAAAAAGAATATCTGATATTAAAATTGTGATTTTGTTCTTTTAAACACAAATATTTATCAATCTGCCATTATTCTCTCCGTGTCCCTTCCTGTGATTTCCTCATCCTTCAAAATGACACAGACGCTTTTACAAAAATTTAAAATCTGTTACTTTTTATATGAATCTGACACCATATCCTTGTGGTCATTGTAAGACAGTCAGCAAGTCAGCACTTAACATGTGCATACATATCCTTTGCCAAGTAAAGGCTGGACTAAACAGTCTGCTAATTTGTGAGATGAGGCTGGCACTTTAGAAGTCAACCCCCTTCCTTGACCTAATGCAAATAAATAAATTACAGTCATTTCAGTGTAGATGAAGGAACAGTACTTTTGACTGTTCCCTTCTGTCCCTCATGAAGGCTGCACAAACCACAGTACCTGTATATTTATTCTGCCTGAGGAACATAAGCCAAGCAGAAAACTGAAGTACACATCTCTGCTTACATTCCACGCATACACATGCCAGGATATGACTTGCTTTCAGTGTCAGTCTGTGGAGCCATGCTTTTCTGAACAGTCACCTGAGTTTTACAGAGGTACAATTCATACCTGCCCTTGGGGGGCATATGAAGTCAGTGGTCTTCCTGAAAGGCTGCAGCAACATCTCATCTATTAAGTTCTTGACATCCTTGTGAGGTCAGGACAAGGAGATGGGTTTGGCAACTCCATGTGGCTCCCACACTGTAGGGTCTTGTTTGTGCTAAAAGATTCCTGCTGCCTGTCTAAATGCTTCACTTCAGAAATGTTCAAGTGCACAGTTAGAAAACAGTGGTGACTCATATAGGATGATTTCTAGGGATCAAAGAAACAGGATCACTTTGAGACAGAGCACTTTTCAGAAACAGAAACCGAGGCAGAAAAGCAACAATAATTTTATTAAATATATTTCTTTTTTGCATAAGGAGCTTCACATACTTTTGGGTTCTTTAACCCACAGCCACCTCTGACCCCTGCAATATTTTTCTTCTTAAATTGCAAACGAAAGTAGATCAGTCCCTAAATATTTAGACTGTAGATGAATATTCAGTAGTGGATGAAATCTGAAAACATGCAATTTGCAGATTAGGCTCAAGACTTTCAAAACATTCAGTGAACAGTGAACCCATCCTTAAAACTGTGCTTCAATTCAGTACACCTTTGCATCCTTAACAAGTCATCTTTCTATAAAAGTCACCTGATCCAAATACATACATGGACTTTAGTCTTCCAGTGCTCATGAAAGCCTACAGAGACTCACTCATCAGAGGTTGCTCTCTGACCTATAGCTGACTACAGCTCTAGTTCCCATTACTTTTTCATGAAAGTTCTCACTTAACACTATGTGGATAGAATGAAATGCTTCCATTAGAAGTCTTCGAAAACATATGTTTAACAGGACCTGCTGTTCCTGTCTTACTGCATTGTATCAGTCGGGAGAAGAGCAAAGATCTTGGAAGAATGTTTCCTGTGTACTTTTGAAGCAGTTTGAAAGGTGTTGCATTTTGTTGCCACCACTGATTGAGGTCTCTCTGTCTCTCCATCTCCAGTTATATCCTGCTCATGTTCTGAGATAAGGGTTAAAGAATAAAGCCTTGTAATGGGAAAGTAAGATCCAGAGAACAGGAGAATTTCTAATAGAACAGGAGGATCTCTGACTGCTGTTATGCTCATGAAGAAAAGGAAGTTTAGCCTTCCCTATCTGATCAGGGGAAAATGCTCTTCTTAATGAATATATTGATTAAGGAAAGCCTAGACTTTGTAGGATTGATTATGGTTTTACCTCCGTGTTAAAGCATCATGGTGAGGTTTCATGAGGCATATAGTGGGGAGTTAATACTGTATCAACTGGCAAGCTGTACTTCTAAGGTAGGTTTTGCAATATATGCAGGCCAAAGACAGACTAAAGAGTTTGTTGGGATTTTTTATCCTTAGCATTTGAAATATTTTCCAGCCAAAATCAAACAATAGAGTAGAGATGAAGTAGCTGAGAGCCTTGCAATGGTGAGGAATTAGTTTAGTGAGATAGGCTAATGCAGTTTAAGCAACTGAACCATGAGGTTTTTGAAGTGGTGGATGAAGAGGTCAGTGTGCCTAGGAGAAGGGGGAAATTGTGGGAACCTTTTCTGAATTATTCCAAATCCAAATCAGTCTGGGATCTTGCCCAAAGAGTGCTCTGGGACCGCCACTGACTGCAAGTTACTTTCCAGCATCTGTTCACACCTGCTCTCTGCTACTGGACAATCCATGCCCTCAGTAGATGTAGGTAAGTGACAGATAAGATTTCATTTGATCTGGGGAACACTCACAGAGAGTTCAAAAACAACCTTCAAACTTACTAAAGACAACCAAGTAAAAATATTTGACAACTTCATCACCTCCATGTTGACAAACTGACAAATAAGAATTGACAAATATTGACAAAAAAACATTTGACAAAAAACAGATTGAATTGTTAATTACATCAGAAGTGGGGAAGCTTATACAGGAGGCAAAACTGAAACAACGAACATGTTTCAAAATTAAAACAGTTAGAAAATCATTCTAATTTTATATATATGTATGTGTAGACATATATATAAAATATTGATGCACTGATGTAGGGCAATTCAAATAAAGTACAAAAATAATCATCTAAGACAACTTTTATAGATTTTTTTTTTCACTTTGACAGACACATTTTTGTGCATAGATACCCATACATTTTAAATATAAACAAAAATATTCTACTTTCCCCAAAGAGTATTTCTTACTTCTCAAGGAAACCTTTTCTAAGGAGCTAGAAAACTGATACTTAAGAAACAATGGGGAAAGAATAAACACATGCAGGATGAAGATGGGGTGGAGCAACATTTTGGAGATATATTTAACTAATCTTTCCTTTTTTGTGATGTTTTGCTTTACTGTGGATTTGTTAGTTTCTTGGGGTTTTTTTTTGGAAAGATATCTACTAGGCAAAGACAACTCCTGTTATCTCCATCAACATCAAACAAATAACTAAAAATAGGACTTCTGAATAGAGAAAATGATGTCATATTTGGAAGCGATGCTGTTGTTGCCTTTTGCTGGGAGAGGCAGTAGTCAGGGGGAGTGGTAGATAGTGATTTGGAACTAGATCAAATCCGCAAAGTTTCCATTAGAGTCATTGAACACTCTTGTTCTGCTTTATCTTTAATCTCAGCAGGCAAGCAGCTCCTCCAAAATCATTAAAGGGAGTGCTCAGTGTTACTCTGTGTTCAGATCATCTCTACAAGGTAACTGTCCTTCCCAGATCTGGATTCTATTTCACTGCTCTCACATAATGCTAACTATTCCATTACTATGCTCAAAGGTAAAACACAACAACTTTGATGAGTAATTTCTACAGTTTAAACATCAGCATGTGCTCTTTCAGCAACATGCTTTTAAAAAAACCAGAAGTCAATATTCTACAAGCAAGACATGATCCTTTCTTCATTTATTTTTACCAGAACATGCATAATAAGAAAACCTAAATAAAAAATAAAACAAGATCCAATGATAGTTAATTAAAGTGTCATTACAACTGATAATGACAGCCTAAATTCATAAATGCAAGGGAACAAATTCTCTTAGAAGTTTGCCAGTCTTTTCAATTTATGATAAACTTCCTGTTCTTTCTCTGTCTCAGACTTTCATTCCCATCGCCCCTTCAAGTAGGAAACAGAGAGCCAAGCCTAGATTCCAGCATCTGGAGCTGATGTCACATTTGTTTAATAATCAAACCAAGGTTTTTCAAGTCTAGGAAGTTTTTCAAGTCTGAAGCATTAAAATGTATTTATAGTTTTTAAGTGATGATCTTACATAATGAGAATTACTATGGGAAGATGGTCTCATCAAACTAATACAGCACCATAAAAATGTGCCAGATGAATCCTCTTTGGACTAATGCTTTTTTATTTTCATATTCATACACACATCCCCTCTGTACATTTGAGTGTACTTTTGAATGTTCCAAGTAAATACCATTCTTGTCAAGGCACCATTTTTTTTTACTGTGAAGACACCTAGAGCTTCAAGCATCCCTTTTAAGTGTGTGTTCCCAGAGCTCCAGCCTCTCATCAGGAACCACACTGTTTCTGAGAGCACCTCATTCAGGTACCTGTGCTGCTGTACCACTGCTGTGTTGAGCTATACATTCTAGGAACCAGGGGTGCCCCAAGAGCCTGGTTTTTTGGGGAAGTACCAGTGACCTTAGTTCTAACAACTCATCTGGGATGTGTGATGGCCTAGTGTTTTTCTAGACTAATTAGCAACATTTCAGAGACAGCTCAGTAACTTTCTTTGTGGATGATTAAAAGGTTCTCAGGTAATGTCAGGGAGGGGAGTTCATTTGGCAGAGAAGTTGATTTTGGCCCATTATTTTACATTTGAAGCACCTGGTCATAAATTTTTCCACTAGGCTGACAGTTTAGATTGCACCAATTATTCCTGATAGCTGAAGTTATCTGCATGAAATCATTACAAGCAGTCATGAATAGTAATATATGCTTTTACCACATGCAACAAAAAATAAGAATAGTATTTTTCAAGTACTAAACAAAAGATTGGGAAACTGGAGACAGTGTTTGGACTTCACAGCCTCAAATTTGCTTCAAAACCCTTCATTTGAAAAGAAAACAATAGAATAAAATTGTGAAACACTTTAGCAGAATTATTCAGATGAATTATCTTCATTCCTTCTCCTCCACTTTTAAAATTTTAGGAATATTGGAATATTGGAAAAAAGTAAAGTGAGTTTCAAAATGAGTGTTACTATAAGCCATTCTAAGAGTGACAGCTGCATTGTTTTTTGCCTCTAGGTCAAAAAAGATAGAAAAGCTAATTGTCTTTGAAGTGCCAGGCTTTTTTCAGTACTGGATCTCATTACTATTGTGCTTCCAAGTTTTGAGGCTGTATACCTTATAATATTAACAAGTTTATTCAAAATACACTTAAGTTTCCCAATAGATAATTATACAAAGTGACTTTGACCTTTTATTAATGACTCATACCATCAAGCTGTCCATTGTGACATAGTTTAAAGTTTATTTTCCAGTTTGATCTAGTATTTAAAAACTACAAGACTTATGAGACCTGACCCCTATTACTGTCTTTGCTCTATACTAGTTTGTAACTTTAGATTCACACCCTTTCTTTTCACATGTGTGAAGAGAAACCACAGAAATTAAGGGGAATATTCCCACTATGTAAAAGTAAGATATAAATTCATCTCTCCTGCACTACTGCTCTCTTCTGACTCCATTTTGCAACCTCTAAAATGTGCAGTTGGTATTAATCTAATAGTAGGGCTTGAATGATTACTACCTTAGAGTTATGAAACTTAGACTAAAGCTCTACAGTAGAACAGTATATTGCATTTTTTTCCTCTGTTCAGAGTGAGACAAGCAACATGACTTGAGATAATAATTTATGAAACATGTTAAAGGTTAAAATAAAATTGCTTATACCATTGGCCTCTCAATGGGTTTTATAGTCTGGCTAAAATTACTGGAGACCTAAAATCAGCTCATTTTGCATTGAACTGAAATAGCTGAGGATTTATACAGAGTGAAAAAAAACCTTAACAAACAAGTATTCTGGGATTTTTTATGTTCTTTAAAATGGAAAAAAAAATTTGAAATGCAATGAAGCATTTTGCTCAACAAAAATGCAGTGGCTTGGTTTATTTTTAATGCCAGGTTAGTTAATGCTTTTTTTCTCTAAACTTTTTAATTTCAGTCACATTGAAATGAAAAGTGCACCTGTGTAAAAAAAGGTTGAAATGCTTCATTTAAAAACTGTCAAAACAACATTTCTACATCTCCTTTTTTTACCCTAACAGAAAATATTCTTAAATGTCACTCAAATAATTGTTTTTCAATACTATCTTTAGTAAAGCATAGTCCAAACATTAATGATTTTGCTCAACCCAGCAAGATAAATAAAAGTGTAAATCTAAACAGAAGAAATAATTGTTCAGATTATCCTACTTTCACCCTCACTTCAGGATAAAAAATAATTTCTGACTGATTTCAACTAGAGATGAGTATTAACCAGAATTTTGGGTGACTTCAGTAACAAAGAGAGGGATGTGAAGAGTTAAAGTATCTGTTTTCTCTAGTCAAAGTGCATTATCATTTTAGGTAGAAACAGGTGTTTTTTTGCATATGGATCAGACCCTTCAAATTGTGGACTTATTGTAGAGTCAGCAGTAAGTATTTCCTTGTCTTTTTGCTTCATTATGCACTATACAAAATATCTAAAACAGATCCTCTTAAACTTCACTACACTGAAAACACACTAGCTAATCTTAGTGTTAATTACACTTCTCTAAGCAGCCACAGTCAAAATCTGTCATTAGCGTATTGTCATTTCATTTATTTCCTATAAAAGCAGGTAAATACTCATCATCTGAGCCATTTCATATTGCATTGGCAATACAAAATACATTATAAAGAGCAATCGTACTCTGCTGGCATTGGGTTGCATCGTTTATTGGGTCTTTTCCATCTGTAATTTTCATGATGGCTTCTTGAGTGACTTATGCTGCACTAATCTGCTACTCCATAGTAGAAATGGATTTAGAGCAAATCTTTCTCCACAGGTGGCATTTCTCAGTAATGAATCCTGCCATTCAATTGTATAATCAGAGTAATTTCTTCATGTTAAAAAAGACCCCTTCTTGAGTGGCACATAAATTACCACCATATTAAATTAGTGCTACTGCCAGGGCTTTGAGATTTCTCCAGTTGACAGACAGCACAGTACTGTTAATGATGAAGAGAAAACATGTCAACTCAGAGATTTTTCAGCTTTATTTTTCCATCTCTTCACACTGGTTTCTTTGTACTTGCTTTTACAATATTGTGAGCTTTGGGTGCCTTTGAAGTTATTGTACCCAGGGTGTGCCCAGAGCCACCACAGGAGACTTTCAGTGTTTCTGTTTAGAAATGTTCATCTTTGCTGAGGAATGACCAGTTGATTCCAATTAGAGGAAAGAATAAATTAAAAAAATAATAATAAATTTAAACACTAATAAAATACTTGGTTTACAAATGGTAATAAACTTCTGCTGAGTATGTCATTTTGATTTACCCCTCTACATCAAAGCTAGCACAGCATTAAAGAATTTACAAAATCAGAGTTCTCTCCTGAGTGCAATAGGGTATCATATTTTGCATACACAGGCAGTGGTGAGAATACTAAAAACTACTAATTTGTTAACCTTAGACTTAGTCCCACAGTGGAGACCTCAAATAAAACAAACAAAAGATCTGTATGGCTTGCAGAGTTACCGCTGATGAATTTCTGAGTAGTTTGTGCCTGCTATGCCAGTCTTTCAGTGAAAAAAAATTCAGTTTGATAAATAAGTAGTAAATAAAAAAATTCTTAGAAAATGGAATTCTTTATTTCTTTTAATAGCGGTGAAGGGAGGGAGCACAAAGTAACACAAGCAAAAATAGCTACTTGAAAGGGAGACAAAGGGGCAAGTATTTCACTGTTTTCTATAGAAGTTATGAAGCATGTCTGCTTTCAGATGTTACATTTTACCACAGACTTAACCACACCAGACTAAAAGTATGCAGGGCATCTGTATAAAGTTAAGAAACTCTGTTGTTGTTCCTGCAGAAAGCATACTTAAATTGTCCTGGCACTCTTGGTGATAGAGTTGGTGCTACAGTTCACCTTTCACAGAGTGCTGAGTACACTTCCAGCCACACCCAGCTGCGCCAGCAGTGTGCACGTTTTCTTATCATTTCTTATCTTCACCACCCTTCTGCACTGGTTCACTCCTTTATTGCCTGCTCCTATGTTTCAACCCAAAGGAAAATGGAGTATGGAAGTCTTTCCTAGTGACACTTCCGCTTTTAAATAGTCTTTTAGAACACAGGGAGCTAAGTCTTAGATACATGTCTCCGTTAAACAAATAATGTCACAGACAGTCCACCCCACTGATCTTTCTTTCAGCTACTTAAAACCATTATCCATGTGCTTAATTACTGGATTGTGCTTAATTGCAGGTGGATTAAAAAACTATAAACAACCACCAAAACCTGCAAACAAAATAAACAAAGCACACATTTGAAACACTGCTCTTTTGTTCTTGCTCTCATACCAGTCAGTATCTGTTAGGACCCCTTAGAAACTTCCCAGTGAAACAAAGGACTATTCTTTGACCTCAAATGTTTCCTTTAAGAACATTTTGCACTTGACAGACTTTTTCAGAGTCTGTCCTGTTCCCTAGGGTAAACTCATCAGGCAACCTGTGACCCTAATTCTGAGACATATTCAGTGTGTAACTGCCTGGGGACTGGGACATAATGCTTCACAGATCTGAGATCCAAACTTTTACCCTTCGGTACACAGCCCCACAAGAACGGCAGTGCCATTGTAGAAAAGCAGTCAGCTTTGATTCATACCTTTTCTTTAGGTACCAGATACTGCACAGAAAAAACTTCCCAGCAGATATTTAAGAAATACTTCATTCATACAGAAAATTGCTTCCTGGACTTAGGAGACTCTACATGACCATGAAGGAGAACAACAGTAAATATAAACCATGGAGGATTACTACTCATTAAAAAGTTAAAATGAATTAAAAAGTAAAAAGCAAGGGCACCCAACAGAATACAGAGATTATCAATGTTCCAGTAAGTATTGGAAAAATTCCAGGTCACCAGCAATTTACAAATTTCTGAGAGCAACAGAAACCAAGTGTTCACACACAAAAGAATTGTGAAAGTGATCAGACTCAAAGGGTATAAATTTTTGTAGCTGTAACCTTTTCTTTACACCATTTTCGATATCTATCTACTAACTTTTATAAACATAAGGTAAAAGAAAGCTTCAGTGCAGAATTTTGTTGTAAACATAGTTAATCAAATTACTTTTTAAAACTAATTTACAGTTTATTCAAAGCTACTTAATAAAATGTCTATGTACGTCATACATATTTCTGCTTGACACATAAAAATGTAAAATTTAGTTAAATAATCTGTTAGCAGTTGTCACTCATGTATTACTGAGCATATAAAATATATGACCATTTTTATATTTCTTCAGTATCCTAGCCATGAATAAAATTATCATTAATAGAATCTTAGAATGGTTTGAACTTAAAGGCAAAAAGCCATTGGGTACCCGAGCCTTCTCCCTATCCTGACTAATCATGGCTCCTCTATCCAGCACCCACATTTACCCTCTTCTTTCTCTATTCACCAATTTACATAAAGAATCTTTACATGTTACACTTGATGACTTTGGCCAGATTTACTTCTGCCACTGTTTTAGGTTTTCTAACCTGCTCCCTGGCTGCTCAGACAATTTCTGTGAACTCCTCCCAGGCTACCTTCAACTGCTTCCACCTCCTTTAAGCTGCTTGTTTGTGTCTAACTTTGTTCAAGAGCTCTGTTCCCATTTTTCTGTTGGTAGGGATACTTTGCTGTTGAGTCTGGAGGAGAGACTCTGTGACTATTGCCCAGCTCTCTTGGGCCCCTCTTCCCTTCAGGGCTCCATCCCATGGCAGTCTATCAAAGAGATCATTGAAATCTGCTCTCCTGAAGTCCAGGATAGTGAGCTTTTATCCTATTTGTTGCCTCACAGATCTCAAGCTTCTCTGCTTAATTGTCACAGCAGTCCAGGCCATTCCTTGTTTTCATATTCCTCACTAGCCCTTCCTTGCTGTTGAAAACAAGGTCCAGCATAGCCTTTCCTTGTTGGATCCTCTGTAACTTTGAGAAGAAAGTTGTTATCAATGCATTCTAGGAATCTCCTAGATTGCTTGTGCCCTGCTGTGTGGTCCTTTCAAAAGATGTTGGTGTGTTTGGAATCCCTCATGAGGCCAGGACTTGAAAATGTAGGGCTGTGCCTCTCTGTCTGTAGGGGGTTTCATAGTCTTGGTCTTCTTGGTCAGAGAGCCTCTGGCAGACCCACACAATAAAATCACCTGCCTCTGTTCTGCCTTTAATCCTGACCAGAATATGAATACCTTTGTTTGTAAAGCTCAGTATTGGTATGAGAATACAGTGGTATTCAAACACTTTTATGAGTAAAAATATTTTGTAGAAAAACAATGAACATGTGGAATGAAAGAGCCATTGATAGTAGGATTTCTTGTTTATCAACTCTGGCTCACATTGAGTATATTAAACTATTATAAATTCCTGTGCATATCCAAATTCTTTCTTCCCCTTCCCAGCCAGGACCAGTCACCTGAGCACACACTCAGTATACACACATTTCTCAAGCAATTTTGTAACATTTTATTATTTTGTGGTTTGGATAAGAATTTTCATTAGAATATAAGTCTGACATTCATACAGATTTTTGAAATATCTCCTGTCATTTGTTGAAATATAAAATCTACAATGACATTAAAGCAGAACTTTAGTTTCTCTTTTTCTTAATGGATTACATTACTCCAAATAAACGCCCAAATATCAAAATTATGGGAACATTTGTAAAATGGCAATACCAGGCATTTGTGCCACCTCCCTTCTGCAATAAAACATGTATAAACAATGCAGAATAACTGCTTAGCTCTATGACCATCCACTAGCCATGTCTTATTCACCCTATTTACTTTTCTTATCACATTAATAATTGAAGTTCACATCACATGGGATCTTTCTCGGCCTTTGTGCCTGACTGAAAGAACACAGAATTATCAGTTTGGTGTGGAAGTCTCTTCATTTAAATATGAAGCAAAAAAATTCCAGGAGGCTTATTTTTTATTGTTGGGGCTTGGTGGCTTTTTTGGGAAGGGATATGGGTTGTTGTTGTTTTGGTTTGTTTTGGTTTGGTTTTTGGGAGGATTGTGGGAGAGTTGCTTGTTTTTCACTCCTGTATTTTTTTATACAATGTGTCAGGGAATGGAAGACATAACAGCACTACAGGATAGTTTTCTCGTAAGGAAAATGTTTCTAGTTAGTTTTGAAGTATGCCAGCAGCATTATCTCAAGATTCTGCATGACATTTGATGCAAAGTAGTCTTGCACTAAGTAAATTCTCAAACTCTTGGCAGAGTTTTCTGATACCTAAATGAGATAAAGACTGAAAAAACCTGCATAAAAATGAGGGTGAAATGTTTACATCAGAATGGAACTAATGATAAAATAACCAGGAGGGATTAATTTTTGATCTTTCTCCTTCTCAAAATTGGCATAGAATGTGGCCTTTATAGACTCTGAGCTTCCCACAGCATAAAATAGCAGTTATTCAGTAGGGAAAGGAAATATGAAAATTTTAAGAAAGAAAGAATAAAGATCAGCTATAAAAATATAGCATAACCAGTTGAGGAAATGACAAGGCAAGTAAGCAAGAAACAACACTACATTTTTTTTTCCTTTTTTAACACCAGTGCTTTATGAAACTAAATTCAAGCCATAACCCTGCCTCTTTTCTAATGGAAGCATAATTCTACATCTAGATCAGGGTTTTGTTCTACCATTGGCCTGGTTCAGGTTTTACTTCATTAAGATTTGTCTGTGACCAGCAGAAATTGGTATATTTAGAGTTGGGATCATTGTTGAGGGTGGCTGATGATTTAATGCTGAAGCAAGGTCCTGCAAAGCTGTCTGTAATTAGGTTTTATATTCACAGTAACTACTTGGTAAAGTACAAACATAGGGCAGGAAGGAAATATTATGTAAGAGGAAATGTGAAGCTGAATTGAAAATGTGATTCAAATATGACTCCGGAAAGAACAGTAAAAAATGATTGAATTATAGATAATGCTTTTTCTCTGAAGATTTTCCTTGTCTGGAAGAAAACACAGGGCTAGTTCCAGCGAATTTAGCAGCATTAGGATTTTTTTCAGAATAAGTGAGATAACTGTATGGGGGTTTGAAGACTCGACCCATCTGAGCTGGATACAGAACAAAATCACTGAAATCTGTGTGCCATTGGGTTAGGGCTGTGAGCAGAAGTCATGGGGAGATCTGACTGGCCTGGTTAAGGCCCAGATAGGACCCCTGGCCTGACACACCTGGACTAAATCTGAGGTTTGTCAATGTTATTTAATTCAAGTAGTTGCTTGGCTTATCAACAACTATCAAATTAAATTCAGAGAAGATTTAAAATACAACACTCATTTTGGCATAAATTGTTATTATAAATTCTTATTGCATCTAGCTCGATTTATACTCCATTTTTTTTGAGGGGAAAAGAAGTACAGTACTCACATACTGGATTTCACTTATTTAATCTTTTTTTATTGTGATTCTACCTTCTTTTCAAAGAATAACATTTTTAAATTGACTTTTCACAACATGCTGTAAAATACTGATAAAACACTTTTACAGAAAAAAAATCCTTTTTTTAGTTTGCCACTGAAAATTTTCAAGAAAATGACAGAGACAAAGAGAAAGTCCAGAACCCTGAACCATAACTCAGCATTAAACTTTAACTACTGCATTTCCTTCATATCCTTTTTCTGAGTACTGCTACAACAGCTCTGTTGCCATGGTCTTGTTTTTCTCACAGCTGAGTTCATTCCCCACCATTGTAAACAAATTAACATAAATTATTAGTTTTCTCATTTCTCCACAATAACAGAGTGGTGTCTTACTCCCAGTCACGTGAATGAAACACGTTCTCTAAAGCATTAAACACTTGACAAAGCTCATCTTCCTTGAACTTTACTGAATGTGTATGGTGTAGTCATTTTGGATACACTGGAGAAGCCCTTACTCATTTTCAACAGCACTTACTCATGCCTCTAGTGCCAAAGAACTAATCTGGCTTCAAAAGATTACCAGCTATGTGTGTGCATCTATATTGTGTCTTGCTGATACAGTAGACTGAGGAATGTTTCATATTATGTTTTCAGATTTTTACAGCTTTGCAGCCAGGACTGTATATATTTTACATAAATATTGCAAAAAGAAAGCAATAGCCTTGATGTTTGAAAGAAGCAGTAAATTAAACAATGAACAGATGGAAGGCATTTTTTTTCTTCTTCAACAGAATTAGGTGACATATAAAATATTCTAGACACCGAATATAATCCCTTTCTCTGATAACTGGCATTACTCTTAGACTTTCATTTTGCTCCTTTAATAAAAAATATCATTATACTAGGAACATTTCTTGGTTTATGTTTTCATTGTTCTTTTTCTGAGTTTATTTCTGTGTAAATTCCTGAGTGAAAGGAAGCTCTGCTAACCTGTGTCTCCCATACATATACACCCACCCCTTTCACTACATTTCAAAGCTTGATTTTTCTTCTTCTGAAATCAAAGCTGTTATGTTCACAGTTTTTCATCAAACTGTATATCATAAAGGCAGTGGGCCATGCCATTGGAAGAGGTTTCTTTCTCTCTACTGAATATTAAGTTACTAGCCACAAATATCTTCATTAAAATAAATATGAATTCCATCTTCAGTAATACAGCCAAAATAAAAGAATGACCTATGGGTGCTTCAAATCCTTTCCTACTTTTTGACCTGCAGAGTCAGCTTTAGGAAATGCACGAACACACTGTCCTATGAACTCCTTCCATTAATGTTCATCTTTTGCAACTGGGAACCAGGACATCCCAGCACTGCATATAAGAGCGGTAGTGGAAATTATTATTTGAATTTTGATTGCCTACTTCCCCTCTTTGACTTCTGGTTTCTATTTGTTCTATAGAAACCAAATATTTAATAGTCAACAAACAAAGGTCCCTGTGTTTATGCACAAACCCAGCCATCTTAATTTCATTGATCTGAAGACAGGAAACCTGATATGAATTTGGCAGCACTCAGCACAGAAGCAAGTGGTGGGGGGAACACGTGCCTAACCCCCAAACTGAGTTAGAGCTGTCCATAGAACAGATCACCTCTCCTTTACCTTTCAGTGGATTGCATGCCAAAGGATACACAGTCAGATGACTGATATCACAAAACAGTGATAATAAAATGTTGCTTTCTGAAAGAGTGTCTTCCTGTTTTGCCAAGGTCTTTTCTCTCCATATTGACAATGACCTTTATCTTAAGGAGAAAGAAGAGTATCCAGTTCTCTGTGAAAATCTAGTTTAATTACTCCCCTTTAATTCCATTGCTTGCTAACACATGGTCTGTTATGCTATCCTTTAGGAGAACTGCATCATGCCCCTGTAAATCATGGTCCAGGAAAAATATTCAACCCTTTTTTACAGAAAGGCATAAAAGATCTTACACAAAGTAGTAAGAAATATGAATGGTTCACATCTGCAGGGAAGCTTGCTTCTTCAGCCTCTCTTTGCTCCCAGTCATACAAGTACACTAAGCCATTCTTCCTTCTGTGTCTCATACAGCCTCACCACAGAACACGACTAAAAATAGTCTTAAGGTCTCATCATCAGCTGCCAAACTAATAAGCAGGCAACGGTATCTGAAATTCTTGCACCATATGACACAGAGGGAGAGAAGCACACTATTAGATGCATCTTCCCCTTGGAAACAGTTGTCTACACCTAGTTCCCTAATTAATGTCTTCAACTGCACTGGAGTAAAGTTTTTTTTTAAAGTTTAAAGGATTTGTTAACAGTGGCACTAATTTAATTTTTACATGACCCTCTGTGACTTAAATTTTAGCTACAGAAATGGCCCTTTAATGTTTATACTATTGGTCTGGCTTGAGAGAAAAAGAAAGAGCCTCAGGCTAAAAGATGTACCACAATACCAAGTCAATTTATTCACTAGAAACAATAAATGAAATTAAAATTTTCCACCTCATTTCTCAAAGTGTATCATTTATATATATAGTTTTCAAAACCTGTTCTTTTGAAAAAGTGGGGTTTAGTTTGTGGTTTTTTAATGAAAAGAACTATATTGTCAGCATACAAAGTAGATATTCACAGAAGTAAGTAGATACCTACATTATGTAAATATAGTCAGCTCCCCAGCCTTCAGTGAATCTCTGTTAATCCATATACTGGTATCAGGATGGATTTTGTTTGATGTATAAACAATGCCAATACAGCTATAAATTGTGATCTATTTTAATAAGTACTAAACTAGTTTATATTACTGATAAATTTAATATGTATATTGAGATTCCTTTAGGGTGTCATTTGTGTATATTATGAATTAGGCCCAAATAAGTGTTTTTAAAAGAGCACTTTTCTAAGAAAGTTATTTAAGAATTAAAATAAGACTGGCATTGAGAACACTGCTTTACAGAGATACAAATGTACTAAAAGTGATAAATGTGAAATTTTGCACATAGTTATATCATGACTTCTTTTTTCCACATAAAAAAGAAGGTCTCTCTCTCTTCAATCAGTAACAAAATTTCCCATTACCTCAATGGCACAGCACCAGATCTGTCAAAAACCACAATCCCCTTGCATTATGTGACAGTTCAGGATATATTTCATGGGCTGTAAATCATCCTCAGCATTTCTCTGAGAACCAGCTATGTTAACAACTCTCTTCCATTGCCTAAGCAGCAGGAAGCCCCAGCAAAGTCTGTCATCAGCAGACCAGGAGCACAGCCACATTGTGGCTGCAGAAAGAGCATCTGAAAGAGAAGCTGAGGCATAGCACAACTAGCAAGGAGGAAAGAAAAATAACAATAATAATAAAAAAGAAGTAAAATACTTCCTTAGAAGTGTATCACTGTCATTATTCCATAGCCTCACTGACAGAACAGAGCTATGAATAGCCACAGCACATACAGAAAAGAAATGAAGTGCCACACAAAAATTGTGATTTCTCTTTTTTTTTTTCCCTTTTCTCCTAGAGGACTTTACTGACTCTGATAGGAAAAGAAATGCTGTACTGAAGTTTAAATATATTTCATCCTTCGTAAATGTACAGTCACCCGCGGAACCTCACTTCAGGAGTTACTTCAGATTGATGTAGGCAAGAACAGTCAGCAGCCCAGAAAAACAGCTGGCAAGTAAGAAAAATGTAGTACACCAAGCAAAACACAGCGCAACATTGTGTGCTATGTGGAAGAAAAAAAACTTGGCCCTTGTATTTATCACCCCATTCCATTACATGCAGCACTTAATGCGAGCACTTGTATGAGAAAGCATCAGAGGTGAATATTAAACACACAAGCAAGCATTATAAATACAATATGAAAATCATCAAAAGCTGCCGTGATTTCCTTGGCCCTGGAGGCTCCAGGCATGCCAAAGAGCCCCCTGCCTGTAACCAGACCCACCACCCCCTCCCCTGGCTCTTTCCTGCTCTCAGGTGGCACATCCTTCAAACCTCACACCCCTCCTGGAGCCAAACACCTCTTCACACAGTGGGGGACCTGCAGTGCCAGGCCCTCAGTGCCCACCTTCCCCTGAGAGCTGCTGCCTCCCCCACAAACACAGCAGCCTGGGGTAAAGTACTAAATCATAGAAAAAAACAACAACCAAAAAAAGAGGAGTTCACATAAAGGAGTTTATAGTAAGCAAGAATTACTGTGAAAAACTCCAGGCTGAATGATTGTTTGCTCAAGTAATGAATAATCTCTTGTCTCTGCCCTAGAGGACTCTGGATACTGAAGCCACTGTATTTTTTAATAAAAATTGAGGAATTAGAAGAGGAAGATGCCCTACAGATTATTTTCCATAAGGGTGAAAAATCCCTGAAGAAAAATCATGGGAAAAAAATTAAGATCTTTCTTAGACAAACAATTTCAGGGAGAAATTCTTATGAAAATAGTCACACTGATTAAAATTTTTTTCTTGCTTGGCTTCTGATTAACATAATAGATCTTGCATGGTGATGATGATTATTACTGTTCTTGTTGAAAATAGAGGCTCAAAGTGAAAAATATGTCTCTTCACAAAGTGGATAAACTGCTCTGTTCAATATATTTTCTAGTTTGAAAGGAAAAGTAAGGTAAAATAAGGAAAAGAAATTTTATTATGTTCATTTGTAGGGAAAGAAATGATGCACAAAGAAATCCAACTCCTTTCTTAAAAAGGAAGTTTATGTTAAAGAAAAAATTATTAGAAATCACCTGAATTACAGTGGAAAGTTGTCTTCTCTTTACAATAATTTATATGCCCAGATAAAATAGCAGAAATAAGTCTCTATAGCATGCACCCAGTCAAATTATACAGCCCATATAGCTTTCCCTGCAAGAACAAAGTAAAATTTTCAGAATATTAAGATGTCAAATTTTATAATGTTTCTTTACTTTTATTTATTTTATTCAGCTAAATTGATAGTAAATTTTTTATCAGTGTTTCCAGAGAACACACAACTCTAAGAATAGATGCATGCTTAACCAGTTTCAGGGTTTGCTCCCAAATGCAGGATAAATTTTTCTTTCTGTTATTCAGTATTTTTAAGGTCTTTGTTTCAAAAAGATTCAGCAAAAATTTTCAGTAATAGCTCAAACTGCAGATAATTGTCCATGTTTCAGGCTGGTGTGAGCTTATCAGAAGCCCTTGAAAGGCAGATTAGAAGATTAGTAATGTCCATTATGACTCTTTGAGAAAGCAAAGTCACAGCAATGTGCTCTCCAGCTCACAGGGTTTCCCAGCTAGATGTGTATGATGGATGCACATCCATCAGTACAAACTATAGATAAGCACCCCAGACTTTCACTCTCCCCTAACTTTCTCAAAATTTTGTTTAGACTTCAGTCTGGACCATCAAATTAAAGAATGTTTCTTAATATAATTCAGTCTTTATTAGCAAGAAATACAACAAGAGATCTTATTTTATTTTGGGCAATTTTTATTACTGTTCCTGACAAATATGCAAGCAAAGCAAAATGAGAAAATTAAAAATAAAAACCAAAACAATGTACCAAAGATTTCTTGAACAGCAAGAGTCATCCTCACTTTCAGTACACTTGCAGACTAGGCTTAACTTTATTAATTGCATATTATTAAGGCTTTTTTTTTTTTATGTTCTGCAATCCATTCATCCTGCAATAGAAAATAATTTCCATAACTGACTACAAACAATATATGAGGAATTTTTTTAGCTGATTTTATTCACAAATAGAAAGGTGTGGTCAAATTATCTATCTGCTTTTTTTTTTTTTTAGTACCAATATTTCTTCATAATATTTTAGCAGAAATAAACAGTATAAATCACATAATGCAAAAAAAAAAAAAAATGGTATTACTATTTCATGAGAGAATTATCTCTGACTTTAGAAAATGTTTTACTGCCCTGAGCTTTCACTATAATCAAGGTATTTGCTAGCATGATTTCATTTGCCCTTCTGCTAAAAGGGCAAAGCTGATAGACTGGTGATGAGATCTTTAGTTTACTGTGATAAACTGTTAGTGGAGAAATTACAATTATCGGCAAATTTAATTTTCATCAGCCAATAGTTTCAATTCCAAAATGATTTGGTGTATATATATATATATATACCTGGATTTTTCTAGTCATTCAGTGTGCAAGAGTTCATTTGCCAGATGAAGAAAAATGATTGCTTGACTAGTAATATTCAAAATTAACAAAAGAAGTGGTAGTCTTTTGGTTTTGCGGCATGTCATTCACTGGTTTGTTATTTGTCACTTTTACATCTTTATGACTTTAAATCTTTATATGAATTGCTGATAAAATGGATAGCTAAAATTGAAACCGAAGCCACTATGATGCCAGTCATTCATTCTGTAGTATTCAGGTGGTGTGCAATAAAGAAAAAAGGTATCAAATAAAGGTGATTCAGTGTTCTCAATACCAGAAAATTTAAGTATAAGACAACACTTGAACAGATTCATCCTTATCTGCCTGGGTGAATAGGTTGGCTGGTCCAGCTACAGGATAAAGATGAGGAGTACAGATAAACAGGATAGAGAGAGGTGGTTCCTAAGTCAGGATGAGTAATTTTTCTTATTTTCATTCAATTTGCCCTTAATTAATGAGATGTAGCTATGATATTTACTCACCTATCTGCCTGCAATACAACTGAGTAACCAGCAAAAAGTAACACGTTCAGGGCATTGCTTATATTTTTTTCAAAAAGTCAGAGATTAATTCTGAGTGAGTGGTGGGGATTTGGCTGCTTAAGCTCAGGACCAAGTCAGATAATGCACAATTAATGGTGAGGTGTGCTTGAGAAACTTCTGCTGGGAATTCTTACCAGGAATTTCCATGCCAGCAGGTACAGGAGATTCCCTGAGTCTGTGTATTGAGCAGAGGTTGTGCATGCTTTCATATATTTTAAACAAATAAATACAAGGTCCTGTTATATCAGTTGCTTGTCAAATTTCTATCATATCCTTTACCTGCTTGTCCTGTGCCTAAATACCGAGTTCAGTTTTGGCACTGCAAGGCATTGTGGCATAAGTGTCATTTGAAGTGCACAAAGTGCATAAACATGGACCTCATTAATACCTTCCATGTATTTGAAATTATACATATGGACAAGCAGCTTACTAAGGGATGGCACTAGAAATTACATTTTTGCATTCAAAGGTAATCCCAGAAATGCCAATTTTAAAATCTTTAGGAAAAATGAGAACCTTCGTAATTACCAAGTGCATTATATCAGATAAGCCTGTGGTCTGGCAGCCCGAGGTTCGTGATTTTGTTATAATAAATGTCAAGCTCATGGAAAATTGCCTAACTAGTCATCTTAAAACAGAAGGATAAAATGTAAATAAATAACAGGGTTTCCTGTCCCCTCTTCTCTATATTTAAATTTTAGGGGTTTTAGGCTATTTAAAAACAATAACAAAACTTTTGGGCAATGTATACCTAATTATGCATATATTTGACTGAAAATTGTATGTATGGAATTACAGATATCTACAAATTCTGGAAGTAGCAATCTGGTAATAGAAAATGTACTTTTTATAAACCAATATCACTGAACTGTGGCAAGACGTGGATGCAGACAAATTCTAGCATTCCAGGTCTGATTTGGAGTTCTGCTATGCTGAGCTGATAGTCTGAAGGAAATAGGATAGATGGAATCAGATAACTTCCAGCTTTGCATGAGCTTTCTTTCTCCTCGGGGACATAGGCAATCCTTTTGCTCATATTCTGTGGCAGAAACCTAAAGGTCTGAAGCAATCTCACTTTGAGGAAGAAAGCAACTCAGATGAATTTAATAAATTGAATTCGTTTATAGCAGGATAGTAGAGCCTCTTCTAGAGGGTCTTTCCAAGGACAAAGCAAGCAATTCACATTTGGTTCAATAACATTCGCTTACATAGCAGGAAAGAATAATTACCCCATTGCAGGAATGAAAGGTGAAATTTAATAGCTTAAGTTATTTTGTGGGTCAGATAAGATAATCATGGTAGTTCTTTTTGACCTTAAAATCTATGGATCTGTGCATTAAGCTGTAGAAACCTGTCAAGTTTTTTATATACAGGCGAAAAATGGAATGCTGTTTGGAAAGATTAGAAACTTTCTTTCCCCCCTCTTAAAGACACGATATGAGGCAAATACTGATTTTACCTATACTTTTTTAAATCTCTAACATTTTTTTCATCCCCTCAGACTAATTATTATTTTAACATCTTTTGCCATCTTTGACTGGATTGTTTTATACTGGATTTATAAGTCACAAACAATGAATACAAGTATGTATCTTTCATCGATTTTTGCAGCACATAGTGCGTGGCAAAAAATAATAAATATGAGACACTATTTCATAGGTTCATATCAAGTTATGTGATAACAAAGAAATGCTGAATTAAGCAATTTGATTGCCTAAAACTTGGGTGAAATGAATGATTTTCGTTTCTGTGACAATACTTTAAAGTTAATCAATAAATGTTGAAGAGCTGATTGTTTTGTTATTTCAAGCCTCTGAAAATACTTAACATCTCCCAATTTGTGTGAATAGCACAGGAAAAATCAGAGACAATGGCCAGATTGTGTTTATTTTCATGCATTATTTTTCCAACTCAAACTGTCTGCTGTGTTCCAAAAGAGTGTAATTTGCTAGAGATATTTCCATAAAATTAAAGTATCAAATGCAAAAATAGTGGCACCCAGTGGTCAAGACATACCTTATTGTTATGCTCAAAACAGCAAATTATTTTTTGAGAAATGCTGAACCCCTTTCAGCTGGAATACAGTATGTCCTGTTGCAATGAAAGGACCAATTCATACTTCAACAGCTTTCTCTACCATAGCCTTTGTTTTCTCATGTTCAATAACTTTCACATTCATTTTGGGATAATTTGTTTCTGTGAGCAAAGTGGGCCTGAGTAATCAATACAAGTTGTTGATTGCCTGTGAAGTAATTAATTCCTGAGAGGACACATCTAAAGAGGTTGTATACAAAGATAAATCCAAAATTTCTTTTATTCAAATTTCACATTTTCTTTTCCCTCATTAAAATATGATTTTTGGCAATTTAGAAAGAGAACTCAAATGATTCAGTGGTTTACAATGAAAATGTGGCTTCACTTCAATTTAGTTCCGTTTCCTGCATAACTCGTACAATACTTTCTCTACCTGACCTACGCATATTAGTCTGTACATATGAAAGCCTCAACAAAGTCGTGTGATTCTTCTGGTCAAAGTTCCTAACACACCTTAAGCTGCTTATCAGCTCTGGGTGAAGATAAACTACCAGTTCTCCAGTGTCTTCCAAATCAGCTTTATACAACCAGATGTGTGATCTTGCCATTCACTGCAAAAGAATTACAGAGCAACTGAATGTAGGGCCTTAAAACCACCCACCCACAATAGCTGCTGAAAGCAGCTCACCTCTAAGTGAAATACAAAAATAGAACCCAAAGAATTTATCAGAAAGACAGGATCAAACAAATTAAAAAAAAAAAAAAATTAAAAAAAAAACAATTGTCATGTGCTACAGATGCTAACAACTATTACCGCCAATATCTCACAACATTATCATTATAACTTTTGTACATTATTATGTACAAAAGTCAGCAATCAAAATATTTGTGATAATATCTGGCTCCACAAAAAGTGTTGTCATTGGAAATTTTGTTTTTTTTTCCAAACTCAACTAAGATTTTTTTCCAGTTGGCAGTAATTGTACATGGCATTTCTTTAAGTAAAAATGTTATAGCAGCTACAAGTTTTGAATTCTCCAATACAAGGAAATGGTGCTGTGTTTTTTTCACATCTTGCTTTTAGGTTAAATCTCTTCCTAGTTGATCAACATAGCAACTAATGTCAAGTCAAAACCTAATAGTATTTAAAAGACTTCTAGAAAATATTCTGAACCATCCTGAAGCAGGAAAAAAACCCAGAGCAACCCCCAAAAAGAGAAATACTTTTTTCCATTCAAAATATAAAAGTATTTACTGAATGTCTGTACACATCCTCAAATTTCATGTATAACTTGGAATATCTATATTTTCATTGTATATTGTACAAATATGAAAAAAAAAGCATTCTAGGGGATTGCTTGGATTAAAATAATGGTGAATTTAATTTATTTGAATTAAAATTAACTACCGATATTAAGTAGCTAATTACTTTTTATTCCACTCTACTGTTGATCAGTTTGCTAACAAATAAGCTTAGTAGTGCTTATTACTCAGAATAAGTCATATATCGCAAATAAAAAGAAACAAAATAACCTAACATCTGAAAGTACAGTGAAAAGGACATGAAAACTGAAAGTATTTTATATTAATGTATTTTCAGATATAATTAAGAGTCCTGCAAATAAAGTAGGAAGAAAATAATTCTTTTATGTTCTGTTCAGATTTAACTTACAAAGCCATAAAAAAAGATATAAACACAGATTCATTATTATCTTCACCAGAAGACCTCAGCACCACCACAACCAGCTCATGAAGGCCAATTCAGTATTTGCAGAATAAAAAGAAATTTTCTACCTAGTGTTCTTCTGCTAAAATCTTCTGTCTCATGAGGGCAAAACCTGGCTTCTTATCCTGTTAATTATGATAGAAAGCATAATTTTGCAACAAGTATAAATAACTGCAAATGCCTGTTAAGTCCTTATTCAGCTCTACTCCAGAAAATACATGGTATTTTTCCAGCAGAGCTGTCTGCCTTTGAGACTTTGAGCCAGCTCTGAATTAGCTTCTTTCCCACTTCCCTTCCCTTTTCTTGAATGTCAGTGCACCAAGGACACATTTCTTTAGTATCTTCCTGTGTGGATTTACTTCTTTAAATCACATTATTTTATTGCCCATTCACATAATTTAGAGCATCTAGAGACTCTAGACTGCATTTGCTTTTCAACTTTGGATTTCAGTAGTATACAAACCTTAAAGAAATTGTGTTTCTTAAGTAAAGATGAAAAGTGATGACCAATACCCAAGCATTCTCTTTCTGAGGTGAACCTGGATTCTATTTGACTACATTATTTTCTGTGTTTGAATAGAAAGTTATTCTGGAGGCCATTTCACTGAAATTAACACCAAAACTAAACACAACAGGCATTTAAATATCCCGTACAACTCAAGCAGAGGAGCTTCTCAAAAAAGAAATAGCACAAATTAAAAATAAAGAATATATTTAGCCTGTTTTTAATGAGCTGAACTACTTATAACTCTAGAAAAAAGGCAATGGTATTTGAACGTGTATAAGAAGTCTGTTGTGTCCATCACACAGCACAGTCTACTAGAACATGAATTCACTGATTAATTCTAGAATAAAGTTGCTACTATTTTGAACAAATGCCTTGTTTCTTGTTTTTTCCTTTTTTAACTTCTGCAGAGCAAAAGCCAGATTTTTTTGGGAAAAAATAATCTAAAGAAATAATATTCTCTTTTACAAAAACAAAGTTGTGATAAAATTTAACGCGCTTGAGAAAATAATATGGGTTTTTATCACTTGCCAATGTCATGAAACTTATTGAAATGACACGATTATTGATCATAAAATAAAATTTCCATTTCAGAGGTCTTTGTCTTCTTGGTTTTCAGAGTTTGTGGAAAAAATGTTAAGGGGTGGAGTAGCATTTTGTGAGATAGCTTTTCCTGGAACATAACTTAGTAGAGTTCAGATTCTTGAGCAAATAACAGAACCAGTCACAGTCTTCACAGTCTCTCTTGCTTAGTTGGGTAGTAAGTGTTTTGTTTTTTGTTGTTTTTTTTTTAATGAAGAAAGAAATTGAATATGAACAGGATGGGTTGCATCAAATATGTACTGCACTGTTCTGAGAATCTGAGTTCAAGCAAAGTTCAGTGGCTTACTGATCCACTGGAGAAAAACATGGGCATGGAATCAAGCTTGCATTAGCAGAAACCTATCAGAGGTGTCTTCTGGCTTCTAAACTAATGTGATTTAATATATGTATCATACTAAAAACATGGGCAGTAGATATGAGTTCTACATCTTGCTGAGTGCATTCAACTCCTCCACAGTAATTTAAGACATGTGAAGATAATTCTAAGAAAGATTTTCAGGCCAGAATATGTTCAGGAATGAAGACGAAAAACCATTTGTGCATAGTATAAACAGTAGCTTCAGGTTGAGATAATAAAAAACCACACTATATGCTAAATTCAGCTGAGTATTTCCATATATTAAATACATTTCAGAAAATGTTTTGAGAAAACTCAATATTGTTCAGGCTAGTATATTTAAATGTTGTTTTGAGGTTGTTTCTTAATGTACTCTTAACATGGAAAAAATACTTTTTTTTCATAAGTTTTGCTTTACTTTGGAGAATTAACCTGCAGCATCTCAAGGTTCTAACAGTACAAAGAGCTATTCTGGGCCTCTGGACTATCTGAGAACTGCCTATAAATCTGTGGTGAGATGTTGTTGCAGATAAGCTGCCATATATTTGATACTTACAATCATAATTACTCTCTCCCTTTGTGTCCCATAAAATAAAGTAAATAATACACATATTCAGCAGATTTTGAAACTAACACAAAGCTTTTCTGCTTTACACTTCCATAACATTTAAAATAGGCTCCTCTTCATTCCATCACAAGTTACAACTGATGAATCCAAATTACCTGCTGTAGCTTTAGGGAGAGAAAATCAAAAGCCTGTCTTAATGGCATAGAACTGCCTTTCACTAAAGCAAGCAATCATCATTTATGCTAATTAATGAGCATTTATCTCATTCAAGGCTGCCAGAGGGTTTTTGGTTTTTTTTTTAGAGCACAAAAACAATAAAACCTAAATAAACAGAACCCCGAAAACCCAGTTTATTCTCTCTTTATCCTCTCTTCTGGCTGCCAATTCCTCTTCTCAGGCACATTGCAGTCCCTGATTCGCTTCCTGTTCATTGTTCTGTGAATATATATTGATGATGGCTCTAGTGAAGCCTTTGAGATGAAGGCGAGCCACAGCTTCCATCTCTCTCCAGTGTGTCAAAAGAGCTGCTAGCAAGATGAAGTAAATAAGTGTTAGGAAGAAACTGAATGGAATCTGTTGGTGAAAACTATCAGTAAGTAACAAGGAATGGTAGTTGACTGAGGGAGGAAAGAGAGCTCAAGGAGCCTGAAAGAAAAAAGACATTTTGATCTGATACAGTAAAACCAGTGGGAGGATTCTGTTGAACTTTGATCACGAGTCCTGGCAAAATTTCCAATGGCAGATATAATCCAGACAATATAAGAAAGGTTCAAATTTCCCCATAATGTAGACATAGCTATATAACCATGAAAAATGATTCAATTAACTTTTCCTGGAGCATTCATCTGTCAGTTGCATGCATGTTTATACCATAAAAACATATGCATGTATTTAACACTTAGAGCCTATTGTTTCTCTTTTTGGTAGTTTTTTCTTTAAAGGTGATGCCTTGCAGTGTTTTATATGGGTAAAGTTCTAGAGTCACATTTATGTTAGGTCACACTGGATTCTGTCCAAATAACTAGAATGAGTTAGATTTGGAAAAGAATTATGATAAGAAAAAGAAGGTGAGAGAAAAACATAAGGTTGACTTTTTTTAACTGCAAATTTATTTCAATTTTTGGTTTCAAAATCTTGATTTTGTTTCAGAGTCAATCTAATTCTCAGAGAGATGACCAAAAAAAAAAGGGATTATATGAAATTTTGTAGCTTATGTTTTTATTCTTTTTTTAGTCTTTAAAAATAAAATGGAGAGTAAAATGTGCTATGAGCAGAGAATAAATTAAATCTTATATTCTAGGCATCTGTGTCTCTCAACATAACTTCAACAGCTGACATTTTTTTTTGCCTTTAACTATTCTACAGTGATGTCTCTGGTTCTATCCATCACAGCTCCATTAACCCTGCCTGAAAATCCCAAAGTTTCCCTCTGTACCATCAGATCCTCATCTGGGAAAGAGATAGGGCATACTGTTGTTGCTTTTGGTGATCCAAAATTCCAAGCAGAACTTGAGAACTTATACTACATTTTTCTCAAATAATAGAGTTCATCTTCTGCATCCATATTAACATTTTTTTTTATGAAAAGAAACAGAATATCCATGACAGTGGAACACTTCATGTACCTTTTGTTGAGGACTGAGTAAAAGTTTCAAAACTTATTAAGGTGGGAGTGATGGATGGAAAAACACACTCTGGAAGTACAAAAATAATCACCTTCAAGTTATCTCTTCTCTCCCAAATGGAATATTATGCTAAATAATATGAACTCTACAGTTTTAATTAAAAGCTTTTCTTCTCCAAAATGATTGTATTTCTGAGAGAAGAAAACACATGGGCTTCAAATCTACATTTGAAAAAAAACTCCTTCAAAAGTTGATTGATGTTTGAACATGGGTTGTTATGAAAACTTTGAATTTAGTAAAAACATATGAAATATAAATAGTCATTAATGCATTTAGGAGGGAAAAAGAAAATAACATTTGCAAAAGAACTTGCGTGGGTCTCATTTTCATTCACATTTTCTATTCCTCAGTTGAGAGAATCACTGAGAGCATATGAAATAAAAGTAACTGTGAAGGCCTTCCATTTAAATTGGCTTATTCTCCTTTTTCTCTTTCAGGCTGGGTCAACATATTTATGCTTGAGAACTTAGTTCTGCTGTTTGGGGATAAGTTATTCACTTTATGGTGAAACCATCTGACCATCCATCATTATGTCAGCCTTCAGCTTTACTCAGCTGGTGATGATTTTCTTGCCTTGTTCAGGAGAGTGACTTGACCTGCTCTAATAAGGTCTTGAGGAAATCCATGAGCTGTTTTCTCTCTTTTATTATCAATGACTCTGTAAGATTATTTTTATTGAAGACCTGAGTCTTCACTTACTAAATAGTCATACATTCATGGGATTTGCAGCATATGTGACTTTTGCTTATTTATCTGTGCTTAAGTTTGGTTTTATTTGATTATTCATCCATACACTTTATTGTGACAGTGACAACAAAAATATGCTTATAATGTAGGATTCTTCTTACAAAGAGGAAGATTTTTTATTATTTTCTTCTACTGAATCTAATAAAGTAAGTTATCCCTTTGTACTAATTTATTCATTTGACTTGCTTTAAGTTAAAATGATTTTCAGATTTGATAAATTTGTTATAGAATCATCTCATTACTTGTTGCTGCTGTGGGGAAATACTATCAAAAAATCTTTCAGCAAATTCTACCTTTTAGAAAGTATTTTTCAAAATTATTTGTGTTTTCACACTTCTATACCTTTCTATTTACTGTCAGCTCAAGGTACAAATGAAAAAAATATTGAGACTATATAGATACAGATTCAAAAAAGCCAATATTTTTCAGAATGAAAATTCTCTTTTGTTTTAATTCATATATTTTTTTTTTATCACAGAATTTGGCTTCAATTTTTGATCTTTAAACCAACTCAAAAGCAGTATGTGAAATTCCATGCAAGGTTTTCCTCTATAAAAATAAAAAAATTAAGCTTACAGTTTTTCTTTGGGGGAGAGAATTTATTATGGTGTAAATTGACCATGTTAATTTCATGTTGATGCTGAAATGGAAATTTATGCCAAACTTAATCCCCTTATCATTTTCCACAATGCCTCACAATACATGACTAGGTTTGAATACTCCAGACTTGGAAGGAATGTCATTTCACCATTTTGTAACTCTGTTTCCCAACTACACTGGGCATCAGCTACTAATGAAAATGGATACTGAAACTTAGCTTATATAGCATGTTCCAGTTCTTTTTCAAACACTTCCACATAGTTTTACTGGAAGTAAATTTTACATATAAAGAACAGCTTGAATTTCTAATGCAGCAGTTAAAAATCTGGGAAGATCAGAAGAAGTGTTCTGTCACTGAAAGTGAAGGAAACTATAGTGACTTTCATTATGTAATGATGTTACACGTGCATTGTATCTAGTTATTCAGTGCAAATCAAACTGCTTTTAAATACAAAAACATGAGCCTTGCTTAATGTGACAATTTTTAAAATTGATTATTATGCTATCCAAAGGCTGAGGAAAAGACGATCCTTGCTTCTCGTTTTAACTGTCATACCTTGTTTTCTCTCTCTCTATCTTGGCAGTATTTTGCTAGCAGACCAAACACAGATTTTTTTGTCCTTTTCCTCAGTTCTCAGTCTCTGTCTCATTCTCAGTCTCATTCAGGACTAGGTCTCTTGCCTCTGTGTTTCTGTTAGGATTCCATCATTATTATGAACAAAGATTTTCATCCTATATTTCTCTCAATTTTCCTTTATAGATGAGAGAATATTGTAAAAAAGACATCAAGCCACCTCACTATTATCGAGTCCCTCCAGAGAACCTCTCCAGCTGTTGGTGTGCTAAGCCAGTGGTCTGTCAGCAAGACTGGTGCTAATCATATGTGCCATCTCACAAGAATCACCTTATTAGCACACTTGGGCAAGCAAATTTCATGGATCAATATTTATATTTTTTAAAAATTTTTGCTTTGTACAACATTAATAGAACTTCCAGGTCCATATAGTCAATACTATGCTATAGATATGTGAGTGAAAATAGTCACTTTAAAATCAATGAGGAAACATCCACTCAGTATTAATGTTGCTAAATTGCTGACCCAAATTGAAATCTTTTTTTTTAATCTTTAATAGTTTATCTTAATGATTCTCAGACTTAAGGACTAACAGTCACAAATTTTTGTTCTGAGCTGGTACAATTTTTTTTTTTTTTTTAATTGCTGAAGGAAATAATGGCAAGCATTTAAAAACAAAGATGTTTTTAAAGCCTGACTCAAACTCTTCTCTATTGTCAATAGCATCTTCATTTTTGTAAAGGAAAAAAAATTCATTTGTTTCATGGTTTGTTTTTTTTGTTTGTTTTTTTTTAATATCTGCTTTGGGCTAAAGTGCATGAGACTTTTATTTAGAATTTTTCTAAGCAATTTGGTTGTTCCTATAACTGTACTTTGAAGCTTCTGCATTGTTACAGGAAATGTAACTTCACATTTAGCTTCAAAAACAAAATTAAGAACTTTTACAGTCTGATTACATTCTGGGTTCTTATGTAAATTTAATTTCCATGGATGAGATACTTGAAAAATGCTGAAAACATCACTGTTGCAATCCATGATACTGCAAAGTGTCTGGTAAAATCAAAACTCTTAAAAATCTTTGAGTTCATCAGATCCTGTGAATATTATTTCATTTCATAGCCATCAGCTTTGTGTACAGAAATGTTCACCTTTCTAGCCCAAGTGGAATAGAACGGTTAGCAAGCCACTCCAAACAAGTCAAACCATGGGCATTACCTGTAGGAGTGAGATTGTGCATTATTATCTGTGTTATCACTGGCTTTGTGTCTGCCTTAAATTAAATCACTTAACTTCTTGATATCTCTACAATGCCATTGCAAAAAATAAATGACTGGAATCTAACAAATTTAACAGCAAGTAAATGGCCATCAAGGTAAAGATGTCAGCTATTATGCCATGAAGTTGTTCCTCTTCTCTCTTGTTCCAAATATTTTTGTGCATTCCCTGAAAAAAACAGTAATATCAGAAGATCTTGTCAGCTCTCAATTCTGGAATATTTAATCCAAATTTAAGATAAAGAATATCTTAATAAAGGGAAATTGACCTCTGAAGCAAAGGGGGTATTTAAGCCTGCCCCCCTCATGTCTTGAACGGATTTTCAGGCAGGAAAAGGGCTTATTACTCCAACTGGTATGTGAATATTATTTTTGTTTGCCCCTGTCTGTCTTGACAAGGCTTTGGAGACACAATGTCTCAAAAATGCCAATGCAGTTTGTTGCATAAATGCCAAAATGAACTGGTTTTACATTTCTCTAACATAAATATTCGGATTCAGACAAAATTAATTACAAATTCAATCAAAATTGTAATTATCCTGCCAGAGGTAGGTTGCTGAATTCCGCTTGTGACTTCCATGATTTTAGCAGCTGTTATAAAAAGTTCTTTAGAAATCTTGATGAAATCCCTAGACATATGGAAACTGGTTTTATAGTTGTTGTTAGTCTCATCATTAGTTAATGAAATTTTAACTTGATTCCTAAACATTTAGACATAAAGTTTTCCCTTTGTTGATTGCCTCAAAAAATCATGATCTGTGGACTGCCTAAGTCTTGTGGAGATACATTTATCACTAAAGTGTTTTTCTCAACTTTTTTTAAAAAATAATTTTTGTTAGTGCATCTGGATAAGTTTTTTGAAAAACATCTGTGTTTACAGTTTTATTGTTTTTCTCTTGACTCAAACTAGTATGTTTCTATATGAATAGGTATGTCTTTATGCATTATGCATAAGCCTTATGGAACAATACATAATGCATAAGAACAAACACATCTAGTCCCATTCATGCCTTACTGTAAAAAACTTTTCTTTAAACCATATCATTAAAGTTTTGGTGATGTTTCTTTCATATTGGAATCAGACACCACTTTGTAGAGAATTTTTTATAATGGCACTTCAGAGAAGCTTTGGGGCAATTCTGCAGCTGTTCTTATGATTATGTATAAAACTTAATTCTGTTTCTGTAAGAGACTGTAATGGAAACCAAAGGATTAATCACTTGTTGTTACAAGAACAATTTCCTGTAATTCTAAGTATCTAACACATCTTTATTGTCATATATTGTAAATTAAGATTGCATGAAGATGATGTGCTCTATTCCTCAGAATGTGTCCACCTGGATAAAAAGAGAAAGAAAGTTAGCCAGTGGTGCTAACTTTTATTTCAATTGAAAAAGGAGATTGTGAGGGGAAGATAGCCGATATTCTTCTAACTCGCTTTAGCCTCTCTGAACAAGTATCTCAAATACTTAAGTGTTAGTAGGATGAACAGTGGCATATGAAATAGCGGCATTGTTATTTTATTTTGCCATTATCATAATTCTCAATACCATTCATAAGTTGCATTAGCTGAATATGTGAAAGAAATAATAATAAAATGTGTGACAATGCTGCAATTCAGTGACGGAACCCATAAAATATTACAATTTAATATCAAAAAGTTAATGACAATGAAATGCACAGTATGAGAGGTTTGAGATTTTAAACTAGGGATGGCCATGTAAATTGTCCAGTCATTAAAGCAGAGAAAATAGATAGAAATAATCAGAGTAACCCAGAAATATGCATTGAGAATGTGGTCATTTTTTATTATTATGCCTGTTTATTATTATTATTACTATGTTGTCACTAAGTGGTTTTAGTTCCGTATTTATAGACAGTTGCTTTACAAAAATGTGTGTATATATATATACATGCACACAGATATATAAATATACATACAAACATACACAAATGCTAAATCAGAAATCGTACTTCAGAGATTTGTTGTCTACAATCCAGATCATGCTGTGAACTTGGAATCATAAATCATGGTGCATCAGGATGCATTTTCAATTAAATGAAAAATCAATTCATCCACATAAAGGTATGAGGCCATGTGGAATCCCGGCACAAACAGGCCTTTGGCCTTGGTCAAAAGCCATCTAAAAAGCACTTCTATCTCTTTGTTGCATTTGGTGATTTTGAATCAATCTTATGTGCTCATATGTATGCCCAAGTACAATAACTGGAAACAAGTGGCATATGGCACTTTAGAGGACACTGTGAGGTCAAGTAAATCATCAGACTAAGTTTTACATAACTTGAAACTGAATTATTTGAATTACTTTCATTTATCAAACCTAATTGTGAAAAAAGTAAATAAGTCTAAAGAAAGCTGAAATTCAAATGAGCAGTCTTAGGCCAGAATGATTGAAAATGAAAATATATGCTGGCTTAAAGTAGTGAAACACATGGAGAAAAAGACCTAATGACACTTTCAGAAGTCAGAGAGAAACATATAAGAAATATTTTTTCTTAAATCTTGTTCATTTTTTGAACATGTTTTTGGTTTTATTTATTTATGAAATAAATAATTTAATAATTGCATTTTTTTTTGTCAAAAAAATACAATTTTGTAATTTTTCACTTCTGTGAACATTATTAGAATGTATGAATCATTTAAGACAAATAACAAGTCAAAGGATTATAGTAAAATAAAATAAATAAATAAATAAATAAAATAAAATAAAATAAAATAAAATAAAATAAAATAAAATAAAATAAAATAAAATAATAAAATAAAATAAACCACTTGCCTTTCAACAGTTTACACTGAACTAAAAAGGCTGAGGATCTGTGTTTGGTTGACTCCCAAAAAGAAGGATTGTGTGATTTTTCCTTTCTCCACAGCATGCAAAAGAGAATTCCCAGCTTTTGAGCTGAATTTCCCTCATTTTACCATCATGATAAACAACCTTCAGAATCCAGTGTGCAGAGATAACAGTAGATGGGGATGTCCTCAGTTTCTTTCCCTATGTGGGATCATCTTGTCACGCGTTGTTTCTTTCTCAGCTGTCACGCTTCCGGATTTCATGAAGCCACCTGAGCTACTTAGCAAACTTTAATTTCCAAGACCCGGGCAGCCTGCCTACCTTTTCACACACTTAATAAAAACAGACAGAAAGAATTACAGACTTAAAAGGGGAAAGGGAAAAAAATGCTTATGGAAAAAGTAACATAAGGTTGTTATTCTAAAGAGGGTTCACATTTGTTTTCAATATGAAACTTGAATATAGCATGGAAAATTGAAACAGATTTTTTTTGAGGGCTGCACTAATGCAAAAGAAAATTAACAGAAAATGTGATTCAGGATTGTAGGGAATACCTGGTGCACAACTATTTAAATATGAATAATTTCTAAGCAATTAGTTCTCTCTAGTTGGTTGAATTTTCTTGGTGTAATATAATTGTATCTGCATTGTTTACCCATTTAGCATTTTTTTTTTTTAATTATAGCTGGAGGTATTTTTCATCCCCGTATAAGAGGTAATGCCACTTCTATTTTATAAACTGCCTGATTTTAAATGTTATCCAAAGTGCTGAAGTAAACAGTAATGACAGGAGATAAATGGAATATATTACTTCTTCAGATTAGGAGAAAAAGAACTCTGTGAAATGAGTCTTACAAAGAATTTTGAATTTTGTTTGTTTATTTCCACTTAGATTTGCATGAGTAAGGTACAATAGCACACAGATTTAACTATATGCCAGATGCAAAGTAGAAGCCAACCCCATCCCTCTCAGAAATTATGATATGACAACTTTCATTAGTTCAGTACTTAACATGCAATGACTTTTGTTTTCTCCTGTACTTCTTGTCCTCTCTGGTGTACTGCACACTAAAATGGTTAATCCCTTGCTCATTAGCTTGATGCTGCATCCCTGTAATTTGCAAACCACTCTCCCCTGCCCTCCAGCTTTGGCATTTGGTTCACAAGACTTCCTTGGAAATGCTTCAATCATTTTCAATACCTGTGATGAATAATAAAAGCAGCATCCAAGTCTCAAATAACATAACTGAGAAATTAGACATAAATATTAGGATTTTTTTTAGCAATCATGATGGCTACATAGCAACCCAGATGCTTTATGTCCAAGGAAGCCAACTCCAAATATCATAGAACGAGTAGAAACATAGACTGCTGAACTGCATGTCACAAATTAAAAATTAGCTTTTAACATTTTGTTTTCTTTTATTCTCAAAAAGACTGTTTCTATTTAAATTCAGCTTCACACTATTTTGTAGTGACACAAATTCGGGCTTTTTTGGATTTTCTTGAAGAAGATACCTTCAGTTCACTGAAAAGACAAGTCTTCAGTACAAAGGGAATTGATCCTGTTATTACTGGAAAATTCTGTATTCTTCAGTTCTTGGTCAAAAGACTTTCATATCTGGATCTATGGTAGAGAATAACAAGTCATACTGTCACTTAACTACCGCACTGAAGATGACCATTTCAGTACTCTTATCAATTTGCAAAGCTGTTTGGAAAAGTAAGAACTGTTTGGAAAGGCTGATCCTCTACACTCTTGGTCATCTGGCTACTTGTGGAACTTAACACCAATAGAATAAAGGCTTACAGGGAGAGTAAATGAACAGTATTTCTGATTAAATATGCTTTCAGCAAGATACTGATCACTAACACTTGTTCACTTTTTTCAGCCTTTATTATTTTATTCACCAAAAAACCCAGAACCAAACAAACCTTTTCTCTGCAAATGTTAATTGCATTCCCCTTAAGCCATTATACTGTAAAGACACCATGAAGCTAGAAGTAAAAAGACATAGTAAGTCCCCATTATTAGACAAAATTTAAAGTACTCAATACCATCAATAATAAAGTCCTGATCATTTTATATTTGAGCCTGTCAGAGCAAGTTCCCCCTGTTAAAAAGTAGAACTGGAAATATGCTTAGCAAAATCATGACAGATTAGTAAGCCACCTTTACTAAATATTTTAAATTTTCCTCTTTTTCTGTTTCTGAATTACCTAATAGCATACAACAAATATATTTCCTATTTAAACATTTTAATATTAAATTAAGAGCATAACAGTTTGTCTGCCAGCAATTTATATAACCACTTTTGAATATATGCTTTTTTGTTTAAATTATTTTCATTTTTATATCTACTGTTTGGATTTCTCTGAAAATTTTTCATCTGATTAAATATATATAGATATATATATATTTGCTATCTTTAGTCTTCTATCTATTGTTTTTGCCAGGATGATATTCACCATTTCTCCCACCTTTTAATCAGGCACAGATGGTTTTTATATATGAGCCATATAATATGCTGGAGAACTAACCCAAAATTACAGGTTTAATAACCTTTAAACCTCTTTCTATACATAAAAGAACTAGAGAAAGTGTATTCTTGTTGAAAGGTTGTTGAAAAAACACGTGCTTAGAGACAGATATAAATTACTAGCAGAAATGTGTCTCTAATCATGTACATATGATCAGGGCAGCATCACTTCAGGGATCTTTGCAGCATGCTCTATTATGCTGCATAGGAATAATTATCCATGTAGGCATTTTCCCATGATAGAACCATGGAGAACCTCTTTGGAAGTTCTGTAATGAATAGAAATACTGAGTTTATAGCTGCCTACCTTCTCTATCTTAGCAGCTGGTATAAAACTTGTTTGACTTTTCATAGGGGTGCTGTCCTTGTTAGTAAAGTTGACAGAATTTATCTTTAAATCAGTGGTGGTCAATGAGAAATAAAACTTAATCCTGTGGCATTTAAGGAAATGGTATCTTTATATGTAGCAGACACAAGACCATGTTAATCATATTTTGCTTTGAACAGAATTTTTTCACATTCACACAAGATTAAAACTATGAGATGTATTCCTTTCTTTAAGAAGGTAATTCTTAAAACAAAAGAAAAATAATATTTATGTCATCTCTTTCAGACTGAATTTAAACTTCAATCAGGTGTTTCCATCCATGTTCCTCTTTCAAGAAGAAAGTTGGCTGGAAACTCTGGGATGATGACAGGTCCTTGAGAGTAAGCCAGTGACTTATGGTGACAAGAACCATTCTTAAGCACTTTGATAGCAGATTACCCAAGGGGAAAAAAGATTAGGGCACTAGTCTCTAGTGGGTACCTCAATCCACATCTGGCCTACTCGATGCTAGTAAAGGTAGGTTATCATTCTTTAGAAGGTTGGCCAAACCCTCTCCGAACAACTGAAGTACTATTAGTGGGATATGATGTTATGGTTCAGAAATCATCTGTTCTTTGAAGAGGTGAAACCTTTACCTCTTTTTCTTTATGTATTTTTAATCTTTCCTTTTTAAGCAATTTTAAAGGTGGATGACATACTTACTGTGCCAATATTGCAATGAGAATAGCCAGATGAAAAATGTTGCAAAAAATTGCAAAGCTGCAGTTTTAAACATAATATCAACTATTTAGACAAATAAATAAATAAAATAGCCAGCTGTATGTCAGCAGCTTAAGTCTTGGCAGAAGAATAATGAAATGGTCAGCTGAGGAGATATGTGGGTATTAGTTACATAAATCTTTGTATTGTATCTCTCCCTACATCTGGCTCAATCTGAATCCTCCCTCCTTTATATCACTTCTACAGTGCTATTTAGCATGGATTTTGGTGGCTGTGCATGAGACCCAAAGGTCCATTGCACCAAGAATGGGATTAAACAAGGAGGAAAGATTTCACTCTAGTGCTTAGTATGATTATTGCAAGCTGTTTTCTGAACACATTGAAGATGCAGTAGTAACATCTCCTGTGTTGTCTTCCAGACATTCTGATGGCATATTGACTATGAAAATTAGGCTTTTCCAAAAATTATAGCTCTTTCTAAGCATCAGTCCCACCTGATGGAGCTGACATTAATATTGTACATTTAGATTACAACATTGACAGCTCAATACATTTACCTCCAAACTATGCACAAAGCAGAACTCACCAATGACTGCAGTGCAGATATAATGCCTACAAGCACAGTATCAGAAGTACAACTGCTGCTGACTGATCTGCCAAAGAACTTTGATTGGTAGCTGTCTGTGGTGACAGCCTGTCATATTTGGCCTGAGAAGTCACTACACACAGACTAGTCACAACTGAGTTAAATAGAATTGGTCAGTTACACATAGAAATTATAAAACAAAATGTCAAAATAAATCAAAGCCCACTAAAGCTATCTGCTTTACACTGGTTTTCTTCAGTAGCTGTGACACAGATCTCCACAAACAATCAAAGGAAACTCCAGGAAGCCTGTGCACTGATCCCTTAAGTGAAGCAGTTTCAGGAAACAGAATCTGGCACAAAAATTTTCCTATGAGTCTCTGTCCCTTCAAATGATGCCACCACTGAATGTATGCCAAGTTGTTAGTGAAACTGGTATGTAGGAGACTCAGTGTACACTGGAAACCTGTGAATGTCAGCCAATCTGGTTCTGCTTGGGCTTTTGTCCAGAAAGGATATCTGGTTTGATTCCCTCTATCAGAACACAATAGACTAGAAAACAGTTTTTGGAAAGTCAGGGTAATTGGATGTTTCAACTTAAAATTCACAGCTGTGCAGCTCTTATGCATGAACAGAAAATCCTACGAATGTGTTTAAACTTAGGACCAGAATTGTCAGGAATATGTTACCTTATCATTTCTTCAGAAGATGGCAACGTAGAATGTGTCTGGAAGGCAGAGGTGGTCTAGGTGGTGCTTTCCAAATATATCTTCCATTTTCAGTTAAAAGCTTAAAATCAAAACACTGGTAAACCCTGTTCTCTTATCCAGATCAAGAAATTTGAGCTGGAATTTCTGTTTTTAGATGGAAACTTGGGAGGTTTGAATATTTGGTTCCAAAGATTCTCTTTGAACTGGATAAAATATATTCTGTAGAAAATGTTAACATTTCTCAGAACAGTTAAGAAATTTGATTATAAACTCAGTTTCATACACTGAGATAGTTCTGGCAGATAATTTCAAATACACCAGTAGGACTTTAGCCCTCTAATGAAACTATCTGTTCTTGTGGGTTGTGCTAACTGGACTGGGTTGCTCAGAATACTGCTGAGATGCAGAGCAATCTTCAACTACAAATTCTTAAGTATGTAGTAAAATAAAATTGTTACACATTAAGGTTATATATGTAAGGAATTTAGAGAGTAAACACTGTTATGAGGGAAAAAAAAAAAGTGACTGTTGGGATTTTTTTCCATATTTTTTTTACTTTTGGGACAAAGATACTTCCAGCACTGCAATCATCATCTTCACCTCTGACCTTCAAGATGTAATTCCTCATACAGCAGCTCTAAACCCATAGCTCTGACAGCTGAGGCACTGAGCTGTAAGTAACTGCAATTAGAGCTCCTCCGTCTCCCTACGTGCTGCTGGGCTATAGACTAGCAAAGCATTTTTCCATACATTTCCCTCTTTCTGCTAGTCCTATTTACTCTGCTAGGTTCTAGCTGTGTCTGCATTTATTTAAATGCCACTCCTAAGATACCAGTACATGCAGCAAGATTTTCCCTGGAAAAGGTTTAAAGTGCTGCAGAAATTCCATCTCTAGGCAAGCCTGAATTCAGTGTCCTTGAGACTAGCAGCACCCTACAGGGGTTAAAAGTATGCTGATCTGTCCTCGAAATCAAAGCCTTGAAGTATATTTGTAAGAAAATAAGAAAATTCTTGACAGATAAATCTGTGGAAATGCAATCCTGCTATTCCAGACAGCCATGGTGTGGGGACTCTGTCCAAGCCACCATTTCATAGATGTGCATTAGAGGTTTGTGCTCTGTATCCTATATAGTAGCTGTGAAATGCAGCCTCTGCTTTGAACTTAGACAAAAGCAGCCTGGAGAACATTGATAATGTGTAGCACATGTTAACTCCTACATCCAATATATTTTTTCTGGACTGGAGTGTGGTACTATCATCTTTCTCCCCTTTGTGCCTTTTGTTCTGAACTCCCTTGTTGCAGTATTCATAAGAAATCAGTTAATGAGTGGGTATCACTGTATGAGGCAATACTCAAGATAAATCACAGCTATACTTCTGCAGATACACTCCATGCTGAAATAAACAAACATGTTAAATAATGAACCCCAAAGTGACAACTGGTCTAGGAAACATATTTTCTATATCACTCCCTTGTGAAGTCCTTTTTTTTTAAATGAATAAATGACCAAAATAAATATCTTTTGTGAGTTTGTATATGAATAAACATATATATTTTTATATATCTGTCTATCAAAGTTCTCATATGTGTTCCTTGCTGTGTAATAGATGCTATAAAATCCCACCTCTCCTTGGAGAGAGAGTTGAATGCAAGTGTGTAGAGACTGGCTGTGTTTTATGGAACCTGGAATATGTAGGTGTAATAACAATAGATGTGCCAACATCCATATGTCAACATCCAAAGTTTTTTGGCCAGACATTAAATCTTTTATAAGCTGGAGATAGTTATTACTCTTTAAAAAGAACCCTCAGTGACTATTAACAGATATATTGTATTTATATATGTTTATGAACTTTGTGTTACAGATATGAATGATATTATTTGTAAATTAATCAAGAGTAACAAGAAGCTATATTAAATATTGAAAAAGAGACTGGAAAGACAGAGAAAATATCTCTTACATGAAATGATCTTCCTATGAAATAAAATACTTACAGCTGTTTGTATTCACATCATAGCTGCACTCCCTCTTCCACAATAGTCTCTAGAGCCAGTGACATCATTGTCTTATTACAGGCACTGATTCTGGGCTGAGGTTTGTCATCCTGTCAGCAGCAAGTGTGACCATTTGTGTGGCAAGGACATGTTAGGACGCCTGGGACACATTTGTATATACAGCCTTTTCCTGCCTGCTGCCTGCCGGCTGCCTCAACTTAATCCCACCCACATTCCACTCTAAAGACCACAGTGGGAGAAGGACAAGAGAAAAAAGAGGAATGACATGGGGGTGGGGATAAGAGGGAAAAGTGCTGATAAGAGATTACAATGACTGGAATGTATAAATTGGATGTTGGGGACAGAAGAAACTGCTCAAGAGGAGTTAAGACATGATGTATGGGACAATCCTGGTTGCCTATGTTATTTTATATTTTAATAATTAATATATTATAAAATATTATATATTCTTTATATCACCATCTCTTTATACATACATGTAGGTTTCCACATTTACATAGAGCAGAAAATAATTTAATTCTTTTCCAGAATAGGCCATGTATAAATGCACTTACAACTATGAATTCTGTTTAAATGCTTGAAGAAAATAAGGATAGTAACCATCATTCCTTGTTTTCAATAATTTGTACATATGCACTGTATATTTCCCTCTTTGTTCATATGGAAAATCTGTAACATAATATCTGACTTTCAGTTTTCAGGAACTGTCAGAAGCCTAGACTGATCTCTTTTTAAAAACATCTCCAGCAGTACTGTCCCTTCAAACCCACACAGTGCAATATTAGCTTCATGATTCATGATAAGAATTCAACATTACTAATTCTTTCAGAGCTCAATTCAAACTGATCCTTTAACCTGTGAATTCCAGTACAACTAATGCAGGAAAACAATATGCTACGTGTTAGTGTGGGATATCACAAATCAGTCTATGGCAATCTACCCTGATAGTAAAGAGGGCAGAGAAGGAAGCAAAGACCATGCATGAGAGTGTGACAAGGTTTGGAATAAATAATGTACTGATGTTTAGAAATGGAGAACATTAGAGCAGAATGTGCAGTAATTCTTTTTATTTATGAATAAACCACTCATGTAAAATCTGCACCCTGTGGAGTAACTGTAGGTGCCTAATTGACTGCCTGTAAGCAAAGCATTACAACTCTATTACTCCATCAGCTGCAGGGAGGACACAGTGGGAAAAAAAACAACTTCTAAGTAAAGTTTTCACACCCTTGCCTTGTGGTGAACTCCTCAGCTGGTTTTCACATTCTAAATCCAGAGCATGGTTCTTCTCACAAACTCCCTATCTATGTAGTGCTGGTATACGCAGCATGCTCTGCTATGGCAGTTGTGCCAGATAATTAGAAACAAATTTAGCCAGGGTGTAAGAATCAACACAGTTTCCAACAAAACCACTGCCTGTATTAAGAAAAATGTCACAGTAGGAAAGAAGTTCTGTGACATTTATATAAGTGTGAATGTGTCATCATAGAACATCAACAGATCTCCAGCTCCTCTTGTTTATCTTTTTCTCTCTCTAGACGTAACCTAAGAGTGATGACTGCAACAGAAGGTGAAAAAATCTGGAAAGAAATAGGGTGGGAGTGATTAAATATAATATTTAAAGGTATATTTTTCTTGGCAATGAATATATTGTGGACAAAAAAATCATATACGTACTAATTTTTTAAGAAATATGGGAACAAGACCAAAGCTAAAATCTTCTCAGAAGAGTCACACTCTTCCTTGACATCAAAATTTAGACTACTTCCTTCAGTTTTCTTCAGCTTAGCTACAGTTTCCTAGCTTCAAGCTACAGAAATGGATATATGTAGTACAAGAGAAAACAAAATATGGTTCACTCCCATCTTCTAATCTTATGGATATCTAAAAATATCTCTAAAAAAGACTCAATATAAAGATTGCTGATAGTCTGTGCAGGAAATGCAGTGCCCTGCATGGAATGTCCCCCTGTGACCTAAGCAGTATTCCAGAGACCCAGAAGATCACAGTGGAGATGCTCAGGAAATGCAGTGACAGCTGGCTTTTCTGATAACTTTTTGAAACTTCTTTCTTCTGTTTGGATAAGATATACCAAGAAAAAGGCCAGTTGGAACTCAAAAATGCAGAAATAAAAGTGAGTATGAATATGTATTTATTCACATGCATATAAATTTCTCTCTATATATAACTTTTTAACAGTTAAAAACTGTCTTAAAAACTCCAGAAAAATTTGTGACTGGCTTCACTTCAAGATTGAGGTAGTTTAAACAAGTTCTTGTTTCATCAAAAGGAGTCCATCTACACCACTGTCTCTGTAAGGTAATTGTTTATTGTCCACAAGCTACAAATTTGACCAGACATCAGTAGACATCAGTGCTTATGATGTGTCTAAAACAAGAAACAAGGAGGACAGATCTGATATTCATCAGCCTTTTATTTTCTTCATTTATTTAGTATTCAACACCATTATGAGGAAGACAGAAAATCACAATTACTGCTTGTGGGAACTTATTTAACAGGGATAACTCAATCGCTTGCAGTTACATATTCTTGCCCTTATTTGCCTCAATGTCTGCTGTCTTCTGTCTGCTGGACACCATGCCTATGAGCTGGGGGACCTGAGAAGATTGGGGTCTTTGATATCTACATACTTGAGAGCTCTGCATGACAAACCGCTCAAGGCAGTCCCATTGCACTTAATAAAATTGTATATCTTCAGCTTAGTCTTAAAAAGTGTGTAAAGAAAAAATAAAATAAGGAAAGGGAAAAACTAAAGAAAATGGCTGAGATTTTATGTGTTGAATGAGGAGGTTCAGTTTTTTGGGAAGCAATTAGACTGAGGCAGTGAAGACAGTAAGTTGTTTCCTTTGCTGGTAAGAAGATTTACAAGTACATCTGCATCTATTTAAGTACCTCAGTATCCATTTAGTTAGCCTTGAAGGATTTACCCTTTGTACTTACAGCCTTTTAAAAAGTTATAAAGATATTCATAAGAACTTCTGTAAGACCATTCTTAAGCCATGGGAAAAGAGAGAAATATCTCTATACTTTTTCTATACACTCGTTTCTCTCTTAGGGGCTTCCTCCTTGTCAATATATTTTTGTGAGATATCTCAGAAGAATAGAATTATAACATTTACCCATTTAGACAGTGACAAACTTTAAGAGAATGATCTTAAAGATCAGTGCAAAATCTGAAGGAAAACAAGAAAAAAGCCTCAAACAAAACAAAGAAGCAAACCAGAAACTCACAAGTAAGTTGTACAGAAACATCTCAAAACTGAATACGCAGAACTTTTGGAGCTCAGGTACTAAAAAATTACGATTTTTTTTCCTTAAATTTTCTGGATATCTTGCTATTTGGGGTAAAATCTAAGCTAATTTAAAACTTTAATCATGTTCCAGAAGACAGAGTAAAAATAATTTTCTCAAATCAGACTTCTTATTGCTTCTCTGCTACACCACATTGTTACACAATGCTAGTTAGATGCTCAAAAAGTAAAATTACCAAAACTCTTATGCAGAGACATGTCCAAACATACCAGGGTAAAATCCAAAACAGCACGTAAGCACCTACCATACATTCAAACTGTAATTTAAATATATCCAGAAGGGTGATCTAAAAAACTCTATGTTCTCCTTACATGTCTAAGGCATCTAAGTTTTCTGACTTGGTGTGTGTCTCTGCACACATCAGAATATGTCACCTTCTCAGCTGAATGAAGTGCACACCCTCCCCACCTCGTCCATGTGGGATGCAGAGCAGGGTGTCGTGCTCACTTTGCCAGTGGCCCGGCTCAGAAGGTGTGCTCCGAGCTCACTCTGCGCACGGTGGCAGCAGCAGCAGCAGCACATTGCAGAGCTCCCACAGTCACTTCCATTCAAAAATAGGTCAGGAGAAGGCGGAAAGTACTTGCTTAGCAAGACTGTTATGCAAAACCTCTTTAGTAATATCACCTCCTCCTCCTCCTCCTCCTCCTCCTCCTCCTCCTCCTCCTCCTCCTCTCTCTTCTCGCTGGCTATCTTCTGAAGAAGAAGCAGGAGAGAGCTGTCTGCTGACACTTCATATGACTTACATATAGAACCATAGGCAAGGCATTTGCAAATCCTAGTTCCACAGAACCTAATTTGGACTATGGAGAAGTGCCTAAATTCAGAAGAAACAAAATTTTAGATGCTTCCCTCCCTGACACTTTCAAATGTGTAGATTAGACAACCACCATCAAATTTTTTGGCTGATATGAATTATGTTTGAGAATTGTACTGGAAAGTTTAGATGTCCCATGTTGAACTGTGAATTTCACTCCTCAGGCTTGCATCTAATTTTGAGGCACTGATTCAGTGAGCAGTCCTCCAGTATTTTTCTTAAGATTTGAAACCTTAACCACATTTTTGAAAGTTCAAGATAAAGTGTAGTATGAATCAGGGTGCGCATGGTGCCTTTCTCTTCTGAATTCCTAGAAAAAGAAGGTTAGATCCTAGTGTTGTCAAATGGTCACCAGATAATTTTTAAAATGCAGAAACTGTTTTTCCACAGTTTTATTCAAAGAACCCCTGGTCAGAAATTAAAGGATATCAGTAGTCCTAGAAAGAGCTATATTTAGCAGATGAAATGTAGAAATAAAGGATCAGTCCTCTTCTATTCTCAACTCTCTGAGAGCTCTCTTGCTCTATCAGCTTCACCAGGAACAGAAAAGATAGAGCACAAATAGTCTGTTTTGTTCATTTCATTCACAAAGATGACAATGAGCTTGACATGTCTGAGAAAGATTTCTCTTTTGCAAAGCTACCAGCAAATGAAGTAAAGGATGAAGTGATAAGACAAACCAACAGTCATTTTATTTGTACAGATAATTCAGGAAGTAACAGTTACATATAACAAAAAAAAAAAAAAAATCTGCAGTTAATATAATTCTCCTGATATCTAAGTCAATGTCTGCTTTCTCTCACTTCCTTATAACCCTACAGGCTTGCACTCATCTTGAAATATTTATTGTAGTCTAGCCTGGACTGTCACCATCATGCATATATCCAAATCTGTGCTGTTTGGAATACTGTCTTTGAAATGCAGGTAGTTGCAGTATTGTGACATTTTTGGAATGGGCTCAATTAATTTAATTTCATCCATGAAATTCAGATTCTCCCAACCTTCTCTCTCAGATTTTCCCTTAGTACTTACTGAATTATCAGTAAGTACTAAGCCAGAATTACTAGGCTATGAAGACATGGGTTTTAGTCTATGCCACTCATCCTACGCAGCTCCCTTTCAAAATACTATGTGCTATTTTCCCATTTCAAGTTCTCTTCACAAACAAGATATTCACAATTTATGAATGAAAACTCTGGATAAAGATTGGTCCACAGCACCTATATGTGTTAAGAGTGCTTTAACAGTGAGGTGGGACAACTACCCATATGGTTAGTGAGCAAATTAGTTAAATCCTACACAAAACTTCCTTTTATGACCCTCAGACTAAACTTTCTGGCTTCTAAGGCTGTCCTGAATTTCCAAGATCTATTTTTGTCATATTCAAGGGGACAGACTTAACAACTTTATTTTCAATGAAAAGCCAATGTGGTCAGTAGGCATTAACTTGTACAAAAATATTTGTCAAGGTCCATGCTAAAGACTCATTGACACTGTCAAAGATACAAAAAACTTTCTGATTTGTGGGTTTGGTTTGTTGGATTCTTTTTGCTGTTAGATCTGTTTCTGCCCCTCAAGACACTGAGCAGGGCTCCCTGGAGCCTTTTAAAAAGTACTTTGTGTGGATAAATGCATATCATGTAAGTGCTGATAAACGAGGCCAGGTATATTTTAATAACCTTCAACGTGGAAGGTATTTGTGTACCACTCTTACACACAGTCAGTCACTGTGTATCTTGGCAAAGCAAGATCCGTTTCTGAGGAAAGAGAACTATTTCCATCCTTAATAAGTCATTCCAAGTTTCCTGTGATGTTATAAATAATCGGGCAAGCAGCCGGTTTTATTCTCCCTAATTTGATATGGCAGACTTGAAGAGCAGAAAAGTTCAGCCTCAACATAAGCTCTAGAGCTGGACTTTGACCAAAATTTCCCCCTTCCCTCCCATAATGAGATAAAGTTTATCATAAAACATGCTTACCAAGGCAGCTAAGACAGGGCTCAGGCTTCACATCTATTTCTTAGGAGCCCCTAGTCAGTTCTGCATGCTGCATGCATGAGGTCACAGCATGCTGGGCTTGCTTGGGGGAGCTGGCAGCTAGGCTGACAGTCTTAGCTAATACACTTGTCATTTGGGAAAATAAAAAAGTGCTTGCAAAACACAGCTAAATTAGATTGTGAGTAATTGGAAAAGGAAATATAAAGTCACACTGTTTTATATGCGTGTCAGGAAGGCAGTGAGGTGATGCATTGAGTACCTGGGTTACTGGCAAAGGTCAAGCACCCTCATGACAGACATCTTTTAAAAATCTTGAGGAGATACCACAATCATCACAGAACTTTCAAGAGCTGCACAATACAGAGACATGAGAACATAGCAGAGCTTATTTTTATGTGTAAAAGAAGGTCAGTTGACATATTCCTTCATTATTATAACAGTGACAAGAGGAATTTATGATTATATTAGAACCTGAGAAAAGATTTTTTTTAAGTCTGCCTCTGCAAATGATGCTTGGAAGTATTTTGGGAAAGTCATTCATGTTATTTCTAATTGTAATTCAATTGCAAAAGAAGTTAAGTAAATAACTCTATCTACATCTAAGAAACTTAGGAAGATTAATTAGATAATGTTATTGAAATGGCTTATAGGCACTTTGTAATAATAATGCACACCAAAGCACTTCATTGATGTTCATTACTTTCAAATATGAGGGAAAGGAGTATTTTTGTTGTTGTTTTTTAAAAGCTTCAGGTCATATTTACAGACCAACTTCATTTCCAAAACACAATCCAGATGTATTGTTATGGATTTTAAAATAAAATTATAGCTTTAAGGTAAAACATGCTAACAGAAAATTAACTTGTTCTGATGAGTCATAACATAATTTCCCTTTTAAAACAAAGCTAAAACCTTTCTTTGGTCCCTTAACCCAGATGGTATTCCTTCAGAAGAGGTAACTTGAATCCAACAACCTTTTATGCTTCCTAAGACACTCTGAATTCTTAAAATATTACTATATGGGAATTATGGATATTTTTCTAAAGAAATCTACTCCCAATTGTAAATCCTCTATTAGAAAATTAAGAAACTGTTAGCTGAGTTGCACTTCCCTATCAGTTATATGACTTCTTAAGAAAAAATACCCAAGTATCTAATCTGCTCTCTCTTTCCTATCTCTGTCTTTCTATTCTTCAGAATCGAAAGAAGTCTCTCAAAGACTGGAAAGGTCATCCTGGGCAGTGATGTAATTTTCTCAAGTAGAACAAACAGTGGAAAGACACAGAGAGTCTGAACAATTTGGATAGTGAGGCAACCCTTCTGCTCCAACTGGAGCAGAACACTTTCTGCTTCTGCAGCAGCAGGTCTGAGCAACATAACCTGGCTGCTTTCTGGAATGTGCAGACCTGAATCTGATTTCAACAAAGGTTGCTTCACACCACTCAGGTGGTGGAAATGAGTCTTAAAGTGGGTATAAATCATATTTATACCTACTACAAGGCTTCTTTATATGGCTAAGTCAGTGGAAAGTTGCTTTGGTGTAAATGCACTTTAGGCTGTCATACTTTTAATTTGGCATAAAAAAGGAAAGAAAAGAGAAAGAAAACCCTTTCAATGTCCCAAGGCTGGATAACAGCCATACTGTAATATAAGCTAAGATTTCAAAGGTGTCTCAGGAAACAGGTCTCCAGCTACGATTCACTTTTCAAGGGGGCTGAGTGACTCACTTCCTGAGACCAGTTTGAAACCCTATCCAGAACAATTATTCTGTCTGCACATGACTAGATTGTTTTCTAATGACTGACTAGTCTGACAGACCCACAACCACAGAGTCTACTTTGGGTCTAAGAGTAGAGCTCTTTGTTATCAGCACTGGAAGACTTTACCTAGCAGTAGATGTGTTCCAGTTATAGCTGACAAAGGTATTGTTTTTGCCTATGGTACCACTGCAGTGCCACCTCAGAGCAGCTAATCAGAATAAGGTTTGGCCTGTGCTCAAATACTTAAATGGCAGGTTCCCAAACAAAACACCAGGTGTTATCCTGTAGGTGTCACTACTCCCTTTGAGTCAACAGTGAACTATTGACCCAGAATTTCAAAACTAGCCTGCAGCAGAATTACTCTGTGACCAACTGTTGACTACAGGGTCAAGGATTTTTGATCCAAACTTACCATTGTTGTTGTTTTCCTGAAATTCCAACAGCACTCACAAAAGTTGGATCCTATTCTTTTAAAGTACATGCCAGTGCTTCCATTCAAAGCAGACTGAGGAGTCAGAAGACAGCTCAAAAAGAAAAGCACAACAAAGACTTAGAGTTGGTAGTTAAGAATCAAGAACAACACCAGCTAAACTAACCTCAGGAAGCTGTTTTATTTCCTCTACAGTCAGTGGCAAGAGACAGGTACTTAGAGAACATGGTCCCTCTCTTCCCTGACATTATAAAAACAGGAGGGATTACTCATACCTGGAAGTTTAATTTTTCTGTCCTTTGAAAAAAGAAATGTATTTAACGATGAATTTATGTTAAACAACTCCAGTACCAGGCCTTAGAGCTTTAAGTGAAATAGCATCAAATTTATACATAATCCTAACATTGAGAAAACCTGATTGTTTAGCAGCTGATACTATGGTCTATACCTTTAAGAATATTATTCATTCATGATCCAGTCAATAAACTGTGAAATACATATATAGAGAGATGCAGGCATGTACACACGCACTGCACAAGTGTTGTATATATGAATATCTGAAACCACCACCAGTGTATAACAGACAAAGATGCTCTCTGGAAAGCAGAAAGCCAAAAGAAAAAGGTGATTAATTATGATGGATTTTATTTATTTTATTAGAAAAGAAGTCCTCAAACAACTGTTCTTTTTTCTATGGATGCAAAAATCCCAGGACCCTCAGCATCTAAGTATTTTCCAACTTATGATGTGAGAAGCAAGGTCACTGAATGCACTGGATTTCTTACCCTTCAGTAAGTTATATTAGAAAATACCTCTAGACTCAGCCATCTCAACTCCTGCCAGAATTTTCAATACTGATTGTCAAATTGTTGGTATGGACAGGTTGATGTGGAACATCTAAGCTGCAATTCACCCACTTGATTCTTAATCCTTGTTTTGAAGCCAGCCCATGATACTACTAAATTACAGACATTTTCCACACTTACTGTATACTGTTAACTATCTATATTTTTTACAAAGCTATCATGGTATTGATTTGAATTTAATACAGCCTTTGCAATTACAAATCTCTAATATATGAGACCAAATATAGATATCCAGGAAAAAACTTTTGGACTGTAAGGTCCTTACCTGTAACCACCTATGCTTTAAGTTTCAATTGTAAGCTGTCTGCACTGGGTCTCTATACTGGAAAAGAGAGACAGGCTCCTGAAGAAGGTGATTAATTAGTCAGGACCTTAAGAAAGAAGAGAAAGAATCTGGAGGTATCTAAATTTATTCAGTGGCTATAAATGGAGTCTTGGTAAATAGCTTACTCCTTTAGATGACTAAATTTAGGAACAATTACTCTCACTCCTACTGACTGTTCATAACACCTCAGTAAATATCAGTCAAGAGTAAAGATTTTGTGCCTTAAAGCAGAACATGAGACAAAAGCCTACAGTAGAAGCTGATTTTGTGTATATAGAATTATAGAATTATTACAGAATTATTGAATTGTTAGGGTTGGAACAGCTGCTCAGAGCCCTGTTCAAATTGACCTTAAATGGTTCTGGAGATGAAGCATTTAACACCTTTCTGGGCTCTCTCTCCCCTCCCATATTGCATATATTGTAAATTGCATATATTGCAAGATTAGGGAATGTGCACCAGGAGTGTCTGTTCCACTCGAGGTATAATAGAAGGTTGATTTGACCTCCATTTTCTTCTGTGTGAATGTTTTTCAAATTAAACAAATATTTTAGGGCAAGCTGTTATTTTCTGGATGTTCCTAATCTAAAATATTTTAATATAGCCAAATGTCTTCTTTGTAATGACTCCAGAAAATATATTGAGGAAAATTAAGATTCAAATACATAATCTTGACTTAAATGTCCAATCAGAAATAAGTGATTGGAATTTTATGATTTTTGTTGGCAATATATTTCTATGCAGAAAGAAATGTCCCAATACAAAACTCTATTTCTTTGAGGTTAACTGATCATCTGTCTATTCTGTTAAAATGTAAATTACTGGCTTCTCTGAGCTAGAATCTCGATTCTATTATTGTGGCCATAAACTACCTCAGCATTGACAATGCATCACAAAGGGAATCTAACCAGTTATTTCAACCCTTCACTGCCTTGCCAGTAATATGTGGTAGCAAATTTGGCAACTAGAAACAGGACTATCTGAAACAGGGACTAGGATGCATCTCAGTGGTTTTTTAATCAGCCAGATGAGTAGTCTGAACTCCTGAACTCCCCTAATTTGTACTCAGAGATACAAATAAAATCCATAAATAAACCCATGGATAAATTGCACCACTGCACTGATAAAGCTCAACTCTGTGGGATTCTCTGCTGTTCTTGTAATATTTATTCTTTAAAGCCATCACACCATAAAAAAACAAACAAGCAAACAAAACAACTAAAAGCCAAGCAAATAAATAAACAAAAATGTCTGTCCAAAGGAGTGAACTTAATTAAAATACTTGGGGCAGGAACCATGCCCATAGTTTTAAAGTTAGAGGCCTTGGCCTGTGATTTGAGATTAAGTTCCACCTCTGTTAAGAACACAAACCAGAAGACACTTTTAAAAGTCCCCAGACACAATGTAGACAGCACAGCACTTCTATCCAACAGCCAGGCACGTGGCTCCAGCCGGCAGGTCTAATGAACAGGATTAGTGCCTGTTTTATGAATTAAAATTTGAAGTAAAAAAATAGTGTTTCATTTTCTCAGCAACCTCAGTCTAATTATTAACAGCAGGTTCAGTTGGCAAATTTCAGTATTTTTCCTCCTTTCATTTATAAGTGAAAGACTTCAGCCTCTTATTTGTTTTCCTTTTCCTCTAATGCTCTTGTAGTTCAATGCCAGCTGGTTCTACTACTTTCTCTTTTCCCCTCTTTTATAAGGTTTCATATTCCAGTAAAAGAAATATATAATGTATGAATTTCTGTAAAAGCTCACACTTTCACATTTGTTTATCCCCATTGTTAGCAATCCAAAGCAGCCACATGTTCACAGCATGTTCTGTCTGGCAGGAACACCCATTGCTTAATTTCCTACTACCACCCTCACAATCCTGGCAGGCTCTGGTCAGTCAGATGCATTTGTTTTCCCTAATTGCCCGATGGCATTTTCAGAAATCCTTTTCATTGAGAAATGAGTGATCACAGGAGACTTCTGCAGACATAAGAAAGACTGATAGTCAGTAGGCTGAAGGAGGTCAAAGAGTGTTGTTTGCTAGACTGTAATGAGCTTAAAGATGTCTTATTGTTATTAACTGCTATTTAAACATCATATTAATCTAATATATTTCCTCCATCAATTCTCAAAGAGAGTGTTACTCTTCAAAGTGAGATCTGCAGCTCAAAGGACATTGAACTGTCAGTAGCTTCAGGGATCACTGACTTAATAAGTCCACACACTCATTATTTGGAAGTTATGATTGCTAAGAGATGGAAAATAGAACACCTTTCAGAATTCAATAATTCCAAAAATGCAATAAAGCATTACATACTAGAAACTTATTGCAGAAAATATCTCCAGGGAAAAATAATTTCAGAGAACCATAGAACTGTTCATCTTGGAAAAGGCCTTTAACATCCTCTCTCTCATCCAGCTGTTCACCCAGAAGCTCCAAGTCCCCAAATTATGTCCCCAAGTGCCACATCTACAAGTCTTTAAATACCTCCAGGGATGGTGACTCCACTTCCCTAGGAAGCCTATTCCAGTGCATGATTCCCCCCCTTTTTTGAAGCAACTTTTTCTAATATCTGACTTAAACCTCCCCTTGTGCCACTTGAGATAATTTCCTCTTGTCCCATCACTTGCTACTTGAGAGAAGAGGCCAATACTCAGCCCAAGAGATGGTACACCACCACCTCCCTGGGCAGCCTGTTCCAATATCTACTCACCCGTTCTGTGAAGAACTTCTTTCCCTGTGGAGGTCTTCCTCATGGCCAGCCTGAACCTTCCTTGGTACAGCTCGAGACCATTTCCTCTTGTCCTGTCTTTGGTTCCCTGGGAGAAGAGGCCATCCCTCACATGGCTACATCCTCCTTTCAGGGAGTTGTAGAGAGCAAAACCATCCCCCCTGAGCCTCCATTTCTCCAGGCTAAACAACTCCAGCTCCCTCAGCTGCTCCTCATCAGAACTGTGCTCCAGAGCCTTCTTCACCTCTGTTTCCCTTCTCTGGACACACCCCAGCACCTCAATGTCCTTGTAGTGAGGGGCCCAAAACTGAACACAGGATTTGAGTGCTGGCCTCACCAGTGCTGAGCAGGCAATTTCCTCTCATTTCATATTATCCCTCCCAAATTTCACTGGTAGTCTATGAGGCAGTAGGGATTCAACCAATACTAGTAAATAGTATTAGCCTCTGTAGGCAATTACCAGTCCTTTTTCTAGAAATAATCTCTGTGTTGTCACCATACACTTTACTGACTACCTTCAAGTGGGATACTCTGAGAGGTTAAACAGTTCATAGAACTGGTTGGAAATCTGAAAAACCTCTAGTGCTGTAGATTCAGTTTTATTTTGGAACACAGATCCTTTCATTTTAATGCAAGGTTTCATTTGTCTGTTACAGAATTATTTCATAAAAGATTTGCATGGTGTAGAGATTTTTTTTTTATTTTTTTTTTAATGGGGACACAATAGAAAAGAGAACTGAACCCATCCCATCCAGTGTGGGTTTGTTAACTGCTTTTATCCTGTCTTGAACAGAATCATATCCACTTGGAAAAATGGATGAACGCCATGAACGCCAAAAGTGAATTACTTGATATTCCAAGACCTACCGTAATGTTTTTCCTATTGTTCACTTGCAAGTGGATACCTAAACTGCACATAAACTTTTTCCTTATTTTCCTTGGAGCCCTTACCCTTTGTGCTTAGATGAGCAAAACAGAATCAGAGGTGAACTGATTCTTCAGGAGAGGAAAAATTATTCTTTCCATAAGCTTTGGTATATTGTATTATTTCTTTTTTTATCTTGGAATAGGTACAACAGTATATTTTGCAAATTGTAGGGCATACAGTTCATATCAAAATATATGTGTTGCTTATAAAAGCTTTCTCAATTCAACACATTTTTTTCTAAAATTATTTGCGTTTCACTACAAAATTAATAAAAACTCACACTCACTTATTGTACACGTGTTCAGGCAAAAAGTGACTTAGAAGCATGGTGAGATTAAACATATGGAAATTGATTCTATCTACTTCTACTACAAGGTGCTAACTTTTGTTTAAATCTGAAATCTTAATTTCTTCAATCTTTATCATGACGTTATTATGGAAGTGTTTTTTCTCTCTGGCCTAACCTACACTGTGTGATTCTCAGTCTCCACCAGCTTACACCATTCCCTCCCACATCCTAATTTTATGTCACCTACTGCAAACTTTTTGACAATTACCCGAAATTGCTACACAATATTGTAGAGTGAAAAATAGAGACACTGGAATGTGTTATGTGTTGGGGTTTGGACTTGAAAATACTTCAGATTTTGCTCTTCACAAATATTGACAGTCTTGCACAAACAGAGTCAGGGCTTAAGCTTTAACAGTGAGCAGGTGCAGCCTAACACTGATGACTAGTTTTTACAGCCATATTTTTCAAAGAGAGGCGTGTCTGACTCGAGCTACAGCGCTTTCACTGCTATCCCTGTGTTGCTAATAAAACCATGTGTGGTGTCTATGTTGCTTTATGGTGTGCCCACCTTCCCTGCCCATCAAATGTGATACAAACAGCAAAAAGTCTATTACTTCTACATGTGGTACAGAGGAATATAGAGGGCTTCTCTGAGTATGATGGTTCATACTTAGTAATCTTTCAGCTGTTGATTATTTGAAATTGTATTAAAAAATTATACAGACTTTTGATTCCAGCCAGAGCTCAAGATACAAATCTCTTTAATTATCTAATGGGTTCCTTGCTCAGACTCACATACTGTACAAGAATCAATTATTTAAGTGATTAAGAAAAAAAGAACAAAAAAACAAAACCATGATGAAGGCAAGTTTTTTGAATGAAAACAGGTCAGTCACATCATGAGCCATTTCTGTATACTCTTTAGGTCCAAATACTAATACTAATACTATTTTCTATGCATTTAAATTTAACTTATTTGGTACTTTAATATTTTATAGATATGGTTTGTGACTAGGTGGGATTAGCGGTGTTATTTAAAACTGCTTGTTTTATCTTTAACGGAAACTTCTATTTCCTTAATTCTGCTAAAATGTCAAGAGGTTCTGAGGTCTAGACAGCTATAAATTAGAATTTGTTGAGATGATGATGAGCACTAAAAATATTGTGTTAAGCTGTGTTAATATCATGTTAAGTTGTCATGGGGTGACCTTACCTTTAAGATAGCTTTGGGAGCTAAGGAAGTTGAAGCTGCTGGTGGCTGATGGGAGTCTTTTCTCCGGACCAATTATCAGTCATTTCTAAGAATTGACAGCAGTTTTGACCATTGAAAAGTGAGATCAACTTGTGAACACGTCCTTAAGCTGTAAAGCCAGAGCTCTCTTGCTGTCTTTGGTTTCCGGCCTCTGAAAGGGTAACAAGGCTCTGTCTCAGCCTCCTTCCCCCCCTCCAGGCCAGACAAGGCCGCAGAGGATGGGGGGGGGGGGTAGGGAGAGACAGAGCCGGCCAGCCTGGTTTAGTTTGTAGTTTCTGCTGCTGGACTGAAACCTGACACCATGAACTCTTGCAGCTTTTCTACGAGAGAGAGAGACAATCAACATGAAGAAGACAGTGAAGAAAAGAGTTACGTTTTAGATGGGGAAGAGAGAATAAGGAGATGCTTTATAAGCTGAAATATTTTTCTGTTAAAGTTATGGAGATGGACAATAGTGTTCTGAAAAAACTCCTTTAATTCATGACAGAGTATATTGGGAGGAATGGAGTGTTCAAAGTGTGGATTTTGAGCAAGAGAGAGTAATTGTGATACAGTGAGGTGCTGGAACAGAGTGAAGTGAAGATTTGAGGCCTTGAGGGCAATGAGAAAACTGTTTCCAGAGGAGCTCACAGAGACAGATGAAGAGAACTTTTGCCTTTGAACTCATCCTTAAAATTACATCCGTAAACTCATTGACCCATACACACCTCAGAGTGATGTGAAATGGGAGGAGTGAACTGATGACAGATTTCCAGGCAGCTGGCATCAGAGAAATAGAAAGCTATAACAGAAATAGTTTTCTTGTGAGAAACTCCGTAGATTAACAGAAGAAGACTTCTGTTTCTCTACAAAGACTGATGAAAAGACTAGCAAGAGTTGGGACTGTTTTAAACACCAAAGTTCCAAAGTTTTTTTGTCTCTATGTTGTCATGTGAACAAGAGAATGGTGGGTAGTGGGGGATAAAAGGGTTTTCTAGAGGTTTATTCTGGTGTTCTTATTCTTGTAGTTTTGTTAATAAACTTTCTTTATTCCTTTTACGTTTTAAGCCTGTTTTGCTCTTGCTCTAATCCGTAGCTCACAGCAAGAAATAAGTAAGTTTTCTAGTAATGTTTTAGTTACTGCTTTAAAGCCACGACATAAGTGATCATGGCTGTAATAATGTTGGAGTAGAAAGGAAATCAATCTTTTATTCTGCCATCATTTGCAATATAGCAGATATGAACTAACCTTTTCATGTACAGGAAGAAAAAAACATATTTTGCACTTAAACAAATTTTCCGGTTTGATTATCTCAAAGCGTATCATTATCATGGAATAAATAATTTAGAGAAGGTCTTCAAGTCTTGGTCAGGAGTAGAATCTATGGTTAAGTATTTGTTTAGTCTCCCCAAATTTGTGAGTAGTATTAAAAAAGGAACGTTTTATGAAGTTTGTTTAATGTTTTATTTGCCTCTCTGTTGTTTTATAGTAAACAAATGTCCCCCTTTCCCACCTGGAAGAAAACCAGCAGGAAAGACTGGAAATTAAGGAAAACTTTAAAGAATATAATTGTGAATAACAACAAGAAAGTGCTTTGTGGAAGGAGTGTTTTGTCAATGAATAAAAATAATTGTATGGGTTTTCTCATTAAGTTTACCTAACATATGTAATTATTATGATTGGTAACACATGGTATTCACAAATCAATTCAGTCTTGAAAACGTGTTTTTACAGTGGGTGGCTATTTTTTTGTGCATGTGTGAAGGATTTTATTCTTAACTGTATTCAAAAGCCTGTCAACAATACAGCTGGGCTTTCGCTGTTGTTCTATGGAACCATAACCCCAGCTCATACAATATTGTATTGCTCCAGTGGCTTTACCAGAGCCGTGCCGAATTACTCCAGCTGGGTGCTGGGACCCTTTTAGGGAAAGGAAACCATTGCCATTACAAATGTGTAGTCTCAGCACTGAGGAAGATTTCATAATCATTTTGTTTTTTAGATTAAGAGCTACAGACATTGTTCAAAGACATTCTCACCTAGGAAAGGTATCCTGTAATTAGTCTGATAATTTGACATGTAACAATTTTTCTAGAATGAGTAGTGGTGCATAGTTTATTATTAAGAAATAAGAATACTCTATTGATTTGGCTCAGTACATTTACACGACAGATGCCAAAAACTTTGTCCATGTTCAACATGCTTGAATCACTACAATTCATATATGAATTTACTCAAGACAAATGGAGTTTTCTATTGTTAGGGTAGGAATAAAATTCATCACTGAAGAAAAAAGCTCAGTATTTGAAAATTGAAATGGTAGTCAGTGCAAATTATCTAGCTCAAGTCATATTCATGTTTGCTTGCCATGCACACTTTGAAGCACAGAATGAATGGGCACAAAGATTATTTTCAATCTTTATGGCAGAGACCAGTGCTTTTACTGCTGGGATCTTACATAAAGAAAAGAAAAACAAAAAGCATATTATTATAACATTAAAAATGTAAATAAAAGTCACACATGTATTTGTAAAAACCCTCATGATTATATGCAGGATATGTCTGAATACTCCCAGCAGTCTTGGCCCTCTGTATTCAGGCAGGAGAATGAGTCAGGGGAGGTTGCAAAACAGTTGCTGCAAGCTAGCTGGGGTGAGCTACTTCTGTGAAATTTATCTCAGACACAATTTTATTCCGTAAAACGTATGAATATGTTTGCTGTTCTTTAATTGGAAATTAGACTTTCTCCTGCTTATTGCAGAATTGGAGTATAAATATTCAGCTCCAGGAGGAAAAAACAATACTAAGAAAATCCCGACGCCTGAACTTTTTAAAGCAGGGTGTATAAGTAAGTAGACCCTCTTACTTTTCCTCTTTTCAATCTGCAGTCTCTAGCAGTCTGTTTTCCTATTCACCAGTTTATTGCAGGTGTCTTGACTTTTAGCCTTTTATTCCTCTCAACTTCTTCATAAGAAAAATAAAGTTCATGTTCAGACCCAATTCTCTAATGTCTGTTCATTGTGTTAACACAGATATGGCTGGCAGCAGCCAGGCTGAGATGCATCTTGTAAATGTGTGCATACTCCCATCAGCTCAGAAAACATAAGCGGGAAAAATAGCCATTTAATTAAAGTACAAATAAAAATAAATGGACATTTTAAAGCTGAACTATAAAAGTGTAGTGCTTTTACCTTTCTCTCTTCCACTTTTTTTTTGAATTGGGGATTTTTGAGATTAGCAGAAGAAAGTAAGTTTGCCAAAAATATTTTAAGAGTATATAAAACTATATGAAAAGACTGGTAATTAATCAAGAGCCATTGTCTGAACCAGTCAGCATATCCTTCAGCCTACATACATCCTTTTGTGCAGATAATACTTCAGGAACATGGGGAATCCTACCTGTCAAGCTAACCTGACACAATTTTAGCTCCTACATGCCTTCCTCTCAGAAAAATAATTGTAGGATCATTAATCCTAAATGATAACATGATTCAGGTCTGAAAAGACCTCAACATGCCTCAAGTCCAACTGTGGCTCAGTGCAGGGTCAGCTTTAATGATAAAGTGAGTTGCCAAGGCTTTGTCCAGTCAGGTCTTGCAAACTTCTGAGGAAAGAGGTCAGCCAACCTCTTTGGGTAACCTGTTCCAGAGCCTGACAGTCCTCCTGGTGAAACAGATTTTCCTGTAATGCTAAGGGAACTGAATCCATTGGATGTTAAAACTCAGAGCATTTCTTCAGAATTTCTAAACACACACACACAACCACAGATACAAAAACACAGAAAATCACACAAAGTGTGATTTTACACTGATTTACACACGAAATACAAAGTGTACATATGGGCAGCTGTAAGACTAGCACAAGCATACACACACACACAGGACCCTCACCCAGGGTCAGAGATTTATGAGAAGACAGGATCAGTTGTGTGAATCATGCATAGGACTTGGCAAGCCAAGGATATTCAGCAGCAGTTGGTTTACATGTGGTCCTCCCTCCCCGCCGCTGTTTTCCTTTACCCACTCTTTCTTCCTGATCCTTCTTAATCCAGTCATTTTCCTGCTCTTGGCCCTTCCTTTAAACACCCAATATATTTTCACAATTACACAAGGCCCCTCAAATGTTCCATAACACTTTTGTGAATTCACATGAGCCATGGTTGTCTTGTTTCCGCTCATTTTACCAGTTATAAAGTGCTATATGAACCTCCTCAAGCCTTTCAATAGTTTCATCAGTACCTTGAGAGCCCTGGGCCTTTCTGGTTTTGCTGTTATCTACTGTTCCTGAGAAGATGTGTCTAGATCTTTAATGTATTACCTCATCTGTGTCTATTAACGCCCTTATATACCACATATCCTTACATTTCTATCCAGGTCCGAGCTTTCTTGTTTCAATTTATGCTGTGTTGCACCTTCCTATCTCACACCATTGTATGTCTCCACTTTCTTGATATATTTTTCATAGATACTGGGATCTGCTTCTGAGTCCTGCCAAAGACAGTTTCTCCTTCAGGCTGAGCCTTGGACCTTCGGCCTCTTCTCACAGGACAATTCCTCTGGCCATCTTGGTGGCCTCTGATCCATTTCCTGAAGTTTATCAATGACTTCCTTGTGTCTGGGACACCTGAAAATGTGCACAGTATTTTCAGCATGGTCTGACAAGTGCTGAGTAGACAGCAATTGTCCCTAAAGGACACGGAATTATTCACATGAACTTGTCTCAGTGGTATGACAGGAAAAGAGGTAATTTTATTTTCTGACTCCAGTATTCATAGATTCTTGACAGTGACCAGGGATTGGATAATTAAGGTAGCACATTCCCAATTACACTGGTCATGTGAAACAACCATCAAAGACATTTCTTAGAAGGAATGTGTAAACACTTACGTTTACAGTTACTTTCCTGGGAAAGTAACTAAAACTATGGAAACAAGATCAGAAAGTTTAGTTTTCAGGGCGACAGGCAATAATCCCTTTGCTCAGTCAGCTGACTGTGCTTCTGGCCAAGGATGTTGTTGGCCATCTTTGCTTCCAGGGTGCACTGCTGGCTCATACTCACACTCTGTCTAGCCTACATACCACTTTTAGCCAAGCTTCTACCCCAGACAAGCCTCAGACTGTATCATTGCTCTTCTTTTATATAGCTAGGATTTTGCCTTTGACCTTGTTTAACTTCCTAAGTTCCTCTCAGCTCCTTTCTTGATTGTTGTAGGTCCTCCTGGTTGGCAGTCTTTCATTTACACTTTATCAACTGGCTCCCCAGTCATGGTCTCATGATCTTAAAATTGGGATCTACTAGATGCAGCAGATATAAAAGGACAGTAGTGTGGGGCTCTTAAAGAACATTGTTTTTTTGGAACCACTCTACCATCCTCTTTCTTTCTAGACTGTAAGTAGCAAATAAATAGCATGGTGAGTTAGCTGATGAGATGATGGTTCTTGAGGTGCATTGCTCTTTCATTGCCTGGGATAAGAATTTCTATGGTGCTTGAAAAAACCAAAACAAACCAATACAAAATAAAAATACACTCCCAGAAAAAAACAAACAAACAAACGAGTAAATTAGCCTAGAAATGCAGTTCCTTAACAATTTTCACTGAATGATTCCCCTTCTGATTCTTTTCTACTTGAAATTTTTTGAAGTTTATATTTCTTTAAAAAATGGCCTAAAACCTGGCAATCAAGGCTACTATACTGTATTAGCTTACTAAAAATATAACAATTGGGAAATCAATGACAAATTATACTTCATTATATTAAGAACATCTATTGTTAATCCATTAAAGCTTTTACTGCAAGGTAACAGCTGGACAGAAATATATAACAGACAGTAAAGAAACCTCTAAGGTAGCAATCACTAAATTTTAAGAATTGTTAAATAACTATACAAAAGAAAATGTAATATAGATGTTCTCAAACAGTAAGTCTGATCTTCGGTTCTCAGATGGACAAAACTTGCAGTGACTTCAGGAGAAAACTTGAAGATGTAACACTTAGAATATTTTGTTTTGATGAAAAAATCAAATAGAAAACATGCTTAAAAGTACTATGTGTGCTGGTGTGGAAACCAGAGTGATTAATCAAAAAAAAGTGAGGATGAGACAGCACAAGTGTCAACTTCTAAAATATACCATCAGAACATAAGGCAAAAGTTATGCCAAAAAAAAAATTAAAAAATACTGAATATGTAATAAAAATGTCTTCAGAGAGGTTGCTATATATGAAGAAATGGAGATGTAGTATCTTTGAGCAATTCTACCCCTTGGGATCATCACAGTAGTCATATTGACTCATCTTATCTGGGTTGACATTTTAGGGAAATTAATCGAGTGATCCTTTAAAGACAATGTTTTTCTCTAACTAATAATTTTGGCTGTATGAGAGATAAATCATAAAGGGGATGTCCATGGAATATTGTTGCTAACTCTCTGAGAGACAGAAGGCTTTGTGAGCGACTATTTAGTAAGGGTTCCTCTTGTTGGATAATCCGTTGGTTATTTTAAAGTAATCTCAGGAATTAAGGGCTTAAGGAATTTGGCAGGTATGTTGAAGGCCAAATTCCCTTTTTCCCATGAAGCTGATAGACAGTATAGAAGCCAGACAGTGCCTGGGTTAAAGAGCACACGGAGCACTTCTGTCTGCATCCCAGAGATAAGGGTGTGGCTTGGCTCTGTGGAGAAGGCTGCCTGCTGAGTAACACAGCACTGTGCCAGGAGGCCCCTCAGTGTACAAACCTTTCCACCAACAGTGGCACCTTCCACAATTTCCTAGGAAATGCCAGGGCTGGTATAATGCATGGCTAAATGGATTAGTTGTCTGAAATAGCTTCTACAGACTTCATGAGCTGTTGGTCTGGGCTGAAGAGCTCATCTCCTGCTTGCTTTTGGCCTCCTCAACCTCATTCCTATTCCTTCCCTTCTGTTGAGTCCAATTTGATTGTGATACCCTCATGTATTGCAAGTTTAATCAGGTTCAAAATCCAAGTGTTTCAAGTGAGGAAGTGCAATAAATGGAGAATGATGGCATTACTATGGCAGTGTTGGACTACAGTTCTATACTAAAAGATTTACTCAACTCTGCCTGAATTCAACAAGAATATTTAATTTAATTTTGTGATGGTTTGCCTGAATTTTTCCTAATAAAAATTTTTTTGGGTTTTGGAGTTTTGTTTTGTTGTTTGGTCTGTTGGTTTGTTTGGGTTTCTTTTTTTCAATCTAAATAACCAGTGACTACAGATTTTGTCTAGAGGCTTTTTACAGATGTATGGCCTGTAGTCTTTTCTTTTCCTAGTAAGGATGAAGATGAATGTCAATTCATTAAGTTTTGATATGAATCATGTGAAATTGCGTCTGAATCTTCAGATATTTAGATGAAATTCAGTCACATGTCTCCTGTGATCAAGCAGCAGACCCTACAGGAAACAGAAGAAAAGAAAATAAATAAAAATATAGAGGTGTCTTAAAGGGAAATATTCATAATTTCTTTCATTATTTTTAGTGTCTTGATGTGCAATCAGCACTAAATTACTTTTTTTCTTACATTCTCTCTCTGTAAAACTGAGAAGTCTCCCTAAATACCTTTGTCTGTGTGTAAAAATTTATTGGTTTATAAAAAAATGCTCTTTGAAGCATAAATACTGCACATCACTTTTTGGGATTTTTTTTTTTTACTTCTTGTTATGGTTTGGGTTGGGTTTTTTTGGTTATAGTTTTGCAAAGAACATGCTTGCCTTTGCAGCTATGTGCCAGGATTATCTGTGTCATGTGGAAACTGCATGTGCTTCCCTTTTGACATCCTGTATCAGCACAGCAAAATGTTTCATTAAGTGCCACTTGTTCAGTAAGTGCAACAAAATTAAAGCTCAAGAAGATGAATCATATATGAGGGCAGGGATCAAGGAGCTGTTTATTTTACAAATGTCTCTAATAGGCATATTTCTTCTTTAAATCAAGGAAATATTTGACTCATATCAATGGAAGCATCAGTATCATAAAAGGGCATCTGTACTTTTCAAAGCTTTGTGTGTATAATTAATTTTCAAAGAAATTTCATCACTTCTTCATGAATTACTTCTGCACTAAAATACTTCTTAAGTGGCAGTGATTTGTAACTCTAATTGTCAAGGGTATGATTCAAAATTGTGAATTATTCTAAAGGCAAAAGATAGAAAGAAGGGTCAAGGAACTGCTTATCTGCAGTTCAAGGAAACTTGGTAGGACTGTTTTAAATTATCCAGCAAGGCTTATAATCTAAGCAAAAGTCTGCAAGTTAAATTTGAAAAAGGTATTAAATAAACCACTAAGTGCTATCTCTTTTATATATTTATTTGAATTCACAGAATATTTAGTATGATCATCATTCTGTGAATTCATAGGTACATTTTACAGGAAATCTGCAAGAGTGCATTCATAATGACTCTAAATGGCCACATTTGTGTATTTATAGACCATGCCTATCTTGGCTGATGTGGGAAAGTGGGTCAAGGTAATGACTACTGAATCATAATCATCTGCTTTGGAAATCGTTCTGGCCACTCCAGCATACCTCATAGTGTGTGGGTATGTTAGAAGTTAAATCTGCATTAGATACATATTAAGGCTCAAGAGAGTGAAAGAAATATATTTTTCATTAAGTGTTACACCTTGTTTAGCCTTGCAGCATCACTGGCCATTTGTCTTTCAAGTTAATGATTTCTTTGGCTTATCTTACTCCAAGATTTTTTTAAGTTAGTGCAGGTGGTATATATTTAAATATTGATTTGAATATATCAAATGGTCAACATTCCTTGAAAGTTTTAGGGAAGGTTTATTATTTTGGTTTTTGGGGTTTTATTTGTAAAAGAGTATAGTAGGCACTTTTTTAATACTGTTCACTCTGTTTGGAATCATAGGAAGCTCCCATAAATGATCCCCTCATAGTAAGGTGCTTCCTGTGGATGCATTTTGTCTAGGTGCTTGGAGTGGTGACTCAGCTGCAGAGCAAGAGTTTTTCATACAAACCTCACTGAGCTGACTGGTCACTGAGTTGTCCATTGTGGTAGATCTCCCTGGAGTGCATGACAGAATGATTTGGACAGTAAGGAACATCTTGCTGTACCTGTACCTGACCCAAGCTCTTTTTCAAAACTGGAACAAGGAAGTAGATTTGCCTTTAGAGATAGGTCATGGTCCATACTCTTCTTACCATCCCTTCCAAAGGAAACCATGGGGCATGGATGCACACTCAGGTCTCAAATGCACAGATGAGTTGTATACAGGCATACAGGCTTTAAGAGGGTAGGGACATTGTTCAGCTCAGTGTCTTGTGGCATAAATTATTTTTTTATGCTGTTACTGACCCACAGTTTCACATTACTCACAAGAATATGATATATAGTAAAATGCACTAACTGTTTCCCAAATGGCATGTGTGCTTGGCATGCTCAGAGTAAAGAAACATAGAGGAGAGCTTGTCACTAACTTTAGAGAATTTATTGCACAAATGTTAAAAGGCATACAAAATCCATTCCTAATTTATAACAGTACAAATAAATGAGGGGGAAAAAAAGTGAAGAGAATACTGGATAAGAGCATCTAAGAAGATGTTTAGTGCAGCCAGTTCTAATGACATTTCCTCCATTCCACTGCCTCTGTACTACTAGGAGTTTAATATCTGTGTGCAGCTCCAATGAACAAAAATTATTGCAATTAGCCACAATGGTAACTGTGATCAATAAAAGAAAAATGTCAGAAAAAGTGAGCTGAGTATGTTGATAATTCTGCCTATAATGGGTTTGGTAATAACAATGCCTACCTGTAAACTTTAAACCAGGAAAAAGGTCTTTGGAGTATATCTCAGCCAAAGACTACTGGTTTAAAGCAGAGTAAAAAAAACCTAAGACAATAAAGTTTCTTTTAAGGAAATATAATTTCTTTCTTAATTCTTTATCCTCCCCGTCTGCTAAACCAGGATGAAAACAGATTTAAGCATGTTTTAGAAAGGCATAATTTCAGACTATTGCCAACAGAGAAACTGTAGTTTTGGGGAAGGCAGAAAATGATGTCTGCAAAAATCTTGATTCCAAACAGATGACAGTAATAAAATAAAAGTGAAATGGAAAAAATCTTGAGGCAGAGGCAAGGACGTGTTAGCAAGTTCAAAGTATTTTTAAAAGTATTTCACTACAGCTACATTTCAGAGGGCAATCAGACGATAATCTGTAGAAGTGATTCACCACAGCTGCTCTTCAGTTTATTGCATATGAAAATAAAGACCCATGTTAAAATAAAAAAAAAAAAAAATTAAAAATAAAATTTTAAGAAAAGAGAAACAGTAATGAGGAAGATCCAGCACCTCAGGAAAACAACCTGAACAGGAAGGCAAAAGAGAATCTGTTATACTACTCAGGCAGCTGAACAGGCTGCTGAACTCTGGCCCAACGATGGTGAATGTCAGAAGACTGCCACACACATTTCCTGTTTTGCATTGTTTCATGAATTCCAAACAGCTGCTGTGCCACTGAAGTCAGGAAAAGCCTCACCCAGCTCATTGTTTTGGACAAGATGACAAAAAATATTAATGACGCAAAATTAGAATTTTTCATGCCAGGGCCACCAGTCTGTCCCATGGACTTTGACATGGCCAGGAATTTATGCTGATTTTTCATTTGCTTCTTACAACTTTAACCTTTGAGATTCCAGAGAAAATTTTATGTTATATCTACTATGTTATAGTATACTATTTATTGTATGTATTTTAATATAATAGAACAAAAATTAAGTGCAGTATGAATTGATATCATCTAGAGATACCATGATAGAAGCAATAAAACTGAAGGGTAATTACTTGGACAGGAAGCTTTCAAAGAAAACTGAACATTCACCTTGAAAATCTAGTGTCACTAGAGAGTTTTAAATTATATTAATTTGGGTTTTTTCCTCAATATGATTATGTCAACATTTCATTAAAGTTTAAGGATTACAGTTTGTAGACTTTCCTGAAAAAATAACTTAGCTCTTACTCAAGACTTGATTCACCTGTTGAATTAACACAAACATTCCCACTGATCTTAAAAGAAGTTGTATTAAATTATGCACTATTTGAATGAAGTGACTGAAGTGGTCAGTGGGATTTCATCTATGCTTATTTTTGAGCAAATCGAAAACTCAAACATGTTTTTATAGAATAGCAGAATATTTGAGGTTGGAAGTCAGGCACTTCTGGAGATCATTTAGTTTTATCATCCTGCTAAATGACAGTTTTTCAAAGCAGATTTAAAGATCAATTACTTGCCCCTTAATGCAAATTATGTAAGTTGAAAATGTTCTTTTGAGATTGTATCTATAGATGGATTCTTTTAAAAACTGAGACCAACTAAATATTTTAACAACTAAAGATTTTAACTGTAAAAATACAATACCTATCTCTTTACTAACATGTAATTTTCTCAGGCATCCCCTAAGACAAAATCACCATTTAAATTTATTTATTTTTATAAATATACACAACCTCCTCTCCTCCAAGAAAAAATGTATAGTTATCAATTACAACTAATGAGCATGTTTCTCTCTTTAGAAACATAAAATATTAAAATACTCTGTAAATAAGCGCCAGTTTGTAATGCCTTAGTGACAGACATTACAAAAAGCTTGACACACTGCATGAAACCACTTCTTGTCCAGAAAAAAAAGTCATCCAAAGTTTTCTTTCCTTTATTAATCAACTTTGAGACTTCAGTCATTATGAGATTTGTATTATTCTTGCCCATTTGGCAGACTGTCAGGAAGGAGTCAACACTATTAATAGCAAAAGCTACAACAAAAGTTCAAAAGCGAACAAATTTTTTAATAGACTGAGACTGCTTTGTTTATAATTGGGTCAAAAGCTTTCAGAAGGAGAACTCACACCACTGCAGTACTGGATATTAAATCTTTAAAGTCAATGTGGAAATCACCAAAAGAAAGAGAAAGTGAGGAAAAGGGGTGCTGAAAATACTGAAAATAGTGAACATAAGGTTATCAAATTATCAAAGTATAGTATCAGATTTTATAAACATGTCCAGAAATTTAAAGGATTCCAGCATTTGTGCACACTTACTGCTGTAACACATTAGAATTTATGCTTTGTAGCACTGCAGTATGAACGGAAAACAACAGTCAGCAAAAGATGTTCAAAAGACAAAATTGAAGGGATCAACTTTTTCTGGTTTTTTGAAAGTTAAGAGAAGGAGAAAACTATGAGTAAAATACATCTGCAGCTCTTCTGGGTAACTGACTCTAATATTAAATTCAATAAGCAGTCAAATTTACATTCTGGGCGTCTTTGTATTAATAACATATCTTTACCCTTGTCAGAAACTGCCAGCTCAAACAAGGAACCAAACAAACTAAAGACTTCATAACCAGCTCTCTTCCAAGACTTTCAGCATTTCCTAATGGATCAGGCTCCACAAAATATCTGAATTCTTTCCTGAATTAATTTTGATTTAATTTTTTTTTACAAATTTGTCTTCAAAAAGGAGTGACTTGGATTTGCCTTGCAGATGGAAGTAAGGCAACCATCCTGAAAGAAATCAGAGGAATCACCTAGAAACTACAACCCTGTGGCTGGGTTAGATATCTTTATAACTTACTTTATGAAGGAGGTCAGCCAAAATAATCATTCTGGTCCCTTCAATACTAATAGCTACTGTTCTACTTCCTCTTCTTTCTTCTTTGCTGTTTTATTACTTTTAAATGAGCTTGAAGCCCGATCTTAGAATCCTCATTTCTGCATGTTTCATAGTGACCCACCTGGAACAGACTGAGACTGCCTTCTAAAGGTGAAAGGCTGTACATGGCAGGCTTGTTTTAGCAGTGCACCTCACTTGCACATCAGGAAAGTGCTGGTTCAGTAGATCTTTGAACAACATGTAGAAATACCTGCAAGTGCTACAAAAGTGTACTCTCATGAGCTTCTGATATCATTCTCTTCATTCTACTTACTCTCTGGAGTTGCTCTTCGATCCTTTAAAAATCTAATGTGTTCACAGTCTTGATTTTTATTTCTTAGTTTTATTCTGGTCTCTCTTCATGGCATGGGAAGGCATTGCAGCAGTGCCCTTTCATTCAGCCTCCTGCACCAGAAATGTATTCATTTGGAGAAAAGAACTACATTTTCTTCCTCCTCCAGTAACACGGGGAATTTCCCTAGGTTTGAAATTCTATGTAATTGGGCATATAATTTAATCCCATGCCACCAACTTTAGTAGAAATTGTGCCCTCTAGAATACCTAGGGCCAAATAGAGTTCTTTACACCATGCTGTTAAAGAGATTTTTCAAATGAAAAGGAGGCAAGGCACAAACAACATTACCTTACATTCACAGGGAGAAAAGTAAGAACAGAAATTTGATTTACATAGAGGAGAGTTTCAGTTAAAGTCTCAGTTCTTGCAAAGTTGAAAATCAGTGCTGTTGTTTGGCCTGTAATTTTCCAATGACTGAAAATGACAAGATACATCAGACAGTATTGTTATTTCATTATAGAGGTTTATGCTTTAGACACATCCAGCTGGACTATGGTCATTTAGAATTCACAGCTTTCTGTTAAAAAACTACCACAGGACTCCACTGCATACCTGGCATCATTGTATTTTATTTATTTTGAATAATGGAATGGCTGATTTGACTTTAAAAACAATTTCGGATTTTCTCAGGTTAATTCTTTCCTTTTAACTCTCAGTCTTTCTCTTCTCCAGTATCACCAGCCCTGCTTCATGGACCTTCAAAACATGGACCTTTAAAACATGGACCTTCAACCCATGTTTTAAAAACAAGAGTAGGGATTTCCTCTAAGGAAAATGTCAGCAGCTGCATGTAAATCAGCCTGCCAGATGCAGTGCCTTTCAGGGAGTACTTAGGCAGGCAGCTTTCCCTCCAAGGCAGAGATATCATCTCAGCAAAGTGACTCAAGAACAAAAGGACATGGCAAATGCAGTAACTCCAAATATAATCTGCCACCAGCCTAAAACCTTTTAATAGTAGGAAGCTGCTCCTTATACTGGGAAAGTTTCTTTTTTCTTTTTCTAGTTGGCAAAATCTTGATGTTACCACTGAAGATGAATAGATCACACGGACACAGGTCGAGGTGTGGTGAAAAGAAGAGAAAGTTTATTTTTCCTCCCAGGATTTATAGGCTTCTGACCACAGCCAGGGATTGTATGGTCAGGATAACACTTTCTCACTGCACTGGCCCTCAGAGATGCCCATCACAAGTAACAGAAAGAATGTACACATATCTATGTTTACAGTTACTGTCCTGGGAAAGTCTTTAGAAAACCATGTCAGTAAGCTCAGAAGCTGAGTTTTCAGGGCGACATCTTGATAAGGTAGTTAGGCAGATAGCTTTGCTATCACAATTTCAAGCTAACCAAAAAACTTGCTATAAAAGAGAATGTTAAAATATTTCATTGAGCTTTTTGACTGTGTGTGACTGTGAATAGTGCATCATGATGTGTGTCCTTTTTTTTCCATTCCCTGAAGGAAGAACAGGCAAGTATTCCATTCAGATAGATCACTGATTAATGTTCACAGCTCTCGGCATTCACTGGCTTCAGGAGTTGTTTATTGAAAATATGTAGCTGAGTCTCAAAGCCAACAACATTCCCCCAGGGTGCCCATTAAGCAGAAGGGCAACACAGTTGTAAACAGTCTACTTTGTAAAGTCAAAGAATTTGATAGAAAAGACATCTAAGTAATATTTAGTAAATATTTCATAGTTTGCAATGTGTAGCTTGCAGGAAGAGAGAAAAAATGGGAAGACAAAAATTTAAAAAGAGTTATTCAAGAGAAAAAATAACTCTCTAATCATAATCTAAAAATCTCTAATCATAATATAAAAATATCTCTCTAATAGTAATCTAGTGAATATTTTTTATCTATATGCATACATCATAAAATCCCCATAAGTGCCAGTGGATGAGAATGAGTTCCATAGGTAAGCAAGGAGAAATAGAGCCCAGTAACAACAGGCCAAAGAGAAAAAAGTGTGTATTGGGCAGGTATTTGTGTAAGACCTTCCCAAGGAGTGATAAAACTGTGCTGAGCCCAGTAGAACTGGTAAAGTCAGGACAAGAAGAACATGATGCCTCTGTGGAAAATCACAAGCACACAGGGCAGGCACTGTAGCTCTGCAGCGTGGCCATGGGCTTCTGTGCTCATACAAAGACTCCAGGAGAGATTCTGCACCAGCAGACCCTGAGGACCTCTCCTAACACCTCCCTAGAAGGTCCTGGCTCATCTCAGCCAGCCCCACTGCTTTAGGGGGGCACCAAAAGGCATTACCTGTGGGGACTGACCTTCCTGTGGTTCCTTCATGCTGGTAGCTGGGAAGGAGTATGAGAGACAATGAATTTTGTGAGCACATAGGTGTGCTGTGCTATTGTCTGTTAAAAACAACAGCTTGATTCCATTACTAATAACAGCTTAATGCATAAAAGGTGTCCTAAGAAATATTGGCTGTAATCTGTGCCTCCCTTCTCCTCCAGTTCCCTATTAGACAGAGGAATTTACAACCAATACATGCTAAGAGAAATAGAGGGAGAAGTAAATACAGCGACATTGTATCATTTATAGGTGCTCCAGAGTCCAATAAACAAATTGTGTGTCTTTAAAAATTAGGCAAGAAAAGGTGTTTTGAGAAGAACAGTAGGTTCTCTGAAACTGGTGTATTTCTTCTATATTTTGTATAATTGCAGCAAGATACCTAAACATATCTTTCTCTCTCACCCCTTCCACAACATTGTCTCAAAAAATTCTAGAGCAAGGAGCTTGTCTTTCCAAGTGCTCACAAAGAATTTATCTTCACACTGGAAAATAAGGCTGGTTATTAAATAAATAGTAATAACAACTAATTGAAATAGATGAAAATGGAAAGTTTTAAACAGGTATGTGTGAGCATCCAGCTTCAATTTCAGATCACCTTGTAGCATTAAAATAGAATTTTATAGAATCACTGTGCTCTCTATTAGTTTTATCACTATTGTCATATGTAGAGGTCATCAAGGTATGCTGAATGTTAATTAAGGAGAACAATTTGTCTGAACTGTAGCTTTAGAAACACCTCTTTCTAAGAGTAACAATAATATCATAGAGACATAACTTTGTTTTCTCTCTATTTTTTTTTAAATGTCTCAGCAACCAATTCTGATTTGGTGGAATATACCAAGGCAAAACTCTCATTTTATTAAAAGTAAAATTGAATTTTTTTTTATTGCTGTTGTTCCACGTTGTGTTGCTTTTAAGCTGAAATATAATGAATTACATTTGTAAAAAATCTGACTTTTTAAACTTTTAACAATATATTAGCAAACTTTCAATGTCCATAGTACTAATTGCTTTAATTATTAGAGCTGATAAAAATTAACACAAATCCACTGACCTTAACTTTGCATAATTTTTTGCTAAAATGTGCATGCAGATTCTCTTTTACTCTTTTTTTTTATAATGTACAGTCTAAAGAGTTTCATTTCATTGAATTAAAAAAAGAATAGTTAAACCTCCAAATCAAACAGCAAAAAACCACAGCAAAAAACAGCATAAAAAACTGAAAATTATCTGCATATTAACTGTCAAATTTATAATAACTTCTGAGAATGAGTTTATTTTAAATCTTGTATTGAAATCCAAAATCAGCATGGTTTCTCATAGCCTCAAATTTCATTACAAATCCCTGATATCTCAAAATGTAAAGTAATGCATAATAAAAATTAAAACTTGCTTATGGGATTCTATTAAACATTAATGTTGTATCTGAAATTTAGATAAAGTACTTAGGGCGTGCATATTTAACCTGACAAGATTTTCATTCCAACAATGTCAATTGAAACAGCCTGTATTGAATTATTGTGAGGAAAGTATTAATCTCTAGTCACCCACTGCTGATGGTGATGTCACTCAGGCAGTACTACAAACTGGCTGAAAGAGGAACATGAAATTTCGTGACCCAAATGTACCAAATGTGGTCTGGACCAGACCAGGATTTTCATCCCGAGCGTGAGGCTGTGTTTCTGTATTCATGAGGTAAAGGTTTCAGTGCTAAGGGATAATCTCAAGGTCTCTCTACTCTACTAATCCCAGGAGCCAAGGCAGGGGTTCAGACATTGGCACATATGTCCTGCTGTTTTTTCACACGTTCTTCTGCATGTTTATATTTCATGTGGACTTGGACAATCCTTGGCAATGCCTCAGCACCAGGAACTGTTTTCACAGAAAGCACAGACGAGGAAAGTGTGTGCAGGAGGCTGTGACATGCACCTTCTAGAAGTGACAGAAACCAAGAACATTTAATTTGCCACCATAGATATAGACTATGTGATTCAAATTTGGTCCAGATCATCAGGACATTTCTAGCTAATTACCAAGAGCGAGCTAAACAGAGCTTAATGCCGGATTTCTGATTTTATGCCAGTTTTCTAACAGCTGGGAGAGGACATACAATACCCAATCCCATACAGGCTGTAAGTGAAAATGTCCTTAAAAAATGTTTGAAATGCAATCAACAAAGCCAGTTTGTACCAGTTAATATTTTCATACTTGGAAAGATCATTTCTTATCCCGTAACAAATGTCCTAAACTGAGGGGACTGGTTTATTTTGTAAACTCATAGCCTGAAGACTTTTATTTTGTGTGCATAAATTCTATGTTTTGTTTGTTCTCTTTCAGTCCTATTTCCAGGCTTTATTCTGCAGTCCAAAGAAGAATTTTCCGGCAGGAAAGATGAATGTCTTGTGGAAATTATAATGTATTTTAACTTGTACAATTAAAGAAAATAAATTGTGGCAAACCAGAGTAGTAAGAATATTTTTTATAAATGAAACTTTTCTACATGTAAAGATCTATTCTAAATTCATCAGTATCCAGAAAATCAATTCACATCTAATATACAGAGATTTTGTTTATATTTTCTCATTCCAATTTACCTTCAAATAAATAACCATGTATTAATCTAGGGGCCTTGAGGAGAGACTCCCCATCACTTTAAACTATGGCCACTGTGTCTTTTAGTCACCAAATATATATTTTAATGTTCTAATAATAAACTGAAAAATAAATAATTATTTCAACTGAGAAAAGCTATTAAGCATTAAAAGTTCCCTCCTCTTCACCTATGTCTTAAAAATAAGTGTTCTTTCATCAAACTTGGAAGGTCATCCAGCGTTAAAATATAATGTTTATTGAGGAAGCAAGTGGGTTTCATCTGATCTCTTACCCAATTTTTCAAGCAAAGTTCTATATAGACCTACTATATATTTTACTTTGAATGTAGCAATATGATAAAGAGCATTGGAAAACCTCACATCTTTTGAGTTACTTTTGTTTCATGAATTCATGGGTCTCAAGGGTATGACTAATAGCCAAACATACAAAGAATTCTTTAGGTAACTATGGCTGATAACTTTATGTTTAGAAGTTGGCAATGCTTCTCTTCAGTCTACTGATAAATATGTTGAAGTGTCAAAGAGAAAGCATATGCCAGATTTAGTATTATAATTATTATTTCAAACGATATTAACTCAGTTTTCAATATGTCTTCATCCAAGACTAAATATTTTTATCTTATTAGATAAAAATTTACACAGCAACAAATATTAATAAACTAAATGTAATATTTTTTTACGTGAAATTAAATTAATCACAGAAGGCATAAGACACATGGAAGTTATCAGAAGCCTTTATAATGGAAGAGGTTACCACAGAACCTTTATTGTAAGGTGATGTAAAGATGAGAAGTACTTGCCAGTACTTTTGAACCTGTGAATGATAGCTGGACGAATGCACATGCCTATTTCTATAAGAATATGTTTGCTTTTTCTGCTGCTTCTCAGTTAGGGCAATGACCATCCTTCTGGTGCTTGTTGACAGAAGCATCAGTGTTCCGTGAAAAGGTGCAGTTGCCTTTGGTGGTGATACACTGAAAAGATTTAAAGAGATGCAGTATAACAGATCAGAATAGAGAAAAAATTTGCATAATTACTGGTGTGTTTGTTCATGAGAATGGTTTGTGCTCTTAGCTAAGTAGGAATATATTTACCAGAGGTATAAATCTCTTTTGTTAATTTCTACGGTCAGTGTAGTCACTGTTATATTAGTGAAGGCCTTAGTCACTTGGATTACTTTATTTCTCTTGGGTTAACTTCATTCAATTCAATAGTTACTTGTCATTGCATACTTTCCCCTCTCAGTTTTTCAGTATGTTAGTCGTTAGCTCTCTCTGAAAAAAAATCCTGCAAAACTATACAGCTGTAGATATGATGAACAGCTGCCCTGCCTGTTTCCAGTTTAAGGTTCATACATCACAGTAACAGAAATCACAGAAACATAAATGGATATGTCATGGCTTAGCCTCAGCTGGCAGACCAGCCCCATGCAGCCGCTTGCTCGCTCCCTCACCAGTTGAACTGGGAAGAGAATCAGAAGGATAAAGGCTGGAAAACTCATGGAGTGAGATAAGGAACATTTAATAGGGAAAGCAAAAGCTGCACACACAAGCAAAACAAAGCCCTGATTCCCAGGTGTTCAGCCGCCTCCAGGAGAGCACAGCCCCATCTCACGTAACGGTGACTTGGGAAGAGAAATGGTTTCACTCCAAAGGTGCCTCTCCTTCCTCCTTCTCCCCCCCAGCTCTGTATGCTGAGCATGATGCCATATGGTCTGGAATGTCCCTCTGGTCAGTTTGGGTCACCTGTCCCAGCTGTGTCTTCTCCCAACCTCCCCTGCAGCCCCAACTTCCTCACCAGTGTGGCAGTAGGGAAAGCAGGAAAGGCCTTGGCTCTGTGTAAGCTCTGCTCAGCAATAGCAAAAAACATCTCTCTATTATCAACACCGTGTTCAGCACAAATCCTAAACACAGACCCATACCAGCAGTTGTAAAGAAAATCAAATTCCAGCCAAAGCCAGCAGAACATACCATCCCTCAAATGTAAAGAGATCTGTTCTTAAAACTTGTTATTTGAACTGCAAAAAGAAAAAGGATTCAATGGGCTGATAACCATTAGAACTTGAGTGCATCCTAATAATTTATTTTGTGGTTATATTTGGTAAAAATGAATAGATTTGACTAAGGATAGGCAAAACTAGCTACTAAGATAAAATAAAACAAAGGCCCACTGAAAAAAAGAATACAACATAACGAATCTTAAGAGTTACTCATGGCAAATCTAAAGAGTTACTCAATGGACAAACTTTGCTATTGTTCTGCCTCATAGATGCATTTCACATTTGGCATGCGACTTTATTTTCACCTTGCTTAGTTTGGCAATGTAAAAATTGTCAATGAAGAGAAAAATAAAAAGTAAAAGTAAAAGAAAAATAATTTTTAAGAATGTTTATTGAAAAGCTGAGAGAAAACAGAAAGGATGGATCTGTTGTCTCTTCTTTATTGTTACTGATATTTCCTTTAATTTGTATGTAAAGAAAATAAATAATTTATAATTTAATTGCTGTATCTCAGAAAGAAATAACACAATGAAAATCATTATTCTGTCTTGAACATTTTCAAGTTCCTTCTTCCCTCTATTTCTTCACCTTTTATGAATCTAATTACTGTCTTGTTCAATATGAGTTGCATTGTTATTGTGATTCCACTGTGTTTTCAAAAATGTGTGAAAGCACATGAGGGGAAAAAGAATAGTATCTGTGAACATGTCATTCCAATTGATAACCTTTCAAAGGGAAAGCTGCATGTGGGGGAAGTATTCTTTCCATTTTACCTCCGGATGCTTACGCTAATAATTGACAGAACCACACTGGATGAATTTTTCTTGTAAAAACCTGTAAATTGAGTCTGGATTATGCTCTTTTGGCTAATATTTACTCTCTGCCCCACCCCTATTTGAAACACTGGTAATGCATCTGTCTGCTGTAAGGAGACCTTTGTGCAGATTATATGTACAGTTTTTTTATATGATTTTAGACTTTAAACAGAAGGTGAGATGAAGTCTTACTGAGGCTTTGATAGTGAGAAGAACATTAGCGGTTTTTCCAAGGGATTCTGGACTGAAAAAATAAATCAGTGTCATAATCAATATTCTTGATTGAAGACTGGCTATACCTTTGGCCTTTTGTCACACACTTTGCTTATCTCATGTAAAACCCTCCTGTCACAGCAGGGCTGTATGGAAGGAGCACTAACGAGCACAATGGGATGTGTACCCTTTACTGCAGCAGGAGGCCAGCTGGAGGGTGTCTCTCTCATGACACAATAAAAGCAATGGGTAAAAGGAAGAGGTAAGTAGAGGTGAGGGGGAGATAACTGCCTCCAAGGACCTAACGAAGTCTTGATCCCTTAGACTAGCTGAAGTAATTTGCTTCTGGAAGAAGTCTGCCACTGCTTCTGAGTCAGACAGAAATTTCATCAGTATCTGGAGGGGATTCCAGCCTGTTTTATCTCTGAGGGAGAGATTTGCCTTCCCTGTAATTTTACCACTCTGTGTTACTGTCTGCTTTGTCAGTGATAATACTGACCTTGAATCAAAGCTCACACCTCTTGAGGCAGTGAGAACAAGACTCAGTCCTGTTCTTCTACTGCAGATACAGTAACATGTAGCTGCTCTTGGGATTTTTGATGACTTCCCAATTGCAGGCACAACCAAGGATTGCATTAATGGCAACAGCATGAAAGACCCTGAGGGGAGTGGGGAGAGTTACAAGGGCATTTTATATTTTGGTTCATTCATAACTTAAAACAAGCTCATTTAACAATCCCTGGGTTTTGAAGTAACTTTGTTACAAACTCCTCATGTATTTGTTTTAGTAGTTATTAGAATGGTAATTTAAAGCTTCCTGTTTTCTGTTTCATTTAATATTAATTGGGTTTTTTTTGAGGTTTTTTTTAATCACTTTCCAAAGAAGAAGTTCACCTGTTTTTTATGCTAATAAAGTTGGACCAAAGGAGAAGAACCAGGTGAAAAATAGAAACCAAAAACCTTTCCTAATTTCTTACAGTAAAATAAAAGAAACACAGGAAGGTAGACATCCTAATAAATAGTCTATGGGAAATAACAACATTCTATTGTAAACCAACGTGACAACAGGTTCTGATATCTTAATTTCTAGAAGAAAAATTGTGTACTTAAGTCTCTAATTCACTAAATTACGTCTGTGTTTTCAAACTATCGATGTGTCTGTCAATAAGTGTGTGTGTATCAGTTCTCTTACAACTCTTAATTGTTTCTGGCCAGGAATTATTTACTATTACTGGAAATAATATTGCTCTAATTCCCTCAGATCAGGCAACTGCCCCTTGGGAAGAATTCTAAAAAGCAGAAAAACAGTCAATATATTAAAAGCCACAATTGATTTTCAGAGATTTCAAATAGAAAAGATGTGTCTGCATATAACCTATACCTGGACTGAACAAACCTAGAGTTATCTGAAGATTTTGGCAATATTTTGAAGCATGTCTGCATAAAACTTTCCTGTCAACTCACCACCAAGTCTTTCATTGCCAAAAGAAATAGTGAAAAATTGTACAACCATGTTTTCATAATTAATGGAACTTATTTCACTATAAAGATAAAATATCTTGAAGTTTTCCATTGATAGATTTTATGGTTTATAATACAGAATGTGATATCTAAGTAAAAGCTGGTATCAAATTAAGAAAAGTATGTCAAGCACAATAGAAAACAAAATAGATGAAAAACTGGTACTCATCTTTTTTCAGAAGAAAAAAAAACAAAACTGAACTGGCCAATCAGCATTTGAGAATAAGAGAGTGGAACACTTTCTAGGTGCATCTGAAAGTTGCTGTCAATACTAAATCTCCTGGCAAGAATAACTTGCCACTTTGAAGCCAGATAAACATGAAATTTGGAGAAATGAAAATATATAGAACTGTGTTAAGAAAGCCAAGATAAACATATCTCCCCGACAACACTTTCAGGAGAGGGAGCAATAAATCTGTTTAAAACAAAGCACAAAAGAGAGGTAAAAAGCTGCATGACAAGACACAAGAGGGAATATGTGAGTAACATGACCAGAAACAGAAACAGCTGCTCTAAAAACATAGTAAAACACCTTATCAACTCGACAAGATTTTAAGTGGTGATTTTACATTAGCTAAAGGATATACTAGCAAAAATAATTAGAAATACTGCAAAAGACATACACCATGACATAGATTTGTCATGGTGTATGTATAATCTTTTCTAAGACTACTCTTCAGTTTTATATGAAGTCCAAGTTTCTTGTCATCACTTTCAAAGCATAACCTCATCTTGTTTCAGACTTTTAATCTATAGCGTAAATTCTCTGATATTTTTCCAGTCCATCTCTCTTGTCTACACATGAGACAACTGAAAAAAACTCACCTTTGTCTCAGCTCTATCCTTTGCTCAAATATGGAGCAGTTCTGTGCAAGTGTTGTGAAAAAAATTGTTCTTTTCTTCCTTATTGCCCAGGATGCTCTATCAACAATTATCTTTACATACACTAAACTACTTTTTCTTAAACACCTTGGATATTATCTTATTAAAAAACATTTATGTAATCAGGAAAATTCCTTATTTACCTTACTATTTTGTGCCAGAGGTAAAGAATGGACCATTCATTTTTCTTTAGACTTTTATGTCCTTGAAGATTTTTTATAATTAACTATTACTGAAACAAGTGAAATGATTTTTTTAATCTTTCAACAGGTGGAATGCTTTCTAAGTTTCTCAATTTCTGTTGTTTTCCACTGTATAAGCTCAAGCCAATGCATATCTTTCTTGTAGGGCAGGGCCCAAAAATGAACATGATAACAATGTTGAACATTTTAGTTTTGCCTTCTATTTTTCTTGTTCTGCAGGGGTTTGTTTCTTTTTTATCCCTTCACCTCCCCCTTCCCCGAGTCCTCAGTGAAGTTTATCTGCTTCACAAGAGCATGGACTTTCTGATTCTTCTTCAACTCATAATCTAGCTCATAATGTAACTAACATAAGAATATAATTTGTTTTCTAGATACCTATTCCTTGAAACTATTGTCTCTGAGCTTAATTGTTTTTTTCAACCATTTTCAAGCTGTTTCAGTATATATAGATGGGATTCTAATTCAACTCTTTGTTGCTCTTACATTTGCTCACAGTTTCTTATCTGCAAATGCAGTAAGACTATCCTCTAATTCATGATTTAATTCTTCATTGAAAATAATGAATTCATCCAGACCCAGTGCTGACCTTGTAACATCCTATACATAACCACTCTGGAATGAAATAACTTTTTACTCCTGCCTTTTTATTGTTGATTTGGCTAGACCTACATTATAGGCACAATATGGCTTATTAACAACAATAAACTAACATTAGATAGATTTTTCTGACAATAGAGACCAAAATAAAAGGTCAGAAGAACAAAGATGAAAATAGTACCCAACAGTCTGCTTAACAGGTTGGAAATATGAAAATAAAGGAGGAATTTAATAGAACTTCACAGTTCTGAATTCAAATGTTAAATTACAAAAAAAAAAAATCCAGATATATGAAGTAAATGTATTCTCACACCCAGAATAACACGTATGCCAATAGGAATGTACAGAAAGAAATAAAATCAGAAAGCTGTAAAGCTGATACTAAGCAGTTTAAGTAAAATCTGTGTGAGAACATCAAGTCCTTTAACTTTCCTCCTCAAATAAATAAATTCAACCTTACTGTATATTTCTGAAATCTACAAATTTTCCAAAGGTATGCAGATAGGTGTCTAAATGGCTGTGAAAATAGATATCTCTTAGAAAAGAGGTATTAAAGTATATAAATTAATAACAGCTTCTGAGATATGTCAGAGTTTTGCAATATTTCTTTTTACTGTTATCCAGCATAAGAGATTGAAATCTTTTGATTTTGTGTTTAAAATAAATGTATGGAATCTGTTATAACAGGTGCAGCTTTGGGCATCTGGAGGAAGAATTATAAAGGCCATTTTAAAATCTTTATTTTAACTCAGTTTTGTGTGTCTTAATAGCACATAGATGTGTTATCTATACACAGCTACAAACACACAGAGGAATTTTGTTGGGAGCAGAAGAAACTCCCCAAAGAACAAAGACAAGTGTGAATTCTTCCCTTCCCAGCCAGGTCTTGCCGAGGGCCTGCCTTTGATCCTCCCATGAGCTTGGGAGAACAATGGGCTCTTGTGTCTCACAGGGAGAGAAGGTGAGATTCCTCACTATGAGCACATGCCACAGAGGAAGGTAGGACGTAGTGGTAGGATACTAACAACGAAAGGGATGTTAAAACTGCTTGTCGTCCTCTTGCCAATAAATTTATGGCATTTTTTAGTTCTGGCTCAGCGTCTCTTTTCAGCTCCTTGAAATATACCCTACATCATATTGTATTAGAAGGCTGAACTGAACTAACTGCTATGCACATTCTGGTTTAGCACTGTACTGAAACATCTGTTTCTGTGGTTTACCTCTGCTTTGCCTAATAAGATTTCTCAATCACGGTATTTTGCTTTTTAAAGGTTTCTTATCAACAATAGGTTTTTACTCAGGAATCACAGAACAATTTTGTTGCACATCCACAGCACCTGGTCAGATTACTCCAGGCAAGTTTTGCTCTTTGTAACTGTGTCTGGATTGCATTGCAACGGGCTTCACTATCCAGCTGGAATTCAATTAACTATTGAGGTAATAGCTGCATTATGGCACTGCATGATTGGCAGCTCACTTCTGCAGTACAGCATTTTGAAGAGATTCAGCTTTACTAAAATTATTTTCCTCTTCATAAGCATTATTTCTAATACTTCTTTTCTTAGTTAGAAGTCTCTGCGTTCTATGACCATCTATATTGAAGTTTGTTTTCATTTGCCATCTTGAAAGTAGGATTTGATTATGTTCTTCATATAATTTATACAATTTCCTGTGAACTAAATGCACTTAATTTTAGCTTTCCCATAGTTTCCTGACATTGTATATTATAAATTGAAACTGGCAAGTGTTCTGTTTTTTCATCTGTTATGTCTTTTGTCTAGACTTTCTGTTTTTTAATTATGTGCACCTTTTCTGAGCACTGCTTTGAGCATTTCTCTGCACGTTTCAGCCATATTTGCTGTTTAAAGACATTTCTGTGTAGTTAGATCTGTTTCTTTACAATCCCCCTTGCAGGCTTTAATCCATGTCCCACAAATGAGCCTGTCTCTAGTTAGCATGCCTTATTCCAGTGCTGTGTGTGGATGCCAGAGTTCTCAGCTGCATAATGTTAATATTGGTTTAGGATGTAAAAACATGTTATCATATCCCAGTTTCATTCATTACTAGGTCATAATCCTCAGGCATCTTTATCTGTGGTTCAAGTGTTTCAGGCACTATTCTTAGTCACAGCATCTCACTCAGCTAATCATTCTTTTCCATTCCCAAATAGCTTTTAAAGGAATCATTTTCATTTTTCTTTATTTTGTTTTTTAATGGTCACATTTCCACACATGATCAGTTTTAACTTTACACTGACAGGTTTTTATTTGGAAACATGGTAGTCATGGTTTATGTTTGTGCTCACCATTCTGATTTCAGTCATGCTTTGTATGTGACTCGGCTTTCACAGACATAAAACAAACATCCACTTTTCCCAGACCTATCCTGTTTTTTCAGGTGAATTATGGTTTCACTATGAACATTTGCAGATGGGAACCTCCTACCCAGATATTGGACATTCAGAAATCCTGCTCTTACGGATGCCTGGCAAAAGCTGCAATCTATGTACATGCTTCTACTGTATGTCTATTCACAGTAAATTCAGTATTATTCAGGAATAAACAGAACAACTGTGCTGTGTGTATTCTCTGAGTGCTTTCTGACACCTCCTGGAAGAAGAAAATATTCTTTTCCTTCCTACCTCCCTTCAAGAGCTGATAAAATTGTTTCTCATATTCTCCTCAATTATTCTTCATATAGAGCAAATCCTGTGTAAAATGGAAAGGTTGGTACTGAATAACTCTGTGATGAAAACATACTTCTCACAAAAAAAAGGTATCCTTTTTAAGACAAAATTACCCTGAAACTGTAATCAAACTTTTTTGTTTTTCAGGCTTCTCAAAGTTCTTCCTGGTGCAAACTGGGATTTCTGAAAATTTCAGTGTACACTGTTACTTGAAAGTAATTCTTTGTTTTATTTGAATATGTGTAAAACAGTTGCAAGTCAAACAGCTGTACTGTATAAGCCTTGATTTATTAAAATACTTTTTAATCAGCCAACTGCATTTGGTTATATGTGTGCTAATGGTGGTTTTCAGTAACCTTAAATCTGAGAAGAATTAGAGAAAGAGAAGCTAAAAAGTAAAAACTTGCAGTTGGCTGGGATCTATAAAAGAAATTACTTTCAAGGAAGTGTCAGTCAAGTACTTAAAACTCCCTGATTCTTTAGGCCCATCATCTCATTAAGTTTATTTGTAGGATGATGTTAGCTTTGAAGTGGCCCTAGTTATTTAAGGTACTCCTAGTGCCTCTGGCTCTCTTCTGCCGGCTCTGTCATTTCACAGTCTGCCTCAGAACTCTAATACAAGATAATCAATGAAACTAAAGATCTCTCAGGAACAAATGCCTAGACAAGAAAACAATCCCTTGTTTTGACTTGCTGTTACAAACTGTTGTGCCCTACAACACAGCAAATCAGTCCCCCACTGTGAGTTAGAGGCTTTGTTAAAATAAATTCCTCTATGATGTGAATGTTATTTCAAGCAGAACATACAGACATATATGAAATTACAGACTTGAAGATAAGAAGCTCTCTGGGAGCTACATGTCTCAGCTCAGCCTGATTTCAGGATAGAAGCTTGGACATTTAGGATTAGATTTGAAGAGGAATTGTGCTTCAAACCTGGGCCCTGCTTAAATGATTAGGTAGGAGAGAGGTATAAACCTGTTTTTTCAAGGTCAGTAGAATCAGTAGTTATATTTTTTCTTAAAACATCTGCAATGAACACTGGGGTTCATGTTAAAGAGAACATAAATTTTCTCCAGACACAATGCTACTGAAGGATGAAAAGAAACAAAACAAAGCGAAACAAAAGGAGGAAAAACAAACAAAAAAAAAAAAAAAAAAAAAAACCAAACACCCCCCCAAAAAACAACTAACCCCCCCTCAAAAAAACCAAAAAAAGCCACACACAGATGCAAAAACTACAAAAAATACCAAACCACACTTTTCTTGTAACAGATGTTGTAAATTTTTGTTGTTTGTTTTATATTAAGGTATTCATGCAAATACTAGCAAAATTATTAGCACTGAAAACTTCCCAGGCATTTATTTTGACGTATACTAATTTGTTGCATATGCTATGAAAGGATCTCATTACTTGATTTCAAATAATAATTTGGGTTCAGCCTAGGGGTTGCTTATCTTTAAGTACAGTTGTGCCAGCAATGTGAACTCTGCGAAAAATTTGAGAAAGAAAAAGATAGATTTGTTTTCTTCCTGATAGAGTAACATTTCATTGCAATGAAAGATTGCAGTTATATAAAACCTTTCGTTTCTAAGAAACCTTTTGTGCTTGAAAAACTGTGTGCACGCATGAATCATTTCACAGAACTAGAACTATTTTCACCCAACACTGAAATGAAATCAACATGGCAGGTGCTTCAACAGTATGGCATAATAATTTTGGAAAGGAAGAAGGAAGGAGAGTGCTAAAATAAAGCTTTACAAAGAAAGAACATGGCCAGCAATTCAAATTGGAACATAAAGATGGTTGACCTGTTTTTGGTTAAAGCTTTTCTTGTGAAGAAAGTCACATGAAAAGATACCAAATAATTTTGATGAAAAACATTCAAGTTATGTATTTTAAGCTTTCCATCTAATCAGCCAAGCTGGCTCTTTTTGCACCTAAAACTAAAAGAGGTAACATATATAGAGAGATAAAATTTATAAGCAGATAAAAACAAATGATTGTGAAGTACCCTGTCAGTTATTTGAAATGAGAAATTTGCCAACAGCGTTTTAAGAAGAGATACATCTCCTCAGTTTTTCTGCGTATAGATCTCATGGTCAAATACTATGGCATAAATTTTTGACAGCTTGATCAAAATAGATTGTTCTTGGCATTTTCTATATCTATATCTGAAGCAAAAGGAACACCATAAACAAGCCTTTAAGATTATACTGCTTTTCATCATGGTATTCAGCAAAGATGCAGAATTTTCCTTTGAGCTGTCACAGGAACACTCCTGCTGCCAGAGTCAGATCTGCTGAACATGTGGATGCCAATGGCAGGGCTCCTACTCCTCTCTCTGGCTCCAGGACAGCATCCCCTCAGGAGCTCAGCAGTGTTTCTCTTTCATTAGCTGTGTGTTTGCTACTGACTGAATAAACATACATTGATCAGTCAATGGAGAATATCTCCTTTTCAAGCATTAATTCTCATGATACACTTAAGACTCTAACAATTTTTTATTGTACTGATTTCACACGGAAACAACAGCTGAGACATAAAAGTGAAATTAGGCTGGAAACAGAGCCCTTGCCACTGAGAAAAAAATCTAAGAATACTGGTGAGTTACAAGTCCCTGTTGTAGCTAGCAGGCAAACTTCTTTTTACAACTATTTAAATGTGAAATAACTTGATTAAAGAAATTTCATAACAATTCTGTCCCAGTGAAAGCTGCTCAAATGTTACCTTGTTAAATTCCATTAAAGTTCCATAGTCCCATAGTACACATCTTACATGGGTCAATTTAAATAAACTTCCTTTTAAAGAGGACTATGACTGTGCATACCAGAGCACAATCAATAATAAATATCTTTTTCACTTAAGACATACAAATAATTTGTCATAGTAGCTGGAAATACAACTTCTGCAAAGTAGGAAGTGAAGTAGGAATCTTTATATTATTTTGGTTGAAGAAAAATATTTACGATGTTTTTGTTTCTTTTCTGTAAGTCCTTAGTCTTCTGTTAGTGGCAGAAATAATAAAAAAAAAGATGCCATTACTGGAAATTTCTGTCTTACTATGAAAAGCTACTTATCTGAAAATAGTCCAGGAAGAGATTGTCTGGTAAACTGAAGATGCCAATTACTAATACGTATGCTCAAGAGAGATTATACAATAATAAAGAGAGTTTGTACTTTGCAATTAGATTAAGTGTATTTGTATTTCAAACACAGATTCAGTTTTGGTTACTGAAGTGGGAATGAGAATTGCAGCAGCAGTTTGAACTGCAGATCTAATGGAAAACATTCACAGTTGACTACACATGCAGCCAGTTATACAAGATGAGCTTCATAGCAGTGACAGTAACAATGAGGTTTGGAACTACATGGGAAAAAAAAGATGAGGGTTTCAGGTTGTGCTTGGCCCAAAGTGCTTCTGTTACTAAAGAGACAGGGACAATGGTAATGCTGTAGCTGGATCTGTTAGCACTCAAGTGTCATGATGAAAGTATCCATAGTATTTGAGATAGTAGGGACTGATTTCTCAATCTGAAATCTTTGTTGACCATGAAAAGACTAATCCAATTAGCTGCAAAATGTCTGAAAAGCTTTTAGGAGTGCACTTGTAACTTTGAGGAGAGAAAAGTCCTACAAAGAGCTACTTAGGAAAAAAAGTCACAGATCACAGAATATTCTCCACTGAAAGGGACCCACAAGGGTCATTGAGTCCAGCTCCTAAGTGAATGGCCCATTCAGGGATCTAAACCACAACCTTGCTCTTATTAGGACCATGCTCTAACCAACTAAGCTAATCTCATTACATATCAGTATTTTTGATTAGACTCAAGTAAACAGTTTCCAAGGATGATTAAAGAATTTTAAAATCCTTTTTCTCTTTGAAAGAGTTGGGAAAATGATGACTTCAGGTTCTTGTTATTCCATTCTGTGGTTTAGTGGTAACCTTCTTGCTATCATAAGAGTATTTAGATAAAATGCTCTTTCCTGATTTTTATTCAGGTAAATCAATGCAGTCTATAACTCATGTCTTGACTCCACCTGAAAAAAATAATTCTTTAAACTACAGATCATGATACTAGTCTAAGGCATAAAGAAGGATGGAAACAAAAGGAAATGTTCCTCTCCCAGATTCTGAGATTGGTTTCTACAGAAGCACTTCATGTTTTCCAGCAAGACTCTCTAGAACTTCATCTCTAAGACAAAATTGAAGTGAAATTAGAGAAAGTCCAGCTGAGCTACATCATGTAGCAGTATGTGACTTTCTTAGAGCAGCCTATTTTGATTTATCTAAAGAATGAATGTAAATACCAGTAAACTAAGTCTCCTGGGACAAGACGCCACTTCAGTGACACTCTCTGTAAAAGTCACTAAGAAACATTATTTTATAAATCAAATGGTGTTAAACTTCCTGCTCACATTCAAGTGACATAACCACAGGATTTACATAATCCCATTAATTTATAGCAATTAAGCTACATTTTTTATTCTTTTAAACTTTTTAAGCTACTCAAATGTCTATGACATTTACAGAAAAACAGTGGTTTGTTAAGTGCGAGGCAGAGAGATGTAGTGGAAGTTATTTCACGATGTGACTCCACAGTGTGTGATTGCACTTCAATTCTGACCTTTGGTGTTTCAGGTATGTGTCACAGAAGGCCTCATCAAATGTCACAAAGCTATCAGCCAATTATGCTTAAATCTCTGCAAATGAAATGAATGGGATAAAATCATACTAAAGATACTGCATGATAATAAATAATATTTAGTAGTATTTAAACTTGTACATTGTTTTTCTTTTTAAAATCCATGCAAAAATTTAACCCAGAATTTAATGTTTTTCTGAAGATTTAAATGTATATTAAAATCACACGTAAGAAAGAGGTCTCCTGCTAGAATTTGTCAAATCGTCTTGGAAGCAAATTTTCTGCTATCTATCCAGCCAGTGCACAGTACTCTGGGCCAAGACATTACCCCTGATTATTATCCAAGCCCAAAAAAGAAACGTTACATGAACAGTTGCAGCATCTCCCAGTGAAATGGGAAGAGCAAGGCCTTCCAAAAAGCTTATGGTTTGATTGCCTCTTTCCAGTGGTATCATAAAATATGGACAGATATTATTCTGTGTTAAAAAAAAAAAAAGAAGATGCTTCTTCCTTTCCAAGTGCCCTCACACCCAGACACTTAACTGCACTGTGTGATAAGAGAGACTGACAAATTGCCTGAAATCAGGACTGTCCTGGTCACATGCTGAAGGAGATTTTCCTACTTCACAGTTTCACCACCTCTAAAGCAAAATTAATCAGTGATGGCATAGAATAGCAAGCATCAAGTTTACAAAGGACTTATGGAAAAATCTTAACCAAATGAAACTTCAGATCACTCTAGGCAGTTAATCAATGTGACTCCTAATAAAAATTCTGTCAAGTATTTGTTCAACTCTCTTCTCAGTGCATCTGTCATGACGACCCGTGTACATTTATGCACTTAGGTTTTCGCTCATCAAGATGCTCACAGGAACAGTGATCCACTGCCACTGAAATCAATGGAAAAAACTCTCACTGATTTCCACTGGATAAGGCCCAATCCCCACACTTGAGGTTTTACACTGTAATCTCACATATCAAATGTTAAACACTTGCACCTGGGAGCAGTTGCATTGAAATTAACTATATTGTCAACATGGGATGTTGCTCAAAACAAAGGACTACAGACATCTCAGAGATTTCTTAAAAAAGTCACAGAAAAGAAGGAATATGATTCAATTTATAATATATAATTTATAATATAATCAATCAATCATAAATTAATATGAAAATATCAAAATACACTTTTTGCACTTCCTGAAAACTTTTAATTATTGGTAAAGTTAAAAAATTAAATAATTATAATAAATAAATAAATTCCTTTTTCAAAACGAAAAATATTCCTCTGTTTTGGTTCATGATGAGAAAGACAAGAAAATTAATTTGTCAAATAAATTAAATGCTGTGAATCATTTGCTCAGATCTGTTTATTAAACCAAAGCTTTTATAAAACACATTGTTCTATATGAAACAAATGTTTTTTTCTCTTTCTTCCCAGCTGCATGAAGGTCTTCCATTCAAAATTTCACTTTATTCTTCTGATTAATTACACCTGCCTTTGTAGCTCTAACTTTAAAATGTTATTCAAAAAGAACATGCTTTTGAATCAATATCAATCACATTCTTTTATTTTCTCAAGGGAAAAGAGGGTGCTCAAAGGAAATTAATCTTATGTTGACACTGATTTGTTTCCCTATAGAATGTGCTGCTGGCATTTGGAAAATCTGTAGTATTTCTCAGTCTGTCTATAATAAATTTTCAAAATAACTTCTGTTTTATTATTTGACTGTTTTGCTTCATTTCAAGTAATGTGGAGGGCAGAATGAGGTCCTCATAAACACAGGACTGATATTGTAAGAACATTAAAAAGCAGGATGTGGTAGAGTTCTCTAAATGATAAAGAGTGGTAAAGACCAGCCTTGATATTTCTGTTTCATATTGTCCTTTCCATATTGCTGCTAAAAGCAACAAGATGTTTCAATGTGTCCCTGCTGAGATTTCCTCCTGTACAGACCTCTACATTGTTAATTCTGAAAATGTGATGTTCATTATCATATTACTTTTACAAAGACTATAAAAATCAATAATTTGAAAATTGCATTTTTATTTTTCCCTTTTCAGAAATAGTTCCTATTCATGGGAGAGGGCAAAAACAAGACAAATTGGTTTTACCCAGTATGTCCCCATATTGGTAGTATTGATAAATTGATACCATACTTACTGCATCCTATTAAAATTCTATAGCAAACCCAGGAGACTACTGCATTGCAGCTCTTAAAAATGGGGGTTTGGGAAATACTGCAAGTACATTTTGAAGTAAATATTGCTAGCTTTACAAAAAAATCACAGAATCAATTATGCTGGGAAAGACCTCTGAGATCCTTGAGCCCAACATATGAGCAAACACTATTTCAACTAAGCCATGTCACTAAGTGTCACATCCAGCCTTTCCTTAACCACCCCCAGGGATGGTACACCGTCACCTCCCGGGCAGCCCCTTCCAGTAATGTACTCACCCTTTTTGTGAAGAGCTTCTTTCTCTGTGAAGACCTTCTTCCTCATGGCCAACCTGAACCTTCCCTGGCACGACTTGATGCTGTTTCCTCCTGTCCTGTCACTGGCTGTCTGGGAGAAAAGGCCAACCCCCACCTGGCCACAGCCTCCTTTCAGGCAGTTGTAGAGGGTGATGAGGCACCCTCCAAGCTTCCTTTTCTCCAGGATAAATAAGCAGCTCCCTCAGTTGCTTCTCATAGGACACAGACTCCAGACCCTTCACTGCTGGTGAAATCTTAAGGCTTGGAAAGCTGAAACAATTTGCCCCATATAAACTGTAAAATCTTTGATCAATAAGTTGACAGATTCCAAGCCAAAAAACAAAGCTATACTTTTCACCCAAGAATTCCACAGGTAAGCACGCTGCTTCCAATTTTACTTTTTCTTTTTCCTTTTTTTTTCCATTATTGAATGTTATTTTCTATTTTAAAAAAAAAAAACAACAATTTTTGGTAAGAAAAGCAATATGTCTCAAAACAGAGCTTATTAAATGTCATAAAAATTCTATACATCACAGTATGGGAGAATTTTTTTAACTTTTGAACTCCAGATTCTTCAAAGCATTGGTCCCCAGAATCTATCAAAGCAATGTGTACTATAGCTGTGGAGAGGATCTTATTCTTGATACAGTGTATTTGATATATTTTTGAAAGAAGCAAGTCAAATTTGTTTTACAGAAATCTTTGAAGCTCATTCTAATGAGAAGTACCTCTTCTATTATTTTACTGTTTTTATCCACTGCACTCTTTTTTTTTTTTTTTAATGGCTAAAACTATTCCAAGAAAGTGGTCTTAGCAGTTGGCTGCCTAGCATTTTATCTGTTCCTGCTGTTTATTCTTCCCTTGAAGTCACACTCCTGTGTTAAAAGCACTGAACATGTCCCCATAGCCATTGGTCCTTATGCAATAAAGCCATACACCACAGACATCTGACACAATTAGACTGTAAATCAAATAGGCAGGGGGAATTCCAGAACTGGAATCATCATCTCTTCAGGACTGACAATAAAACAAGCAGGGGGAGTGTCAGAAGTGGAACCATCATCTCTTCATGCCCAACAACACAAGTCTTAATAGCTTAAGTCAAAAACTAGTATGAACAACAAGATTTTCACTTTCTTCCATGATCTTATATTTACATTTACACCTATAATAATACCAAGATTTAAGTTGATATTAATAGTAACAACAGCATTATACAAATTCAGATAAAGTCTCAGTATATCTTGAAGACTTCTCATTCACTGCTGATAACAGGTTTCACCAATCTTCTTTCCCTTTTTCTTTAGGAGATTTTTGTGTTCAACATAGAGCCAGCCACACAACAACAGTCTGACTGACTCAGAGTCTGAGCTTTAATACTGGCTCTTCATCACCAGTGAGTTAGAAACTGTTACAGACAGCTTGTGGGAGAACAAGTGCAACTCCACATATTTCCTTCTCTGTCAAATACACCAGCACTAAAAAGTAAATTTATACAAATTTATACAATAACTTAGGATTTAAATTTTTTATGGCTAACCCATTACAGAAACAAAGCAAGAACATTTAGTTTATCTTAGACGTATTCTGTGCTGTAAGGGAGACTGACTTCTGTCCCTAACACACCAAAATATGGGCATTTGACTTTAATAAGTCCACTTATTTTGCCCATATTTCTGTGATCATGGGAAGACTCTGGACACTGAGGTTTGTGCTCACTAGATTCCCATGACTGTATTCATCCCATTTTGATATGACCATTTTTTTCAGATTCATTGTTAATATTTGAAACATAGCCATGAAATAACTTCGCAAGAGTTCTCATATCAATATCATGGATCTCAGGTTTTGGTGAAATAGATTTTTCTCTGAATGATTCTCAATTACAAAATCCCTCTTCATTTGCTGTTAATTGCATGGATTCATCAGTGGTGGTCATAACTTGATTACAACTGATCTATCCATTTCACCATATAATTTTTTTTTTCAGATGTGCAAATGTTTTTACATGAAATTTATTTCACTAAATTACTTTTCAGTTTGTGATTTTTTTCCATTCTTCAAACTCAAGTCATGCCAGAGTGTTTTGTCTGATCAAATTGCAAATATGAACCCAAGAACTTTCTGTGCTTACATAACTTGCTTGTATTTTCCCTTGAGATATCTGAAAGTCAAGAACAACAATGGGTTGAAGAAAGAATTTTGAATATGAATGGGATATTTAATTTCAAAAAGTGACTCAGTTAAACAAGAACATTGAGAATCTTGGCCAAAACATCTCTCCTTAAAGATTGTTCCAAACGTTCTGGTTTTCTGTACTTAAATTTTTCTTGTGTCACTTCAAAAGATAAAGATTTCCTTTTATTTACATTCTACTGGTAGCTGACTTTTTTGTCACCATAGGCCAATGAAAATTTTTCTAAGTCTATCCTGCTCCCCTTCTAATGCTAGCCTAAAATAGACTCTGTTTGGAGGATTATCTGTGAGACAGACCATCTTTCAGTTCTATTGTGTATCTCTTGACAGCCTTTTCATCTGCAGATATGCTTCCTCAAAGCCAATCTGTGATGTCTTGTGGATACAATGGGAACCTGACATGGGTAAAGCCAGCACTTGAGTTAAATTACAGAAAAAAAGTTCTGTATTTTCTTGTGTACTTGTATAGTTAGTTACAGTGCTTCCTTTTGAACTAGATGTAGTGAATAAGATCATCATGATTCAGTCACAGTCACAGATTCAGTCACTCAAAATGTCAAGGACAGTTCTTCAGTCTTAGAAACAATTTCTTAACTTCTTTCAGCCCCTCATGCAGTTTTTAATATAATGTATTTATTTTGTGTCCTTATGTTCAGTGCAGTACTTTTTAAAACTCAGTAATAAAAGTTTTTAATCAACTTGTGATTGATTTAATGGGAACATTTACTCATAGTAGTACACATGGTTCAAAAATCAGAGATAACTTACAGACATCTGCTCCATTTGGTATCTGAGATATATTCCATCTATAGTTGACAGAAAAAGTACTTAAACAACACAGAGATATGGACTCACAGCCAGCTTCAAAATTATTCAGTTGACCACAGTGCTCATTTATACATACAATTATTTCATCCCATTTTACTTATGTAATTTTAACTGCAATATTAATATATCTCAACATGTTGACTTTGCTAATTGCAAAATGGCAAGAATTACAGAATTCTGAAGTTATCTAAGCAATGTGTGCATCTCAGCAATCCATGCTATAAATGAACCTTCTGCATTGAACTCACTTTCCATGCACCACACAGGTTTCATATAAGAAATTCAAACTACTTCTGGCTTGAATCCAGAATATTGGAAAGATTTTCTGCATTCATGGGAACAAGACTGAGGGCAACAGTTCTGCTGTTTTGCACAATGAAACTCTTCACCAGAAGGGTGTATTTTGGGTAAAGAGAAAGCAGTCCAGTTTTCTCCTGGATACATTGAAGACTATGTATTGAATCTTCATCATTGTGTATAAAATAGGAACTAATATATTTCACAGAAAGCATTGCATTCCAGATAAATGCAGTGCTGAGTTTTGGCTTTATAAAAACACCAGGTCTGAAGATCCCGCTTCTCCACCCCTCACCTCACACACTGTTAGGAACAAAAACAGTTCAGAAATAATTTTTGCCTGAGGGATTAAATTCTAGCATTAATTTGTCTATTAGTATAAATTCAGATTCACATGTATGTGCAGGGTTTATTTTTAATATATTAAGAATACCCATCACTTTCAGAAAGATTAGAAACAGAAATGAATGAAACATTCTAGAAAGAATGGAAAGACATTCCCTGGCTTTGCACTGGGTAACAGTCACTGTTATAAAGATGAAAAATGCTTGATGGAGACATAAGGGACAGTGAAGCTAGATCACCAGCTTTATACAAAAGGAGAAAAAACACAAATATGTGATTTATGTATTTGCATCACACCAGCTGTAGCTTGAGTTTTGGGAAACCTGCTGTTCATCTTGACAGCCCAAATCAAAAGGAGCTAGCATATTATGCTGAGATGTCAGGCCAGTGACAACATTCACAGCTTTATAAGAATCAAAAGGAAGAAGAAAAAAATATTAAGTACTGAGCAAAAAATTGTTTAAAGAATTTAGAAGAAAGCTCTTAGAAGAATTTTCTCACTATCTTGTGAGGTAAAGAATCAAGCTTGGTTCTAAACAATTAATACAAAGTAGAAGATGAGAAGTGTAATAAGAATTACAGGAAGATACTACCTTAAATATATCTTTGGCCTTGCCAGATATGAGATTTAAACAATTTAGTGAGCATGCACTCAAATGGAGTACATAATTACAATGATTATATATGCTGATAGGGTAATTGAATTTGCTAACGACAATTAGCCATTTGCAAATACAATTATTTAACTAATGTACACAATTCCAAATAAAAAATTGTGTCCTTCACAGGTTTGAAAAATTTGTATTCTGCAAATTGGAAGTAGTGATAGGATTTTAGTTTGATCAGCAGTTTTTTAATCCACAGTCTTTAATCAGACAAGCATACTGTTCCACTGCTGTATCTAGCTGTGAAGAACAAGAGCATAAACCATCTCTTTACCTTGTGAGCTAAATGCAGAGAAAGCTGTTTCTGCAACTTTGCCAGTTAACTATTCCTTAATGGAATGTTAATCATACTCAAATAATGGAATAGAGGAGGTAACTGCTAGCTATTCCTGTTGTGCTTACAGTCATGAACTCTTAAAATTCTCCTAAATGTCTGTTTGATTTTGACCAGGTTAAGCTCTTGAAATTCCTTGGTACAATTCAGTTCAGAAGGCATTTTTACATTCACCAACATCACGGTATCTTGAGCAGAGACATACACACCAGCCATCCTTCAAAATAGCTCATCAGTCCTTTCTGGCCATCTGATCATGTGATACCAGTTAAAAATCTGGAAAGCTCATTATTGCAAACAGTTCCAAGGAACACTGAATTAGCAGAAGTATGAACGTGTCAGATAATGATATTAGGTAAGATTGAGGAATTTCACATTTTCTGTTACAAACATGAATCACTTACTAAAACACAGAGATCTTAAAGCACTTTTTCAAAGTAGTATAAATCATAAAATAATACAATATAGGCCAGAAGCTTTCACTGTGATCATGTGTGGCTTTCCACATAATACTTTCCTGAAGATTTTAACTAGCCATTCTTATAAATTCCTGATGAAGTAGCAGAGGGAAAATTTATTTCTTTCTCATTATTCAGTAATTCAATGGCACACCTGCAAATGCAGCTCAAATTCTGGACTTCCAGCACTGGACTTAGCCCTAGAACAAATTCTAATATGATAGGATATCTGAGAAAAAGAAGGAATTACACAAAATATTTTGATACTAAGTTTTATTTTCAGGGATTTTAGCTGTATGGTAACTTCAGTGATGAAAAAAAAAAAGGATTAAAAAACCCTAAAACAATCTTAAAAACCCCCAACAAACCCAGTTCACACAAACAAAACCAAAATGAAGAACCAAGTGAAAAGAAAAACAATGGGCAGCTAGGAAGAGCTGTGATAGGATCTCTCCACACATGCTTATTCCTCTGGGTGGAAAGATATTTGAACACTAGAGGAAGAAGAAGATCAAAAAAATGAAATTTCTATTTTTGGAGGTACTCAAAACCCATCAGGGCATGATTCTGAGCAGTCAACTGCAGCTGATCCAGTTTTGAGCACAGGATTGGACTAAATGATCTCCACAAGGCTCCTCCCATCTCAGCTACACTGTGATTCTGCTACAAATGTCTGGGCACTGTGCAACAAACAGATTGGGTGGGTTTCAGAATTATCAGAAAAAATCACCATCATTTCACTGGGAATACAGTGCAGATTAGTCATTTAACAAAATCTCCTAAAATTAATCAATATTTTCTCCCTAGCTTGCTATTCGTGACAGAAAGAGAAAAAAGATGACCATAGTGCACAGAATATTCCACTTTAGTAAGAGGGATTTGGATTCCTACCCATTAAACCCATAAAACTCAGCATTCTACTTTATTTTTATACCTCTTGCCATTGCTCCTCTGCCATTACACCCTGATATGCAGCAGGTTCATGTTTATCATTGTTGACCAAGGCTCAGTTGCCACTGTTTAGTGAAAACATCAGTTTAGCCTGCAATAGCACTAATCAAAAATAACCATCACATACAAGCACTTATGATATCATCTATACCTAGATTCTGAACTCAGTAGCCAGATGGTTTGAAATATATCCAATTTTTGTATATGTTAAGGGCAGGGAAAGGTTATACAGACACAGGACAGAAAAATTCTATTTTTCCCTTTCAGATTATCTTTTGGTATCTGCCACAACATTTTTATGTTTCTTACAAAACAGTAGTAATCTAGAATATTAATATTTATCTATCTCACAAAGAAACTGGATAACTTCAGTCTGTAATATATGCAGAAGTCCTTAATGTAATAGGAAGACATATTGATTTTGAGTCATAGTAGAAAAACACATAAGGATATTTTATTATTAGGGTTGTTATTTCTCACTACTTACAAATTTATGTTGAATTCTGCCAACAGTTGTCCTACCCTCTGTTCTCAGAAAAGAAGCCAGGGAGAACTCAGTTCAGAAAACTGAGAGATATTCTGCCATGACACACTATGCCAAGGATGACAACCTGCCCTAAGGTTGTGGTACTCTATCGGTTTGTTCTCCTGAGGGAGTAACTTCACACTCACTTCTCACCTTTCTGGAGTGTGTGTTATCTCATTGTGGTAAAGCATTGACCATCAAAAATAAAAGGGCTTATGCTATCCTGATAAAAATTTTATATTTTAAATATGTAGTTGGACTTTCACTGGATTCATTAGAAAGTGATTAAAAAAGGACAAAAGAAAGGTTTTATACAAATAGCTCTGCCTAAAGGAGTTGAAAGTGACCTAAGTGTATTTCATCAGCCCAGTATTTAGTTTTGTGTTTAATTTAGAAACTTTTTTTTAAACTGTTACTTAAATGATGCAGAGAATGGGTGAGAAGATGGATATCACATCCTCCTGGTGAACATCCTGCTCATTACATGGCTCTCTGTAGACCTTTAAGCCCAAAGCAATCCTTTGAAACTCTATCCCTTTCCATAGGCACTGAGATGATTGAGAGTATACTAAAATTTTCCCCCTTTTCATGAGGTGTTGCTATTTATGTTGCAAAAACATACACTTTCTAATTTCACATCAAGTAGATGATTAGGTTTACAGGCTGATATAAGGCTTTGAGTTCCTTTCAGTTCTTGCTCTCTGAAAATATATTCTTAATGTGTAATTTTCTTCATCATATCTCTGTAACACCGCATACAATCTCTCTTCAGTGACAAAACATCTTCAGATTTTTTTTTTTGTCAGTGACAAACTATAGTTTGTGTTAAAACAATCAAGAATCATGATCTGGTTTTGTTGATAATCTGAAGTCATGTAATATTTACTACCTATAACAGGCAAAATTGAGATCCCTTGATCCTAATGGGTTCTATTTTTCTTGGAAAATGCCTCAAACCCAACTAATTCAATAAAAGTGGGCTAAAAAGCATTGTCTATACAGAAAGATATCAGTTGTTTTTGCCAATGGTTAACCTGCAGTGCCCCAGTTCTCATAAACAGCACACATTTCAAGTCTTAGAAGACATGACAGCAGTCCAGGTGCAAGTTTCTTTGCCAAATCTCTGTTCAAATTGACAAACTACTTTAGGATAGGATAGTAATTATCTTTAGAAACATGTAACATGGGAGAAGCTTGATTTAATTTAATCACCAGCACTGTAATTTAAGTCATGATGCATGTTTTAATTATTCAAAGCAAAATGTTCTTCTCAGAGGACTTTCATTAGGGATCCAGTCTTTGGGAAAACCTGTTCATGTATGGATTTTCTTGCCACAGTAACTGTAAATATCAGGTAGAATACAAAAATTTGAACTGAATATTTTAACTAATTCAGTTTAGCTAATGATTAAATCTGTGTTAGAATTGTATGACTGATAGAATAGTCATATAAATTATTTACAGTGATTTATACATTAAGTTCATGAATTCATATAATTACATCATTACAGTTTTTGCAACTCCTTTTGGCCCAGTTCTTAATATTACTCTATTATTCCTTCCCATCCCTATTACAGAATTTCATATTAATATAGAACTCTTATTTCTGATACAGGCCCTTACACATGAAAAGAGTCACACTGCATAAATTGCTCATGTCAAGAAATTAGAACAAAACTACCCTTGCAAGACTATTACTAAAAGCATGATTTTTGAAGTAATTCCTAAAACTTGGCAAGATAAGTAGACTAACAACAGCACTAGATTACTGATCATTACAGTGCTTCACATTTACATAACACTTTTAAATATTTCATAATATATACATGACTAAATTAAACCTCAAATGCTTCCAAGAGACAAAGGAATAAATTACACTTACCTTGTAACTCTCTGTTCTAAGACAGAGAAATATTTAATCATTGAATAAAGCTGATGTTTCAAGTGGTGGGAGTGGGAATCCCAGTCATGTACTTCAGCCTCCATCAAACAAGTAGCGGGGCTAGAACAAAAGTGAAAAGATAAAAATTAACAGCCAGAGATTCTGGAAGGTTTTGTTTAACACCTATTAGTGGAATTGTCTTTAATTTTAGGTCATCTTACTCCTGGTAAAGAAACTCTTCCATCCTAACCCACGGCATCCCCAGTATAATATAGAGGAATATAACCAGTCCTGAAGAAGATTCCTTGCCTCAAATCCAGTCAGTTATGATTATTATAAAATCACTTTGCTGCTTTGAGGTTTCTTTGCTGTAGATTTTTAGTGAGTAACTACAGTGGTTTCCATAGCATAAAATATATTGCCACCATTGTTTATAAGGACCCTAAGTCCTGCTCTGTTATATGAAGACAGTCTCAAGTTCTGCCAAAATAAATCAACTCAGAACATAATCTACTGTTGATTTGTGCGTACATCCACAGCTTGCAACGTATGTGTAGCAGTTTCTTACTGTAATAGTCCAGTTTCATGTACTTTTAGAAGAAATGAGATCTCTTTACATGCTCATTTGTTAAAGGAAGCTATCTTTACTGCTAAATTTTATTACATTCCCAGCCCCTCTAGACCCGAAGGGATACAAAAAATGGGAACAGAGTGGTTTAGTACCAAAAGTTTTTTTAACATGTGTTGTTCCTACTGATTTAGTTACAAAATTCTTACTAAAAATGGTGGAAGCCTCAGCTGTTCAGAATGTCTGGGCTTTAACAAAGTTTAATACATGTTTAACCATTAAAGATATCCTGAAAAGTTTAGCATAGTGATCAATGCATGCGGGGTGTCTTTGGTGCTCACTATTTGATCTCTCTGCAGTCATTGAACATGATATTTCATTTTCACAGCAATCAGTAAAGATGGTATATAAAAGTCATTACAAGATGCTGTCCTTTTGACTTGCTTCCCTTTGGATTTCACAAACAAAACTAAACCCTATACATATCCCGTATAGGCTGAGTATACCCAGGGAAAACAATGCATGCTCTCAGCTGTTATTGCAAATACACTAAATCTGGATCACAGGCAAATTAATGTCCTTGTATGTCATTAGGCCCCAGTGCTGGACTGACACGGGCTCTTATGGCTTATAAGACATAAGCATTTTTAGCCACTGCCTGACTAGGATTCAATATTTTCACCTGTAGGGCTGAAATAGCTGGGGGCTTGAAAGGTTAGCTCAGGTGGCCAGGGTTACTATCATATTCAGTATTATCTTCCATCTTTCACAACCTCCTGTGGTTCACATGTGTGAAGCATTCTGGTACACAGTGTTGCCAGAAAAAGTGTTCTGCATTCACAGGGGGATCAGAAATGCTCTCTGTTTCTACAAAATGTGACAGTCTCTGGGGATGAAAGGCATTTCCTAAGTATCCTCTTCAACTATTTCTGAGTGCTGGATAAAGAGGGGACATTTTGATATTCCTCCTAGCACTTTTGTGCAATCAAGTCCTCCTTCAATGCTTATTCTATAGTCACCTTCTAACAAGTGGAGATGCATAATCAGACCTCATAAATGAGGCATGCCACTATATCATCTATAATGAAATGTACTCTTTCTTATAGCAAAGCATCTGCCTTCTGTATTTTAGTATCAATCCAGCCACTGCATATTTAGTCCTTGATGATGAACATTCCTGTTAAACTGCATTTCTTTTAATTCTGTGGCAAATGATTACTGAAATGAACTCAGTACATCTACAAATCATTTCAATAGATGACTACAAAAGGCATAGGATGTTATGTTATCTAGAGGAAGTGCCATCTACTATGAGAGACTGCTGTGTAAAATTTATTTAGTGTATGCATGATGATCACATCAGCCAGGATATTACAAAACTGAAATCAATTACTAATTATGATACACAAGATTCAAGAATTAAAAGCAATTTGAACTGCACAGAGTAAGATAAAACAAGTTCATAAGCAAATAGCTTTCCTAAAAATATTCTAATGTGAATGATGGTGTAGCTTTTATCGTCCACTCCTCCAATATTTCATTTTTGTATCCATGAAGGACATTAAAAGTTACAAAATAATGAGAGGAAGTAGAGAGGCCAGGATACAAAGAATGAATTAAAATTCCTGAAGACAATTAGCCAAATGTTTGTTTTAAAGCTGTCATCTAGAATCTTGAATCATTGCTGAAAGCATAGTTCTTTTCATTTTTTCTCAACTTCTCTCTCCAGATAGGCAGCAAAAGTTATGTGTAATCAGATACTCAAATGGTCTATTTCTGTGTTCTGTCACGAGCAGAAGATTAGGTTTTAACATTTTATAAACCAAATCTCACTTTGGGTTCATGTCACACTAGTAGAGGATGATATCACCAGCTCTGATTATTGCAGTATAGGAATTTGTGACACACTGAATCTGTAAATGGTTTGGGAACAGGCTTACACAGAAATGCATAAATATATACAGTCACCTCAGATGAACCCATCCTTAAGTCCATACTAATTGTATAATTTTAATGACATGAGCACTTGCATGTTATGGGTTCAGTCACCTCCAAGAAACAGGTAGAAACAAATCAGGTCTGTGTTACCTGTAGTGCAAGTGAACAGCAAATGACATGCTGTGAAAATTAAATAAGAATTCAGTGCCATGACAGAATACATGATTGGAAAGCCCATCATAGTTAAACCGTACCACATCTAAGGTAAAGTCAGACAGTCTGTGGGCAAGTTGAACTCCAGAACTGAATTGACATCTCCAGTTGAACAAGAGCACTGCATGTTTTCATGAAGTATTATGTAGAGCCATCTCACAGAAAAATTAAATAAGACCAAACAAAGGCAGATTTATATTGTGTTATTTCTTAGAATTTCTGCTCCTTACCTTAGAAACTTGTTGCTCAAATACATAAACTTTTGATAGACAAGTACTGTAATTTGTCAGATGACTGAGGTGACAACCGTATGCGATTTTAGCATCTTCTCCACCAAAAAACTGATCTACTTTAGAGACAAGTCCTGTCTCCTTGTCTCTAAAGTAGAGAGTATACATTTATGATTTATGATTTATGATTTTCTTCTTTGCAGTTTTCATCTTTCTTAATTTTGCAGCTCAATGTTTCTGTCTGGTCAGAATATTTCTAAATGATTCTCTAACATTTCATCTACTGTATTCACCTCCTCCAAATTCTCCTTGTGTTTATGAAATGAGCTTTCTGTGCTTATAGGATAAAGTTCTTCAGATTTATAACCCAATGTACAGTGAAGCAAGTACAGTGAAGTGAAGAAGACAAACAATCTGAATTTGTGGATAAATGACTCTGTACGTCAACAATTTTAGAATCCATCATAACCTGCCAGTCATACACTCTCCGTGCATGAAATGTGTAAAGAATATAGAGCTAAAGAGTTTTTCACATAAGCCTAAAAGGATCATAAGCAAATTTTTCATCGTTGCAATCATTTTAAACTCATCTTCTAGCAGAAAAAACAAGTCAAAACACGCCCAGAGAAATTTAAAATATTGATCTCTTTACTTATGATGTGTATTAAAACCTTTGGGTTTCTGTAGAAATACTTTGGGAATCTGAGCTCACAGAATACTAGCCCTGGCCTAGATGTCAGTACCTTTATAACCTTCCTGGACTGAATCAGCAGAGGTGTCTGGCTGTGCTCTGAGCATAGGCAGGAAAGCAAAGCATTTAATGCCTCTAATTTGCAGGCAAAGCAGAGGCTGTGAAAGGTGGTGCAAGGTCATAACAAGTCCAAGCTCTTTGGAATGTTAGATTTTAATTTGAATGAATAAATAATGTTGTTTATTCTCCCTACGAATCTTATTTTTAGTATGATGACATCTGGTTGATTTCAAGCTATTTGGACTTAATATCAAAGTCCTAACTACTGGAGTAAAGTACACTAAAATTGTATACTAAAGTATAAACTTTTAAGATATAGCAGAAGGTGAAAGATAAAATGAGGGGTTATGTAAAGCATTTTTCACAATGAAGGTGCCATTCTGTCAGAATCTTATAGTTGTAATATATTTTTTACAACCTTGTAAATTAAAAAATGTAAATATTTTAAACTCATTTTTAGTTTCCCTTTACATGTTTGGGTTTTTTTTCAGTTTATAAAACTATCTTAAATGCTTCAATCTGAAAACACAAGACCATTTTAAAAACGTTTAATTATGTAACAAATTGAAGGTATATTTCCACATCCTATCCAATTTTCTCATGTATAAACCCACTTTTACATATATGTATAAGATTAAAAATTAATCAGACATGTTACCTAGCATACAAGCTTATTTGCAAAGGACAGTAAAAAAAAAATCTTTGTAGAAAAAGACGTTATTGCCAGTCTTTCTATTGCCCAAAGAAAATAAAAACATTGTGTTTTGCTGAATCTATCCAGTTTATGTGTGTGGAACCTGGCTGTCAATATCTCCTGACAATTTGGCAACAGTGTAAAAATGGTCATAAAGAAATCAAATCTTTGCTGAAAATTCTCAGCAAGTGGACTTGCACATCCTTTCAGTGAGTTGCTATGGGATATACACTCTCAAAGTTCTCTTTCATCAAGAATTATTTATCTATATTCAGGAAGGCATACAGAAACAGAAGTATTGCCCTATTTTCCAAGCTTGAGTTTGCCTCTGTTATCTCTCTTTTTCCAGCTGATCTGAAAACATCAGTCATAAAAATCTATATCTTATTCCCTATTACTTCACTATTAACTCATAGACAAAAATAAACAGAGGTGAGATACTGGTTTTTCATCTTTTTGCTTCATTCTTAAGGTAACTGAAGCACATAAAAGCTGAATATTTATGTTCAGTACTTGAAGAAAATAAAATGTATGGGGTTTTAGTTTACAAGAATGCTCACATTTAAGTTCCAGTGCTGCCCAAATCAAGTATTTTTTAATTTTATCCCAATAGAGAATATCACAGGAGGAATAATAGCTATGAGTGAAAATGTTTGAATAACAGAGAACAAATAAATTATGAAAAGAGAAGAATTGTATAGACAGTACAGTAACAGATTTCAGTTTTCTCTCAGATATAAAACAGCTTCTAGAAATAATACTGAAATAAACATTTTTACTGATAACAGTAACAGCAGAAAAGCATCCTCTCCTATTCTGGGGCCGGTCTCCTACCAGTATTCTGGTTACTATTTTATCAAGAACATTTACCCACAATTTAAAATATCCTCAAGATGATTTTTCATTTACGCATTCCCATCCACATTCCATGTTAGATGCATTTGCTCTAGACTTTTAAAATTGTCTTCAGTATTTGAGCTTCATTCACTTTGATATTCAAGCAAAACAAACATACAAAAAATGAATATTTTCATATAATCTAGTTTAACGGTAATAAAACATTGTCATTGTATTACATACATATGTCAATGTATGTAACTAAATTTTTTTGTCCTTTTGAGCTTCTCATTGTGCTTCTTTATTTTAATAATTTAAATGAGTAGAGATACAGGTCTGCTGTGGTAAGCCTCTCCTAGGGGTGGTGCTTTGACAGATAGTAGACTAGAATTCAGACCCTTATTCACTTTCTTCTGTCTCTCCAGGTGCTATTCTTACACTATTTCAGATTCATATAGCAGATTCTAGTACAAAAGGATATTAAAAACACAGTTTCTGCATGATGACTGTTAGAACCTCTAAACAGAGAAACAAAGTCATGGAGAACTAATGAAGTGTCTTGTCCTATAATGGAGTGCCCTTTTGTCCACACAAAATGTCATAGGATAATTGTAGCTGAAGATTTGGCTATATCTTAGGTCTTCCAGTAAGAGGCTTATGAAATTAAAAGAAACAACCTCCACTAAATATTTTTCTTCCTCCGTTTTTTGCTTCTAAATAGGATTTTAGTGGAATTGAAATATAATGCAAATTAGGTTTGCAGTGCCTGGGAGGACACAGACAGTAGAGACTCTCAGGGTCTAATAAAGATGCAGAAGGTACACCTCCAAGTGCTCAGGACAAAGTCAGAATTTTAGTTCTATTGTTCAAACTACTTCTAAAATAAAAATTTAAAATAGATGTAAATTAATTTTGTGGGAGTGCAAGGCAAAAGACTTCATAAAGATGAAGGAGCTCTAGAAAACAAACAGTAAAGAAACTGACATCACCTGTGGACCTTCATTGAACTGTTTGTGTATGTCAAGGTAAAAATGTGATGTTTTCCAAGTCAGTATCTTTGATCATGAAATGTTCAACCACCTTCTTCTTTTTCCTTATCTTTATTCCATTTATCTGGGAAAAGCGGCATTTCACTGATTTAGATGTGAGAGAATTCCAGATCTCACTCAAACTTGATTAAATGCAAGAAATGGTTCACCACAGTGCATTTGCTTAATACATTTATGCACAGTCAATTGTTTTCACTTACCATACAACAGTGTAAGATTAAATTTAGCAAGGAAAATTTGCTCTGCCTGCTCTTTGGATAAAGTGTGCAACAGTGTCTTTGATAAATTTTACACCACATATCTATCAGGTTAAAATTTACAGAGAATAGAGGAAGAACCAAAGCAAGAAAATCCTCAGTAATTTTTTTCTGATAGCTTCAGCTCTTGAATGAATTGTGTGAACACTGCATCCTATCGTGTAGGTAAGGAATGCCAGCATTATTTCCAATAAATCCATAAAACTACACTTGGAATTCTAATACAATGACTCAGAAATCCCACAAACATGGAGACTACAAACATGGCTCAAATCTCACTTTGGCTGCTGCTGAGTCCATGTCATCATGCCCAGTGTCAGTTTTCCAGCCCATTGGTGAACCTCTGTGGTCTGTTCAGGCACAGGTGGATGTGGGGCTCGTGGCCTTCCGGCAGCCATTTATTTCATATAAAATGGGAATTAAAAACCACCGCTGTGAAAACTAAGATGCAAGCATGTGGCAAGTGAGTGCTTACTCCTGAGGACTTCTGTAGGCTGTTACAAAGTTATACCAATAATAAATAAGTTTTCTCTTAGTGTAGAATTAAAAGGAGAGCAGGAAAAGCCAAGGAAAAGCCAGAAAAATATCCAGGTTTATCTTTCCAATATTTCTCCTTCCTATTAAAGCATATCTCTTTTAAAATAATTAATTCAACCACTATTATTAAATAATGTCTGTAAGTGGATTATTAAGATACCACTAATGTTCTATGCATATTATAGTGTCACATTTAAAAAACAAAGAAAGAAGTATGGTTGCCTACATGTTCTTATGTCATGCTTGAATTTCAGTAAGCAAAGGTACAGTTGAATGTCATTAACATCAAGGAGTTACGTGGCCACAAAATATATGCAATTATTTGGCAACTCATTAGCAAAAACTAATGCAGATGTGATTAATTCAACAAGCATAATCATTGTGTACAGGTTCAGGCTTTGCAAATTTGACCTGCAGTCAGTGGCACATCAGATATCATGATGAGTTGTAAGTCTAGGGGAAAGGGAGGCTGCTCTTGCAAATAGCTCAAGGGCACATACTACACCATGAAATTGAAAATGTTGACACAAAATAATCAAATTAGCAAATCTAAATTTATGAGGGACAAACACCCATTGGTGGAATATTTCTGGCTTTAAGTAAATGAAAATTGTTAATCCAATTGCATATTATCTACAATTAACAGAGGCCAATGAAAAGACAAAGCAAGAGAGAAGTTTGACCAGTTGTCCCAAATTATGTTCCAGTGTGCCACTGTGTGCCTTTTGTTAATCTGAGCTGTGTGTCCAGATCAGTTTACCAACAAGGGTGAATGCAATAAAACATAGAGTGGTATCCCTGTGAAGTTATGCATCTGTAAGGAATTCTGACAGAAATTCCATGAAAGACCACCAAGAAACAGTAGGACTAACAAGACAAACAGAAAAAAATATCTGGAATCTGTTCTGAAAGGAAATGCCAGCCATCAAACCTTCCAGGTATGAAATACTAGGATGAAAAAACAAACAAACAAACAAAAAACAAACAAACAAAAAAACAAAAAAAACAAAAAAAACAAACCAAACCAAACCAAACAAAACAAAAACAAAAAACCCACCAATTTTAAAAGCCTTGTGTTGATTTCTGTTTCATTGAAATGTGATCTATTGTCCAAAAACATCTCCCACTGTAAGCTACTTCAGTCATAAATCTCAGCTGTATGTCCAAATAAACTGAACTCAATTGTGAACACAAATGTAAATATTTGTATCTGTCTTATCCCCAAAGTGTTTTAGGATTCTTCAGCTTTCTGAAACAGGAGATAAGTTATTCCCTGTTCCATGCAAAGGAGACTGCTTTGTCATTTCTTCTCACTGCTTCATGCCAGAAAAAGATAAAACCAATCCAAATCTCAAATTAAGACAATTTCATTGTAAAAATAATATTAGCAATTTTTAATGGAAAATGCAAAATACATTTTTGTATCCCAAAAAAGTTTTCTAAATACTAATGAAAACTGCAGAGGAAGTAATTTGTAGATAGAAACTTCTATTTGCAAAATGAATTGAAAAATAAAGAATTGATCGACCTTTCCTGTTATTAAATAATTCATTTTTTCTCTTTTTGTAATGTTTTTTCAACATGAGAGAATTAATTCAGCCTGATTCAATTCATAAAAATTCAGAAAGCAATTCTGAAAACAAATACATCAGCTTTATAAATGACAGTTTGACTAACCTGCACCTGGGGATATTTTTTTTTGGTAAAAAAATTTGAAAAGATATTTTTATCTTGTTTCTGTCACTCTTTCAAGAGTTTTGTAACCTGAGTGGTTACTAATGTCTCTCATTAATCTTGGATGAATTAGGGACCCAGGATCTTTGAGGCTCAAGTCAATTATGTATAAATAAGAGTCCATTATTTACAGCACCATTATATCCCCAGCTCATTTATTACATAAATCTTTTCCTATCAGCTGGAATTTATCCATCCTTATTAACTAACATTTCTGGGTAGATTAAAAAATTGCGACTGAGGTAAATCACATCCTGCTAAGAAGAACTAGATAAGAGTCTAGTTTATTTCATTTCTCATACTTTTGACTGGTTTTGACTCTTTTTGACAGGAGATTTTCAAAAGCAATAAAGGCAAATTTGCTGTATATGCATGGCAAAACTAGTTTCAAACATGCTTTCCTCCTAGAAAAGAAGAGGTTGTGTCCTTGAGACCTTTATAAGCCTATTATGTGATGACATTGTGAATCTTAAGAGTAAAATTTTAAAGCAGAAGAGCCAGCTTAATTTTTTTTCATATTTTGGCTAGTATTCTGTTATTTTTGCCCCCGCTTGAATTGTGAAAAAACAGGACATTGGTCAAAACAGTGTAACAAACATCACAAAAGCTGCTTAGCAAATTGCCCTTATTTTAATTAATCAGCATAATAAAGACAAGAATACTGAGCAATTATCTTGATCAGTCCTTTCTTTTATTTTCTCTTTTAGCACAATTTTACGTTCCAGTTTCTTAAATTTTTAGTTTCATCTCCCAATAGCTGCAACTACAATTATCTGGTTTAATAATATAAGAAGTTACAGTATAGAAATATTGAAAAGTAAGTGAAAAGAAGAGATATGTACATTCCAGACACTGTTCGTCTTGGGTGGGGTGAGGAGTAACAAATAGCAAATTCTTTCCTTTAGTAGTTCTTAACCTTAAAATGGGTTTATCCAGCATCAGAAAAATGTGCATCAAGTCTAAGTGGGAAATCTGTTCTGCAAAGATCATCATGCCCCCAGAGTGTTTGACAAATTTCACATATACTTTAGCATAGAGAATTAACTGATTAAAATGAAATATTATGGCAAGTGATAAAATAGTATTACTTATCTTTACATTGTGTCTGTTTGTTTTATGTAATTTTTTTAACCCTTTTATGTTCACTGAGTAGCCTTCTTTTTATCTGTCACCAGTCAGAGGCTTCTCTAGCCACATGTTCTTGCCACAACCAATGAGATGAAATTTCATTGCCTTCTCTTCTGTCTTCACTTCTCTGCCACAGGCTGCAAATCAAAATAGAGAATATTTGCACTGGTCTGTCTTCAAGCAGAGCTTGAGAGATAGACAATGAGTGAGAAATGGTTACAAATACAGAGTAATGATGCACTTCTGGCATCAGAGCATCCCAGCATTTCAAAACCCTTTCTCAGTTCTTGATCTAATAAGCCCTTAGAGCACTTAATAGTTGTGATATATGTTATGTTTTAAGAATATAATCTAGCTTCTTCTGAAAGGTTCTCGTTCTTTGTAAGTTTTGTATATTTATGATTTTAATGGTACAGTGCCAGCATTGTCTATCATTTATGAAAAACACAACTAAAGGATTCATTCATTGCAACTTTTGATGGGCAGCTCCTTGTGCCAGTCTTTGCTCTTTAAATAGAAAGTCTTTATTTAGGGGAACAAGTGGAATTATGTTACAAGGTCTGAAGGCTGTATTTAATTTATAGTGAATTGTTCATGCAGATGACTGGATTTCATAATGAAAGGAGAGATTCCAAACCTTTCAGCTGTTTAATAAACCATATAAATAGAAGAAATGGGTTGGGATTGAGCATCTCAGCCCACCTGCCTACTTGCACATATGGCTGAAATACTCTTGGGTAATAGAGAATAAAATAGCTTCTTTCCTATTCCTGTAAACTAGGACATTCATGAGCAGGAGTGATAGACAGGCCAATCAACCAGGCAAGGAGCACTGCTGGTGGTGGGATTTTCCAGGGGACATGTCTTTGGTCCACTTCACAGTTCAAATAAAAAATGCTTTGAGAGATGGACCGCAAGGCTTAAAATTTCATATTATGGATTTTTATTCTTTATTCTGACCATTATTTTGCATGTCTGTGTTCCAGTATTTATTCTATATTCGGTGTTCTGTGAATGATTAAAAATAAAAGATACCCACTAACAATTTTAGGAATTAAATATGAAACAATTATCTCTGCAACAAAGATTCACACCTGCTCTTCTCTTTCACCTCCAAAAGAATTGTTTGCAAGATGATGAAACAGAGTTTGACCAGAGCCATTTCAGTATTCAGGTTTGGTACCATGGAGTGAATGCAACGATCAGGTAATCATAATGAATCTTGTTCATTAATAAACAGCCTTATTGATCCATACATTCCTAAAGGTGAAAGTGTAGAGGTAGGTCCCCAAATAATAATTTGAAAGGAATTATTCATTTACTTGCATCCTTTTTTCGGGCTGTTAAAATTATCTCCAAACCTTTTTAACTTTTCATTTCACGGTATTCAGCTTACAAAATCAGATGCAGTAGAGAAAAATTTTGAAATGTAACAGCAATTTTCTCTTGTTTTTCTACATTTTTCTGTTTTGCCCAGGATTTTTTATGCTAAACCTTGTCAAGGTACCTGGGAGTTTCAGAAATATATTAGTATTTAGAACTGTCTTAGGTGACCACCTGCTATGAACACTAAATATCAAAATTGTTATTAATGAAAATATTGTCCGTCAGTGTGAATTAACACATCCAGGTAACCAAGGGCAACCATCAAACCATCAGCTGAAATGCAAAGAGTGGGTTTATTTCAATACCTCACTAACAACATCAGGTGCCAGAGGCACACGGAGACCCAGCTCCCATTCGGCTCAGCTCATCCTAGCAAGGGAGGGGGATCCAGGGGCTCACTGCCAGCCTCACTGGAACAAAAGGCTTTGGGCATGTCTGTGAAAGTGTGTTATCTCTCCACAGGACTTCTACTTCTCAAAACAGGCAGAGGATGAACAACACAAAGCATAAAAAATGTAGCTTACACACATCAACAGTTTTAGCAGACTCACCTGCAAGGTCACTTTGAGCAAAATTATTCCCTCATCCTTGCTGAATCTCACAGTTTTAACCCTTTCCTCACAACAGTCAGTATTCATATTGGGTGTTTTTTGGTAGCAGTATCATAAAATCATAGACTCATACAATGGTTGAGTTGGAACAGACTTTAAAGATCATCTGGTCCCAGCATCCCCCCGCTATGGGCAGGAACACCTTTCACTAAACCAGGCTGCTGAAAGCCCCATCCCACCTGGCCTTGAACACTGCCAGGGATGGGGCATGATTTGCTTTATTCTGCTGTACCAGATGCTGGCAGTGAGGCAGGCTTCCCAAGCAGGTATGTACTTCAGGTGTTCAGTGAATTCTGCTATCCTACCTAGTAGATTTGATGTTCTCTGATTTCCTCCATTATGAAGCTGTGGATTTGATATGAAACACAAATTTGAAAAATAAATTGCTGAAATTATGGAAACTGCTGATCTGATAGACACTGGTCTATATTTTTTTCCACAGTCTTATTATAATAAAGAAAAATATCCAGTTTTCAAAAGGAAAAAGTACTCTAAATTATACATTCAGCATGTGCATGTTTTTTTATAAAGGACAGCAAATTTTGAAGGAAAAAAAAACTTAAGTAAATATGAACTTTGAATCCACTGGACTTCGACACACTTTTTGTGTGGGAGAAAATCTATGTATACTGTCTACCTGAATGTTAGCAAAGCCTTTGGCACTGCTTCCCACATAATTCTCCTGGAGAAACCACCTGCTCATGGCTTAGACAGGTGCACTCTTCACTGGGTTAAAAACTGGCTGAAATGCTGAGCTCAAAGAGTGGTGGTAAATGGAATCATATCTAGCTGATGGCCTGTCACAAGTATTGTTTCCCAGGGCTCTCTACTGGGACCTGTCCTGTTTAATGATCTTTATTTTGAATACCTGTACTTTTACCAAATACCAACAACTCGAGTAAAATATCTACATAAGCCACCTGGAACTACTTACATGTAAACAAAACATTAAAAAGTGTTTTAAATATTTCCATGCAAATTTCACAGCAATCTAGCTAAGAATGAATGGTAATCTCTGAATTGCTGAAATACATTTCAGGTAGTGTTTCGTCCTGCTCCATCATCACATCTTAGATTTGTTATTATTTTCCACCTTAGTGGGAGAGCACAACCACAGCTACCTCCTTTTCATTGCATGCCATTCTAGTCTTGAGTTTTCCAAACTACTTGCCAGTAGTTAATTCCATTTTAAGTTTAGTAATGACAGTTAATACAATTATACTTTGAAGAAGGTTAATTCTAAGGAATTGCTACTTTGACACCTACTGACTGTGCCATAACAGTGAGGAAGAGTCCAGTTCAGGCTAAAATGTCACTAAAGGAGTTTTATACTTATTTTCAAAAACTTGTATTTCTTACTGTAATAATTAAACCTAGTTCACAGAAAGTGCCCAGCACAATCGAGATGGTGCAATGCAGGAGCAGCCTGCAGGTAAGCAATAACCAGACAAAAAGCTATTATCAGCAAATAGTGAACATATGCACAAACTACCTTAAGAAAAGCTATCTAAGGGATCAAATATGTATGCAGCTTCTCACAGGTGAATCGGGGTCAAAATGCTGAAAAATTGTTGCCTAGAATGCAATGAATGTAATGTCTTATATAAGCTGGTTTTCTTAGAACAATTCTCCATTCTTCAGGTCTACATATGTCATATTTAGCCATTCATAATTAACTGAATGAAGACTGTCCCTTCCATCAGGCTCCAGACTTCCAAAACTAAAGATGTTTTTAGAGATGTTCCAAATTTATTTTATAAAAACTTCCACTACACAGTGCAAGAACATTCTTTCTATTCAAAGCTTTGACACCACGCAAAACAAAGCACTACATAAGAGATATCGAGTACCTCCATTTTAAATTAAGTTCAAACAGAAAGGAGGGCACTCATAAACTCAGTAGACCCAAGGAAATTTTGCAGAAAAGAAAAATTAATTTTCCAGCACATTTAGTTCCCAGGATATCACAATAGCTGTTCCTCTCATGGCACGATTCCTAGTCAAACTATTCAGTGATTATTCTATTTCAGTTTCTCTATTGTATATTCAGTTTAATTGCTCAAAGAGAATTGCTTTGCTATTGAATATAGAAAAAAAAAAAAAAAAGAAAGAATAATTTTTGGCTGAATCTATCTTGCTGCTCTGAAGCTGTAGGCTATAATTTTCAGTGTCCAGCTTAAAGAAAACCTATCTGGTTCCTGCCTTGGTTGTAACCACGAGAGATTAAATTCATTTAAGAAATGAATATAACATATATCAAATGCATATATTCTGTTTTTGCTTAAAGTATGATTGACCACCCCATGCTCCACTGCCTTTGCTTGATCATCATGGCATGTCAAGACAAATTCAAAGCTAATCCAATTTAATTTACTCCTCAATTACAAGACCAGCCTGGGGACTAACACAAATCGGCCTAAAGAACTATTTTTAATCCGACTACCCTTTCCATACGTGCTATGTTCTCTAGAAACACAGAAATGCCAGCTTCCAGGCCAGTGATTCCCAGAGCTGTAGGGCAAGGTCCATTGTCAAACCTCAAACTTTATCATTTACTTTTCCTGCCTGTTAAAAAACTAAATGGACATTCTATAGTTTCATGCACTGGGTGGGGAACACACTTTGGAAACAGCTTTTGGGGGTTTTTGGGGAAGAAAATTTCTTCCTTTTCAGCTGGTCAATGATATCTCTTCCAGAAACAGAAATTCCACAGAAAGCAAGAGAACAGGAGACAAGACGCTTATGTATCCAACTGAAGATGAAGAATATGAAAGGTAAGTAAAAAAGTATTAACAATAATAAAAGTGTTACAGAACTTATCAAACTAAAACGCAAAGTGGGCAACACATTAAAGAAATTTGAAAGCTTACATAACACACAAACAATTAAAACTACGTTGTCCAATTCTACTTTTCTAAATATTTCTTTAACCAAATGACTTCTTAATTTATGTTATAGACCCATACAAGTATAAAACTCTTCACAGCTCTGTAGAGGGACCCAGTCAGACTGGATAGATGGGCTGAATCCACCAATATGAAGTTTAACATGTGAAGTGCCATGTCCTGCACTTTGGCCACAATAACCTCCTGCAGCACTACAGGCTGGGGACAGAGTGGCTGGACAGTGCCCAGGCAGAAAGGGACCTGAGGGTGCTGGTGACAGCAGCTGAACATGAGCCAAGGTGGCCAAGAAGGCCAATGGCATCCTGGCTTGTACCAGCAATACTATGGCCAGCAGGACCAGGGCAGTGATTGTCCCTCTGTTTTCAGCACTGGTCTGTACCTAAATGGTTCTAAGGTAATTAAATTTCCTTTCTTAATGTGAATAGTGTTAAAGCTGTAGAGTTTCTGAATTATTTTGTCATTTATTACTGAGAAAAAAAAAAATATATACAGATATCCAGTCAAGACAGATCAGTTTTTGACATTAACAGTTATTAACATTAACAATAAGCAACCTTATCTTTGCCATAATTTTTGACTTAAAATAAAAGAAACTTTAAAATAAATCGGTGTTACAGAAATTATTTTTAGCACAAAATTAAAATGAAATAAAAAGCTCCTCTTAATTTTCAGAAATCCTTTGATTTAAGAGCAAAATGAGAAGACAGAACTATGAAGATGGCACTATCTTGGTATCTAACTTATGTATGAGAAACAGTGATATGTGCCAGCCAGATGCTGAAATCTTTTCACAAATGACCAATTTGAAATGGATGTTTTTGTCAGCACAGTTCTAGATGAGCCAAACACAGACAGTGTCAGTGTTAACTTCCTTACAGACAGTGCTTCTGAGGAGGAATGGAGACTGTCTGGGATTTCCTAAGGACTATGATTGTACAGAGCTATCCATGTGCAGCAAGTTTGTGATGCCTGAAAGCACCAGACATACTGTACACATGCATCACAGCTGGTCTGTGCCTGTGCAACAAAACCAGTCTTCAAAACACACCAAATTTTTCAGGTCTGTGATATACCAGGGAGTCACACATGCACAAAGATATACCTGATACTTCCCCAGCTGCCAGGCATATTGTACAGGCACATGGCAACCATGTGGGGTAGGTTCACTGATCACTGCTTCCAAGGCATTCTACATTCTCTACATACAGCATGCTGTTAATCTGCTCACAGTCAACAGGATTGCTCAGGATTCCCACGTTCTGGAATGTGTATGGCAGACCTGCTGTTTGACGTGACTGATTTTTTTTTTTTTGATTTCCAAGCAATTGTAAAAAAATCTTCATGAGTTTCCTGAACTGCTATTTTGAGTGGAAAAAGAAGTCATGACTAGCAATTGAAAGATGACAATAGCTCAGGGAATGATCTTTCCAAGGTCTGAATGAAAGATCAGTTGGGTCAAATCAAATTGTCTTTTAATTTTTTTGCTCAGACCTCATTATTTAAAGGTGTTCAAATAAAAACCCAAAAAGATTTATATTTATTTAAGCCAACTTATTTCTAGGTCTTTCCTTTGTGAATTTTAATTAAATGTGATTAAAAAAACTGGGCTTTTGAATGTTTTAGACTCCGAACTGCTGAAAAAGAGAATTAGACCTTTTAGGTTATTGATGTGTTTAAGCCTCAAACAGATACTTCAGATTTCAAATTGTGTCACTCCAGGTATTTATAAAGAACTCACAGGCCTGGTGAATTCCATCTGAGAAGATCAGTTCTGTCTAGAATTGACCAATTCAGCTACAATCCTTTTAAGTAAAGTAATATGGTCAAAACCTGTTTTATGGCTGGCCCATGCAAATTAGATCATTTAGTATTTTATAAAACATAGAGTTTGACATCTTCCAATATGAAGCTTCTCTCTTTATAAGATGGTGGTTGGTCAACAGATCTGTGATATGTTTAATAGGTGTATTAGCACTGCAAATACTCATTTTGTCATATCTGAGAAAAATCATCCATTCTCCCTTAAGTGATGAGAGGGGATGTGTTCTTTGGGTTTTGTTACATTTTTGGTGCCCTGCAGATTAATGTTTCTGTGGCATGAAGATCATCATTAGACAATCTCATTATCTCTGTTTGAATGAATAAGCAATGGTGTAGAGCAGCAAATTTCTGCATACAGATGGTATATTAGCTTGTATCCACTATAATGGTAATCATTGGATGTATTTTGTATGAGCGTTGATGCTGAACTTCCAAATGCTGAATTATTTTTTCTCTCCTATACTCAGTACTCTAGGGTTTCCTGCCAAAATTCCTCCAAGTTACTACAGATGGAGGCACAAGAAGAATGAAGGGATGTCCAAACCATCCTCTATCACCATCCTATCAAATGTACAACAGAACTCCCTTACAAGCAGCTCCCAGAAGCAAGCACTGGCTCTTTTACAGCATGAAATACTCTAGTACTTGAAGAGTGTGCATTAAAAAAAGCCTGCTGGTGGCTATGTTGAGTCTGAAACATCCCTACAATGATTATAAAGAGAACCTTGGGTAACATGATAGTTTTAGCTGTAGATCCCTGTGGACTGACAGATGGATAAGATTTTGGCTGGATGGTCCCATTCAGAGCACAGTGGTTAATAGCTCAGAGTCCCAAGGGCTACCAGTGACAAGTGGTGTCCCTCAGGGGTCTGTATTTTCACTGTTATTTAATATTGTCATTAATGACATAGATTAAGGAATTGAGTGCACCCTCAGCAGATTTTCAGATGACACCAAGCTGACTGGTGTAGTGACACACCTGAAGGACAGGATGTCATCCAGAGGCACCTGGACAAGCTTGAGATGTTGGCCTATGGGAATCTCATGAGGTTTAAAAAGACCAAGTGCAAGGTGCTTAATTTGAATCAGATACACTCAGTATCAAAACAGGCTGGGGATGAACAGATCCAGATCAGCCCTGCTGGGAAGGACCTGTGGGCTCTAGCAGATGAGAGGCTGAACATGACCCGGCAATGTACACTCACAGCTCAGAGAGACAAATTTCAGCATCAAAGCCAAACCTGGCCTGCATCAAAAGTAGCTGGATCAGGAGGCAGTGATTCTTCCTCTTTCTCCCTTCTGGTGAGACCCCACCTAGAGCATTGCATCCAGTTCTGGGAACTCCAGCATAAGAAGGATGAGCACCTGTTGGAGCAAGTCCAGAGGAGGGCCACTGAGTAGATCAGAAGGCTGGAACATCTCTACTGTGAGGAAAGGCTGGGAGAATTGGAAAAGATAAGGCTTTGGAGTGACCTAATTGTGATCTTCCGGTACCTGAAAGGTGCCTACAAGAAAGATGGAGAGAAATTTTTACAACAGCTGGAAGTGACAGGACAAGAAGGAATGGCTTCAAACTGAAGGAGAGTAGGATTGGATTAGATTAGATATATGGAAGAAATTCTTTACTGTGCGGGTGGTGAGGCACTGGAAGAGGTGGCTCAAAGAAGCTGTGGTTGCCCTATCCCTGGCAGTGTTCAAGGAGATGTTGAATGGGGCTTGAAGCAACCTGGTCTAGAGGAAGGTGTCTCTGCCCCAGAGCAGAGGGATTGAAAAGAGATGCTCTGTTGGTGCCTTCCAACCCAACCCATTCTATGATTCTATGATCCTATGGTCCTGTAGACACTGAGGATGAACTTTCCTATAGGTGAAATACATCTCAGACCTAACATTTTTTATACAACACTACACAGACAAAAATTAGTAAATAATAATATAATTATATATATATATAATATATTTTATTATATATTATATATAATATATAACTATAATATATATAATATATATAATTATAGTAAACCATAATTAGTAAATACATAGTTACAAGAATTTTTTAATACTTTTGTGGAATCAAATCTTTAGAATTAAATGCACATGTTTAGTGAGAACAGTGTAAGAAAACCTGCAAAGTCCTCAAAATCTCCTATGGCAAATAAATAAAAACCTAGTAACTCAAGCTTGTGTATACATAAGCAATAATGACAAGTCTTACAGTTGAAAAGAACTGCTTGCCTTAGGAAAAAAACCCCACAACATATGATGAAGTCATCAGTCATCCAACATAATGAGCAGTTAGAACAGTTAGAAAAACACATAAAAACTAAATTAAATAATTTTTCTTTCTTAATCAATTTAATAAAAGGCACAATCTACCCCTGGGAAATAAGATATCTCAGTTGTTGTCCAAAGCTGAATTCTGAAAGTTAGTTTTGAACTACAGGTAGGATTATGATTCTTCCCCTTCTTCCTTTTTAATAAAGGAAGAAGATGCCTAAGACTGAAACAGAGACTGCTTACAAGTGAAGTCAGAAGCAACCCACCCTACTCTAATTATGTTTGTACTTTTTCGTTTTTCAAATTTGTCTTGACCTATTCTGACTCTCTAGCAAGAAACATCAGCATGATAAGTATTTAACAATGGATATGTTTTTGTTGGGAATCCTAAGAAAAAACAAAAGCTGATATTCAGTAACACAGCTTACAAGGGCACTTGGAGGAAATTTTTTATGGTTTTTTTTGCCAGGGATCCATGATGTTGAACTGACTTAAGGACAAGCTCCTCTTGAACAACAAAAAGGTCTTTTTTTATGCTAAGACATTTTAGCTTACGTAATGACTATATTTATCAGTAGTAGTCTGTTTACAACAACAAGAACTTGACCCTTAACAAATGTCTTTTCAAGCTTCTGAAGTGTTTCTATTTTTTGGAATTACTTTTACGTTTTTCTATAATTACTGATAATTTTGTATTGATACACAATGGTCACATAAGTAAAATATTTATCACTGAATGAAATGGAGGCCATTAAACAGTATGTTGCAGCATTTCTTCTAGGATGGTTTGGTAATCTTCCCAAATTATCCACTTCTGGAAAAAGTGTATGTGCTTCATATATACATACTAGTCTATGAGAACACAGACACGTCTGTCAAACCCCCAGAGAAAGTAAATGGACAGATTTTGTAATAGTAGGAGTAGTGTATTAGGGGTCCTTCATGGCAGGTGGGTGAGTGACAGGTTCTGCATGAATGAATAGTAATTTTTTACTGCAAAAAGAAAATTTATTTGTTCTATACATCACCAGTACAAAGATAGATAGATAGATAGATAGATAGATAGATAGATAGATAGATAGATAGATAGATAGATAGATAGATAGAGTGGCAGACAGAACACCTAAAGTAAAAATGGTTATATTTTCTGTGTGAATTGAACACATTCAATTTCCAGTTGATGACAAATTTGCATTCAGTATGAATAATAGGTATTCTACCCTCAACAACAGGGGACAGCTTCAGTCTCATGCAAATGCTCACAGACTGCATTGTGTCAATTAAAACAGATGGTGTAAGGATGGAAGGGAGTTAATGTAATGGAAGGCAGTTAATGCATAAGGGAAAGCATTCTCTTTTTTTGTTTTGTTTTGTTTTGAGAAAATGCACTATTCCTTTTATGATTTTTTTCCAGTTTCTGGGACCATGATGCGTAAAACAGAAAGATCAAGTCTGTAATGTAAAAGCCTTTTGCATTGTTCCTGTTGCTGTTTTCAAGATTTATGATACCAAATATAAGCTGGCTAATATTTTCTCATCTAATGGTAATCCACAGCCTGCTTGGCATGGGTACAATTATTCACAGCTGTATGCAAGATGTCGTTAAATGCAGAACAGCATCTCTAGTTGCCTCCTGCATACTGTTAACAGAAAATATTCAGATGATTGCTCTCGCTAAATAATTCCCTTAAATGACCAAAATTTTACCTGAGATATTCAAGTATAGTAGAATTTAAAAACAAAACAAAACAAACAAAACAACAACAAATCAATGGCAATCTAGTCCCATTTTTACTTTAGTTTACCAGAAGTAAGGTGCTTCCATGCTCCCGGTCTGTTTTGTTCAACATTCCACTATAATTTAATTTTTCACATAGATTCAGGTGAGTATAACCTAGAGAGATTATTTAAATTGAGATGGTTTTAATCATCGTGTTGCTTAGAATAAAATATTAATTTACCCAGTCAATTCCCTCTAGGCTATCTTCTCTATAATCACTGGAATATAATTCACAAAGGTCTATCTGAATTATTGAATTATTATAACAAAGGAAATACGCTACTACAAACTTACCCCAGGTAAACTTGAGTGCCTTTTTTCCCAAAATTTGGGACATCAGTTTTAAAAAAGCAAAATAGCAATGAAACAAGAAGTAACCCCAAACCACACACACACACAGACACACTTATATATATCTATATATATATATACAATGTTTTAGGTGTTTCAAAATTTCAACACTGAAACTTCTATACTCTGACAAGAGTTTGGGCTAATTTAGTAAATAAGGTTAATATCATAAAATTAGGTATTTAACTGCAAGTCATAAGGTTTAGCAGCATGCTTCATTCCATTCATCCTTCATTACAACTGGTTACAAGCTATTCCCCAGACAGCTGTTCATTCAAATGCAAGCATGAGGTAACTCCTTCAAAAGCAGTATCTTCTACTAAAGGAAAATTATTCAATCAGGAAGTTTAGAAAAACAGAGCAATTTCTGGTAAACACTGAGATATTTAGCTTCCACTCAACTGTGAGGCAAAAAATGTTTTCTTTCAGAAGCTCAAGTTGTCATCATGTATGAACATAAAGCAACTTGCATTGAATTCAGTGAAGCATTTAAATAAAAGTTTCCTAAAAAAATTATTGACTTTCAATACCTTTTTGTGCAGTAGATATGCTGTATCTGCACTGGCATTGCTTTAACTAACCTATTGACTCTGATGGTGGTTTTTGAACATTGAAGTGTGCAGTTTCACACAACTGCCAGAAGAGCTAATATATTAGCTGTGGAACCAGCAAATCATACCAATTTAAAACAGATCTGATATAAGTGATTACATATTAAATTGTACCTTTGGAGCCAGTTTTTCAAATAGGCATCAGAATCAAAAACTGTGTTAAAAATGGTCACAGCTGAAGAAAAGAGACTACCACTTATATTTTGGTAACATTTCACCAAGTATACTGCATATGCAAAAATTTTAAAGCAAATTTAAGAAAGTTAACAAATAATATACTTGGATCTGATCATATTTTCAGAAGACTGTGCAGATATATCTATCTCTTTTTGTGCAAATATGTCTATCCCCTCATCACTTGAGTGCAATAGTTCTCTGTTTTACACTACAATATTAAATATAGTTAGTTCACTTCTGCTAATTCATTTAGTCTTGTGCTTGTCAACACCTGACTATTATCTTACTGTTAACTCCATTAATAGATCTTCAATAAAAAAGACTTCAGAAGTTCCACTTTGGATTTTTTTGTTGTTGTTTTTTTTTTCTTTTTTCTTTTTTTTTTTCCATTTAAATACAAAAAGAAATGACACAACATTTATCAGTTCAGAATAATACAAACATAAAAGCAAATTTTATTTGCATTGCCATAAAAAAGATTTTAAATGTGAAGGACCATTCTACAGATGCTGAATGTCAGTACACAAATCACCACAGCTGTGTGCAACGTTGTTCTCCACTTCTGTGGACTATACCAATTTGAGGATATGCCAGTATATTAATACTACATTTTTTGAAGTAATTTAACACTCTTTAAAAATGTAGGCACTATATATTATCTTTTTTTAAAATACAATTTCTTTACTGGATGCAGCTGGACACTAAACTATTGTTCAACAACCAGATGAATAAAACAGAAAATACCCTACAACAATTCTTTTTTCTCTCAATCTGTTTCTGGAGAGGTGTGAGGCTTGAAGTACCTAGTACATTTTCAATAGAAAATTTTAGCAAAATGCCTCCTAAAACAAGCAGGCCACATTCAAAAACCTCTGAATTCCAAAGTAACTGTACATTATATTTGTTATGTGTAATTGTGTTCAGAACAGAAAACATGGAATAAAAATATTTTCCATCGTGAATAGGAAGTACCAAAACATTCATAGTTCACAGTACTGTGAGAATTGAAAGTGCATTTTAATATTGTTTTTAATAATTTTAAAATAATTTCTTAATATATTCAGCAGAATATATTTACTCATTTAAGACACTTTTCCAAATTGACTCAGTTTGGCCTGTGTTGTCGTACTTACTCATCATGGTTTTTGAATAGTTTCTAGAGAGATTATTAATCAGCACAATTACAAGGCTGTAATTATGATCTGCATAAAAAGCCTATACTTTGAAGACCTGTCAGAGTAGGATCTATTTGCACTGGTTGTGCATGTTTCTACATATTCTGTATGAAGGAATTCTATGACATAGATTTCATGTTTTCCTTCCAAGTGCAAATATGGGATGCATCCAATCTCAGTGTTTTTAGGTCATGAAAGCTACCAATATTTAGAGAACAAAAATAGCAACTTCATAAAACTGCACAAAATAACACTTTCTCGATGCAACAATCTGCAGTGAACTCAATTCTAATTTGTGCAGATTCATAAGAGATTTTAAAGTACAATATACAGAAAGCTATGGCAGATACAAAAGTAAGTGCACTGAAGTATCCATTCAGGGCCTGCCAGTCCCCTTGCAATTATGAATTAATGTGTCACCTTTATTTTTATGTACTCCACCTTTTGTAGAAAGTGTGACATGGTGAATGCCTGGTTTAATATAATGTAACATTGCTTCTTTACTCACTAAATCATGTTTGAGCTTTTTTACATAAAGACACTGCGGCAGGGGCTCAGTATGCATTGACATTTTATGCACCATTAATATCAAAAATCACATTTCTTCAATAACACAACTGATCCAAGGTTTTCAAAATAAATTAGTGGCATGGCATAGAAATCATGATAAGGATTTGGTCCTTAAAACAAAGACAGCTCTTGGAGTAAAAAACCAGGAGTGACAAAACTATGATTTTCTGAAAATATCACTTTAACAAATCTAGGAAATATGTGGATTGCCAAAACATTTTTTGGTAGACAAGTTTTCTAGTGTTGTGGTTTCAGCTCTTATAATGGTAATTCATTTTGATCCTGACCATGGTGTTTTTTCAAAACATTTTGGAACTCAAAAGTTTGTTTTCAGACTCAAAATTATAATATTTTTTCTCTCACTTTTTATGAAAGGAATTTTGAACTCGTAGATTTTCCTACAGACTAGAAATTGAAATTCTAGATTTTGGTCACCATTGTTGCTCCCAGCATCATCATTATTATTTGCTCTGCAGTAAAATGAAACTTAGTATAACCTGAGTCATCTGGTAAACTCAACATTGTAAGGTACAAGTGAAAAAAACAAATGTGTTGTCATTAAACATTTAATACCAAAACATAAATATGACCCTTTAAAACAGTTTCTACAATTATCTGCAGTTACCTTGCCAGCGATCAGTTCTGTAGTTTTTTACTGTGACACTTCCACAAAAATAGAAACATAGAATGATTAAGACTGGAAAAGACTTCCAAGATTATTGAGTCCAATCTTTGACTTGACACCTTTGACTGAACAACTCCTTTGACCGAATGGTGTTGTTCAATCAAAGGTGCTGTTAAATCAAATATCCTAATTGCCACATCCAGTCATTTCTTGAACACTTTCAGGGATGGTGACTCAAACACTTCCCTGTTCCAGGGAATATTTGACCTCCTGTTCAGTGAAGAAATTCATCCTGATGTCCAGCCTGAACCTTTCCTAGTGTAGCTTGGGGCCATTTCCTCTTGCCCTGTTGCTGGTTGCCTGCAAGAAGAGGCCAACATTCACCCTGGCTGCAGCCTCCTTTCAGGTGCTTGTAGAGAGTCAAGGCCCCTCCTGAGCCTCTTTTTCTCCAGGCTAAGGAACCCCAGCTGCCTCAGCCACTCCTCACAGGACTTGTACTCCAGATCTCTGAAATCTCATGGCCCTTCCCTGTTCCATGTGTTCCAGCACCTTAATGTATTTCTTGCAGAGAGGGGCTTAGACCTGGACGTAGCACTCGAGGTGCATACTCAGCAATGCCAAATAGAGGGGGTCATGTAAAGAGGAGTTTCAGTTTTACTCTGTGCAGGATATAATTCTTGAGACAATGCTTTGGGTTCTACCAAATATTAAATCCCAATGCAATGGCATGGCAGTTTTAAGCAGAAGAGCTTCGTATGGCTGAGTGTCTGAAGCAGAAAAACCAAACAAATCCCTAGAGCCAGTACTTCACAGATTCACAAAGATATTTAACACCTCTCCTGCTTTCCCCCTCCTCTCCTGTTTTGAACAACATTTATGTGTGCACAGTCTTGGAAAAACTTGACACTCAACACAGTTCAACAGCAGAAACAGTCTGCTGGGATTCAAAAGGTAACATTTTTCTGGGACATTTAAGAGCCACTAATGTGTGCTGTAAGACTATTAGACACTTCCCTAAAGATTCATTGAGCAAGTATGGCTAACCATGTGGAAAAGCACTGAGGTACTCTGACTTCTGTAATTCCCATTTTTTCAGTACCAAGTGCAGTGTCACGTCCTGTGGGAGCATCCCTGCTCCCTTCAGCCTGAGCTGTCACTGCTTTCTGTATGCTTTATGTCACCAACCAGATTTCCTTAAACAAGACACCAAGAAGGTTAAAACTGAATCCAAACTAAGAAAATAACTGAGGAAATAAGTCTTCTGAATGAATGAACATTTTCCAATATCTGATTTATACAAATCCCCTCCAAATCTTTGAAGTCCTTTTTGTCACCTCTGGTACATGTGGCACCTTTGCAAGTTAATTTGGTTTTGGTATGGAAATATATGAATATCAATGTATCAATTAGGTCAGAAAAAGGCATAATTTGGGACTAACATGATAAAAACCCAAAGTGTTAAAAATCAGCAGTCCCAGACTACAAAATGATAAAATATAATGACATCTAACCTGTTCAAAGAGTAGCCTAAAATGAGAATTAGAACTTTTTCAGTATCAGGTGGACCTACCCTGTTGATTTGTGAAGACCTAATTTCCATATACTAAACAGGGGGTTTTGTGTGTTTTCTACCTATTTCAATAGTGTCTATGAATCCAGCTGTGTGACAAAGGAAAGACATTAAACATTTAAGCATTTCTCCATTCCATTTCCAATCAGCATGAGACAATTGGAAATACATTAATATCTGTTGCAACTGCAACTGCAACAGCAACTGAAGTCTCAGATTACTATGTGAAAAGCTTATATTTCATTTTTTTTCCTTATTCATTTATCGTCAAAAGAAAGATGTTTTCGGGGGAAAAAAAAGCTGAAAATTTTATTCTTAATTTATGGGGAAAGAAAAGTAAAATTACATTCTGGTCTAAAATCTTATCACTTTAAGATAATATTGTCACTTTTAATTCTTTGAATTTATATTTACCATAGCAGTTATCAAGTTTAGTGTTTGCTGAAACCCACACAAGCTTTTCTACATTTTAGTTCTGTACATACATATACCTGTCAATTTTCTAAGACATTTTTGGTATTCTGTTGATATTTATATAATGTTATTGGAAAAACAATATAGGAAAGTGATGGGACTGCAGTGGTGCATTAAATAAGCTGTCACTGGCAGTGACACAAATGATGCACAGGATGAACTTTTAAGTTGGATTTTGTTAGATTTTCTTTCCAGTATGAAATGTATGACATGTGAAACAGTGAACAGATGACATACAAGGAAGCATCCAGTCTAGGAAACAAAGAGCCAGGGCCTTTTCAACTCTGCATCAATTGTCAAGTTTCCAACAATAGTTTTACCAAACTGGATTGTCGCACATCTGGTAGAACACTAATTTGTGTGGTCAGTAAATTTTTGCAGTAAGGTATTTCTGAATATAAAGAGTATATAAGAACTAGCACTTCTATGAACTCTGTGCTCTCCAAATATATCTTTCTCTTTTTTTGCTTGGTTTTGTTTTTTTCATTTGTTTATTTTGTTTTATGATGTATTTTTTGGGCAAGGTGGGGGGGTGTTGTTTTTGTTTTGTTTTGCTTTTATTCCACAGATTATAGGATTTCCACACAATATATTTTCTCCTGTATGGACTTATGTGACTAACTTTTGATCAAATCTTTCTTAGACATCTAACCTAGACAGGTTATCTAATTGAAAGGCAGAAACATTAAACTCACAGAGCCTGGTGAGAATCAGAAAAAAAAACACTGACTGGTGCAGGAATCAGTGAAACAGAGAGAGCCAAACCACCTACTCAAAGAGTGTCAAAGGAGACCAATTGTCCTTAGTGTAAAATCCACCAAGATGCATCAATGGGATAAACTGAAGTCAGAAGGCCACACAGAGCAAAGGGAGATTATTGCCTAAACGTGAATAAGATTTGTTATGAGACCCAGGAAGAAGAGAAGTTTAGGATTATATAAAATTTACAGGATATTTAGGGAAGGACTAGTGTCAGGGTGGAGGGGGGTGAAGAAGTGAGGAACGTGTTAGCAAAAAGAGGTAAAGGGCAAGAAAAAAAAGAAACTGTGTGTAAGCAGGTTGCTGGTTAGCATGCTTGTCTGACTGACCCCTGGTCCTGATCACCTCAATTTGTTCCTTCTGCTGACTCTGTTACTGCTGATTTTCCACGAGTGTTCTCTTTGCTCCACGTAAGTATGTGTTTAATGATCTGCTAAAGAATTTTGAGCTAGTTTGGGGTCTTGCACCTGCAAAACCCTGAAACTCTCACTATGGTAGGTTCTCAACAGTGTAATGATAGCACTGGCATAGGAATCCCATCTCTTTCTATCTTTTCTTTATATCTTATCTTGCCAAATTTAGCTTTACAGTAGAGAGAATCAGGCCTGGTGCACAACAAAGTAGATTGTAGCAATTTAAACGATTGATAAATAGAATACAAAAATACCTGTGTGCAGACTCTTAACTACAATCAACATGCAGCACCAATTAACGTTGCAAACAGTGCCAGAAGCTGGATCAACCAGTAGAGAATTTTCTCAGGTTCCAAAGAAAACTGCATAGTACTACTGAAAAATCACAAAAAGTGATGATCGTCATCTTCACTGCCATCACCAGCTGGTACACAGTAGATAACCACTCCCAGAGGAAGACACATTCGGGACTCCTGTCTAGCTACTGGAGAATTTCCCCTTTCTTTCTTTCTTTCCTTCTCTCTTTCTCTCTCTCTCTCTCTCTCTCTCTTATAATAATCTTTATATTGTTCTTCCACATAGACAAATTTCACTATTAGAGTTGAGGTGTGCCAGCAGCTATGCAGATTGTCCTAGTAAATCTTTGTGAATATCACTTTGTCTCAATATCCCTTGTGCAACAAGCAGTCTGCATAGCAGCTGTTAAGTGGGGCAATTATTATGAAGGGCATGAAGGTCTGTGGAGCAGCAGCTGGAGGAAACCAAGGACTAGGGATCCAGCTACAGAAGACACTAGTGTTCTTTATATGTGCATATTCCACTTTCTCCTTTTATTCATGATTCTGACCAGCAAGAGATAAGGAGCTAGGCTGGGACATTTGTGTTGTGCATGTTTGTGTCAGTGCTGTTTGTGCTCATGTGGACAAGCAGTGGGGCTGTTTATAAGTACTCTGTACGGGTGTGTGTACCTGTGATGGAACCAGCATGTATGGAGTAGCCTCCCCACATTGCTACCAGGAGGATCTGAGGACACAGATCTAGAGCAGCTTCCCATCTATTTGACTGAGGAGGCATCACTGGCTCTAAGAGCACACCAAAGCCAATGAGATTAGGCTGGGGAGAAAAATTTCTTGGGCCCTGAAGTCCACTAGACCTAGCAACTTTTAACAGCATTTATATTAGTTTATATCTCCATCAAGTCAAAATTTTCTTTACCTTTAAGATACATATTCAGGAGCCTGCACAAATTATTACGATAAGCTTCCTTTACATAGAACAGATTAACAAAATCATTGCAGCAGTAAATGAAACAAAAGACAAGTGACACAGACTTCTCCTGGCATTAAAGGTATAATTGAAATTAATTTTGCATGCTCCAGTGAGTTGATGAACTGGCTAGTCATCTTCTAACCATGCATAGCTAAAACAATTTTTGTTCAGTTTCAACCTTCTGTGCCCCTTGGCTCTCTCAATTTCAGTAAATGGGAAAATATACTGTAAACATATGCTTTGTACACTTCCTGAGCCAATTGTTTTCAATTGTTATTTCTTGGAAAGAGTGTCAGTTTGAATGAGAATTATTTGGAACCATTTAGGTGAGATTCAAGTGGTTTAGTCTGAAAAGGTGATTCAAGAGAGCTGAACAGCACTATGGGCTGTTCACTTTGTACCTATACAATACAAGCTCTACCATGAAAAAGTAAAATATTGATCTGGTAACATTCCTCACTGTGCTGTAATACTTAATTGAAGAAAAAAAAATGAAGAAAACCTACTTGAAAGTTATAAAGCAATGAAATCTAACAGTACTTAGAATAAAAATTCCTTTGAACAGTAAGTTTCCCCTCTTCTGATGTGACTTTAGTTGTTGTGGTTTTAAACTAGTAACAAAAAACTACTTATTTCTTGCTAGAGATATGGATTAAAATAAGAGCAAAACAGGCTTAAAACTTAAAAGGAATAAAGACAGTTTATTAACAAACTACTAGGATAAGAATACCAAAATAAACTTTCAGAGAACTTTTTTACTTTTCACTATTTGATCATTTCTTTGTACACATAACAACATAGAGACAAAAAATTTAGAATCTTGGTGGTCAAAAACAGTCTCAATTTCTAGAGTCTTTTCATCAGTCTCCGCAGAGAAACAGAAGTCTTTTTCTGCTAATCTATGGAGTTTCTAGAGTCTACTCCTCCCATTGTACACTCTTCCGAGGTGTGCAGGGGTCATTTTAAGTCCTGGGATGCCATTTTTAAGGATAAGTAATTCAAAGGTAGAAATCTTCTTCATTTCTCTCTGTGAGCCCTCCTGGAAAAACAGCCATCTCTCTGGCTCTTTCAAAGCTTCAAAATCTTCACTTTACTCTTAAGTTCCAGCAACTCACAGTTATCACAACTACTTTTTCTAAAGTCCACACTTTGAATACTCTATTCCTCTCATACTCTAGTCATGAATTAAAGGAGTTTTTAAACTACTGTCCATCTCCATAGCTGTAACAGAAAGACTTTTCAGCAACAAGCATCTCCTTTTCTCTCTTTCTTATTTAAACTTAACTCTTTTCTTCACTGTTTTTGGTGGTTTTATGATGTCTTACATGTTAATTGTCTCTCTCTGTCTTTTTTAAGAAAAAGGAGTAATCTCTTTGTTTATTCAGGTAGTAAAAGAATTAAAAGTTTTAAGAAAGCTGCAAAAGTTCATAGTGTCAGGTTTCAGTTTAACAGCAGACCTTGAAAACTAAACAAAAGTGTTAAGCTCGGCTTTTTCTCTCCTCCTCCCCCCCCTCCCTGCGGCCTTGTCCCGGGCCTGGGGGGGGGGGGGGGGAAACTAACACAGAGCTTGTTACCTCTCAAACGCCGGAAACCAGAAAGAGAACGAGAAAGCTCTGAGTGTACTTCTTAAGGGGGTGTTTACAAGTTGAATTCACTTTTTAATGGTCAGATCTGCTGTCACTTCTTGGAAATGGCTGATAATTGGTCAGGAAGAAAAACTCCCATCAATCACCAGTAGCTTCAACTTCCTCTTTTTTTCACTCGGTCTTAAAGGTGAAGCTAACCAATGACATTAGTACAAGATAAAGAATTGCACAACCTGTCATAGGCCTCTTATTGTGACAGTAAAAGTCTTCCATGCTCAAGTTATAGCCATATATTTTGAAGAAAGAGCAATGTTTTTCTGGTTTAAACTATTTGATTACAAGAGGCAATTAAGTTAGACATTTTGCAATCTTCAGATTAGTAGAAAATAATCCTATTTCATAATTAAACATTATTATATCTGATAGTAAATAGCATTCTGCTCCTGAAATAATCAAGTGACAAGGAATCAAATAAGAAAACAGAAAGAACAAAGCATCGTGGTTGTAGAACATTAGTTTCATGTGTAAAATTCTAGTAATTATAAAATTCTCCCTTTGGTCAAGGTTTCTACACAAGCTAAACTGATTCCAGTCATCCTTTAAAAAGAGATTAGAAGACTGAACAACATTTTATAGATGCTAGTGCTAAGTTGCTCAGAGTCTGTAAAATAGATCAAAACTGGCAGGCTACATTTGTCTCAGTTTCTATGTACAATATTTTTAAAGCCAAGCTTCTTCTCAATGATTATAAGGATCCTTTGCTCATTCTCAATGATCTATACCAGACTTACACCACTAGGAGATAAAATTCAAACTCAGTTTCGGATAAAATAAGCTTTAAATTCCTTGTATTAATTTCCTGTCTGAAAGCTCCTCATTCTTTCTTGTAAGATGTGCAATATTTATTGACCCTTGACCAGATAATGAATAGAGCAAGATCAGTATAACCAGGATTTTGTCAATAAGCAGCTGAAACAAGGAAAGCTTGAATTCAGAAAAAAAAAAATACCCTGATCCTTTTGAAGACTCGAGGCACTGAGCTGGGACCAAAGCTCAGTTCTGTTGCTGCTTCAACAGCTCCTTAGCATGGCACAACAATGTAGTCCAGCTAGCCAAGACTGATGCAATAGAAGATGACAGGAACTAGTGAAAACTTGACATTGGCTATCTATAAGGACTTTGTGGATAGATTTTCCTATGAAAAGAGGTAATTGCATCACTGGCTATAAATACACAGGAAATTTATCCTCTTTAAAAATTAATAAAAATTCTTAATGCAACATGTGTCCGTCCATCAGTGTCTTGAAGTTGACTTAGAATATGGAATGGAAGGACTCTGTGTTAACATTACAGAATATTGGTCTTAGTATTTGTGAGTTTTATTTTAATCAAAAGGAGAACAGATACCTTTTCTCTAAATGGCTATCAGGTGGCTTAAAACATTTCCTTCTTGAACAAGTTTTTAGGTGAAACATTCAAGTTTTAGCATTTAGAGTACTGTCAAACCAGCTGCACTGCTACCTCTAAATTGGACTGCAATTCTTACTGTTCTCTCCAATGTTGTTTTGCCCCAGAACCTTGGCTGTCATTATTTTTCTCTGTAATTTTACAACTGGAAAAAACGGGGCAACCTACTCAATGATCTGCACATGGCTGGTTTATCACTTGAATGCTGTACAAAAATACTTAACATATGTGTTACCCTGTAGCATTTCAGAATGCTTTACTAATATAATTTAACTGTTTTTCCACTCCCTTTAAAAAAATATATCACAAGTAAACAGTGTTTGAGCCATTTAAGCAAAGAAAATAAATATTCTCCTTCTTTCTAAATAAGTATATATGATGTTTACAGAATCATTTTAGGGCCTTATGCTAGGCACTTACATAAAATGATTTTAATAATGAAATCTTAATAGAAAAAGAAACAGTCCCTTGATCTCATAAAAACTGGAGATTTTTGTCTGTATAACTCTTCAAGAAAAAGCTGAACCTTCCAAATCCCAAAACCAAATACTGGTTAATTCCTTTCCCTTGGCTTTCCTGGTAAGGCTGATAAGAAAGGTTCAAATTAGCCCCTTTGCAATGTTCATGCAATAACCACTACAGTTCAACTGGTACTCACAGCCTAACATGCTGTCTTCAGATCGAATTTTTTGTTACTCTTTATAATCAAAAAATCTGTGACTGTTTCAGGGAGCTCAGGAATACCTTATCCATATTGCCCAAAGCTTCAGATGTATCACATAATTTGAAGGAGTTCTGGGGCAGGAGGGAAGTTCTTGCTTTCCACTCCTTGCCTGTTTTGACACAATGACATTATTGTGGGCAAGATGAATGATACAATATGATCAAGATGTGGTAGTATTTGCAGGTGTTTCAAGAGGTCTTGCACATTGACAGAATGAGCAAGAGTCCTTTTACAGATAACAGGAAATAGCTAGCAACATTTTATTTAAGCAGGCATTGACAGTGATGCGTGTATTAGTTTGGGAGAATGTCACTAGTGAGACAGATATTCTGGCTGTTTTCAGTGCTATTGTGTTCCTGTCTTAAACAGTGTCCTTGCATGAAATATGCCCTAACCAGAGCTTCCTTGGAAAAATAAATACCTAAATGCAATTGATTTGGTGGTTTAAAAGCACTTCCAATTTGAATTTCATCCTAGAAATCACCCTCAAACTAAAAGAAACAAAGCCAAAACACTGAATCTCCAGGTTATATATTTTTATTTTCACAAGGATCTTCCTTTATAAGAACTCTATGCTGCATAAAATTTTACTGTTTCACAGGCAGTTTATTTTGTAGCTTTATTCAGCTGCCTCAGACTGCTGAAACTGAGACTTCATGCTGGAATTTGTTGCCCTACTATTGTAGATTATTGATTGTCTGCCTGATGTGTGAACACTAAAGCAAAAAAAGTCCTAGCTGAGTCCTTTTGTCCTTTTTGTTACTGTCCTCCTTTTCGTCCATCAAGGGGCTTATCCTGTGATTCACCACGCAGGATTTTTAGGAAACTTTACTGTCTTTTGTTTCAAGTGCAAGAAAATATTCTCAGCACATGGGAGAGGAAAGAAGTTATGAAAGGTGTTACAAAGGTGTCTGTATCTCAATGATTTATCTGTTGTCTTCTCTGGAAGGCAAAAGCCTAAACTTAAAGCAGAAGTCATGATTTTCACCACATTTTGTTCTGACAAAATAATGTTGTCTTAAAACAATTCCAGATTTTAAACATAAATATTTATTAATAATAAATGGTGGTAGACTGGATTTTGATAGTCCACATAATAGGCATCAGCTAATTCTAAGAAAAAATATATCCTATAAAACAAGAAATATGCACATGAAAATTAATCCTCTGTGTTAGTATGTGTCCATATATGAATATTATATTTTATTTAAGATATTTTAAGATATATATTACATAGAAAATTGAAGTATGAAAACTATGTCAGGGTAGTGTGTTGAAATTATAAAGTGTAAACTAGTGGGTTTAGAAGCATGCAAGAGATGTGTTTTATCATGAGCAGGGTAGGAAAATAACATTCCTTATTTGATATCGGGTACAATGCTTGCACATTAATCTGCACTGAGAAAGGAACACAAAGACAGATGCCAAAAAATAATTCCTCCATGTCCTTAGACCAAAGCACTGACTAGATATCTCACACTCGCAAGAAAATATCTCACTGTGCTCTCTTTGGAGTGCAATCTGTAGAAACATCTCCCATGCAGTAAGAAGGAGGATTTGACCACCTATCCCAGGAACCAAAATACCTTGCTTCAGTTCACTGCCTACAGCTTCAGGTCTAAAACAGGAACAAGACAATAATATCCACCTAGGAAAGTTAAACAGGAAAAAAATCATTGAGGAAATGGAGAAGAAAGGCTATTTTAAGGACATGAAACCTAAGAAATCCCACTAAATGAAGTCATGAGTACATGAAGTGTACATGAAGTACATGAAAATGATGTAGTTGCTATATGTACTTCAATCTTATATACTGTAGGTATAAGTATAAATGGTCAAGGGCTAGTAAGAATGGAAGACCCAACTTCTCATAGTTGCTTGACCAACAAGTCATTTCTTTTCATGGCAGAAGGTACAAAAACACTTAGAAAGTGCCCTTAAATCTGTATTTCTTCATTATCTGTCTTTAATTGATCCACTTGAAAATTATGGAGTGGATTTATAAAAAATGAGAGATTTTAAGTCATTGAAAAAAAATAATAGCTGCAATACTTGGCATCATTTACAGTCATGGTCACAGTTAACACCTGTGCTGCTTAACAACAGGTTTGCATTCTTTAACTCCAGGAAAATGCACTTTCAAGACCAGGGCAATAAAATATACCAAAAGAATTTCCCACCTAATGCATATGAATGAGAATTTAGATCGTCAGCTTGTAGGCATTTTGGAAATATTATTTCTTATTAAATGAGATATAGCACTGGGGGTGGTTTTATAGCTAAAAAGCCTTGAAAATAACCTAAATCCTGGAAAACCTTGGGTAATCTGCTGTGGCAAAATGAAGTTCTCTAACTCCTTGTAGGTAGTTCTGTATTTCTGGTCAGAGGTCAAAAGAATGTCTGTTTAACATCTCAAATCTTGATCAATTCTATGTTAGGAGAAATGTGGTAACAAGGTGTTGGGATATGGGAAGTGGTGTGACCACAGCTTGAAAGATGTAGGAAGCATAACTCAGCGTCCCAGTACTTGTGAATTAAGTCCAGGTGTTATGATCACATTACTACAAATTGCTTCAAAATCTGAAAGGCAACTTTTGTTTGGTTTCTCATTACTAAGAGTGAGACTTACTAATTCAGCTGAACTTTGAAATATTTTTGTCTATGAAATTTATACTGTATTTCTAAATCAAACATATTTAGGTTATGAATTTTTTGTTGTAAGTACTAGAAATTATGCTTTGAAAGAATTTCAAAGACAGTTGAATGATTAATGTGTCCATTGCTTATTTTGCAGCTCAAATGGGAACAAACAAAAATCTTTTAAATCACAAATATTAATTTTAATGCCTATAATTTGAGATTGCATAGTGGCCAGCAGCTGAAATTCTGTTCCATTATCAACAACTCAATTTTTCCATTGAACAGAAGCAATGGGTCTTACTTTAAAGGCTTTAATATTGTAGATTTGATTATCAACTGTCACACACATACAAAATAAAACAAAAGTGGAGTGAGACAAAACAAACCACCAGAAAATCCACCTGACAGCTGGATATTTCATTGAGCAGCTTGGTGTTCCGAAGATTCTGAAGATACAGAAAAGCTAGAGTTTTATGGAACTTGACTTAAAAATCATTCCAGATATCATCTATGTCACGACAGAAGGTGGACAATCTAGACTGTGTGAAGGCTGCAAATGAAGCAGCCATGAAGGGACTAGTGAGTGTTGAAAAGAGCTGAAATGAGGAGATAAATGAGATATTAATCAGAATGGGCCCCCAAAATATATTGGCCATATCATCATGGTGAAACAGTGGCACAGGTTGCCCAGAGAGGTGGTGGATGTCCAGTACCTGGCACTCAAGGTCAGCTTGGACAGTGCTCTGAGCAACCTGGTCCAGTCAAAGGTGTCCATGCTTATTGCACAAGTGCTGGACTAGATGACTATTTAAAGTCTCTTTCAACCTAGACTATTTTATAATTCTGTGATTTAACCTGTAATTTAAGAGCTAATATTAAATGAAGCCAAAAGGAATAAAGACAGTATTACCTCACACTGTCTTTGTAGGACCAGGCTTTCTCTATCTTTCTTTACTTCCCAAAGAGAGGAATCTTAGAGACTGGTTCATACAGGATTGATGACATGCATGAGACAAGTATCTATGACAGACAGCAGGGCAGTATTTCAATAATCTTTTTGACTAGATAGAAAACAGAGATTAAGTGGAAGTTTGCACTGAAAGATAAGTATATACCAAGAGATTAAAAAAAAAAAAAAAAAAGGGAATTGGTGACCAATTAATTGAAAAAATAACAAAAAATATTGTTACTTAAATAAATGTTACTTAACATCTTACCAAACTGAACTTTATCTACATTAAAGCTGCTGAAAGGCTGCATTAATGATCGCTATGTGGGGGACTTAACAAAATATGATTACATTATAGGTTTTTCAGTCTATGGATAAACATTGTTGACATTTGCAGGGCAAATTTTTGAGACAGGAGCTTACAATTCCATGTTTCTTTGTCTGAGGATAAGGAGCAAAAAGTGACATTCTAGAAAAAAGGAAATATTTTTGGGAAGAAAATTAAATTAGAAAACCTCCCTGACTGGGAAATTTACATTTAACTATTAATATGAATATTAACTGTGCAGTAATTTCTTTATAGACAAATTAGTTGTAAAATAATTACATTCACTTATCTGTTCATTTTAAGAGGTCATAGTTTTCTATTAAAAACATTATTGTTTGCATTATCTGTATTCTTGATTTATATTATATATATATATATATATATATATATATATATAATGATTTTATTATTTGTATTCTGTTAAAAACAAGAAGTTTCTCCCAAAATCAGAGTCAAGAATACTGAGTTCATAGGGTCTGGATATTCATAAAATCTTTGCTTCATACCCTATTGAACTTAGAGCTTAAATTTTAAGAGTAATATTCCTGTCTCAAAGGTTATGTCCTTTAACTGAAGGTAGGCATGTTTTTGAAGATCATATAAACAAAATATTGCATAGGTGACAATATACAGTCAGCTTGAATTTGAATTCAGTGCCTTCAAACTAAGAACTTCTTCCTCTTAATGCTCAGAACAGTTCAAGATTTGTTGACAGCACCATTAGTACACATTAAATATCCATATTTTCCCAGCACATGGAAAAGGCCATATAGCTCAAAAATTATTTTCTGTTCAGATCAGCTGAGAACTTTAAGCAGAAATGTAAGTAAATGAAAAACACATTAAGCAGCACCTAAGTTATGTTCTCATTCATATAATTTAGTCTGTCTAACCTGAGAGTCACCCAGGCTGCTTTTATAGCAAATAGAGAGAAAACCAGAAATGGATCTCAAAAGAGAAATTCATTCAGGCCAAAAGGATGGGTTAGTTATCTTGAATGGACTCCCAGCATAAACCAGGCTAATTGCCTCTTGGAAACAGTTTTGGTTTACTAGAAAGGTAGTTGATGTGCTTAGTTTATAACAGAAACATATTTGAGGATTTCCTTTATAAATCCAGTTTTGGACAGTTTCTGATGAGAATCCGGTGCTACACTGTCCAACTGTACTTCATTTATTGTTATAAATAATTGAATTGGAATACATTATTAAGTATATTTGCCCTCTCTCTTTAAACTTGGCTTAGTAATTCTTGCTTTGTTTTCTCCCAAAGGATTTCTATATTTATTTTTTTTACCTCTATTTTCATTAAAATCTGAATAATAATTCTCCTACTTCTCTAAGGTTTTGATCCCTCAGTTAAAATAAAATTGTGATTATGTTTTGTAAAAAACAAAATCTAAAATTATTTAGATGTGTTTTCTGATATTTATTGTTAATAACAAAAGAAGATCAGCAATTTCTAACACTATAAGAACTGCACAGACCTGACATTAAAACCTCAAGAAATATTTTCTTTTCAATCCACAGATTATGGGAACAGGCAGTTATATTTAGTAAACCTCCCAAATTCTAGTTCAATAAATTAATTTTCTAATTTCTGTTTCTATGAGAAACACTTTCCATGCATTCTTAGCTCCAGAAATAATTATTTCTTAACTCTTAAAATCTACAACATGGTTTATTTCTTGAAAAAAAAAAAATAAAAAGCCAATTAAAGCATTCTGATTGGGTATTTTCAATTTCTTATTATGACATTGAACCACAAAGCCCAAAATGTAATAAGCTAGGTAATGCATTTGAGATTATTTTCTAGTCTTTCCCCAAAGAGGTTGCTGGATCCATTCGGTGTAGCAGCATAAAATATAAATGAAGTCATTTATGAACTGCTGTAACTCAAATCCTGTTCCAGGCCAGTGCTGAAAATGAGACCTAGTCTCATGTTTTCCTCATATTGGGGAACATAAATAACATTGTTTTCTAGCACATGGGCAAAATATTACTAAGTTGAAAAGAAAAAAATAAAGGAGAAAAAAGTATTGAGCTATTTGTAATGGTTATATTAAAATACAAAATCATCCTGAATGTCTTTCCTCTCAAACAGCCTATGGCTGTTTACAGTAACTACACGATATGAAAGTGAAAATTGTGCTCTCTTGGAGAAAATAGTCTGAACTTAGGTTAGATAAATCATGAATGCTACAGAGTGTAGATACCAAATTTTGTTCAGAAGGATTTATACTGAGATGCAAAAAAGCAGAAAGATGTAGTTGGACCTTGTTTTTAACAAGGTCTTTAAAAAGTAGAAATTCAGAATTATAGCATAACTTTTCATCTTATTTTTAGGAGACATCCAAGCAAAGCCCTCATTTCAAGAATTGTAAGAGGTTACAAATTCAGAAATCCTCTTGGTGTTCAGAGTTCAACTAAGAATTATATTTAATACAGTATTTCTTGTTTTAATTTGTGTTGAAAATACTATCTGCCTCTCAGTGTATTTGCACTGTAAGATAAAATCATCCTTTGTTTTGAGGTTTTTTCCCTGTATTTTATTTACATTCACCTTAGATTTTCAGAAGATCTTTGACATTGCACAGTCTACTGTTACTATTAGTCTGATATCTTAAAATGAGAGTTTCAATAAAATTACCATTACAATCCAAAAAATCCAAATAAGTCTGATACTTACTTCAGTTGGAGAGATATATTGGTATCTGTTGGGAACATCATTTTACAGGGAGAATGGGAATGGAAAGGAGTCCCTAAATAATGGAATACTGGTCCAGACCACACCTTTGGAAATCATCCAGTCCACTGTGTCAGAGGAGGACTCTCTGCTAAGTCAAACATATGAAAATAGATCAGCTTGCATTGGGTCTTTCCTGTAAAGTTGTGAAGATCTCCAAACAGACACTCCCCAGCCTCTCTGAACAACCTGTGCCTGTGTGTTACCACACTTACAAAGAAGAAATATTCTGCTTTTCTTTTATGTAACCTGAATTTCCTTTATTGCATTATGTGGTCATTGCTTTTTATGTTTTTAATGTAGGACATCTAGTCTTTTCTTTATCCTCCAGTTAGTCAAGTGAACACAGAATTAAATCTCCAGTTAATCTGTTCTTCAGTCTGGAAAAATTCTATTTATATATCAGGTTCTCTGACCCCTTAAACATCTTGATGGCCTTCTGCTGACTTCTTCTAGTCTGTCAATATGTTACTTGTAGTGACTGCCCTAAAATTTTATATGATGTTCTAAATTTGGTCTCTTAAGTGTCAAAGAAGAAGAAATAAACACTCCTTTTGACCTACTGACTATACTCTTAAGGTTAGCCTTCACTGGTGCAAGGGTACACTACTGATCTATGCCCAATTTTTTGTCTACTGAGACTACTATGTCCTTTATGCAAAACTACTTTCCTGCCAGTCAGCCCCAAGCATGCATTGTTGCATGGAGTAACTCTGCCTCTGGTGAAACGATGCATTCTTTTTTTGCTGAGCTGTGTGAGCTCATCTTAATGTCACCTATAAAACTGCTGAGGATGCAGTCTATCCTGCTGCCCAAGTTGCTAATGCTGATTTTAAATAGTATTGATGCCACCATAGTCCCCATGAGAAATGTCCTCATTACTGGATACCTGTCCAAATTTGAGCCCTTAACCTCTACCATTAGCTGGATCATACAGACATTTCCCCTCGCAACTGAGAGTCCAGCCACACAGATCATATCTCTTCAGAGTGAGCACTCCTGTCTCTCTGTCACATGAAAAGGGGAGATTTTGTCTATTCTTAGTGTGGGGACATTTCCTCAGCCATTAGTGTTTGATTTCTGTCAATCCCCAGGGAAGCCAAGACTCTTGTGCTGACCAGTCTGTCAGAGTCCTGTTATGCAGACCCTTCACTGAGTAGTCCTGCTGGAGGGTGGTTCCACTCAGGGACATACACCAAGAGTGTAAGAGAGACCCCTCAGGGGTCTTTTCACTTTATTTGATAACGTTACCCACCAGCACTTATATGACTGCCAGCACTTATGAAGGACTCACTCCAACAGTTTACAGGGTAACACTCTATTAATACAAAATTGTGTCAGGTTAAGGTTAGAAGATTGTCAGTGATAGTATCTGAAGTGTGGCTCATTTCCAGTAGGTGTCCATATGGAGATAACAGTTTCAGCCTGCTGACTGATGCCAGCAGCCACAATGGAGCCCTTCTGATCTTCTCCCCATTCTCTGCCTATTTATATACTATTTATATACTATTTCTCTATGTTCATGTGGAGCATGAATGACTTTAGTTACAAACACCTTTGTCACTGATTGGTATAAAATTCCCTCATTTCACTTTTAAAGATACAGTCAAAAAATACAGAGCCTATGCTCAGTGAGGGGTGGGCATGCCCTGGGTGTGGGTAAATTTGGGGTGGAGATGTTTGTTAATATTATAATCAGGCTAAAACAAACCAAGTTCATCAAGGAGAATGGTTTCACCTCAGCTGTTGGCTCAGCAGCAGGACATCTCCTGTCTCCCTTGGCTGACAGGTATTATGCAGTTCTTCAGCCGCAAAGTGCCACGGAGTTCCCCTCCCTGCGAAGGCTTCAACAGAACCTGGCTGAGGAGTTTCCTCCCCAGTCCGCCTTCTGTCCATTACCCCTAGCAGGTGCTATGGCTGGAGATTGTAGCTGTGAGGAATCACAGTTTTAGGGAATAGTTTTTGAACACGCCAACCTCATCCATCCAGAAAGTAGCAGCTGTATTTTACTCTATAATTTCCATACCTTTATAAATTCTGTTAGGATGTGAATATAACCTCTTAGTTTCCTCTAGTTTTATCCCCCAGACATTTTCCACATGGTCCCCAGAAATCTTTCCACAGTTTCTTAATCAGAAGTCTTTCAAATTTCATTTCTTATCCGTAATTACTCCCAGAGGAGGAAGTTTAGGTTTTTATCTGAAGGGAATATTTGGTCAGCCCCTGAATGAGTTAGAATACATCTTTGCTGTAATGCAATCCCTTGAATATGTGATACAAGAAATGCAGAAGTGTTTAACATGTGATAGTAATAGTCTTCTATTTCTTTCTCTGATTATTCATTTGGCTTTCAAAAGAAAATACATGAGGCGTACTTAAAGCAAATGGGGCACCATGATTAATAAGGACATCACACAGAGACACATAAAACTGCCCTGTCTCCTTCATCTGTTCTTTTGGTGCAGTGATTAACCTTTGAGTTTATGAGTATTTTTGCACTTGTCTCAGATAAAATATTTTATGACTTCTTACCTCCCAGGCAACTTGGATTAAACTTATCAGGTCTGGGAAGATAGTGGCCCATAATGACTGTTCCCTCAGAAATCATATCTATCTTCTTACCACATTATCAGATCATTTTTTGTGCAAAACAGATGGAAACATCAAGACAAGAGACAAGACAACTTGTTAAGGTCACATTCCACCTTCCTATACATCATTCATGCTTAATTGATTCCCAACCCTTCCTGAGATAAATTGCCATACATTATGAGAGCTGAGAATATGAAAAGATCGTTTTCTTTTCCCCATTAATTTTCATTTGGAAAGAATTTTTTCTTTGCTAAAGTTGCTTTGACAGTCTACTTGCTAATGACTGATCACTTCCTATCAACAAAGAAATAAGGCAGAAGCAAGTAGACTTATCTTTTGACAAAAGTATTTCTCTCTGATGCAGTATTTTGAGTATTCTGCTCTAGTTGTAAGAAAGGAAAAAATAATTAAAATGTAACAAACAGAACAAAACACAAACAACACTACCTCCAAAAAAACCCCAGAGAAACCAAAGGTATTCGAAATAAGTGACAATACAGAACCCAGAAGATTGTGCAAGTGAGCAGTTTTAAAAATATACTTAAAAGTCTCATCACTGTTTTAGGAAAACTGCTTAGCTTCCCCCTCACACTTACCTGACACCTCCCCTTCTACACTGTACAAAGAGGAAGCAAATCATTTTGATATATGTCTCCTGAACAGGGTGGATGAAAAATTTGGTATCAAACCTGAACTTGCTCTGGACCTCCTAATCATTTAGGGATATTTGACAAACATCAGTGACAACAACAACAACACCAACACCAATGCAAACTGTGGCTACTGTTACCAAGGTTATTGGACATTTCTGTCTTTTCTGAATATGATTTTTCTTCTAATTTCAAACAAATATAATGTTTAGGAGTTGCTACCTAGAAAGCTGTAATGTACTCATAAAGGAATAGCCATATAAAGGTGGAATACTAGACTCAGTCTGCACACAGAACTGCAAAGTTATCTTCAAGGATCTTAAAGCCTAAGTTTCCTCTACCTGCAACATTAAAAATTGTATCAGTGCATAAGAATATACCAAAGATCACACATAAGGATTACTCCCTATATGTGCATTTCCTGTTTTGGAACAGAAACCAGATGTTCCTTGGTGGGGTAATTTGGAAGTAGAATGAAGTGGAGACAAGGATCTTTTTTGGTAACTAACACCTGATTAATTTCCTTCAGCAGCCTCAGGACCCTTTAATGTGCACTAAAAAGAAGGGGAGAGGACAAGGAGGAAAAACAGTGTCTCTGCTTGCTCCATCCATTTCAGAGAGCAGCTTCACAAAGCAGTTTGCTGTAGAGAGAAGTATCATCTTTGTACTTCTGTTTCTGGCAGAAATGTAAAGCATAAGCTGTGAAAGCCTTCTTGTATTTTCCCTAGAGCACAGCCATTTAGATGTAAACTCTTACAGCTCCATCGCAAGACGCTTCATGCAGAGGAACTGTCAGGTCAGGAGAGGAGAAAAAGATGAAACAGATGAATTTGCTTTGCAGTTTCTCAGTGGGGGAGCTCTGCTGAAATGCTAGTCCAGCTCTACTGGTTTCTGCATCAACAGATGGCAGACAACATTCCGTGTGTTTGCGTCCCATTTGGTAAATCACAGGTCACATCTGGTCTGGCCTCTGCTCGTTCTGAGCAGATGGAAGTACACATTCGTTATCGATTGCAACAAGGAAACGGGGAGATGATAGGGAGGAGTGTACGTGGAGGGGGGAAGGAAGGTGAGAAGGAGCTAGAAATAGAAAAGGATGAAAATGAAAGAAGCTTTAATAAAGGAGAGGAGAATTTAAAATGTCCAGTACCAACAAGCAGCACAACTGGTGATAATAAATGTGGCAAAGCAGCAATATATAGATAAATGGCTATTAGAAATTAATTCAAAATTGTTGGATGTGTTAGATGTGTTAAAGATTTTTATGTGGTCTCCTACCCAAGGCTATTAAATGGGAAATTAAAAACCTGTTTTCAGGCATAATTTCTTTCTGCACAAGGTATAAATAAAAAACAGAAAATACACAGAGAAATGCTCTAAGTCATTGTCAATCATAATCTGTGTTTTAGGCAAAGAAAACAATAAAATCTCTTTTTGTAACTCCCTTGTCATCTCATACATAAATATATCAGAACTTTTTAGATACTCACGTTTAAAATTTAACTTTAAAATGGTGTAATTTCTGATTTTATTATCTTTTAACCGGTTTATGAAAGTGTGAAATTTTCAACTTTTATTCCTACTTTTAAGCAATCACAACTACATGTAAAATTATATATTTCTAATGATTTTAAGTAGATATATTAATTACAATTTAAGTTGTTATTTGAATTTGAAATTTAAAAATCTCAATATTATATTCAACTTTCAAAAATTGTAAATAACATAAAGCTCGAAAGTAAATTTGCTATTATAGCCTCAAAACCACGCAGAATCCTTTATGCATACTGCAAATTCATGTTAATATGTAAATGTACAAGTAAAATTAAACGTACACCATCTAACTGGCCTTGATATATCCTTTATTCTGCCATTTGAGAAGGAGGGGGCATGGTTTAAGGTCAGGAAGAAAAAGGTGGCTCACAGAAGATCTACCATTTTGTTTTTTGGGAACATTTTTTTCAGGTAAATCCCCCTCTTTCTTATCTAATTTTGTTAGTAATATTGTGGCTGTTTCTGTTCATTTTTTTACCCTGTAGCTATTTCCAGTAAATTGTTCTTATATCACCTTGGGATCTTGTCTTTTGTCTCTCTCACCAGAGGGGTGAGGGAGGAGGGAGGTGAGGGAGACTTAAAATTTTTCTCTTAATCATAAGGTTTTTTTTGCTTTTCATTTCACATTTAAGAAAATCTACTAACCTTGATATATACTGATATATATATCTATACACACACACACACACACACACACACACACACACACACACATATATTTATATAAACACTTATTTCAACACTTAGAGGGATGTATCACCTGAAAATTCAGAATGAGAATCAAAGATTCTTAGCTCAGTTAGTGTTGCTCCTTAGAAATATTGTAATGTAGTGGTTTGGACATAGCTATCTACCTGACCTTTTCTAAACAGAATTGTTGTTTTTAAATTGTTTCACAAATCCATATTACCAAGAGCTGGTGGAGAATCTAATTTATCAAAAACATTAAAAGCAATTTTTGATCACAGGAGAATCCTTTTCTCTTACTTGATCTATAAAAGGAAACACATAATGACAAATTTGAAGGCCTCCACTGCTGCAGGTGTAGTTACAATGCATAAACCAGACACACATCAAGATCCAGCCTTACATATCACAATAGACTTGAGGTGTCACTCGTCTAAATGGGTACTATTTAATTCCTGGAAAATTAAAAAAAAAAAAATAATTATGATTTTTGTTTTCTTTTTAAAATGTGATAGTAATTCAGATATTCTTTATGACTTCTTAGTAGCAGACAAAACTTTTTTATCCCTACAACCTTTCAACTGTTTAAAACCTTTCCCGTTATTAATAAAAACTTACCCTTTAAAAAACATTATTCATTGAAGTTTCAAAATAAAATGGACTGTTTGCTTCTGCCCTAATCATGTTATTGTTTTCTCCTCCCCTAACATATTAAATCAATTTTTTTCTTTCCAAAAATTCATAATTATTCCTACTGTTACAGGAGATTGCATAAGGAATAAACTCTGCAATTTTCATTTTGTTGTGCGATTTATCACACTAGTGTCTGAATTATGTTTCCCTCTTGCGTGCTGATGATAGAATACAAAATGATCCAAACTGCAATCATGTCTCAGTTGCACATGACATTTATTCTATAATATTGTCATTTGAGAGTTAGCCGTGGGTCCCTGTTCTTAAGAAGTGACAAATGTGGTATCTATTAAAAGCTGAAATGAATAAATTCTGTGAAAATATATTTTTGTTATTTCTGTAATAACTGAGGGCAGGAAGACCAAAAGTGAAGGTCAAACACTTTAACACTGGAAATTTAGATAGACACAGTTTTGGGACTAGAAAAAAACAGTTCCATCCTGCTTAGTCTATATACTCAATTAAATGTATCACACAAATGTGAATAGAAGCATCCGGAAGGATTTTGAGTTCTGAAAAAAAATGGTGTCATCTTTAGACAAAAATGTAGCACACAGACTTTGTGACTAAATACTGCAGTTCCCAGGTGTCACTTCCATATGCCATTTAACATAAATACTGACATGCTTAGACTTGATATCATTGATTGAAAATCAGTGGGCACTCGTTTCTGAATCAAAGTGGTTTTTTATTCCTTTTCTTTCTGAATTAAGACCTTGATGTAGGCTGATGTAGGCTCAGGTTCCTGTATTTGTAAGAGGAATTACACACAGAGAATTGAAAGCTATAGATTGTTTTGGAATTACAAAAAGTCTGTGTGACGAAGAGGCAGGGATATTTCAGGCACCATAGAACAGGAAAGCAATAATTAAGAATGACTAGAGCATCTTATTTTTCTTCTCTTGTGAGTATACACTACAACTCAATTCCTGATTCAAAATGCCTAAAATCTCCTTCCTGCATGCTATACAAAACCTTTACCTGCTTCTAAGACATTTTAGATATTTTTTACCACCAGTTTTTTAGTATAGACATTATGACTTATGTACTGCACACTACTCAACTCTTTACCCCTTACAGCTCCCTTGCTACCCTTATTAATCTCTCTATGAAGCTGAAATATCCTTCATAGAACCCTGTATTTCCTCAACATCTCTTTCAGCTTCTGCATTTAATATCCATGTGGAAAAATAGATTTTTTTTTTCTTTGAAGGAATTTAGTGTACAGAGAGATCATAGTCAAAATTTTCTAGGTACAGATGTTTAGATATTCCATTTTACTTAACAATTTGCAATGCACAAAGTGTTCAGAGCACAGAGTTGCTAATTTATGGCATTACCAGCTTGTCACTGCAGCAAATCAAGGTACAGGACTTTCAAGTCCTCTACTGAAGAAATGGGATACCTGGTTCTGAGATTAAACAACAAGGAAATGTTCCATTTCAGCTATCCATGCCAATCAAAGAAATAGAATATCTTTTTCCAGGATTCTTGTCAATTGCTCAGATTAAAGGTGTTAATTGGATGCTCCTAATTTTGTTTTCCTAAAATCAATCCCTGATTAATTTTCCTCAGTTTTTAAACTTTTGTATTGAGTGAGTTATTAAACAGACAAACAACAATATCTTTTACTCCATGAACCTTATTTATCTCCAGTATGGGTTTCTGTTTTGCAGTAAATGATTCATAGCACCTGTGAAAAAATATAACTGGATAGTTTGAAAAGGAAAGGTGTATTGCACTTAAAACACCTCTGTATAAATTAATCTATATTAAAGTGGTTTTGAGGAACATATATTCATTATTGCCTAAGGCTGAAGTCATTCGTGCAGGTTTCTGTTTGGGTCAGGTTTCTTTTTGGGTCAGGATATCAAACACCATGAAGACAAATTAATTAATAGATCTTATACTTTGTGGTTAGTGGAGATGAATGACATCTAAGGTCGAAAATATTGATATGTGATAAAACAAGGATTACAGGTTAATGTATTATCTGATTTCAGGCCATGTTAGGCAATCTTGGAAACTAAGTGTTTGATTTACTGCTAGAAAGTTTGAGCTCTATAGGGTAGGTTGAGGATCTGTATAATGGAGGTGGTATCTAGAATATATTCGCTTCAGTGTTCAAAGTGAGCAGCTGGAAATTATTTAAGTGGAGATTAAAGACAATTTTCTGGGGGGAAAAAAATGTGTTTATTACTTCTCTATGCAAAAACTAAAGATAGGGAAAAGACTGTGAATGAAGGGCTCAGGTATACCTTATGGGCAATATGACTTATTTTGCTAGCCAATGTGTTAGGGCTAGATTTGAATTAAATATTGTGAGAACACAGCCTCATTAATGGACTTAGTTTGCCCTGAGCAGGTACAATGAAGGCTAGTGATATTATAGTTAAATGCCTTTAGCTATGGACCAGGCAAGACATTCTAGCAAATGACCAAGGACAAGGGACAAAAGGTTGGTTCACTGGAACATCAGATTTTGTCACCATAATGTGCTAGTAATTTTTTAAATTTATTTTTACTTTATAATTTGCTTTCAGGGCTGTGAAAGCTAAAAACCCCACTGTTTTTTATGGTGCTCCCCTAAATGATTCAAATTAATCTATATATGTTCTATTTCTGCAGACATATACATAAGCTGTATATGGAATTAGAAATTGGCAACAGTCTAATTTACAGATGTACTTCAAATCTGTACCAGTTTAATATATAAGATTAGTATTAACTTGGATTACTCAGTTAATTACCACTACTTGACTCTTTGTTACTTTGGAGAGAGTAGTTTGTGGACCCATTGAGAAGGTAGCAGAGTCGTCATGGATGCCATCAAACAATTTTAGAAGATCGTGAATTTTAAGCCACCTGACCTGAGAAATTGGACATCTTTTCAGCTGCTATGAAAAATATGTCTAAGGCTAAACAGTAGATCCTTCTAGAACTGATCATAAGGTTGGATCATAAGGCTACAGCACAGCAGTCAAGTCATGAACACCTTTATTTATGCAGTCACTAAAAGACAGGTATTTTTCCTCCCACAGCTAATTTATAATCTAATAAGACTTTGTCTGTTTCTGTTTATTATCTTCTGTATCATCTTTAGGTCAGTAATTTCGGCTTAGTAAGACTCCATTTTCTGTTTGATATACCACAGACAGCTGTTAGTGCTCCAGGTAATGATACACTTAACCCAGGTTTACCTTGCTGCATGACTCCTGATTTAAGTCATCCCTTAAGTAATACCAAAACCAGCTGAATCACTTCCAGGAAGCTACTGTCCAAACAACCACAACTCTTAAGCAAACATATTGATACTGCTTAACATGGTTCTACTCCTTCAAGTCTATATTTTGTCCTGGTTCAAAGATCTTTATTCAAACAGGTTTAATGAACTTAAAATGCCAAATTTTATTTCACAAAGGACTATTTGACAACACTACTGTACATAATTTCCTAGGAAAACTTCATACAAGTACATATATCTAATTTATATGAAAATAGTGTAAAGCAGTATAAGAAAATGTGTAAAATAAGAGCACTTAGAAATTTAATTGTATTCCTCTAGATAGTAAACGGCTATGTCTGTGAAGATATATCATCTTATAGATAATGCAGTAGATAGACAATCCATTAATAATTAAGGAATAAAGTTATTGAGTTAACTATAAAACTGTACCATTCCCTCAACTTCTAGAGAAGAATCAGATTTCCACTTACTGTCATGATTTCAGAAGTGTGTCAGTTTGGGTGAGATTCAGTACAGGTGTCCACATGTGAGCAAGGCATCTCAGGACCACTTATGGTCTGGAAATATCCAAACAATGCATTCAGTAGCAACTAAGAGTGCCTTGGCTTATTCTAAACCAGCTCTCTAACACTGGCTAACTGAAGCGTTGAATATATGGGTTGTGATAGGAGCCTAGACACTTAAGTCTCCTCTTACAGATACAAAGAAATGCCTGATTTTCTTCTTTTGTGTAAACAAAAGATTTACACAATGTCTATGCCTGTTCAAGTGATTCAGACTGAAGAAATTCTGATCCTCTATCTAAACACTAATATAATTAGGGGGAAAAAGTATTTCTTTCACTCTCTTACCTAAAAAATCCTCGGAATAAAATCTTTACTGTTTATGCGTCCAGTAGAATTTGAGCTGGAAAAACAGAATCATTCTTGTCTTCTTTGTTAAAAATAAAAAAAAAATCCGTTACTCTTGGGATGGCAAGCAGAAAGGATATTAATTAATATTTAAAATTCAAAAGAAAAATGCAGAAAGATAGGAAACAATCAACTATGAACAAAGGAAAGAGAAAAAATCAGTTTCTAAGAAAACTTTAAATAAATACCAAAAAAAGGCAGATTTTTAAAGTTGAGGAGAAAAAAATCACCCTGAAGAAGAATAGATTTACTAATTCTCTTCAGGTTTATTCTCACAGTCAGTTTCTGAAAAACCTCTATATGGTGAAGGATAAAAGACTTGGTCTTTTGGATATATGTCTGAGTAAGCCACAGAGAGGTCTGGAGACCTCTCAAATCAGAGCTTTGAAGACAGGCTATTAGAGGATAATTCAGGCTAGAAGGTACTTTGGGCGTTCTCCTGATTGCTTTACTGCTGAAAACAGGCACAGCTATGAGACCAGATCAAATTCTTCAGGGATTTGTCTAGTGAGATCTTGGAAATCTCTAAGTATGGACACTTTGAGTAACTTGAGCCACTATTTGACTGTCCTGGCAAAAAAATTGTCTTTCTATCAAGCCAGTTTCCCTTTATTCCTGTTGTTTCTAACCCTCCAGTCATACATAGCTACTCCAGGTCATGGGTAAAGATGTTAAAATATTTTGTAAAAAGGATACTGCAAATGCACAGGTGGAGAACTAGGTTTTGTAGGCCACCCTGTCCCCTCCTAATTTATGCCCCCCCTTGAAAAAAGCCCATCTCTCTGCTAAGAAGACAGAATGTCAAGCAGAGAAGGCAACCTGATTTGTACAAGATTTCTGACTGAGAAATATAGAGTATTATCTCTCTCCCCCTTTATAAGCTTTCCTTGTGATGCCAAAAATGGCAAGAGCTTATTTCTTTGTTCTTTATTGACCGTGTCTGTCAGGCCCAGTAGTTCCTGCCTCTCCCTGTCATAAACTGTTCTTAGTCCTCCAATTATAGCACATGTTACCATACTTACAACAAAATCCAGGATCTAGATGCTTGTCTTTATTTCATGTTTTTTCTGTGCTCTTTTTCTTATCAGTGCGTAATTAATATTCTCTTTTATAATTTCTCACTTCCTTGTATTTCTCCATCTGATTCCCACTGATCTCCACCCTGAAATGCATTAAGGCATTTAAAGTAGGGTATTTCCATCAGTGAGCAGCAGTTTGTTTGAAAGCACTCCCTACAACTTATGAACAGGGGCTTGAGAAGTAATCAAATAATGTGTAATTTTGTTGCCGTTGAGAAAACCATACAAATAAGACACAACTGCTGAAGAAATCACTCTATCCCATTTAAAATACTTACACAATAGCTATCTCATTTAAGAGAAAGCACTCATGTCCCTCAGCTGTGTGGTCTCATTCAGATTCTCATGTGTTTTTAAAATCTAGTGTTGTTTACACTTCAGAAATAGGTGTTCCCTCTGTTTCTTTTCTATGGCTAAGGCTTTCCAGGACAACAGTCTGGCCTTTCAGCCTGTGGAACGGAGCACACTGAAATACTGATTATGTTTTACCTACTAGGTGAATAAATAAAGAGTTTTGGTGTCAAAGGGTGCTAATCTGGCAGCTTTCACCAGTGGTACAGTTAGCTGAGAAAATATATGCCTATGAACAAAATAGTATTAAAGTTTTCCATGTAGGTTTTTGCTTTGAACACTTTAAAAGAACTATGTGGGGAAACTATTTAAAATCAGAGTAAAAAGCTTGCATAAACTATATTTCAGGAGATAATTTCCCCCTGTACAAAAGAACTATTGTTTCTCAGTTTTTGTGGTGGTGCTGATGTTTGTCCACAGTTTTCTTGTCAGAGAATCCTCATGCCAGCATCAAAATTGAACCAGAATAATTACTTTTAATAAGAAAAACTTACCCAGGTTTACAATCCAGCTGCCTTTTATAAAATTTATGTTACAATTATTTTAAACCTAAATAATTTTTCCTTTGTCCCTCTGGGCCTTTGTATCATTTCTGCATTATCTTCCCACACCACACCACAATCCCCTCTATTGTAAGTCTGCCCACAGCACCACAGGCTTTGTCCCGATCATGCTGATAATATGCAAACATTCCTGTTGCTAATTCTGATTTCAATTAAGTGATACAGAAGGAGACTCCAGGGCCTCAGACAAAGGTCTCCTCAGAGCTGTCTTTAGCACACAGACTTTTATACCACCAAGGTATTTTATTATTTTTGCAATGGGCTCCTCTGGACCCAGTTGCTTTTCATTTCTGGCTTCTCCTCTCCCCTCCTGAAATTTTGAACAGTTCAATGAGAGTCTAGGGGGAAAAAACCCACACCAGATTAATAAAGGGTTAGAAAGTTCAGCAATTCACACAAAAATCAAATTCTGTGTCTAGAGTAGAAACACAGCAATCAAGTTAATGTTATGACCATTAATAGCATCAACATAACACAAAAAACCCAACCTTATATTAAGGTATAGAACATAATTACATTAATAATTGGAATGTGAGAGATTCTCAACCCAAATCACAGCACTAGATAAAGGCCTAGAGGTTAGAAGCTTTAAGTTAAACAACTTTGTTTCACAGGAATTGCCATGAGAAGGACAAATAGAAATACAAGCAAGTTACACAAGCATCACTAAATTATTAGGAACAATTACCACTAATTAGCCATATGATACAATTATGTCAAGCACTTGTAACCTGCAGCTTTTCAAAATCTTAATATTGATGAACTAAATTGTCTCAGTTGTTCAGATACATAAACTGACACTTGAAGTATGCAATGCCCCAAAAAAACCTCATGGACTTCAACTATCAGTCTTAGTTTTGTTCATAGTTTCAGGATGCCTTCCCTGTTTGATCTACATTTTCTGTACTACTCAAGTACTTAACAATGATACAATGAAGGAACTAACTTTAAGATTTTTGGAAGCTTTATGATAGGAACTTTAGACTGGTTGCTTAACTCTTTGCATAATGTGCCTGAGCACGATTAATCAGGAATCAGGAATCATACCTTTGTCAAATTTCTGTTTGTGGATAAAATGACTCATCTTCACCATAATTCTGCAGTGTTTCTTTGCCTTCCATGTCTAAAAGCTGACACACACAGTGTCCCACAAAGCTGGAAGTGGAACAATTCCTCTTTCCTGTTTATAGGAAAGATGCGATTTTCGTCACATACTTCAAGGCAATTTTCTTATACATTTTTCTGAGAGTACAATTCAATATGTATTTATTAATACTTAAAACATTTCCTGTGGGAGAGTGCTAATCATATCTAAATCAAGTCTTTCCTCCCACCACCTGCTGAAAGTGGAAAAAAAGTCATGCAAAATGGAACTCCATAATTGCTGTTGGGGACTGGTTCTTTCCTCACGATCAATAAGGGATGTTTCCAATCACATTTTCTTACAATTTAAGATCATTTCTTTGGTTTCCTTTTTTTCTCCATATCTTTCTTGCACTCTTTCCTTTTACTTTTTCTTTTTTCCCTCACATTCAAATCCTTTTGACCTTAACTCTAAGGCCTGATATGGCTCAAAATGATTGCAACAAACTGATGGACTTTGTTTTAAACATGTCATCATGTTTTAAAAGGCACAGTATTAGGAATTGTTTACACGTGTCAATTCTTTAGATTTTCTTGAGGAGATTAAAATCAGTTCTCTGTATTGCTGAACTTCCAATTTAACACTGTACATCTCTGTACTTGCTTTCTCATCATCACTGGTAAACTGACTAGCATTGTAAAAATTCATGTGACATTCACTTGAGCTGAATGACATTAAATTGTGCATATATAATTTTCAGATATAATTAAAATTTTGAAAATCTGTTGCCTGTACTCACTGATATTGGCATCTTCTTTAAAATTATTTTCTAACAATTCTAACAACCTCATATTTTTTGATCACACTCTCTATTCTGACTCCTTTTGTTGAATCATTTTAGAACAGTAGTCAGGAATTTTCAGGATTTTAAAGCTATATCTAGACATGCAAAAAGTTAAAAAAACCCTAAGAAATAACCCCCAAAAACCTCCTCCTCCTTAGGGATTAAAAATAGCATTGTTGTCAAGAGGAAATCTGGACTGGATAAAGGCAGGGAGGAAAGACTGAAGTACGTTTTATATTGTATACGCAGGGTATAGTACTGTAAGATTAAATATGTCCCTGCTTCTATTTACATCAAAGGAAAAACATTCTTTGGAATGCAATTTTGCAGGATCAGGACCAGAGATACATAGGCAGGCAGGAATGTGATAAAATATGGAGTCAAATGATAAATTGTATTTACTCTGCACTTGTGACCATCTCACCTGATTGGCTCACCAATCTGTCTTGCTTCGGGATCTTTTTGACATTACAAGCCATAAGCAACTTCAAATACATTCCAATTTCCTTTTCTAAGGTAACATTCCATGTCTTCCCGGAATTATCCTAACCTAAAACTTATGGCAAAAAAAGTTTCTCTTTTACATTAAAGACAGTTTTAAGGATCAATATTTTATCACTCCTTCTGGATAACAGGTGTGGGTTCATACATACAAAGCACATAATTTCTGAATTTTGGTAAGAATTAGACTAATCATGATTTCAGTATGCAAAGAAAATATTTAGAAATTTGCCAAAATATTATTTAAGTTTAAAAAAGGAAATATATCCAATAAAGTGTATGACCAAGCAGACTGAACATCATTTGTTAGGTGGTGGAGTGATAAAGCTGGAAATTATATGATAACCCACACATTTTGCCTTTGCTTTGAGTGAAAAAATATTCTTCACTTTGTTTTCCTTGCTGTGGATCACAGACAAAAATCATGACTATTCATGCTACTATGTTCATAATTCTGTGAAGTTGTTCAGAGGAGCTTTATGATATCTGAAAATGGAGAATTCCAAATTCCAGATCAGACTATGCACTTGCATTTGGGCTAACAAATCGGTACAACAATTGTGTAGATGGAAATTGTGAGCCCTCTGGAAACAGAATCAGTGAGGACCTTTTCTTCCTTCTGGTTTAGTTGGCTTATCTGTTACAAAGTTGAGATAAACAAGATTTTTGAAACATTTTTCAAAATCCTTTCGGAATTTTATGGGATATTATATCAGCTACACGAGAGGGTATTTTCATACAAAACATAGGCAGGTGTCCATTTCAGAGTAACTTTGTGTGTGGACCTCATGAAGGTTTACTAATAAGCTTTTTCTTAATAAAACAGTATGTTGCCTTTTATTACTAGCTTTACATATAACACTGTAAAGCAGTGTAAAGCAGTCAACTTTTAATACCACTTTATGATGGATAAAACTTTTATATTAAAAACCTGGTTAGTTCCACAATATAATGTTTTAGCTTGTCTTGGCCACTTTTTAGCTAAACATGGACTTCATCTCTGCTGTTGGGCTCAAAAGAATGACTGGAACATACCAGACGCAGAAACAGCTGTGGCTTTGTTATCTGAGAAAATATGTACAACACTATGCAATAACCTACATTCTTTCTAGCTATGGCTCATAAAATTTCATGAACACAGAATGTTTCATATAGGTGAGATTGCATAACAATATCTAATTCTCAGTGGTGTCACTATACATTATATCTGTGTGTAACTGTATGGTTTAAATATGTCTGAGTTCAAATCTATGATTTGCTTGCCCCTCTTTTGTTTCCCATTCTGATAAACTGGCTACTAAAAAGTCTGCTGCTTGTAATAGGAGGTTAATGACACCCCAGAAATAGTAATTCCTAAAAATGGATATTCTAAAATGACCTGAAAATTAAATTTTAATCCTATGATTTTAAACACCATCAGTTTAAAACTGGGAGAGTGTTTCACTCTCCATCAATGACTTAGATGTTGAGATTCCTTTAGAAATTCCTTTCAGGCATTCTTTGCACTTATGCACATTAGTTTCTTTGTTTTCACACCAAAATTCGACAGAATTTTGGACAACTCATTCTGGACAATGTTAAAGAGAACTTAAACATCTCAGATTCCTAACTAAGCTGTAAAGGTCAAAGCACTGCACAGTATATTCTGGAATTAAGGTCAGTTGTATAGGACAAGTGGTGGGGCAGGGGGAAAATATAATACTCTTCTTCCAATTCTGCAATAGTTATCTTATGTTTAATTATATTTAAAGTAGTGCTCGTGCAACAAAAGTTAGGTGCTCAGATCTTACGAACCATGTTTTCTCCTTCCCAGGTTTCATCGAATGAGAACACAGAAGTGACCATGTCAGGTTTGTGTTATGGCAGCCTTTTACTGGTCTAGGAAGAGATGCCATTAATTTTAAAAAAGAAAGTAAGCTGCTAGTAGTCTAGTAAAAGGATGCCTTCCCTTTTGCAGTGACATGGGGTGACTTTACCTTTAAGATAGCTTTAGGAGCTAAGGAAGTTGAAACTGCTGGAGGCTGATGGGAGTCTTTTCTCCTGACCAATTATCAGTCATTTCTGAGAATTGACAGCAGTTTTGACCATTGAAAAGTGAGATCAACCTGTGAACACCCCCTTAAGATGTAAAGCCAGAGCTCTGTTGTTCTCTTTGTTTTCTGGCTGTGAAAGGTAACAGAGCTCCAGCTGGCCTCCCCTTCCCTGCCCAGGCCATGCGGCCCGGGCAGGGGCTGGGCTGAGCCCAGCGTCTCCTGGCCGGGAGATGGGGCCTGCGGGGCTTGCCCCGGGCTCTGGCCGGGCCAGGCCGGTCCCTGGCTCGGCTGCAGGTTTTGCTGTGACTGAATTCACCAGAGACTGCTGAGTAAAAAAAGGAAAAAAGCTCTTGACCTGCGGCAGGCTGAGACAGTGGCCACACTCTCCAGAGCAGCCATGAAGAATCTTCTATCGCAGACAGCTCCAGCTGCTGCTCCGGCAGAGATCACAGAACCATCTACAAAGCCTGGGCAAGATTTTAACCTTTTCATTACCCAGATGAGACTTGCAGATTAATCCTTTTTTTCCAGAGAAAGAAAAAGAGAGTAATCAACATGTAAAGAGACTTTATAAACTATTAGAGACAGTAAAGAAAATAATTAAGCTTCAGAAGGGGTAGAGAATAAGGAGATGCTTTAATTAAGCTGAAATATTTTTCTGTTAAAGTTATGGAGATGGACAATAGTGTTCTGAAAAAAACTCCTTTAATTCATGATAGAGTACACTGGGAGGAATGGAGTGTTCAAAGTTTGGATTTTGAGCAAAAGGTGGAGTAGTTGTGATACAGTGAGGTGCTGGAACAGAGAGGGGAGAAGTAATAGTTGAAGATTTGAGGCTTTGAGAGGCAAAGAGAAAACTTCTGTTTCCAGGGAAGCTCACAGAGACAGATGAAAAGAACTTTTGCCTTTGAATAATTCATTCTTAAAAATGACATCCCTAGACTCATTGATCCATACACACCTCAGCGTGATGTGAAATGGGAGGAGAAAAATCTAATGACAGATTTCTGGGCAGCTGGCATCAGATAAATAGAAAGCTATAACAGAAATAGTTTTCTTGTGAGAAACTCCATAGATTAGCAGAAGAAGACTTCTGTTTCTCTACAGAGACTGATGAAAAGATTCTAGCAGGAATTGGGGACTGTTTAAACACCAAAGTTCCAAAGTTTGTTGTCTCTATGTTGTCATGTAAACAAAAGAATGGTTGGGGAGTGGGAGAAAAAAGGGTTTTCTGGAAGTTTTATTTTAGTTTTCTTATTCTTGTAGTTTTGTTAATAAACATTCTTTATTCCTTTTAAGATTTAAGCCTGTTTTGCTCTTGTTCTAATCCACATCTCACAGCAAGAAATAAGTAAATTTTCTAGTGATTTTTTTTTTAGTTACTGCTTTAAAACCACCACATGCAGTTCACTTCGGTGAAAGAACTAGGCTTTTCATTCTTGACATTGTGCTGATATAAGGGTACTTGACCATGGTCATCACTTAACAAGGTGTTGTTAAGGACCTAGTGAATTGTTGCTTCTAATAAATGCCTATGTAGTTTATCAGCTAAGAGGTGGAGAACTGAGACGATGAGATAGCAGATATTTCAAGCAGCAGGTTCATTCCACAAAACATTATCTGTAAAGCGTAAAGCTCAGTTCTAGAAACTAAGGAAAATTAAACGTGTGACTCGTGCTTTGTCTCTGAGGATACTACCAGATAGTCTTGAAGCAGGGACATGTATATCTGGAAACTCAAGAATTCATGAAAAAAGATACAAAACACACCTAAACAGTATGAAAATATTATATACAAAGTGTATATGGATTTAAGAGCATTGAACCCCTTTGCTGGTGTGTTCAATAACCCATATTTCATTTCCTCATTGGTCTTTTTCACAATGATAATGCATGCTGTAATGATAATGATTTATTATGTGAGGAGGTTCTGCATGTTGTGAAGGCCTTATTCGTTTTGCATAGAAAATTACAATATATTCTATATTTGTCTGATCAGTTATTCCTAGAATTCAGAACTGTTCATTAAATTTGCTGAATGTCTTCTGTAATATTTTACAAAAATTATTTCTGCAGCAAACCAAAAGTTCTACTCCTAGAAGACAAAACAAAGGCTAAACAATAAACCATCTCCCATACTACTTTTTGCTTTCTTTTATCATTCCTATATCTTCCCCACAATGCTATTTCCTCTATCTTTTCCTTCATATTATTTTTTCTTCAAAGAACAGTCCTTGCAGATCTGGTGGGGTTCAGATAATGAAAGAGTAAAGAGAAAGCAAGCATGAACTTGTAAGACATTAGTACAACCTGGTTTATTGCTAAATATATGCGACTAACCTTACAAGTGTTCTAGAACTCCCCACCAGCACCACCAGAAATAAATGTATGAATGACAGACTGCTCCATAAAATCCTGTAACTAAGCTTAGAATCTTTGGCACCAACCATAAATTCAAAGTGTGAAATGGGATTAGTTCATTCCCAGTGAATTAGTGTCTGTTTTAATAGGGTTCTAAATACATAATCATATAAATGCCAGTAAGAAAAATCTTAAACAGGCTTTTGCTTTGCAGTTATTTCCAATGTAGCCTCGGGAAACCAGCCAGGCTCATTCACCTTTGGGAGCAATGCTTCAGACTTCTCCACAGTTGGACTTCTGTCTAACATTCCAGGCAGAAAAACAGACAGGTCATGGGTTTTATCAAGCTTTGTCGGATCTTTAAAGCATCACGACTTCCTTAATTTTTTCTGTCTCACTCTTGGATTTTTGTAGAGTGCAGATGCCAAAAAGAGAGTCTACAGAAGGTGTTTGATTTGGCCCATAGCCAATTTCTCAAACTTAGTAGGACAACATCTCATCCAGAGAGCGATAAAGTTCTTTACAGGTAGAGAAAACAAGCTTCAGCATTCTTGGTTTCTTGAACTTGAGCCAGAACTGTCTGTGACTATCTCAGTCAGCACTTCAGAAAATCATAGACTTTGTTTAGACAGTTCAAAACCACTGTTTTCTCTTGAAAAATTGTCTGAAGCCTTAAGTTTTCAATCTATGTTAGGCAGTCAGAAGAGCTCTTTTGAGCTGCTTGAAGACCTAGTGTACATTGAACTTTGAAATGCTGTGTTCCAAAATAGTTAAGCATTTGATTTCAGCCATAAAGTGCACTGCAGTTCAGACAGAGCTAATGTTTTATCTATGGCTTGCTCCTTTTTGTTATATTTTATCTCATAAATATATATATAAGCTCATCTGTATTTATACATTCAAATCAACATTAGAAAGTCTTCAGAAAGGAAATTCTAAATTACTATTAATTTCCTGATTATAAGTAGTGGGGGAGGAATCTAGATTATATATGTATCCCAGAGAAAATGAAAGTGTGTAAACAGCTATCTGAAGTACCTGATTTTTATTTTTGTTTGAACTAGTAAATTATGTCTTTGTAAGGCAAATATTTTATTGACATTAAGCAAGTGAGCCTTGTGATTTAACCATTTGGGGGGGGGGGGGGAATAACTAGTAGAATGACAAGCAAAATTACACAGGCTAGAAGTTAAAAACTATTTACATCATTTTCTAACTAAAATTTCTGAAAATTTTTTATACACACAATTCAGCTCTATTTCTATTTTGCAGTCAATTACTATGTGAATATTTAAACACACACATTGATGTCAGGAAAACAGTCCAATGAGAGAAACATTTACAAATACTACTGGTACTACAAGAAGGAAATTCTAAATTACTAAGTCTTTGATTATAAGTATTAGGGGGACAATCATATTCTAAGTGTTTTCTCCCCTAGAAACACACTACACATATTTTTACACAGGTATCCAGGGCAAAATTATAGATTAAGTATTAAATAAAAATGTATTTCTTTATAATAATTTGAGAAAACCTGTTATATCTAGTTGCAGGTATTAAAAAAACAGTCTTAACCGCTGTGAAATTACATCTGAAAGTCCTTCATTCTGTCCTCTGGCTGAAGAAGAAGCCTAGTATGCATAGCTCAGGTACTGAAATCAACAGTGTTCGTTAGGTGAACAAATTTGATTCTTTACTTGATTTCAAAATCAAGGAAAGTTTTGCCAATTTAAACACATTTTGGATAAATGTTTCTTTTATCAGCAAATTCCTATAATGTCTGTATTCAGTTGTTCCATTTTTTAATTTAAGAGATGAGGTATAATGTCACCAATAAAATAAAAATTAACCTGTAAAAGAGGTTTTTATTGAGAAAATATTAATGCTTTCTATCAAATACAGTTTCTCACCTTATAATTCTCTTCTAATAAGGTTATCATCATCACACATCTTCTGTTTTTGAGAAATTAAGAGAAAAAAAATTTGCTTTCCAGTCATGGAAAGACTAGCAGTCTTCGCCAGTCCTTCTAGCAGACATGATATAACAGAAATTCAGAAGCAATCTTGTCAAAATGATTACCTTTTTGCAAGTGAAATTCTGAGTCTCAATCTATCCTAGCAAGAACTTTATTTTGATGAAAATTTAATTTACCACACATTTCTCAATGGAATAATCCTTAATTATTCTGAATTCCACTATTAATCAAAACACTCAATATCAGCATTAATTTTTTTGCACATTTTCTGATTTGGTCTGCTCCAAACAAATCCTTCAGTATATTTCTGAATTCCCAGCTTCCACCAGCTGTTTCTACCACAAGTGACAGCTGGATAAACTAATAGTATGTCACAAAGAATAAGGAGCTTATTAAAGTTGTACTTTATTTTCTTGTGTACAGTAGCACTGTGGAGGTTCCCTAGGCTATGTAATGAATAAATCAAAATAATCAAACGAGGAAGGAATTAAGTGCATGCGAAAGCTCATGAAAAGGGAGATCCTCTGAGATTTCCCAACCAGTCTCGACCTCCGGAGTTTTCAGATGTCCCAGGGTCTCTTTAATCCCGGACTCTGAAGCTTTACCTATTTTTTCTAGCATTAGTCAAACTCTAAGTTTTACTTTTAGTTAGAAAATGAGACTCTGACATATATTGCAATTAAAATATCAAGGTAAATAATTTCTCACCCAGTTCATTTGTCCTTTGACTATGTTTCAGTTTAATACCTCTAAATTATTATCTCTCATCAAAATTTCAATGTGCAGGGAATAATTTATTTTGAGAAGTTTAAAGATATCTGTAGTGATATGACAGATTGAAATTTTCACAAATATAATTGCATTCACGAAAGTCCAGATATCAGATTTCAGAAGCCATATCAAGCTCAAGAATCTGCAGAACTGCTGGAGAGTAAAAAAATGGAAACGGAGAATAGAATAATAGAACCATTGGGTCATAGAAGTAGATACAAAAATTAACAGGTTATGCTAGTCCACTAGCATAACCGTGACCAATTATTGTAATTATTGTAATATTAGATGACTTTCAGTGGCTTACAGGCTTTAAAGACGTGTATTACTGTGTAGCTATTGCTTAATTGCTCTAAAGAAATATCTGAAAGGATATAGCTATCCTTATAAAGACAAGAAAAAAAAACAGCAAGGATAAATTGACATCAAAAATATTCTATATGGACCAAAGGAGGTGTTCAGCACTATAAGCAAATCAATTCCATTTGTTTTCCTTTCCACTAATGCATTTTTAATCAAAGTATACTGCATTCTTACAGTTATTAAATGATGAAGAACATTTGGTGCTACATTTAGCTATGAAAGAAGTTAGATGCTTCAAATGAAACCTGAGAGACAGCAAACTGAATTGCAGAGGACACAGAAACAAGCTATGGCATTAGAAAATAGAAAAGAAATCATAAGTGTCTTTCCATATGTTTTGTCATTTACTTAAATCAGATCACAGTCCCCTCCAGTGAATTGGAGAGGTCTGAATAAAGCTGAAGGGCTGTACTAATAAACTAAAAAATACAGATATGAAAGGATAAAGAATACGAAATGTGAGAGAGCTGTGCAGGAAGGGAAAACGTTCTTCCTCAGGCAATACATAACACAATGAATAAAAGCCGAAGAGGACACAGAAATGACAGGAAAAGGGAAACAAAATATCAGGTCACTGACAATGCAACACACAATGTCTGGAGAATATCACAGATCAAAAAAAGTAAAATTGAGTCATAAATTGATTTGACACTGTTGGTTTGCCTTTAATACTAAACCCACAAAGAGACCAAAACCTTACCTGGCATAAATCAGTGATGGTTGGCTTGGATTCAGGTGTCTCCAGTTTTCTCTAAGGGACATTCTGAGTCCAAGGTTTTGGAAAAGAATTAAGGATTTGAAAGTAAATAGAGATGCAAACAATTTTGATTTTTCATTGCAGCAATCATTCAAAAAAAGTGATACCTTAATATTGTCCATGACTTTGAATGTGAAAAAATTCTCAGTGCTTATAGTTTTTAAAAGGACAAGAAACTAATTCCTGAGAGGAGAGGGCAGGATGCATGGCCCTTGATGACAGACTTCTTTAAAAGTCATTATTTTGGCAGCTGATGTAAGTGTAGGAACCACTGAAGACATATCTTGCTCCTATCTCTCACTTTAACTTTTACCTGCTAGTTGCTTGAAATAAATGTAGAAGGACAGCATGCTCTCAGTCTCCAAAACTAAGAGTGTCACTGAGCACTGAGAGGGTGATTCTGATTGTGGATGCTCTGTAACTTCACTTGTATCAAACCAGAGCAACAGTACCACAAACAGCACTATTGCACTAGTGTACCAAATTCTGTCACAGAGCAAGATGTAATAAAGAGCAGCTATTGACAGTGAAGTACCAACTTTTAGGATAAGTTTCCTGATGTTTTGCTGTCTACAGTTTCATTCAGTTTTCAGGTTTTTTTCAAGCTGTGGTACTTCCCGTTTTTCTTGCAATAGCTGCTTTTCAATCTACAAAGTCTCACCAGGATACTTTTCTTTACTTTGCACAGACCAGTAGTATGGAAAGGTTCAAGTGTGATGTTTTGTCCACTCATAGCAGTAACTCCACATGTGCAGTCTTCAGTGCTGTACTGATGTGACTGGTGCAGTCTGGAGCACAAACAGCCACACAACAAAACTACTGCACTGCAAACTCACTGCAGTCCAGTCTTCAGCAGCTCTCCCACATACAGCCGAAAGATTCGTCTATCCAGCAGCTGCCCAGAAAAGTCATCAGCATCCTACTCTGCCTAGTATGAAAACACAGAATTATATTCTATTCTATAGAATATATTATATTCTTACCAGACATTATTCCAGACTGCCTTTTAGAAAGTTGTTAACACTGATTAACAGTAAGTGACTGGATTTTTAATCAAAAAAATGGATGGAAACCATAATATTTGTAAACAGGTAACCAGGTTAGAGTTAAAATTGTTAAAATAAATTTTTTACAAATATAAAACTCAAAATAATAATTTCAAAACTGGTCTTACTTATATCTCTGTGAAACCCTACTCTCTTTTGAATAGTAAGTTCATTTGTAAAATTCACCCTTTTTTTGCTACTACTTACACCATTTCACTGAAGTTCCTAAATATGTAAGATGTCTTGGTGTCTATTTCCACTTTTTACAGTGTATTTCAAACACTGTTTTTTAACTCTGGGAATAAAATAAAAGCATGAATGAAATGGTAGTGATTTCATCTTGAATCACATTCTTGGTTCAAGATTTGTTGATCAACTGTTTTAAACTTTCAGGTGTTTAGCTGAGTAACTGTGAAGGTTTATAATTTGGAAGTGAAGGATGCCTGTGCAAAGCTCTTGAATGTCTTCCAAAGCAATGTGTTTAAACTGACTCTTTTCCTAACACAGGTCTTTGATCACTTGCTGGTGAGGATATAAAAGGTAATAAATGTATCTTCCATCTGTTGCTGCTGCCTGCTTACCTCAAAAAAAAAAACCAAACAAAGATAGAATTCTAGTATTGTTTCCCCCTGTGTAATAATATAAGTTAAGCTTTTATGGAGAATAAAGTATTCACAAATGGAAGACATGGATCCTTTCATCACTTAGATCTTTCAAGGGAGAGTCTTGGACTCAATAAATGAATGATAAGGAAAACATTCTTTTTATGAGTTTATGGGACAATAAAAGTTAAATAATACGCTCCCTTAAATTCAAATCTTATTTTATTTAGCTGCAGCTTGCCCGATGCTTAAGTAGATTTTTATATTTATACACTGAAGTATACACTGAAGGGTTATTCAGAATAGTTTCACCTTGAGGAGGACCAAGAAGTGGAGGTTGCTTAGAGAGGTGGTGCAGTTCCAATCTTTGAAGACTTTCAAGACCTGATTGGACAAAGCTCTGAGCAACGGGGTCTGCCAACATAGCTGACCCTGCTTAAAGCAGGAAGGAGAGATGGAGAGACCCTGAGCTCCCTTCCAACCAAAATTGTTCATCAATTCTGTGAGCCTGTGAATTGTCCATAATGCAGCGTACACAACAGTTGCAACATCTTTGCTTTTAGGACAAATCTCCCATTCCTTCTTTAAACAAATGAGTTAACTGGAAGCCAGAATAAGTTACCTTTTAATATCCTGCATGATTTAAGGACAGTCAAGATTCAGAGCTACCTATAAGATTCAATTCATGTTGGCTTACTGGGGCACCTATCCTTACTTCATTTTTTAGTTTGCTGAGTTACATTGGTGACATGGTATTTGCTTCAAATGGGAGTATTTTTGATGGACTCATTCCATTATTTTAGTTTTATTTTGTCTCTGTCTTTCTAATATGCTCAGGTTGTACTTTGTTAACTTCTCTCATCTTGTCCATATAATTCAATAAGATTCAACTGATTAACTTACACATATCATTTGAGTTCGGCTACTGGACACAGTTCAGGTTTTTACATTGTTCCTCAAAAGGTTTGTGTGACTTGGGTTTTTTCTGACATTCAAAGAAACAATTGGAGACAGGATGTCTAGAAAAACAACCAACTTTAATAAGTCAGTTTATGTCTTGATGCTGCAACTCAGCTTTCTAATTGCTGCAAAGTCCAAATTGTTGGTCCTGGTTAATTGATACCTTTTGTTTCAATACCATAGCTTAACAATATTCTGTTACATTTATAACAGAACATTATATTTATATTTATGTTTATATTTATGTTCACTTCTTCCCTGCCACAAAGAACACCATTGGGCATCACACTGAAATAGTATCCTAAAGCAGTTTGTAATGAAATATTCCTGTGGTGTGCAATCAGATACTGCTACAAATAGGTAGAACTACAATATCAAGAACTGACACAATACAAATTAAAATTCACCTCAGGCAAAATCTCTTCTCCCCTCTGAAGTTTACTTGGTTCAGAGTGTTTCTTCAGTAGACACAGTACTGGATGATTAATATATCAACCTCACAGAATGATAGTTGATTTAGTTTTGAAATACATGAAAGTTATACAAATGTTTCTGCCTTAAATTCTTCATTTAAAATTTCCCCATATGGCAGATGAGCTGCAAAATCTGGTGCAAAGATTCTTATTTATTGATGTATTTCATTCCACAAATGGAATTTGTAGCAGGTGTGCTTGAAAGTCAAGGAAGCATGAGGAAAGCAAGTCTATATGCTGCAAGCCACATAATAATACCAGTCAGTTTCCAGTGCTTACTCTAGAGCAGATTTCATAAGGTTGTAGACAAAATATATTGGAAAAATAAGGACAGATAGTCCATTCTTTTTGAAAAAATCCAAGTGAAAAAAAAAACCAAAAACAAACCAAAACACAGAAGAGAGGATTCAATTAATAGAACATTTGTTCATTTTTATAAAACATTGAAATATCTCTTCTATAATAGGAAAAAAATAATCTGAAGTGCCAAAGCTCTCTCCTTTCTTTAACACTATTATCAAAGTTGTGATCAGATAAACCAGGTTGGATGGGGCTCTGAGCAATACGGTCTGGTGGAAAGTCCCTGGCCATGGCAGGTGAGTTAAACTAGATACAGTTTAAGGTCCTTTCCAACTTAAACCATTATATGATTCTATGGTTCTGTAGTTGCAATAACTTTACATTCACAGAACAAAATATGAATCTTCAAAGTATTACAACCACAAAAGATGTCATAAGGTTAATTTATACCTCTCATATTAGTGACATCACACACCAGGATCAATCTGAAAGATTTTAGGTGAATTTTCCTGGTGCCCAAGTTAAAGGTTCTTGTCCTCCTGAGCAAACTTTTTTCTGATTATTCATGGAGCCTTTGAAAACTAGCTAAGCCAGCTGATATTTTTAAGCGTGCAGCACTTATCATTCCAGCACCAAAGATAGGCTTGAGTGAGAAAGCAAGTTGTATTTGTAGCTTCATTATCACTCCAGAATTTTGCTATCTTCAAATCTAGTTTCACACAAAGCAAAATATGCATTAACCTCACATATGAATTGTGATTGCCAAAATGTGCTTTAAGAGTGAAATGTACGATTCAACATGGCTAGAAGATTCATGCTGAAGCAATTCTTCCTCATATATTGTAGCTGTAGTCAGGTTTGAGTAAGAAAGTGAGTTGATTGAGAGGCCAGTGGGACCTGAGGAAAAAAAAAGAAAAAAGTAGACATCTGTGCCTGTCAGCCTGTATATAAGAGTCAAAAACCAGCAGAACTGAGTTTGAAAACAGGGGGCCAGGTTATGAGAAAACTTTGTTTTCATTATGTCCAACCTCCTGCTCCCCACTAGTGTCCTATCTGACCTCCGATAGCAGCACTGATGTAGCTTTCACAGCCTCCCACAGGAGTTTAGCCATTTGGCTCATACAGTTCAAAATCTTTTCTTAATGTCTAGCCTAAACATTTCCTTCCTTAGCCTCAGGTCACTGATCCTTGTCCTACATCTTCTGAGACTGTGAATAATTTCCTGCATTCAATTTCCACTGCTGTATTGAAGGCATGAGACTGAGAACAAGAAAAGACAGAAAAAAAGAGGAAAAAAGGTCTCTCTAGTCCAAACCCACCCCCGCTTCAGCTTTCCCACAGATTGTGAGTTACAGCAGAATTATCAAGGTTTTCATACTTTCAGTTTTATCAGAAAGTTGGAAAGATCAGCCTATTGTATAGTACTATTAAAGCAACACTCCCTGCCTTGGATTAAACAAAAACAATCAATAGATGAGGCCCATCAAGCACTGACTAGGAGCCTTTTCCTTTTTTTCCTCTTTCCAGTTAATGGAGGGGAGCCAGCCAGACATATATTCTCTAGTCTAAAAGAGTTTTTAATGAAAAATCTTTGCAATGTAAGCTTGAATACTGCTGTTAAGGCTGAAAAAAGAAAAGAAGATAAAGTACTATGTCATGAATTTATGTGAGGAAATTAAAATTCATTTCCACGTTGTATAAACAGATGACAAACTGGTTGTTTCAAAAAAATAACACAGGGATGAATTGAACTACAAAGCTTAAAGAATTAACCATTTGCATTAGGATGCTAAGGGCTATGGAAATCTGAGTCAGATCACAGAGGCAATGAACCACTGGACATACTTCATTATTCATGCCAGTGGACTCACAGTTGGGGAAATACTGTAAAACATAGATCACTAGTACCTCTTATCTCTATCTCCCCCTCTAACCCCCCCAAGAAAAAAAAAAAGAAAAATAACAAAAAAGCATTCAAAAATATCACATCCAGTGAGTCTGTGATCCTATGAATTGCAATTAATGAATGTTGGTTATTTATCCCGCATTTTACTTGAAATATTTGATCTGTTACAAAACTATAAAGTACTTGAAGCAGCAAAGAAATTAACCATACCTGAACAGAAAACAAGCTTTCACAGACAGTTGGGCTTCTTATGTTCATGTGATATTGCCTGAGCTCATCCCATGTAGGATAAATGTATCAGGGAAAAAAAAAAAGATGAAAAGTGAAACATTTTGGCTTATTATCCTCAATGTATTCTGGGGCTGTGGTACTAATATAATTTTATGGCACATGTTTTCTATTGCTTTGGTTTATTATAGTAGATAGCCACTACAGCTAAATAGGGCAAAACATATCACAATTTAAATTTTCATGAAGTGCAGAAGCACTTATACTTCATGCCTAATGTTTAAGTTGATATGACAGATAATTTTCCTCCATGAAGATATGTAATACTCAGAAATTTCAGCTAGAGTTTCCTCACCCATCTCCATCAAGATCCATGGCCTAAGTTTACTTCAGCCTGTTCCTAAACTTGTTAAATTGTTGATAAGATATTTATGGACATGCACTCAGAGAGAAAAATTCTGCAGAATTTATTTGGTTATGGTGGTTAGACAGTTGTTTAAAACTATTCATCTATGATTATCTATTTCCATTCATTCAAAAAGACAGTGTTCATTATTAAAAAAAGAAAGAAAATCCAAACTTACTTCCCCAGCAAACATGAAACTTCAATGAAAAGAAACTCACAATTAACAATGACAAATCATTTTGAGCCTATGGAGTATACTGCATTTTACATTAAGTCTTTGACAGGATTAGATCGATAACTGTTTAAGTGAAACAGGCAAAACTAAAGAGGAAGCATATCAATGCAAACATATTTTGTCCCTGATGGGAAAAAGGATTGAGGTATTTGGGACACTGTCTTGATACTGAATAAAATTTTATCTTTTAGAACATTAGGTTCTTCAGTCTAATAGACGTGATGGCTTTCCATGACACCTGACACCTTATCACAGAAGATTTGAACAGGGCATTTTCGGATCTTGTATAAGAGGTTTACCATTTTAATATGGATCATATCTGCCTCCATACATACTACCGATACCAAAGAGAAAAACATCTCTATTTCTTACTAAGATGAAAATGGCAAATTAACCATATAGAAACTGCATTTGGATGCATTCTCAGTTAAACTGTAAGCAGGATAGAGTCTGTACTACACATATTAAGCCTGTGCATTAGAGACTTTGTCTTTCCTGTAGCTATTCAGAGATAGCTTTATTTTGTTTTGTTTTTCATTGCTATTTTGTGAGTGCTTAAGTTCCAGTTTGAAGAGACAAAGCATTTTTTAAAAAATCTATCATTTTTATTGAGTGTATGGGAACATCTTCTGTATCGAGCTTTTATCATGAACCTCTGCCTCAAAGTAATAATGGGTATGAGAGACAACTGGATGTTGTTCACTCTTTTCTCTAGTGAGAAAGGATGGAAGCAACATTGCTCAAAAAATCAACTTTCTTCTGATGCCTGCAGAGCAAAGAGGAAACCTTACACTGATTGCAAGTGGAGTGTCCTCAGACATTTCTTTCCCCTCATGTTACACCCAGCTTTTAATAACTGACTTTAATAAACTTTGTTTAATAACATCATCAGGAGTAGAAAATGATGAAGTAGCTAAGATGGCATTCCCTAAATCAGCTTAGATATTGATGGATTTTCCAAAGAATGTTTTAGATTTGCTAGTCGGAGTCTGCTTTATCACACTTACTTTTTTGACCTTTAAAATAATATATTTGGTACCAAAAAAAAAAAAAAAAAAAAAAAAAGGACAAGAGGACTCTTTACAACCTGAATTTATTACCCAAAACGTCACTTTCCAGCAAGAATCCTGATTACAATGAAATAACCCACCAAAATGAAACCGTTTACCTGTGGATCAATTTATTGTGGCAGCAAAAACCTAATAATGGACAAAAACACATTCAAGGTTTGTGATATCATCAGGAAAATCTGCATGGAAAATAACATTTAATGATGAGTAACACATAGGGGTAAATTAACAAATTATTTATAAAATCAAAATTTTCCAATGTCTACTTTATGGAGAACAGTCATGTCTTCGATTATAAATCTTCAATCTGAGATACAGCCAGCGTAATATCAGTCCAAATACTCGTGCAAGAACACGACTGCAGACCCTAGAGACTTTTAACAATAGGACTGGATTGCACAATCAAATACTGTTTGGACCCTCATTTTGTCCCATATTAGAAAGCAGAAGTAGACACATACAACTTTAAAAAGAAGAAATGCTTGTAGAGGGAACTGTATTTGCATTTAAGGAGAATCTGAGCTGGAGGATAATCTAAAATAAAGCTTCAGGGGCAGAATAGCAGACCAAGAAAACCTAATCTACATGCTTCCAGCATCAGTATTAGCCCTTCCATTGTCCATTTTGGACGGTTTCATTGTCCTTTCCAAAACGAAGCGCTGAGACATTTTATCTTCTAGCTGTTCTTCCACTGTATTTTTAAATGATATTTTATTTCCAGTATTTTAATTTTTATTCATAATACTCTTCTACTGTTTTATTATCCATTAAGAATTGCAGAAGCTTTTGGTAACACTGGTTTCATAACAGTACAACACAGAAAGTGACTTTTCACAAAAGCTCCAATGGTGCCTGTAAATTAGACTGTATTATACTATCTATATCAGATTCTACTTGAGTTTGAGAAAGGGTCTTTCAGGATCTACCTGATTCCTCTTGCTGAATAGTGGTCACTGCAACTTGATTTTCCTGCAGCAGCTCCATCCTTTTTACCTTAAATGTTATCCCTATCTTTCTACACGTGCATTTTCTCCACTATGTGTTAATACAACTTGTTGAAAGGGTAACTAATTTACTTTGTCGGGACAAATAAAACCAAATTGCCTCGCTCAACCTGCTTGTTTGTCTTAATCTTTTTTACCACCATGCTTCATCAGAAAATGTCTTCAGTAAAACAGCAAAAATACATGAGAACTGGGCACTTCCAGATCCAGAAATATTTTCTATGAGTAATGGAGCTCCAAAATTAAGATCATCCCACGCTCCTCATGCAGCAGAGCTGAAAGCAGCTAAATTCTAATTTTAGCATTTCCATACACTTAGAGGAACAGGCAGAGTGAAACTGTGATGCCTTTGACAGCACAGTCCATTCATAGATCCACAGCCTTCCCACTCCACATCAGCAGCCTCCTCAGAGAAGGAAGGGTATAAATGGATCAAGAGGGATGCTGCTGTCAGTCCAGGGAACTCATGGAAGCCTGGGGTCAGCACTCCTCTTCTGAGCTGCTTTTCCTGCTTTGTTCCAGTTGTGTTATATAACACGGGCATTCTGGCTCCTCTTTGCCAAGCTGTGGGCAGCCACAGGTGGAGGCACTTCACCACTTCAGTGGCATTTAGACATAGATTTTACTCCAAAGTCAAGGCTTCATTGGGGACTCTCTTACTTTCTTAAGACATTAATGAAATTAATCATGTTTTGTGCAAAGATTCCTAGGTGCATTATTAAATTAAATTCCAGTACTAATGTTAGGCAATTTTAATTATTAAAAACAAGAGAAATGAAGAAAAAAGCTAACCTCAAACAGTAGTAAAGAACATATAGTATGGTACTGACAAAAATTTAGTGGCAGAGATTTATTTTTACTGTGCATTTCAAGCAGGTTTTCTTTTTTATCATTCTTTGTGTTTCTTCCAAGTTGTTCACATTTACTAATCATAATTACCAAAAGCTTTGATATTTAATAAGCTTTAAATGCGAGCAATTTATTGCAGAATCTGATGTTAAATTCCTGTATTTTGTGCTTTTTGTGCTGTAAACATAACTCTGTAGACACACTGTGCTCTCAGTGACCGTGCCCCTACAAGATGGACGTGGACAGCTCTCAATCCTTCCAGATGACACAGGTCAGCTCAGGTCAGTTCTAAGTGCAGCACATCTTTGAAGTTAGCTCAGTATACTCTACACTGCACTTATACACACCACAGATGAGTAGTTCCTGGTGGGAAAAAAAATAGCCTGAAAAACAAGAAAGCAAGCTGGAAATATGACATCAATAAACCACGACCTATCTGGGATATTTTCAGCCAAATGAACATGTTTCATTCTGTACCATGTGACTGTGTATATCTCCACATTTTTTGCATGTTTTCAGCCCACATCCTCTATTTTTGTGCACGGTACAGTAATCCAGATATCTCATATTTCCCCTATTGTCCAACACAGAATCTGCTTCTTTTTGCACATACCATAGAAATGTTATTTTCTTTGTTTTGTTCCCATGTTTCCTGGTTTCTATCTCCTTCTGCTCCTAAAATGTAAGTTAGCCTCTTACCTAGATTCTACTGTTAAATAATTGATTTCATGGAGTGGCACAGGGAGCAATAATGTAATCCAATAGATAGACAAAAAAGAAAAACTTCAGGCTTGTCTCAGCTATGCTAGGAGACAAAAAGGAAAGTATGTAGCATTCCAAAGCATTCATATCTGTCATTCCTCAGGCCAGGTTTCCAAAAAGAGGGGAACTTAATATATTTCAAAACAATTCTCTGCAAGGGTTGCTGCCCACTGTTCTTCCTGATCCCCCACACATGTCAAACATAAACTTCTCTTTAAATTTTTTTGGTATTACACTTCTATAATGCTTTTGTTATTAATTACAGCACGTGTAGCAGCCCTGAGCTTTACAAGAAAAATTAATTATGATTAATAATTGCAGAAAAGAGATGAGTGAAATTGTAATGTGTACCTAAGGGAGGATTGGCTTGACTTCATTCTGATCATGAAGCTGGGATTTCTCAAATGAATAGGTATAATTTTTGTGAAGTCAGCTAAAAAAAAGTTAATCTTTATTTTACTCTGAAGGTACATTTAAGAAAAGACAAAAAAAAAAAAAAAGCATGTTCTCAGTTGAAGTTTACTCCCCTGCTGTGACATTCAAGAGGAGAAAAAGGCTTAATCACCAAGAAAGTAAAGCTTTAAAGAATTCAGTTATGTATTCATTATTCACAAAAACACAGTCAGTGATTTCATAAGCAACCAGACAATTAAGGAGTTCAACAAAAACTCAATAGGGACCTTTAACAGAGTCAAAGATTCGATTTCTAAAAAGGTTCTGAGTCACAACTTCCTCAGCTGCTTTCTTCATGGAAAATAAAGGGAAGGAGAAAGAGAGAGGGTGAGGGACTGAGAAGGGAAGGAAATAAGAAAGGGAGCGAAGGAGGCATAAAAACATATATAAAAAGCAAAATTGCTTTATTGGAAGATTCATATTATGGAAATTTTAAAACCTTATCTTAATATGAGACTAATTGTGATGTTCTGCATCTTTAGTTGTACAGCTGACTGAACTAGAAAATTAAATATTTAATAAATTTAAATTATTGACTACTTTCTTGGAAACAATTTAAATGTTAAAAAGAAAAATGAAAGAAAAAACACTCATCTTTTTACATTTGCACAATATTTTTTTACTTTCTAAAGCAAATGCATCAGAAAGAAGCTCTTTTCAAGGGATATCATCCTTTCATTTCTTCTTGTTCTGATAATAAAACCAATAGCAGTCTGTGATTCAGGATTGCAAACTGTGGCTGAAAATGTCCAGGCCGAGTGTTCGTATCTACTCTTTCTGGACTATTCAGGTTATTGGTGACGTGTGCACTTTGAATTTCACAGAGTGCAGTGTAATAGTCCTTTCCTCCCTGGAGATAACTCTAAAGTAATTGGAATTGCTGCACATGAGCTGATGCTGCTAACACCAGCTAGAGGAATGAAGCTCTGTCTTAGAGATTAGGCCACCAGAAGTACAAATGAGATAGAAGAACCAAAATAGCTATGAGAAAGGAAACAGGTGAGCAAAATCTGCAAAAGGTAAAAAAGGAGACAAAAGGTGCAGATGATTTCTGATGGGTACTCTGAAACATCTCTTCCCCTCCAGTCCTGCAGTATAGCACAGCCTATGTAATGCACAATACACGGCTGGGGGGTTTTTTGCTTTTTTATTTATTTATTTAACTTCTTTTTAAATGCCTAGTTTCATTGATCTATTACTATGATTAATGTGGCTTATTTTGATGGGCAGATCTAGGTGTTCCACGTGAACTCCTGGATAGGACTGGGATGATATTTTTTTTAGGATATGCTGCCCATTTGCTAATTCTGCATGACTATCATTATTTTGCCAGAACAGAAACCCCTAGCTCAGAGTTCCACCAGGAAAACCTTTAATTTTATTATTTAAGTGCCTAAAACTGAAGGTAGTTGCAACTTTAGTTTTCACTGTGGGATATAGATCAAGATTAATAGGTTATTATCTGGATAATGTTTCTTCTTTTGAGTATTGACTATCTGTCAGATCTGTTGTTGAAGAATATTACTCTCTTATCAACATCATTGTCCCTTTCAGAAAGGAAAAATTTAAAGCAGTTATCAGGGTGGCTAGAAAGGCATCTCTAAATCCTCAGCTAGTATAAACTAGGTGTGTAGGAAGAAGAAAGAAGCATTGCCATGTAACCAGGGGAAATGTGCCCCCATGCCCCCCATCTCTTTGTGAAGCCACAGCCTTAATCAACCCTTACCGAGAGATCCCCTGCATTGTGTCATAACACTGGTCATGGCACCTCACATGCACGCAGATGTCTGGAATGTGTTATGATGTCTGGTACCTCCAGAGACACCAAGGAGAGCACCAGGTGTGCTACCTCTTCCAAACTGAGGAATTAATTTGTGTTATTTTCTCTGCATGGATGTGTTTTGTAATTTTGACAAATGGTTATCATTGGTAATCACAACTGCTTGCTGATATTCATCTCTGAAAAATTACACCGTCTTGTATTTTCTTCATAACTTTATGGTATCAGGATGGCTTATGAAACTGTTTATCTAGCTACTGGTTTTGCTTCCCAAGCCTGTGCCAGCCAGTATTCCATTGCAAATTTGTGGAGGTGAGTGATGTAAACTGGTGGCTGACAAGCTGCTATTCTTAAAGCCATTGAAGCAAAGAATTCACCACAAACAAGTTGTTTAATTATTTTCACAAGGAAAATATGTGGATGTTTTTAGCAGCCCAGAGTTCTGTACTTCCACAGCCATAATGCAATCAAGTATCCAAAAGAGTTTGTTTAATGGAAGTTTGAAAATCACTGATCAAACTGTTGTCTCTGTCATTAACTGTCAAAATTTCAAACTAAACACTCCTGCCCCAAAATGCTTAAAAATGTTATGACACTACAGGGTCAAAAATCCCCTAATTTACACTATTGTCTACTTAGAGTTTTGAAGGTATGTTGAAAGGCGAAAGGCAAAGAACAGAATGGATGCTATATTCAGGATGGTTATTCTAAAATTATAGAAAATGCACTTCAAGCAGTGACAATGTAGGTAACGTTACAGATTTTGCCTGTGGCTGAACTTAGTGTAAGAAATTAATATTCAATGTCTCAGACTTGCTGCACTTATTACAGGAGCATTAGTAACATGCTTTGCTAATTAAGTTTAACATTTCTATTTCTCTCCCAGCCCAGAGTATTTCATATAGTTTGATGAAAAAACTGGTTATCCAGAGGTCAGCCAAATAGATTTCTAGGACCAATCACAAGAGTATGATGCAATCAGATAAACAGGACAATATTTTGGATGTGTGGACAGGTTCAAATGTTGTATCTCATTACTGAAAAGCAAGCCTAGCTCTCTTCTCTTCTGAGAAACATAACTATATCTTTTTACATTATATTCCTCACTAATATCAGTTTAAGAATTGCATATGAAAAAAATGTTAAGAGTCTTGTACAAGACTTTAATGGAAGTATGAAAAGCTAAAAGCATTGGACTTTTTTTTCTTCAGTGTTCATTCACAATGGCTTTAATGTAGGCTTTGATATAACAATCTCATCACTGTTATTCAGTGGCAAGTAAGGACATCTTAGAAATGAAAAACCTAGTAAATAAAAACACCCATGGTGCTGTGTCTTGCAAGGAAACTTCTCCTGGCAAATTTGGAATTAGAGGTAGCGTCACAAGCACAACTTCACTTTCTTATGAGATGCTTACTTACATTTCCTTCCAGACAAGGTGGAATAGTTCACTTTCAGTAATTGCTAAGAACCACAGAGGTGAAGAGGGAAAAATAGAAACAGAACAAAAAATCTGAGAATGGCATAAGAATCTGGAAGAGTTACCAACATGGTCATCAGAACTCTAAACAAACAGTTTTACAGAGCCAGCTTTAAGTGCCAAGCAGTAAAATAGCTCAGATACACGTTTTTTCAGTTCATTTTCTCTTATTAGGGCAGAATCTGGGAAGTGGTGAATGAATTCCTTGTATTGCTTTGTGTGCATGACTTTTGCTTTATTGTTAAACTGTCCTTATCCTGACCCATGAGTTTTCTCACTTCTTCTCTTCTGATTGTCTTCCACATTGTTACATCTGATTTAAACTCAGAAAAACAAAGAAAGCTAAATCTCTGAGTATAAATCAGAAAGAACTTTGAAGATTCAAAATACACACAAAAATGAGATTAAAACCAAACAAGGTTAGATGTTGGTGCCAAAAAATTGAGGCACTTTATTTAATAATAAAAGAGGCAGAGGGAAAGAAAGCGAGCAAGAAAGAAGGAAGGAGATTGGAAAAGAAGTGTGTGTGGGGGCTGGAGAACAGGGAGTGAGTGGCAGGGGTTAGGTGAAGCATCTCACCCACTCGAGTGTCCCAAGGATATCTCATTGCTCCCCTCAATTTGGTTTTCTTTCTGGCAAGGGTCCCCCATTGCTGCTGTCACACACAGCGCCACACTGCCACACACCGAGAGTACAGAATTCCATGGGTCAATATACATTTAGACCAGGTGGGAATGCCCACGGGCCCCCTTTGCAGCAGGCCAGTTTGGCACTGTCCCTGCCAACACTGAGGGTGTGTTGCATCGTGCTGCAGTGTTCTGGTGCAGGGTCTGGGGACCCCTTTGGGGAGCCTTTGATGGGCCGTGTCACCCCTTGTGCTGTGGATAAGCTTTTCCCCGCTGTGAATAAGCTTTCCCTGGGTGAAGGGCCCCACAGCTGGGCTCCACTGCACCTCAGAGGATGGGCAATCACTGCCTCTGAGCAGAGGTTTTCCAACACACACCCAAAGCCTCTGTCCCCCCACCCCTGGGTGCGAGGGTGGCAGCTGGTCACCCTGGGGCTGTCATCTCCTCCTGAAGGAGTTAGGCTTGTGCTTTGGGAAGGTCCCCTTCCCAGAGCTGTTACTTTATCTTATCCTCAGTGAACACTGTGGGGCCTCACTTGGAAGGCCTATTCAGGGTGGTAGTATTCTTTGCAGCTTTCGTGATACAGTTCTTCTATAATAGGCAAAAGTCTTTCATGAAAATATTTAAGTCATAAAATATATCATCTGTGTGGTTCTCAGTAGTGGGGTGGGGTTAAACCGTGAGTTTCTTATATATCTAAGTTTTTTTATAGTTACAATTATTTTTATGAGTCATAAAATCTACATTTTAAGATCCTGCTTCAGAATGATACTTTTAAATCTGTAAGAAGTTCTGTGACATTAACTTAAGTAAAATATTTATTATATTTCTCATTTAAAGTTCCACAGTATCACCACCTGATACCTACATTATCAGCTTTAAAAATCAAAATTTTCACAATTCCTAAACAGTGAAAGAGCAAAATCAAATATGTTCCTCAGGCATTCAAATGTAACTCTTTTTCTGAATATGGAGAAAACCTTTCTGCCTCCACCCTTTCAGAAAAGCACCAAAATATTAGGACGCCATTTATTCAAATTACAGAGTTCAGTCATAAATGTTATGAAAATTAGTGGGGTCAAGAAAAGACTAAATTCTGATACTTACATGCATTAAAAAATAAAAAAATAAAAAAATAAAAAGAAAAATAATTGCAACACCAAGTCTACCAATATCAAAAAAGCATCACATAATTCATAAAGCAATGATTAATACAATAGTTTTGAAACTGTTACAGAGGAAAATGACTATGTGTAGTTAATCAAGTGGCAGAAAATATCATAGGAAAAACCCCATTTGTGTAGCAAATCTCTTCATATAAAATTTGTTTAATATATTTTTATGGCAGTATTGTTGTAGTGTTGAATCAGGTATTGGCCAGGATGTGAAAATTTAATAAATTTATACTTGGGGATTGTAAGACTAAGCATCAGTTTCTCCTATGAAGGTTTGAAGTGGGAAAGATGATGGGAAATAGTATTGGATAGCTTCAATTATTTTTTTTTGTTTCAGTCCTCCTATAATTGCAGCCAGCCTTTGAGTAGTTATAGGTTGTCCAAGAATATCTGCATCCCCACAGGACTCATAATCAACATTTTCCAGTAAGCTTACTAAAGTAAATCTAACAAATGTAAAACACCAAGTGTGGTAGTTATGTTGTCACACAGAAAGATTGCAGAGTTTTTCAAGGTCATCGTTCCCATGTTCATAGTAGCTGAGAATTTGTTAAACCAGAACAGCTGCCCCCCTCCTCCTGCATTTGGATTAGATTAAGACAGAGCAAATCACAAACATCGATCCAGTCCTTTGTGTCTTAAACATGAACTTCCATAACAGCCGATGTAACCACTAATATCCCATATTCACTGATAATGAACAAAAAAATCAATTACAAAATTTACTCCTGCAGCACTTGAATCTTAAAACATCTTTTATCTGCTGCCAAGTTTGAAAGACCTTTGCAGTTACAGCTGGTTAGAGATATTCTAACTTCCAATTCTAACTTTATACTTGAGTCTCTTATATACTTTGGTCAGGTATCCGTACTGACTTTTAGGTTTAAGTAGTTCTATTCCTTCCTTCACATCTATCCCTTCACATCTGAATGAATTAAACAACCCCAAATTCATTTTAATTTACTTTTTTTCTCTGAGGCTGTGTAAGCAAAGTTCTAAATCTCTCTTCTCAGATGAATATTGCATTCCCCTAATTACCATAATAGCTGTTTCCTACACCTGTTCCTTTATTATATAAATCTTTCTTGAAAATAGGTGACCACAACTGTATGTAGAATTCTGAACAAGAATTCTTGTAAAATGAAATTAGTATTAACCTGGCTCTGCTTAAAACATTGTTTAATCTCTTCCAGAATTTCACAGTCCTCTTTTACTATTTAAGCACCACAGCTATTTGGTCACTTCTTAGGTCCTCACTGGGTAGGTCCTCAGTTAAAAATAAAAATAATAAAAAAAGGTATTGTTCTTCAATTTATGTTTTATGTAAAATCATATGATAATGTTTTGTTCAAGGAATTGTTAATGTATAACATAAACAGCATTTTTTCCAATTTATTAATAGGTTACTTGTCTATAAAATATGAAAATAAAAACTTACTCTCGATGTCAAGGAAATAGTGTTTTGAAGATATTCCAGTCCATTTCCTGATGAGATTGGAATTATACACATTCTCACAGAGTCAGTTGTTTGGTTTTTTTTTTCCAGAAGAAACAGGGAATAAGAAAAAAAAGTCAGGAATCTTCAAAATAATAGACAAATAATAAACTGTTAAATATACCATACAACTCCTAATGCATTCCTAGATTGCAGAATGACCTTAAAGTGACTGCAAATATTCTATATTTTAGATGAAATATGGATGACTTCATCACCTAAGGGTTTGGAAAGCCTGTTAAAAGATGGTGACATCTTAGCAATGACTTTTCTCACTTCCAGAGATCATGAAAGACACATACACCTTGCTCTGCAAGGAAGAGGAGTACAAGCATGACACTGTATAAACTTCTGAGCTAGAGTATCTGTCAACTTAACGCTCCTTTGAATGACTCGCATGACACTAATGAGACAAAAGAAGTACATGATTCATTAAAGGACAGTGTATATTAAAGCATGGCAAGACTGGAAATCAGAAAATAAACTGTTACAGAAAATTTGAAATTTTCTGGTCCAGAATGCTTTATTTTTTCTCTTCTCAAGCTTTTTTTCTTCCCTTAACCAGCAGGTTTTTTTCTTTCTTCCCCAAAACTAGATTGTATCAAACAGTGAAGGACTCATAAATCACACATATTTGCCTCTTCCATTTCCTACCTACTCTTCCTTCACATTAGAAGTTTATGAGGACTTGTATGAAGTTTATTAAGACTTTTTTTGAAGACTGATTCTTATGAGCTGGTACAGACTGATTTTTAGTTAAATTCCTACTCATAACCTTTCTTTCAGTGCAGCATGTGAGGCCATGGTTGAAACACTAGAAAAACCTTATTCTGGTAGTTGGTATCTCACTTCTTCCTTGTGCTTTGTTCAGTGCTTTTCCAAGTGTCTTGTGGCTGTGCTACCTAGGAATTCATCACACAGTAAATCTGGGTGAACAAAACTAAACTCAGTCTTTTGACAGAAAATCCAACTGTACTCAGGAATAGCTGCAAGTACAGTAGCTGCAGGGGCAGCTTGAGCCTTAACTGTCTTTATTCCTTTTATTTACTTTTTTTGATGAAAAAGCAGTATTTGCATAGGGTCACGTTCCTACCTGTTCAAAATAACCATGACCACCTTTCCAATGTCATTATCCAAAACTGTTATCAAGGTCCAGGTTAGCATATTATTTCCCCACAGCATTATGAACAAGAATAACTGTATCTGCTATTATAAAAATCTGAATGATAGATCCAAATAATGTCTCACAATAAAAGACAATTACAATCTAATGTCAATATACTTAAAGCTCAGGATGCCTTCAGGCTATTTCTTATTCCCAGTTATAGTCAAGGAGCACTTTCATTCCACTGTTATTTTCTATGAAAGCTAATGATTTGTCATAATTGATAAATGTATGCTGCTAACAGCCACCTGAAGAATTTATGCTTATTCTTGGACAAAGGTAAAAAGTTCTATGCCAGTTCAATCACTCAGCTCAAAATAAAGTATAGCTGGCATGAAACTTATACAAACTGTTGCCGCTGAAGATGAATAGATCACACGGACACAGGTTGAGGTGTGGTGAAAAGAAGAGAAAGTTTATTTTTCCCCCCAGGATTTATAGGCTTCTGACTACGGCCAGGGATTGGATGGTCAGGATAACACTTTCTCACTGCACTGGCCATGAGAGATGCCCATCACAAGACATGTAACAGAAAGAATGTACACATATCTATGTTTACAGTTACTGTCCTGGGAAAGTCTTTAGAAAACTATGTTAGCAAGCTCAGAAGCTGAGTTTTCAGGGCGACAACAAACACTTTTATTTATCCTGTGTCACTCATAGTTCTACTATGCAAAATATTAACACTGTTAAAAAAGTTCAGTTTCCAGCATGATTATTTAGTACAAAAAAAAAAAAAAAAGAACAAATTTATCTAACGACTAATAATTTTCTCTAGTGTCCTATTTCATTTCCTTCCTTCCTTCCTTCCTTCCTTCCTTCCTTCCTTCCTTCCTTCCTTCCTTCCTTCCTTCCTTCCTTCCTTCCTTCCTTCCTTCCTTCCTTCCTTCCTTCCTTCCTTCCTTCCTTCCTTCCTTCCTTCCTTCCTTCCTTCCTTCCTTCCTTCCTTCCTTCCTTCCTTCCTTCCTTCCTTCCTTCCTTCCTTCCTTCCTTCCTTCCTTCCTTCCTTCCTTCCTTCCTTCCTTCCTTCCTTCCTTCCTTCCTTCCTTCCTTCCTTCCTTCCTTCCTTCCTTCCTTCCTTCCTTCCTTCCTTCCTTCCTTCCTTCCTTCCTTCCTTCCTTCCTTCCTTCCTTCCTTCCTTCCTTCCTTCCTTCCTTCCTTCCTTCCTTCCTTCCTTCCTTCCTTCCTTCCTTCCTTCCTTCCTTCCTTCCTTCCTTCCTTCCTCTCCCTTTCTGTCTCTATCCCTCTCTCCTTGCTGTTTCTTCGTATTTCTACCACCCTATTTGTTACTATCAGTTGGAAAGAAATGTCCAGTCTTCCCTAAATTAAAATCAAAAAAACTTGAGACATTTTAAAGGGATTACTCTGAGACAAGTCTGCTTATCTGTACTGGACAAATAACTCATGTGCTCTAGAAGTATTAACAAAAATTATTCTTCTCTGAAACTGTTTCTGAAACAATCATCTTTTACTCATGTACTGTACTGTAGAGTACATGTTACAGTGAAATCCTAATCACTATTTATAGCCAATAACTAAATGCTTAAAATGAATGTTTATATATTTAATTTAAATGAACAGGCTGTTAATTTTTTTATTATTATTATTATTTTTAACACAAAAGTAGTAGGAAATCAGTGCTAGAGTTTCAGCTGAATTAGAACTCTATAAAATTACAGGTGTCATTTCCTTCCTTATCATTTAAACCACTGAAAGTTAGGTTCCAGAATAAGTTGAATCATTCACCATTATTTTATATTCCACAGAAACAGATAGGCTTCTCTACAGGATGACTCATTCATCAATCCTCACGATCTGGATAGAGTTAAAAGTGTCTATGTTTTTTCACTGAATATAGAAGGCCCTTAGACTAACTGTTACATTTCCAAAGTTTTTTTTCAGATTAATCCTCCTTTTTTCTGTTTATTCAACCCTTCCTGGATTATCAACTACATGTACAGTGACAATAACACCAACCCCCATGATTTCTGATTGAGCATTTCAACACTACCTATTCCCTGTCTCTGCACAGAGATAAGGACACCATGTGCTGGTTTTGCCAATTCCCAGCAAAGTTTGTTCCTGTGTCAGTGCTCCGGACACAGATTCAGTATGTCCAAAAAAACCTGGTGTTTCTATATATGCAAAATTTGAGAAGGGATGGCAGGAAGGCTTATCGTTCAAGGAGTTCTTTGTCAATACCATACTGAATAAACAGAAAGATATTTTTCATCTCTTTTGCCAATTATTTCACTGCTGTAAAATTTTGTAGTGTAATGCAGTGTCTTAACAATGTCACAGTGCTAATATACAGTGGCTGGTAATCTGACCTACTACATGAATAGCTGTAAAATGGTTTTAGGAGGTTACAGAGCTGTCATTTTTCACTCTAGATTGGACTGTTTTCCTGTAATAAGTCTTTCTATGTAGGAAGTATGGTACCACCCTTAAATGCAATTTTAGCATTAAAATATAAATAAATACATAAGCTCAGCACAACCACTAAGTTTGACATAGATTTCCTCCCAGAATACAAATTTTAACTCTAATTGCATTACAGCTTTATTAATTTCCCAATGCTTCCAGCATAGTTTTATTGGCATATTTTTGCAAGTCATTAATTGTGCGTTCTGCCACTCTAGTTTTAATGACATTGTAATTTATTCCAAGACTGCTAGAGAAATGAACTGTATAGTTTTCATTAAATGGCCTGAAAAAAAGTAATAAACACACATATAAATACTTACTAATAAACAGATTAGTTACAACCATTTCAAAACACTGGAAATATCTCTTGAGACAGCAACAAAAGAAAAAGACAAAATACAAGTGGACGTTGGAAGTCCAAAATTTCTTTTATGGGCAAAATAAAACATCATAAATCTTATCAGAACTTTCCATCAAATTATTTTTCTCTTACCTTAAAACTATGGTATGAATGGAAACTTGAAATTCTACTTGTTTTGAACTATTTGTTCATAGTACTTCCTGTCCTTATAAATACAAACAAACTCTTGAAAATCTCTCATGAATACCTCTAGATGTTATTCCTTTCTCATGGCCTCTGAGATACTAAATAACAGTAATAGTAATTTTGAAGTTTTTTCAGTGTTGAAATCATTTGATAGGAACATTCAATAGAAGTTCAAATATAAAAGCAAATTTTCAATGGTGCATGGAATAACACAGGAAAACATAATAAGATATGCCTCAAGACTTAGAAAGAATAAAAAAAATGTGGCTAAAAAAGACTCAAAATAAACCTTTCAGGCTACAATGTAGGCAAACTGAAGAGTTTGCCTGGGAGAAATACATTTAACGGAACAAATACAGTCAAGTATCTGCATGCCACCATTTAACAGAATAGAGAGGGTGGGAAAAAAGATTAAAGGACTTGAAAGCCTTAAAACATTTAAATGTTGAAGGGATTTAAAATGAAAGTTTACCTAAGAATTTAAGCTTGAATACTGTTTTATTAATTATTTTATTTATTTATACTACCTCAATCTCTTTTTTCCTTCCACCAATCCTTCCTTTATTATTTTCTTTTTTTCTTTGATATGACATTGGTCTGGAATTGTTCTTCTTGTTTCAAAGTGTCTCTTCACAACATCAACCTGTGTCTGAATAAAATCAAGCTGGACAGCCCTATAGCCATTGTGGGGGTTAAGCAAATTCAGTGTGCAAAAAGTCACTATACATGTCAGCAAATTTCCCAGAGTCAGTGTAGCAAAGTAATTTTGTGATTATTGCCTTCTCTGAATCCGTTTAGTCCTCCACAGAAAAAAGGTCTCCAGACACCTTCAGATAAAACAAAATACAAGTTCCAGGCTTTTAAATGAGGGAGCTATTTTTGATCAGTGGAGAAAGAAAGGATGGCAAGACATTCCATGACATCTTTTTTCCAACATCATACAGACATTTCTGGCTCCACCAAAATTTTAGAAACATAGATTTATTTATGCTGGGAAAGACCTCCAAGCTCATTGTGTCCAAATATCAACTTAACACTGCCACTCAACTGTGTGTCTAAACACCACATCTGTATGTCTTTTAAATATCTGCATAGATGGTGACTCAGTCCCTTCCCTGGGCAGCATGTTAGAATGCCTGACCACCCTTTCAGTGATTTTTTTTCTTCCTAGCATTCAGTCTAAACCCCCTTGGTGCAACTTGAGCCCATTTCCTGTTTTCTTGTGTATTGTTACTTGGAAAAAGAGATTGGCCACCCTCCTTTCAGGCAATTGTAGAGAGTGATAAGGTCTCCCCTGAGACTCCTTTTCTCCTGACTGAGCATCCCCTGCTCCCTCAGCCACTCCTCATCAGATTTGTGCTCCAGACCCTTCACCAGCTTCACTGCCCTTCTCTGGACACTCTCCAGCAGCTCCATGACCTTCCTTCTTTTAGTGAGGGGCCCAGAACTGGACACAGGATCCACAGTGAGGTCTCATCAGTGCTCAGCTGAGGGGGACAATCCCTGCGCTGGTGCTGCTGCGTTGCTGATACAAGCCAGGATGCCTGCTGCCCATCTGGGTACACTGTTGACCAACACCCCTGTTTTTTAAAAACAATGTATTTCAAAGAAGACTTAGTATAATGTTTCTGGCCTAGAACATCTTAGGTGACATAATTTTGACACCATCATGATTTTTCACAAAAAAAATTAATTTTCACTGTCTTCAGATAAAAAGTTGGATGTTTATTTCTTCTGAACTCTGAAATGCTGTGCATCAAATCCATCAGCTTATATGACCATTTTTCTTCCTTCAACTTTATTCCCAGTTTAGTGAGTGAGATTTTTTTTTTTTGCAAATGTCCTTCCAAAACCCCGAGGTCTAGCAGTAATAACATATTTTAAAGTTTTTTCTTGATAAAACACACAATATCACATTATTTCTTTATTCTGTTTCCTTTGGGCTTTTTCTAACAGTGTCTGAATTGCTTTTGAGACACTTGATCATATCTTTGAATAAATTTTATTGTCCTTCTTTATCATTTTGTGATTCTTCACAAAAAGGTTAGTTTTTGCTTACTGAGTACCTGTTGAGCAGTAGAGTCTCTTCTGTTACTTGCATGACTCACTCACATATCAAAATTTCAAAATCCCTGAATTCTTTCCTGTTAGGTTACATCTCATAATTACTTTAATACTGTTCTCATTTCTATTTCCCTTAAATTTTTTCCATGTCTTTTTTTTTTTATTATTGTAACACTGATTCACTTTTCCTTATCTATTATCACCAGTATTATCACCACCACTGCCATTTTCATTTTTTCATTTTAGCTATTCATCCTTCCTTTTTTTTTTTTTCTTACATGTCTTTTGATAGTCTGCAAAATCCTGCAACTCACTTTGAAAGGCACCTACTTCTCACTAGAATGCATTTTATAAGAGTTTGCAAAAAGAATGCATTAAAAATAAAATGCAGCATTATTTATATTCATTTTCCTAATTTTGTGCAGGCACCAGCTGCTGCTCTTGTGAATAGAGTTATTAGGAAGCTAGAAGTGTCAGAAGACAAAAAAGCAAGAAATTTCAATAGAAAGATATTTTTAAATCATCTAAAAGGCCAAGGCACAAAAAAAACACCAACTAAATAAAACCCCAAAAACCAAAACCTGAAATAGATTTCTAGCTATTGTAAATAATAGACATTCAAGTCCATATCTAAATTTTTAGAATTTTGGGTAAGAATTAATTACTCAATGGAAGCCTGTATTTGATGAGTTTTCTAATGACATGTTAAAATAATTTCTAAAGGGGTTATTTTTTACCTCCTATCATTAATTCAGATGCAGCTGTCTCCCTCCTTTGTAATATTCAAGCTCTAATGCTTTTCCTCTTAATTCTATGTTTATAGGGATGACTTTGTTTTCAGGAATATTGTCTCATTTGTGAGAAGAAAAGAGAATATATGCAAGAATTTTCTGTTCATGCATAGCACATCAATCTTTCCTTGTTTTATGGTTACTACTTGTACTTCCAGAAAGTAAACCATTACCAGACATATCAGAATTAAAATATCATTTATGTTTTAAATCATTGCCAAAATGTCTTTCAGTCATCAAGTTGTCTTCATAAAAGGCTTGCAGGTTTACTGAAGAATTAAAATTTCACGGCATTCATCAAAGTGCTTTTGAGAAAGACAATATCCCGAAGGTATAAATCCAATTACATAGTTTCCATGAAATTAGCATAGTTAAAGTTATTTTGATTCCTGAGGGGATCATTTTTTACATTTCTAAAAAAGGGAAGACATGATACAGTAAAATTTACAATAAAGTAAGAGAAAGGCCAATTTCAGATTCTTCTATTCTGGGAAATCTCATAGCTGTAGCCAAAATCTGTGATAGTTTCAATAGGATCAGATAGAATTTCTGATTGTTCCAAATTTGAATTTAACTGCTTTTTCATAAGTAATTTTTACTTCCTTGGAACAAATTGATCAGAGCATTAGTTCTAAAGTAGAACATGATAATATATTATTCCAGTGGAAAATTTTCTGGGAATTAGGAAAAACTAACCAGCAGGACAGATCAATCGTAAGAGATTAAACAAACTGTTCTGATCTAAATACATGCTCATTAAGCTCTCCAGGATTCAAGCATATATCCAGACTAATCTAATTCTCTTTCACAGAGTGTTTTCCATACATATCTGGAAGGCTATGTATCCCAAGGATATTAGGATCCTATTGAAAGGCGTGTGATGGAGAAGACTTTGAAAGGAAAAATTTTCAAAAAACAATACCAAGCTAAACTGATATCTGATGAATTTTTAATAAGTATCAAAAAACAACTCCTCTTTCAAAGTGTAGAAAAGAGTAATATATGGAAAATTAATAACTATTAATTTTCTAAACTAATAACTATTAATAACTATTCTTTCAAGTAACTGTAGAGAACAGTGTGGTCCCATTTGACTGTCCTCATCCACAGGCTAAATAGCCCCAATTCATTTGAGTTCTCCTCATAAGACATGTTTTTTACAATGTTCACAGACTTTGCTGCCCTTCTCTGGACATAAGAACACATGAAAGGTTTTTCAGAAATGCAGAACAAAACTCAAAGATTCAGCTGGATGATAAGAACTTAATATCTTTTGAAGAAAAATAAATGCAAGAGCTGAAAACAATACACGTCATCTATATTTTAGACACAGAAAATGAGAATAACTGGATATAAACTTTACATACCTGCAATGCAAATTCCAACATCTTGTTTAGTCTATCTTGTTTTCTGTTAAATTTAATGGAGTGAATAAGGATTTCAGAATTAATTTGATAAATGCTATCTTTTTTAAGATTAAGCACATTATGGCTAGATCCAATTATAGCTCATGTGGTATCTGGTTATGATTATTGTATGAGACAGTACACCTGACCATTGTCCAAATAGCTTTAGGAATGGATCATTACCACAGTAATCTTTGTGTAAGAATATCTCTGTTCTTCACAATGATTCTGTGAAATATTTTATAGGCACATATGATCAGTACATCAGTTAAAAATTAGACTATAGGTATTTCTGAGGCTGTGTGGAGAGAATGGTATCAGTCACCAATAAGTTTTTGGAAAAAAACAAAGCTGTAGAAATTCTCTGTGTGCAAAACACTTTATTGTTTGTTATAAATATTTAACAGAAACTTCAGATTTGGACCTGAAACACATCAAAATGCAGGGTTGTGCAAGGTCCAATTTTTGGTTAACTTTATTGTTTTTATAGGTTAACCAAAACTAACTATTCATGCACTCATATGGATAATTTTTGATTTATTTTTCTGTAAAACAGAAAAACAAGCAAGAAAATCTTGTACTTACTTGGAATCTTTGAAAAACTCGAGGAATTGTTTCAGATGAAAGTAATTTCATGAAGGTTTTTGGGTTTTTTTTTCTGAAGTTAAACTTGAGGCAGAACAGACAATGTTTCATTTTATCCTAAAAAATTGTGACATTTTAATAATTATGAGACCATGCTGATCATGACTCACTGTAAGGGTTTTCTTTATGTGCTAAAGCTCTTTCTTTCCTCAGTTTATAAAGTCATTAATCAGCTCTTGAGCCACTGCTTTTAAGTTCAGTCCATCTCGGAAAAATACGTCATGTAATTTAAAAGAACATGATGGATACAGATATGTAAATGAGTAACCTGGACATTGTACATTAGGACTGAAATTATTGCTTCCAAGAAACAATTTTAAACAAAAATGTGATCAAATCCAGATATCAGAAGGAAAACCCTGAACTCTTCTATAAGGTATTTAAACGCCAGATCTACAGATCAACCAAAAGATCAGCACACATCCAAACTTCTCATACATACACAAAATTTACTCTTTTTTCATAAACATATGTATTCTATTTCTGTTAAGTGTAATCTTCATTTTTTACAGTGATTAGTTATTTGTAAGGTGAAAACATTCTGTAATAAAATTTGGACTCTCTTGAATCACAGCGAGGGATACAACTTGTTGATAATGCAAAGGTCCTCAAACAAATCTGGTGCCCTGCTCAAATGTAAACTTTAATGACAGTGTTTAAATCAAAATCTATCTCAAAATACCTGTAGAAGCAGCAGGAATTCTAATGCAGTATTTTATAACAGGTAATACAGAAATACAGAAGTTTATAATTTTGGAAGCCAGGAGAGAAATTCCATTGTTACAGTGTCCTTTGCCATACTTCAAGGAACACATACTATGGTCTCCTTCATGCAGTCTTACCAAGATCTGTGTTTAAGCTGGCTGCCCTGTTAGAAGACTGTTTGAAAATCTCGCTTTTCTTTTCTCGTTAAAAATTTGGAATAATTTTTTCACTCTGAACTGATTTATATGTAATTTACTTGCCTTTGCTATACATGTACACAAAATAAGCAGGTACTTTGGTCACTACATTCTCAGGGGCAATAAAAAGACAAATCTGCCTACAGCAAAACCCTAGAGAATCCTTGCACAGTTGTCATTTTGATGTTGGATGAGATGCATGCAGAACAAATTATCAAGTTAGTATTCATGTTTCCAACTGTGTGGCATTTTCACAACCATCTCATGTCCTCTGTTTCACTGGCAGCCAGACACTAAGACAACAAGCTATCCCTTTTTCTGAGAGAATGTTAAGCATAATAAAGTGTCCTTTTTGTAGGAATAGATGACTCCTGCTGCAGCAAACATTGCCAACATGGGAGAAAATACATTAAGATTATTATTTATTTTACCATATGATTGCCATATTCAGGAAAAAAAACCAAATAGGTATTTTATTACCTTTCTGTAGTTCACTTGGATGAGTAGTTCACTAATCGTGTATCACAAATTATTATTGGCAGTGTGATGCCCAGTTTTGCACAGGAATTTATACAGTATTTGCCTATGCAATGCTTTTCTGGTTCTTTCCTTTTCTCTCAAAAAATACTCTTTTGAAATTAAGTTTTAGCAACACCAAAGCACTTTGTTCATCATGAAATAATTTTGCAAATTAATAAATCATTCAGTGGTAATTACTGAGCTTATAATGAGTTTTCTTCCAAATGGTCAGTTGAAACATATTTCAACATATTGTGTGAGAGTCTCAGAATATATCATTTATATTTCTCTGAAAGTTCGGCATTTTAAACTTATTGAGGATAGATCTGGAACACTAGAGTAACAAATTAATCAGCTGATAACTTGATCAGTTAGAATGATCTTCCTTAGAGAAAAGGTGTCTAAAATTTCAATCAACTGAATGCATGTTTTGTTGGATTGGAGGTTAGTAACTCAAGGACAGTATGACAGGTTTTACAATCTGCTATTTGCTTTGGCTTCCTAAATGTCAGGAACTGTTGGCAATAAGATGTACAGTTATTCTGTGATAGATACAGTTTTGTAATATCACTGTCAAATTAACATTACAGCTCTTCTGAACCACCAGTTCTTAAGGACAAATCTCAGTCAATACGTAAAGTGTTAGTTGGAATTGGGAGTGTTTGGAGTGTAAATTTCATCCTGAAAGTTAGGTTTCAGATTATGAAAAACTGTACAGACTAAAAAAAGCAATTACTTTTGTTTTGTTTTTTTGCTGCAACTCTGCTTTTCCAGACGCATACTGGTTTGTGATCCCCAAATTTTTCTCAATGTTGTGGAAGGAAGCAAAGTGGGGACCACCCCTACTACTACCAAAGTATGGACTCAGGCTTCAAAGACAACATATGCTCAAGGGGCAAAAATCAAATTGGACAACTTTCCTGGAGTCAAGGAAAACAAACAGAAAGCAAAGTTAAATACTCCCCTTGAGGGTACAAAAGAATGATGTGCTCTGAGGGTTGGTGAAAAGAATGAAAACAGGAAATGTTTTAACTCTGAGGGGAGTTTAGATTTAATAGATTTGAAACACTGAAATCTTGTGACACTATAAAAGTGAAATATGACAGAAGTTTTCTCACTGGACATACAGTTCTCAAAGGTCAGCTGAAGGTAAGCTCTTGGCAGTCAGTTGTCTGCTTTTTTGTCGTGAAGTAGAGGGAATAAAGAAAATCAAAATTTTCAGTGATGCAGAGGGTAAATTACTTAGTAATCAAAGTGCACTAAAATGTTCACCGAGAGAATGTTGAAAAAAAAAGAATGTGTATGAGCAAAATGTCTTGATAACAAGACACCCTTGATCTTGAAAAAAACCCCAGAAATAGTATCCTTGAAAGGAGGAAAGAACAGTGAAAATGGGTTCTGATTCATTGCAATAGGAGAGATGTCTGCCTGGTTTATTGTAGTAGGACTAGCTCCATATATTGGGAACATCTAAAGAACATGTAAATTCAGTGTAATAAGAAAAGATTGATCCAGACACATAGGAAAACCAGACTTTTTTCTTTAAACCCCATAGTGATATCACTCCCTAGACTGTAACAGCTCAAAAATAAATGAAGTGAAATGTGTCCCTGAAGCTCTACTAGCAAAAATAAAATAAAATAAAATAAAATAAAATAAAATAAAATAAAAAAAAATAAAATAAAATAAAATAAAATAAAATAAAATAAAATAAAATGCAATTTGGTGTAGCTTAAATGTAATTATATAATATAATTATGATAAAATATACATTTTATTATATGTAATTATTTGATAATTACATATATGTGTGTATAATATACATATTGTAATACATATACACAATATGTATGTACAATGCATAAAATACATATTTACATATAGTTATATGTAATTTATAGTAATATATAATGATGTATTATATAATTATGCAAAATTATGCTACAAAATATTTTTTGGTAACAAAATTAATATATCATGGGAACCTAAAACTATATCTAAAGAGCTTATATCCTGATTAGAATAATAGAAGTATATCATGGAATGCAAGTTCCACAAAAGTGTGTGAGTGTAAAATATTGCATTAAACAAAATTTCCAGTAGATCTGGAAATAATCTAGGAAAACACAAACAACCTTGAGGATACTGTGAAGTAAGGTTAGCGATTCCTGTTAGGCTTGCTCAGTTTTGATTTCCACAGAAATGCCACATGCTGCATTTTAGAACACAAGCTCTCTTCCCTGAATTAACTGGTTTCTTTGCTCTTCATTTATTTTGGCTTAGATTAGTCCAGTGTATGGTTCTGGATAAATTAAAGGTCTGGGCAACCACCAACCATACCTTCTTAACCCAGAGTGTGGTTGGGCACTGGAACAGGCTCCCCAGGGAAGTGGTCACAGCACCAGCCTGACAGAGTTCAGGAAGCATTTGGATAATGCTGGCAGGCACATGGTGTGATTTTTGTGGCTGCTCTGTGCAGGGCCAGGAGATGGACTCAATCTTTTTGGATCCCTTCCAACTAAGGATATTCTGTGATTCTAGAATTATATAATTCCTCTAAAGCTTAATTTTCACTTCAAAGAAGAACAGCTGAAAGAGTCCCCTGTTACAAATATCAGAGCTAATAAAACTGCCTTCCTTATAAATGAATTGTCAGTTTTAAAAAGACCTTTAATATTGTGTGCATTTTTACAGGAACTGACTGCTACCTTATACTCACTTCAGTTTCTGATAGTCATAAAAAGGAATTTAAGTGAAACATGACTGTGGGCACTATGATAAATATTTACATTTTAAATGTATGGGTTTGGTTGATTGGTTTTATTTGATTTGGGGTTTTTAATGTTCAAATTGGCTACTAATATCACTGTTGATTTTTTTTCTTTTTGATTTGTTATTGAACACTAGATTTACTAGTGTCCTGTTACTCTTGATCCATAACAGTAAACCTGAACATGACAGTAATAAAGAGCAGCCAGACGAAAAAACTGGTTCATATTTCAAGCAAATGTAATTGCCACTAACAGCTGGAAACCAGAAGATACACATATTTCCAAAATTTAATTTAAAATTACATAAATTCAAAAATTTCCTTATATTTTGAGGCCATAAGAAAATTATGATCTTAAAAAGAATAACTGAAGCGAGTTCTCTATGGATACTTGTATGAATACTTTCGAAAATCCTTTTTAGTCCATGGGTTTTAATTAGGGCTGAAGTTAACAGAGTGCATGGAAACTTTTTGCACTAGTATTCTGTTAGATAAATAGTTTGTTCCAGTTAATAGTTAAAAGATTTTAAATCTGAATCCCAGAGAAGACGATTCTCACTTTAGAGGTTTCTTTTTTAGTTCATTGCCACTGCTTTCTCCACTATGAGAGTACTTTCTTTTGTCAGGGCTATAAGCACAGAGCTATAGTGAAAATGCAAAAAAGTGCAGCAGCACTAGTGAAGTAAATTTGGTGATTTTAGCATAGTCTTTCACTGTGTGTGCCTGAAAGAAAACTTTTCCACTAAGAGCAAACTACTCAAGTAATGTTCTGTCTGCACATAGTGGTACATCCTCCCCCTCCACAGGCCTGCTCAATAATCTCAGGAGCTCCTGATAAGCCTTAACCCAACCAGCAGAGCAGTGAAGAACTCCTTCAGAAAGAAGGAATGGTATGAGGTTTGTCTCAAAGAGTGACTCTCTGCAATGTTACACACTGCAGGTGCAACTACACAGCTCATACACTGAGCAGCTGTCATCCCTACTGAGGAAGACACAGAGGAAGAAAAGAGAAAACTTAATAAAGCTTAATACAATCAGAAATTAAAATTGGAAGTATTTATGAACTAAGTTGTAGACAAAATTCCATATACATGAGAGGCTCTACTTTAATTGACCCATGTTAAATGTAATTGTTCATAAAAATAGATAGTGTGTTCATAATAATGTGCAACAGCTTTAACTCCTGACCACATCAAGGCTTAATGGAGTCATTAGATGCTCACAGGATGGTCTCAGTTCATGAATAACTTCATGAACTCTTTGGGGGTCCACTTCCTCCAACATATTAGAAATTACTATAGAGAGGAACATGGATTGCTATTCTTGTGGTGGTCTTTGCAAACTAAATACACTAAAAAAACGGGTTTCCATATTTCTTACCATTTTCTTGCTACTTCTTACTGACCGTGAGTTTACAAATTCATGCCTGGTATGTGAGAAGTGTGTTGCTAGCTTTTCTTTTTTTTTCTTTTTTTTCCACTAGCAAATTCATTTATCACTCAATGCATTGGACCATCATAGAAGTATATAGAATTGCAATGTAAAAAAAAAATTATTAACACCAGCCTTCTTGCCAACTGCAGCAAGCAGCTGATTAATATCTGCAGCTGTTGTGTACCATAGTTTTATCAGTTCAAACATATATGGACCATAATCTAGAATGTTTCTCCCCTGCTTCATAATACTGGAATAAATTAAATTAAAAGTGAAAAATAATAAACATACCAGTATTTAAAAAGTAACATAATTTCTTTATTAGTGACCTGGTTGCTTACAGAAATGACGAATACTCATTTGAAAAAAAAAAAATCAACCCAAAGATTGTTTTCATACCATGAATGAATATGCAAAAGTGCAATCAGAACACTGCTTGTGCACCTCTAAATATAATAACGCTTCGCACAGAGGTGGGAATACAATATTACAAAATATCCTTGAGGTTTCATTTCTTGCAAATCAAACACAAATGGCTCTCAGTATAGTTCCAACTGAAGGGCCAAATAGCCGTATTTTAGAGATGCTTTTAAGATTTTAATTTTTGCTAACTTTGTCAAACGCTCCTGCAAAACAGCCTGATTACAGTTCCAGCTAAGGTTGATATAGATGTTTCCTTCAAGATATTTTTGACAGGCATTTTTAAAGCAGAAATTTTCCATATTAATACATTTTTCTTGCTGATTTATCACTATAACTAATCACAGATTAATAAGATTAGTCACCTACAGGTGAGCACAAATGTTACTGATGAGAGCTCTCATTTGGAATCTTACGTACAGTAACCAAAGAAGTGTCCATTTCACAACTAAAAATCTGTAACAAGTACAGCTGCTCTATACCCCTCATGATTCCTGGATACCAACAACTACCTGCAGCCTGTGGATCTCTCTGGCTTTCTGTGCCTGGTATAGCTCATCCCTTTCTTTCTCCCCTCACAGAGGAGATGTACAATGATACAACATTCATCATATACCCTACAGCAGGAGTGTACTTTCTTCCCCACTTAGGCCACGTCCAGCAAGACAGGAACCTTTTTACTTCAAGTAAAGGAAAATCCCAAATTTTCTCCTCTTTGTCATTCAACATGAGGAAAAGTAAGAAAGATAAATTGAAATATTCATGCTTCAAATAATTATCACAGGGGTTAGGAGGGGACTAGGAGTAATTTAAGATTTCTTGAAACAAGGTAGTTTCAAGCAGATAGTCCCTCATATTTCCAGAAATGTGGTAAAGAACCTTGTGCAACCTAAACCTTCCCTGACACAACTTCAGGCCATTCCTTTGGGTCCTGTCACTGGTCACCAGAGAGAAGAGATCAGTTCCTACCCCTCCTCTTCCCCTCATGAGGAAGCTGTAACTGCAGTGAGGTTTCTCCTCAGTCTCCTCCAAGCTGAACAGACTGAGTGACCTCAGCCACTCCTCACATGGCTTCCCCTCAAGGCCCTTCACCATCTTTGTGGCTCTCTTTTGGACACTCTCCAATAGATTGATATTTTTTTATATTATGGTGCCAAAATCTACACACCAGTACTCAAGGTGAGGCTGCACGAGTGTGGAGCAAAGCAGGACAGTCACCTCCTTCAACCAGATGACACCGACACCAGGACACAACTGGCCCTTGCTGCCAGGGCTCACTGCTGACTTGTATTCAACATTTCCTGGTCTGTAAATACATTCAAGATAACCCCACTCCAGGTGCAAAACCCACCACTTGTCTTTGGTAATTGCCAGGCCCTCTAATTTTCTTGATACTAGGCTTAGCCATTCTGACAGGCTAGATCATGAACTGATTGGATCTTTGCTCTAATGTGGTAGTATTATCCTTATGGTCTGTGACAAAATATTCAAGATTCCAGCCAGGCTTGGTCAAAATATCTTTGTTCTGTTTCTCAGGAAGTGTTTTTATAGACTTCAATTGTAGCATATAAAGTTCCTTATTCTTTTGTGATGTTTTCTTCCACTTTAATTGATTTTTTTTTTAACCTAGCTTTTTTCTCTGTTAATCCAATACAGCTAAATTATTGATGACTTTATCTTTCTGATTCACCTCTGAAATAGAGTCAGAGAACAGTAGTGTTCAAGTGAATTAACTATGGTCAGCTTAATTTTGAAAGGTTGCAGAGCTCTCCTTCAACTCTATTTCAAAAATTAAGACAAAACACTAATTCACAATCAGTGACTGTTGAATACGCAGAAAAGACCTGTACCAGGAATACAAAAAAGGAAAAACTGGAAAGGATTGACAAGTTGCACAGCCAGAGCTCAACTGAAAAGTTATTCTTGGATATCTGAAATTCCTACATGTTTTATTAAATTATTGCTTCACTTACATTTTTAGATTCTTAGTGTTACAACACAGAGTTCCACACCTAAGACACTTTACCTGCAGTAGTAATGTTGTTTGTTTTTTAATTGACTTCTGCTTTTCTCAAGGACATTCCTCTTAAAAAACTTGACTGACTCAGGATTTCTGCAGGCAGCTTGTACAACACATTTGTCTTTATGACTGTGAATTACTGACTCTAAGTAATGGCCACATATTTATTTTACTTAGATGGCACCATTTTCTTTATATATGTCATTTTTAGAAAGGTTAGAAATGGTTCTCTTAAAACAGAGGCAGAACATCTATCCAAGTAAGTTAGTTAGTGGATGGTATGAAGGATGATAAATCATCAGGCATCTTCCATCCTGGACTTCTTAGTCTGTGTCCATGGCAGCAAAATAGAGTAAGTCCTTACAAGAATCTCATTTATTCAGTGCTAAGCCTATTAACGGCTCCCTCTAAGTGGCAAAATACTTGTTATCTCGAAATACAGTATGTTTTACTTCCAAGAGAAATTCTTTTGTAATACTAAAACAAAGTACATAAATGCACAAAGGCATTAAGACACTCTCTAAAAATTCACCTTTTCAAGAGCAAGAGAAAGGAGTGAGCCCAGAGACAAACTTCCATGAAACAAAAGAATGCTTTGTTTAAGAATCAAAGCTTTGCTAATGCCATACAAGGAGCCTGTTACCGTCCTTCCAAGTGGTTTGTGCAACAAGAAGCAACCTTGATTTCATAGAATATTCTGAGCCAGAAGGGACCCACAAAACTCTTTGAGCACCACTCAAATTGAACGGCCCTTAGGAGGATCTAACCCACAACTTTGGTGTTGTTAGCACCATTCTGTAACCAACTGATCTCATCTCAGGGTATGTAGTCCTTCCTTATGCATTACTTAACACCTACTGTGAACATCATACTGCCTTTGGCATCACAGTTCTCCCTGTGTGTGACTTTCTTCAGAGGTGAAGATACAATACCAGCTATAAATCAATGCCCAGAGTCTGAAAAAAAACAAAAAAAACCCAACAAAACGCAAACAAACCAATTGGTTGAAATTCATTTAGAAATTCATTGGTACCTTCTAAATCATTACAGCTGCCTAATAAGTGAGTGCAGTTGAGTCCATTATGGCCTGTGATGGCCCATCAGCAGAGATGACCACCTTCAGGCTAGTGGGAGTTTACTTCCCCAGCACAGGAGTTATCACAGTTGAGCTAATTTGTGTAAGCACAAAGAAACAGTTCCCACAGCTTTCAGGGTCTGCTTCTACATGCATTAACCTTTTTGTGTGTTTGAATTTACTTGGTTCTTTTCTGTATTTTTTTTAACAACTTACTTATTTTATCTTTTTTGCATTCTTTCCCCATTAATGTTTGACTGTTTACAAGCATTACTGTACACTTCCATAACAAGCTCCCATGGCTCCAATCTGCACAAAATGGCTAAAATGCTAAAGATATTCTCTCTTTGCTGATTACAAGATTCTGAGTTTAAACCTATTTCAGGGTTTAATGCTTGGGACATTTCTTAATGTTTACTATCTTCCCACTGCCCTCCTTCCCAAGAAAGAGAAAAAAATATAGGATACCCAGTACTCAATTTTCTTCCTTGATATTTTTGGGAAATATTGATATATGTTGAAATAGATGTAAATTGCTGTCGTGGTTTTAAGGCAGTAACTAAAAAAATTACTTACTTCTTGCTGTGAGATATGGATTAGAACAAGAGCAAAACAAGCTTAAAACTTAAAAGTAAATAAAGAAAATTTATTAACAAAACTACAAGAATAAGAAGACCAGAATAAACTTCCAGAAAACCCTGTTATCTTCCACTACCCAACCATTCTCTTGTACACGTGACAACATAGAGACAAAAAACTTTGGAACTTTGGTGTTTAAAACAGTCCCAATTCCTGCTAGAGTCTTTTCATTAGCCTTCGTAGAGAAACAGAAGTCTTCTTCTGCTAATCTATGGAGTTTCTCACGAGAAAACTATTTCTGTTATAGCTTTCTATTTCTCTGATGCCAGCTGCCCGGAAATCTGTCATCAGTTCTCTCCTCCCATTTCACATCACGCTGAGGTGTGTATGGGCCATGAGTCTAGGCATATTATTTTTTAAGGATGAGTTATTCAAAGGCAAAAGTCTTTTTTATCTGTCTCTGTGAGCATCGCTGGAAAAGAGTTTTCTCTTTGCCCACAAGGCCTCAAATCTTCGCTTCACTCTGTTCCAGCACTTCACTGTATCACAATTACTCCACCTTTTGCTCAAAATCCAAACTTTGAACACTCCATTCCTCCCAATGTACTCTGTCATGAATTAAAGGAGTATTCTCAGGACACTATTGTTCATCCCCATAGCTCTAACAGAAAAATATTTCAGCTTAATTAAAGCATCTCCTTATTCTCTACCCCTTCTGAAGCTTAATTCTTTTCTTTACTGTCTAATAGTTTATAAAGTCTTTTTACATGTTGATTACTCTCTTTTTCTTTCTCTGGAAAAAAGGATTGATTTGCAAGTCTCATCTGGGTAATGAAAAGGTTAAAATCTTGCCCAGGCTTTTGTAGATGGTTCTGTGATCTCTGCTGGAGCAGGAGCTGGAGCTGTCTGCGATAGAAGATTCTTCATGGCTGCTCTGGAGAGTGTGGCCACTGTCTCAGCCCGCCTCAGGTCAAGAGCTTTTTTCCTTTCTTTACTCGGCAGTCTCTGGTGAATTCAGTCACAGCAAAACCTGCAGCCGAGCCAGGGACCGGCCTGGCCTGGCCAGAGCCCGGGGCAAGCCCCGCAGGCCCCATCTCCCGGCCGGGAGACGCGGCAGGCCCAGCCCAGCCCCCGCCCGGCCGCATGGCCTGGGCAGGGAAGGGGAGGCCAGCCGGAGCTCTGTTACCTTTCACAGCCAGGAAACAAGGAGAGAACAAGCGAACCCTGGCTTTACATCCTAATGGGGTGTTCACAAGTTGATCTCACTTTTCAATGGTCAATACTGCTGTCAATTCTTAGAAATTACTGATAATTGGTCAGGAGAAAAGACTCCCGTCAGCCACCAGCAGCTTCAACTTCCTTAGCTCCTAAAGCTATCGTAAAGGTAAAGTCACCCCATGATAATGGCCCAGAAATAATATTAAGGTGACAACTGGGAAAATATTTCAAGCCGTAACACTCAAGTCCATAACAGTTTTCTAAGTAAGGGACAAGGAGCTAAAACTTTTAAAGATTGTTCCCCAAAAATCAAATTGATTATTTATCAATGCAGCAGTGATACTGCAGATGCTATATTCAGCCTGTAATGGGTGATTGATTTTCTTATTCTGAGGGCATAATGAAGGAAAAGTTGAATTATGTTTTTGTATCAATATTTTTATATTACATTTCTATCTCAAAACATGTACTTCAGGGTCTCCGAATGAACTGTAAAATGAGGATTGTCCTTCCTGACTACCAGCACCTGCCCACCTGCAAATCTAAAGTGGGGAAAATATGAAGAGGAAAATTGTCTTTTGAACTGTGATAGTTTTCTACAGCTAAACCCAGAAGAAACCATGTAATGATTCCAGCAGAATTACATTTCTGTTGTTATTTAGGAATGTTTTTTATTTAGTTGTAAATGATAGTATCAAAAGGACATTAAGGAACAATTTTTATCCTGTTCAAGTTGTCAAGAAAATAAGATGTTTTCATTTTGTGATTTACCTTTCTCTCTATCATAGAATGTAGTCTATTTTTGAAGGAATGAAGAACAATGAAGAAGAAGAATTTTAATATCTCCTAGTTTATGCTATGAACTAGAATTTTCTCCATAAAGAATGAAGGAAGTCCTTGGTGGCTTCAGGGAGGAACCACTCAATGAGCCTGGATGGGAAACCCTAGCAGCTCTAGAATTCCAAGTCTTCTTGATGCATCATTTAGAAATGTAATGTCTAAAACGGCACACTGACTAGGGGAAGTTACTTGTGTGAAGTAACAATAGGTGTTACACACATTTGGCTCACACCCAAACACTTCAAAACATCTCATGAATGTAAATATCTCCTAAAACTGCCTGATGTTATCCATTGTGCTTCAGAGTAAGAGTTCACCTTTTCGGGGTCACATGGAAACAAGTAACATCCCACTGTTTGAGGACTCAAAATGATTGTATGCAATAATGGTGGGTTTTTTTCATTGCATGGTTTATCAACAAGAACCAAGTAGCAGGGGCAAGCTGATGGGGTAGATAAACGTAGGGACTCTCCCTCCATGTTCCTAGAAATCATTTTCAGCAGAGATATTTTTGTAGGAATTACTGCTTCAATACAATGTGTGCCAAGTGGCATAAACATACCCATGCAATGGCTTTTATTGTTCAAAATAAAGATATTGGGCATTTTTAACAGTTGTGAGGCTTTTGCAACAATGAACTCCCTAAAGTGTTGAACTGGAATCTCAAAAATAAATACTGTGTTATTTTTTTTGAATATTTGGATTTAATTGTCAATATAGAGCTTCACTTCTCAGCAATATTGTAAAGCTTTTAGATATATAAACTTCTCCCAGTTAATTTTGATTCTCTCAGAAAGAATTGCTTAAACAGCTTGTGCCTATTCACACAAAGGAGCAGCCAGTGATAATTACAATTAAGAGTGTTCTAGTAACATGCAGATACTTATGGCAAAGCTCATGTAAAAATGGACAGTAAAAAACAGGCTGAAATGAATATAATTAATTGCATAGGGCTCGAAAGACTTACTGTGAATTCTTCTCTTTGTGCCAAATAGCTACTAAAAGTCCTGGATGCTGCTATTAGTTATCTGCAAGCTGTTCTGGTGGTTTCCAAATGTTTGTGACTCCCAGGTATGTTTCTAATGTGCAAAATAACAAAGTCCAGTGAAAGTGTTACTTTTTTAAAATGCCAAGTTTGAAATAACCCAGAACCCTCTTTGCTCAATATGTTACACCTCCATTTCCAAACCTACAAGCAGTATGGCTATGAAATTATATTTTCCCCTGCACCTTTTTTTTTAAGTTTGAATTTTTGTAAGTTTTGGAAAATATTGATGTTAACTCTCCCGTCTCTGTATTTTAGTATCTCGAACTACCATAATTTGGTGTATCTTTTCAGTTCTCAGCTTTGTAGATATTGTTTTGCTCTTTCTGTGTGGTCTTGTACAAAAATTTAGTCACAGGATCAAGTCCACTTTATATGTGCAGCTAGTGGTTTGCAAGACAGTTATGAAAAGTACGCCAGTAAAAGTAAAATAAAAAAACTCTTCAGTAACACATTAATATTTTTTAATTTGAATTTTATTGGAATGAGTTTATATCCATGCCTCTTTTATTTTTTTTAAACTGAACTTCATAATGATTCTAAAATCTGAAAATAAAAATTTTTATAAACTTTCTGTATTGTATGGTGCTTCTTCCTGCCTGAAACAGTTCCTGTAAAAGAGTCAATATTTTAATGACTGCATAATTAGAAGATAAGTATTCATGAAAGGTTGCTTGTCATCAAAACTGTACTGTTAGTACATTCTTAAGTTTATTCATGAATCTCTGCAAGAGACTCAAGTTCTGAGCCATGGAACAATTTATATTTTTGAGTTGCATTATTACCAATTTAATAATGTTTATTAGAAACGATCATATATGGAAAAACCTCAATAATTTGCTAAATCTGTTTCCAATGAACAAATAAATTTTATCTAACCAAATTTTGCATTGCTATATCAACTTACTGCAGCATTCATTGTGAATAATAGACTAGTTTTTTTCAGATTCTGTGCTAAATTGGGCAAAATTTTGGCTTAAATTAATCTCTCTATTCAAATTATTGTGTCTGTATCTTATGTATTAACAGAGTGGCTGCCCAGGAAATTACTACTCCAGACCCATTTCATGTGGCAAACTAAGCAAAAGAAAAAGAATTACAAATTAATACTCTAATGCTCTGGTCTTTTTTTTTTTTAGTTGTGTCATAGTACACTAATATGAAGATCTTTAGACAATGATTGTCAAATAAAGTGTCTGCCATTTATGATAACCTACCATAATTAACAGTTGTAGTTAAAACATTACATGTTTACATGCAGAAAAGGACTTCAATAACAGGTGTAAATCCAAATGACCAGGACTCTTGAAGATCATCTTCAGTTAGGGTTTCTTTTTATTTTAGGAATAGAAGATAGATCACTGGGTGTGTTTCGTGAATACACCAAATCAGTTCTTCTACTGGAAAAAAATTCATTTTAAAGAACATGAAATTACTGAAAATGCCATAAATTATTCAAACTTTCATTTAAGACTTAAACCAGTCACAAGCCAATTCATTCAAACAGTCAATGAGAAACAAAACTTTATTTTAATACTTTTAGCATTAGAAAGTTCCAGATAAACCAGCCAGTTATCATTAAAATATCAGCCAAAAACAGTAACACCTGGAGCTCATTTCACTCTGTTACTCAGGCATTTTGCTTAAAGCAGTTTCCTAAACTCTAATAACAGAGGTATGGGCAAATAACAACTTAGGTCATGACTTTAGGGTTTATATCTTCCCAGTGATTACAGAGGAAAACAATGAGATGTTTAAATTTTGATGGTTAATGCTAGGTAAGATGAATCCTTTTTCCATTACCTACTATTTGTTTTCCCAGACATTTCTTTCTAAGAAACTTACTACATTAGATCTGACTTTGTACTGTATATGTACTTGAGGTATTGGCACAGATACACAGTCTTCTGCCTGCCTTCAGCAAAATTTAAACAATTTCATGAAACAGTCTAGAAGAAGATGCTGGAGTAGCTATTCCCAATGGAGTTATATCAGTTTCAAATATCAAGGGGTTTTTTAGTATAAAACTCACTTGGAAACATATTAGCCATTCCAGAATAAGCTAAGCAGCATGGTAAAAAAAGCTTCTCAAAGCCAAATTAGCTAATGCCTGAATTAAGAGTTATAGATCACTCTCAGCATGGTACTAATTAGTGCTGCCTAAATCACCCACATACATCTATTGTAATTTTAACTGATGCTACACCAGCAAGATTTACAGTTCCTTCAAAACTATTTGAGTGGTGTCTATTCTGCATTTTGCAGTACAGAAATGCCCACAGGCACACATATTAGAATCTGATTGAGATCTGAACTCTGGTGAGTTCAGAAGCTTTCTACTGACCTAAGCAAATTCTTTCTTGAGTTTCTATTCTGAAAGGCTGTGCAGCCTTGCTATGCTGCTCTGACACGTGAAGATCTTTCCGCTTGGAAATCACTGTTTATGTTTAAGTCATTTTTATCCCTTCCAGAGTTTTTTCCAGACAAAGGTACTGCAACACTTCAGATGCCCTCAGGGATCTCCAAATCTAATTATTTACATGAGTCAGATTTTAAGACCCTAAGAAAGATTTTACATCTCTAAGGAAAGTGTATTGTAAAGGTTTCAAATGCAATGAGAGACTTCAAAAGAATTTCCACCAAGTGAGACTTGTCTCAGTCAAACTAAAGTGGAAAAAGCTGGAATTTAAACTCTGGGAGCTCTTGATTTTGCCTATTTTTGCCTGGATCTTTAATTTTACTTCTATCCCATGATTTAGTGTTTTATTAAGGCTCCAAGTAATGGAAAGCATTTGGACCTGAAATCTCATCAACATATCAAATAAAATGCTATTAAATCCTGAATAATTTAAATATCAAATAATTTAGGGGACTTATGTGCTTTTAAATATTTAAATGTGAATAGGTAAAAAATATATTTTTGAAGTTCAAGGCAAACTGTCCCGCAGCTGAATTATTTTCCATTTGTGACTCTTAATCCACCTGTTCTTTTTTTACAAAATATTCATTTTTGGCTATTGTATATATATGAACATATAATTCTGAAACTTGTTTGAGAAACTAATTTGTTTATCAAGCTTCTTTGGGGTTGAATAACCAGGGGGTAAACCACTTGCAATTTGACTACAGCATATTTTAAAAGAGAACTCTAAATAAAATCCGAACAAGTTACAACAACTGTAAAATTATTAAAATCACTTAAGCCCTGGGAATAATGACTACGTGTGTGAATTCAACTTAACCAAGGGTAATTGCTCTAATTCAAAGGTGGTTGCAAAGCAAAATGGAGTTCCTCAGGGGAAAAAAAAATGTCCAAAACTGACCTTATTATGCAGGTAACAATATATTCAGACTAGATGTATTTTTAAAATACTGAGAAAAAGTAAAGTTGATTGAATACATTTTTAAAATAAAAAAATTGTCAGGGTCCAACACCAAATCATTTTTCTAAGTAGCTGTATTCCATACCTGTCTTCCCAGACCCAAACCTTTATTTCCAGATACTAATCTGCAGAAAAACCAACAAATAAACCTCCAAGCAAGCAACCAACCAGAACCCCACAATACACACACACAAAACAGACAAAAAAAACCCAGACAAACCAACCAACCAACCATAAAAAAAAAAAAACAGAAAAAAACCAAAACCAAACCAAAACCAACAAAACACAAAGCAAAACACTCTTAAACTCTCGTTCCAAGGCCATGTAAATATACCTTTGATATCAAATGTCTTAATTAAATTGCTGGTTTAGGTCTGCAGACAAGATAGGTACCTCAGAGTCACTGAGATAAGTATCTATAGGTATCAAAAGTGAGGACTAGATGTTTGAGAACAGGAAATCCCCACTTATACTGAAGCAGTACATGAATATATAAAAATACTGTTAGCACTTTTTGAAGTCCATAAAAGGTTACAGTTCTCCCTCTGTAATGTCATTCTGGGAATTCTGTAGATAAATGGGGGAGAACAACTCGGTGATTAAATTATTACCGAGAGCTCTAACAACATGAGTAGGTCTGCTGTAGTGTGCTGTGTAAGAAATACACAGGTACTTCAGTTTACTCATCTTAAAGTGACATGCATTATTAATTCTTATTCTCCAGACAACTTATGAAGGTGATTTAACAATCTTGTCATGCTATGCATCATAATTTTTGCTTTACCAAATAACTGTATTAAATATAACAGGGACAAAACAATTAATTTTTATGTATGTTCTCATTGTACCTGACAAATACTATTCCAGAAAGTTTCACAGTATCTGACCTGACTGAGATTCCTTGCAGTGGGTTTGTTGGTGGTGGATAGTCAGACAAAAACTTTAAAGGTCACCATTATCTTTCCACCTATTTTTACAGTAATTTTCCTCTGTTAATTTATTAGAGATTCTATTTTAAAAGTACATCTACATTCCCTTCCTGTAGGAAAGGAAGAATTGCTCCACACTAAACCAGGGTAAGAAAAGAGATTTTCCTTCTGGCCTACATTTAATTATTTTATTTATTTATTATTTTTTTTGCTTAAATAATGAGAGAAAGAAGAATTAGTTAATAGAGGGTAATATCAACACCATATCAGTGGAGATGTTCCCAGAGATATCAAAGCTGGGTGTGGGTAGCACAGACTGAAGAGACTCATTCCTTTGTATGACTGCATAGCAGTGATAAATCACAGCCATCAGGAATATTAAATGCCAGCTTTTGTTACTCACAGATTATAAGATTTCAATGCCTCTGAACTTCAGTAAGTTTTGGCAACCTTGTGATTTCTGAGTAAAGATATTTACTTCTATTCTGTTTGTCTTACTTTTGTGTAGAAATTATATATAGTGGATCAGAGGACAGTAGGCAGTTTTAGTACTGCCTCAGATAATACATCTCTGAGAGCTGTAATGAAATATCAACCATGTGAAGCATCTGAATGAACATCACAGTGATATCCACCACCCTACAAGGCTTTCTAATTGTCATTCTCATAGTCTTGAGTGAACCTTTTAGATTCTATATGAACAATAGTATAATGATGTTTTTTACTTCTATTCAGTACTGTTTAAAAACCAAGCTAGCAAAGTTTTAATGTAAAAAAAAAGTATTTGTTTTTTATTGAGGAAAAATAATTTGCTGTCTTTAAATGTAATGTTAATTCTCCAAGTATAGCACAATAAAATGGCATTCCATAAAGATAAGAATACAGCTTAATCTGATAAAAGACTTTAGATAGCAGGCTTTTCAACTCACACTTCAATTCTACAATCTTACTGCTCTTCAGGCAAACCTAGCCTTTCAGTCAATGAACTAGATAGCATTTTGTAATGCAGATGAAGTTTTGCAGACTTTTGCTAAAACTCTTCTAAAGCAAGTGTAAACAGTTTCTTATTCCCTGTTTCCTCTTGTAAGCAAGTTGCATTTTAGCACCAGTAAAGGAAATTCCAAGTATCTTTTAGGCTTTAGAAAATTAAGTAAGTGAAAGAGAGCTTCACTTTATTTCATTTTTGTTACCTTAAAGTGAAATACCAATTTTGAGTATGATAATATAATCTCTCTTTGCAATCAGTGGTAGCTGATAATCTTTCTCATGGGCTCACCCATGCTATCCTGGAAAAGAGCCTATGGAAGCCTTAGACTTTCCACTTATAAAGCCAAAATCCAATTCAGTCTGCTTGAAGAATAAATTTGTACTTCTGTTTGATCTTTATTAATCTTTAATTATGTTTCGGTAACCTTTGGTGCTTATTTATATTCCTGAATAAGAAATGATACCTTCTTTAGGCAGTATTTAAAAAAAAAAATTACATGGTGCACATAAATATAGTTTAACCACTGACAATAATTTCCCAAAATGCTACGCTATCTTCATGTACAGTAAAATATGTCTTAAAGTTCATGTGCTTCATTAAAAATGAACAGGAGGATGACTTTGTTCCTTTCTGCTGAAAACCGCTTTTAATATAATGTGGATCCTTTTACTTATAATGCCTTTCAGACATATACATGCAAAACATGCTATTCCAGAGGGGCAGAATATTCCCTGCTTTCCTCAAACCTTCCTTATGAAAACAACACTGAATAATAGCTACAGGTTTTCATTAGTGGGTCAAACCATGTTAATGAGGTCAGTGTCTTCTCTGAGTTTAACCCAGAAATCGCAGCACTGAGAAGAGAATCAATTTGACTAAGGCTAGTCAGTTCAGTGACAGAGCAAGAAAACATGTTTTCCCAGAGTGTCATTCCAACTTTCTAAACTAGGCTGTTTCCAAACTAATGGTTTAGAAAAAGGAGCATGTAGGACATTCACAAATACATTTTAATTGTCTGTCTTACTTTTAAAATATTTCTTTACAGAATAGTAGTAATTTTTTTTCTGAAATAATCACATGCAAACAGAGATACAAAGTTAGTGAAGTGAGAAAAATATCTTCAATTTCTACAAGTGCATATCCTGAACTTGTATCCTGAATTCTTTCCTGAATGGGGCTTTTTTGAAAGGTTTGCCTCTTGCCTTAAGAACTGCTGATATGTCATAGAAGATTTTAAGAGGCTAAAGGAGAGTAAGAAGATGTTTTTTTCTGTAATTCTGAGATTCTTTTTGGTTTTTTTCCTCATAAAGGACAGATACTTTCCCAATGTGTTTGAGTTTGTTGTTTTGCTGGGGGTTGGGTGGGGTTTTGTTGCTGTTGTTTTGGGGTTTTTTTCTTAATAAAAAATGATCTGTAGAGATTTTGATCTGGTTTTCAGACTTATTTTATACCTGAGTGTTTATATCCTCATTCTCTCCAACCTATGCTGGCATTATTCTTCAGTATTTCTATTTACTCAGTGTTCAGAGCACAGAATTAATATTTGGATGATATTCAAAATTACAGTCTTACAAAGCCTTTTGCAAAGCTTTTTCCAAAATTTGTGGCCATCAACATATTCTATATGCGATCATGAAGAGAAGGGTATATAGAAATGCCAGGCACAAATATATATATATATACATGTGTATATGCAGTCTTTAATTGCAATATGGTGTAGACACAACAAAACCTGAAGAAAATTTCCAAGTTTCTGTTAAACTGGTATGTCCTAATATTGTGTGGTTAACACAGCCCTAAGGTATCTTTTCAAAAGTATTTATTTCACCAACAATTTCCTAACAATTCTGTGCACAAAGCAACAAAAATAAACTCTGCTTTCTGCTTCTTTAATAATCTCTCAGCCGTGAATTAAAGTTTAAACAATGTACTTTCAATACCTGAGCATTTCGTCAGCAGAAGTTGAAGAGTGTCTGTCTATAACTGAGTCAATGGAAGACTTAATTTCATATGCATCAATTCCACATACTGTGCTGATGAAAGGTATTTTTTTCATACAGTTCCCTTTCTTAGAATAATCTTTTTGTATGTTTAATAAAAGGATAGAGGTGGTGTTTTCCCAGATCTTACAAAACATTTACCAAAAGTTCTTCAAGCTCACATGTCTCCTGGGAACGCTCAGACTTTCCATATATCTCTAGGTAAATATCTGTCCATGTTTCTTTTGTCATTATGAGGCTTTTAAGTTTAAATGTTTCCATTGTTGACTTGATCTATTCCCAAAACTTTTTTAAGAATTAAGCATCTGAGAACTGTGGCCTATATAGGTAGTTTCTGAGAAAACCGAAGCACAATTTGAAAAAAAAGGGAAGGAAGTTCTCTAACCTGACGACTTTTCTTGGAAAACCCTTGAGATGTAGTGTAAGTAACAGATATGCTACCACTTCTATAATTAAAAGGGTTGGGAACCTAAATGCAGCTGTCATTTTAATTTGTTTCTATAATAATTCTTTTATAATTTCTTTTTTCCACCTCAAAGTTCTTCACAAACTAAGCCTACTTCCCTTATCACAGAATAAGGATCTTCCAGTTTAAAAAAATCAACTGCTATTTTAAACAAATAGAAACACCAGAGATACTTGAAGATAGAACTTGAAACAACTACTTTTATAAAGGACAAAAGAAAATTCTGTGGTATTTTTGCAACAGAAAAATGATATTCATTTGTAGAAAGATAAGAGATGTGAAAAAGTGTGCTAACTATCAGTAAATTTCAATTATTTCCTATAAACTAGAAAGCAGTGGTAGGTGTATCATAATTGGTACGATAATAAAGCTGTTCTATGTCTAGATAACTTGTATTATTCTTTTATATGGATTAACATTCAATACTTCAAAATGACCACCAAAGAGAAAAAAATTCTGAGCTAAGGGTTCTGTTTCATGTTTCAGGGATTTTCACCTCCAACTGTGTATGAGAGAGAACTGCTCTAATTCAAGTTCTAGTTATCAAAGCGGGCATAGTGTGGTAGAAGGGTGATATGCCTGCTTCCCTACAGTTGCCATGTTAAGACAAAATAAATAAAACCATTAAACCCAAGCTTTCAGGATGGTATTTAACTGCACTGTAATAGGTCAGGAAGTAACAGGTGTCTTTTAAATGAACTTTTGCTCCAAATTAGATTGGTTTACAATATTTATTAGGGAGAGGATTACATGAGAACTGCATAAGATTTAGCACAAAGATTCATATAGATTTTCAACCCAATTGTTTTTTTGTGTTTTCTCTCTCTCATACATATTCACATACAACACTCTATAGACAAATATCTAATATTATGAATTTTGGAAATTACCTGCTGTGTGAAACTCATTTGGTTTTCAAGTGGTATCTAAGAGAAAAAATTAGTTCCTGACAAGAAAAGACTATCTGTTTTGGTTTTTTTTTTGGTTTTGGTTTTTGAAGTAAATTCTGCATATTTTGTACTTACAGAATGTGCAGTCATCACATATTTCACAGCAGTTCCCATGGAAACTCTGTTGCATTTCTTTGTGTTTCTGTTTTGTTTTTTGATTTGATGCAGTAACAGCTGGTGGTCATCCTGCAAGTTAAATTAAATAAAGAGTTCATTGATTTTACTGCCTTCTTAGTCTCCTCTCTCCAGCCTTGACCGCCTCTTCACATATTGGCTAAGAAGCATGAGTGAATCTGTATATCCCCTATGCATTCACTTATGCCATATGAGCAAGATACACAAAGGAATATTAAATTATTTGGTGGGACATGTGGAAATAAACTGAGCATTGAAAATGGCATTATGAAAGGGGTGAACTGGTACCTAAGAATAAGATATGGGCTTTGCATATGGACAAGTATAAATAAATCAGTTTGGGTGCAACATGAACTTCAACCAATGCTCAGATAAAAGTTATTTTAGTTCAAATAATATTATAAAGCATTTTTTCAGTTGTCATGGGCAAAACACACTTTATGCCAGGAGGATCACTTCATTTTGTTTATTTCCAACTAACATAAATTTTTAGTTATGGTTTCAGGTATTGAAAAAAGAAAGACAACAATCAGCTAGAAAGAAAATATACCTTTTCTGCTTGTTTCTCAGGTTTTCTCCAGTCCACCACCTTCCTTCCCCCTTTTCTAGTCTCAGTTTCCCTTGCTTTTGTAGCACAATACAAGCTTCCCACACCTTCTGGAGAGGCAATGGGCAATGCAAGAGGTTGAGGCCAGAGCACAGCTGTTTGTTTCTGCTGCCCTTTGCATCTTATTCTTTTCCTCCACTGCTCCTCACTTTTTAATTATTTCCTGTGCTCCAGTGTGGAGCATTCATGGGCTGCTGTACACTTCAGGGTTACCCTGTCTGGGTAAAGGTCCCTTCATGGGCCCCATTCCCTCCACAGATGCATTCTCTGTAGGTCTGTTCCTGCCCTAGTGTGGGTTCACCCCTGGGCCCGGTCCCTCAGGGATATCTGTGACCCAATGTGGGTTCCCATGGACAGTGCCTCCTCTGCCAAACCACAGCTCCTCCCTGGAGTGCCTTTCCAGCATGTCTCCATCAATGTCCCCGTGCACGTTCCTCTTCCATTTCACTTCTGCAGACAGGCCTCTTCACATTCCTCCTCACGTCCTTTTTTTTGTGTCTTCCTGTGTCTTCTCCCCCATCTCCTTCTGCTTCCCCCTTCATGTGTTCTCACGGACCTCCTGCACTGGTGTCTACCAACCTTTCTCACGCACATTTGGGCCAGTACGCTGTGTACTTCTCTCACAGGCTGATTTTCCTGCATCCAGTGTGACAATCTGTGTCACTGGGATTCCCTCACTTTCTAAATTAATTTCTGGTAGCACTTTTGTCCCTTTTCAGATGCTCTCTTAGAAGTAAGAAACTCAGTTGGCAAAACAGCTGAAGAACTTGGGACTTGGAAATCAGCAGAAGTCTGGGCATTTCTAAATCATAACCAGGCCAGATTAAATAAAACTCAAAGTGAGTCAAACTTCTTTTTTTTATACATATGGTCAATATTGGTTCCAGAGGCCTTCTACAATCTCCTGTGACATCTCTAAAATATCTTTCAGTATTCTTTGCTAAACCCAGCCCTCACCTTTTCACCCTCTCAACTCAGAGGTAGAACTAGAGTAGATAGAGCAGGCTGCAAAAATTAGGGATCCTTAATTTGAACAATTATGAATTAATTTATGTACAATCCAGACTTTTTTTCTGTCATTCCTGATACATATCTGTACACATGGATTGGCATAAAGTGTAATGTGTAAGGAAATGCCTGCAACAACCTGGTGAAACTGAAAAATAAATGCTGTTTGGTGCCATTTTGGCAAGTGAGGATTTTGCACAACATCTCCCACACTACAAGCAATGGAAATTTTTCTTTATGTAAAATTATATAAAGTTTCGTTCGCTAATCCCTCACTGACTTTCTATCAATCACCCAAATACTGGTAACAATAGCTTCTTTTTTTTCTTGGTCTAATTATGCGATTTTGAATCCCACTGTTAAATATTTTCAGCATAATTCAGGGCACCTTTCTATCTCTCTTTCCTCACCCCCATTTTCCTGCAGATTAACACTAAAGCAGAAAATCTGTGGGAACAAGAAAAGCTAGGCAATTTTGTTAGGCATGTAATAACTTCTTTACAAGCATCATGACGCTCAAGAGGAATGAACTCATGACCTTTTACTCTGCTTAATAAAGGAATATCTTTATTACTGGCTGTAATATCAGAGAGTAAAGTAAGGATATAAATTCTATACACAGAGAGATAATATCAGGTCTTATATTCACAGAAGACTAGATTAAGCTGAGGGTGACATTAGTTACTGGAGTGAGGTGTGAAGATCTTTTAGAGAAAAAGAGAGTGTACTTTCACTCTCTCCCTTCTTGGAGCTTTCCATACACATATGCCACAGCAGACAGAAATTACTGATGGCTTTTCATTTCCACACTCACAATTTATTACTTACTGTGTTTCTGTCTCAGGCAAATATATTATAAAATTACAATAATATTCATTGTAACAATTGCTTAATTACAGTCAACTAGCTTTTTACAAAGGTATGTCTATTGACTACAAGAATCAACCAGAAAAGATGCTTTCTTTCTCTCCAAATTTAACTTGGTTTCAAAAAATCTAGTGGGATTACATGGATAACATATACTATGAAAACAAAATTTTAAAAGTAGGTATATAATCTGAAAAAGAGCTTAAATTTAATTTGCTGCTAGTGATGTTTTGTTCTTTTAAGAGAATCTTTCTCTTTCAAGGGGCAATTTTAAAAGCAGTTTTACCCCGCTGGAAACAACAACAATTTTATTCTATTTTCTGTGCAGGGAAACATGTCACACACATGTTAAGTGCTAAGATCATTGCTACCCTGAATATATATTTTTTGAATTAATATTTATATTCAAACAAATGAGATAATTTTTAAATGAAAGAGTGATTCTTCTGCAGACATTTCTGATACATTTGACTTCCTTGCATTACAAGGATGTAGAATTACTTTTAGAAATGGAGAGCAGTAAGTAACAAAGGTAAGATGTCTGTTCTGAATTCTCTACTTTGAAGTTGCACTTATTAAAACAGAGAATTTACACACCTATCCTAGTAACAATGGAGAGATAAGTGACAACATACACAAGTTTTAAAAATTATGGCTGCACAATATTTAAATGAATACGTGTGGAAATGTTGCTTGTGCAGATATGCAGATGATTGAATGTTTTGGTTTTTTTAAATAATCAACTATGTCAGTATATCAGTAAAAAGCATAAAACCTTAAACCTATTGTTGTCATTATTTCTTTCCTTGGCAACTACAGCCATGAGAACTAAATGTCCTTCCACCCTGTCACAATTTTTCTTTAGGACTTTTTCATTTCAATGATTTAATTTTCCCCAAAATGTCTTAAATGGAATTTAAAAAAAAAAAAAAATTACATGTGGTGAAAAGACTCTTCCACTCACAAAATATCGAGGATTCTGTGCTATGCTTATCAGCGAGGATTGTTGTAGTATAGATAAAGCTGCTTAATTTCTTTTCTCCTTGTCCATGAGAATGCTTAAAAAAACCTACTGATTTACAGATATAGCAGTCTACCTGTGCAAATCACATAAAAAAGGACTGAGAGTCCAAGAACTGACAGTGATTACATCTGTCTCATGTCCCTTTCAAATAGATTTCTGTGCTAGTTTGCTAGTTTTTGTAGTTACCAGATACTGTTTTAGATGCACAGATGCCCAAGTGTCTGTGTGTCTGGTAAGCAGTTACTAGATGCCCTCAGACAGACTGGAGGTGAGCACTTGATTCAGCTGTGTCACCATGGTCCTGTCCACTGGAGATCTGACAGAGGTTCTGTGTCTTTCTCTTATAGCTGCCTCCTTTCCTCTTGATCTCACTCTAGTCTGTGTGAATATTTCTTCCGATATCCATAGCCTGCAGCTGTATAAACTACGTATGGGAAGAGCAAGCTTTAGGGACACTATGCTATACTCTTCCATGAATGCTGCCATTGTGCTCTGAAAAGGTCATAGCCTGAGATTGATAGATGCTGTGTATTTACCTTTCTAATTTGAAAAAATATTCTTATATTGTAATAGCTGGTTTTGCATCTGTTAAAGAGCACAGAAAAAGAAAAAAAAAAAAAAAGGATTTATCCCTGTACCAAGGAAATGTTAAGACAAAAGTAAACAAAAGGCAAGAAAGAATTCTTAAATAATAAATATGTTTAATGCAAATGTCTTATCAGCAATTTAGGTGTTTGTGAATCTCTCTGTTCATGCACTGGATAAATGAAATTATATCTTTCTGCTGAGCAGGTATGACAAGATTTATTCTATCTTCTAATCAAGACCATGATCTATTGATAAGAAACAATGTTTAATAACTGAAAAACCTGACTGGAATCAGCTAGTCACATTTTATAACAAATTTTAATTTGGATCATAAATTGCAATGGGAGATCATTGCCTAAAGATATAAGGAGATGTACATAGGTTGAGAAGACAAAATATTCTTTTTTCTCTCTGAAAAAAGCATCTCAACCTATTACTGTTTATTTTAAAATGCTTATTTCTATGCTAAGAAATTAATGTAAGTATCTTTTGAATTCTGTAATGTGATCCACAGGCATGAACTTTCAAATACTTTTATAATCATTCATGTCAAGGGATTCCACAGAGATTTACAGGTTTCAAACCAGGATTGGAGTAATGCTTTCCTTTGTAAATAGATTTAAATCAATAAACCTAGGTTATTTCAGATACACAATGACATCTCTCTGGGCTGGCATAAATCTCTGTAGTTCAGCTGAAATCAGTACATCCACAATACTGCGATCAGGGCTTTACAATGCATTAACTGAAATCTCTACTCCAAACTCCAGAGACCAGACAACAGCACTAGAGAAAGTAGTTACCTGAGAGTTAATAATGTGGTGAAAGGAGTAACAGAGGGAGCCTGAAAATGTAGAACATCAGAAAGGATGCGAAAGAAAAGCAAAGGTAATTGTTTAATGTAGATCACAAATGTCTTTTACAATGAAAGACGGGGCTAGAACCTCACAGCCCACAATAAAAGAGAGAGAGAATGGGAATAAACAGAAATACAGGGGGCACAGGAGTGAATGGAGGAGCACTAGGAAATTTGGGAAAATACAGTCAATAATGTTATGCTTTTAATCAGCCATAATCTCAAAGTGCTATGATGTCTTTGAGGTTTTTCTTTTTATTTCTTGCAGAAACTATGTGGAAATATCCTTAAGCCATCCTGTAAGTATTCACTAAGACAGCTTCTGACTCAGATATTGTCTTTTGAAGTTATATGAAAATGACAGGGTTTTGTTGTTTGTATTACCCTATTTACTCTTTTATTCTCATATATCATTTTTTACTTCCAAGGTTTCTGTCTGCCCAGATTAAACAGAACTCCATATGGAAAACTGACCATGAGCTGGCTCCCTTCATATAGCTCGAAGCTTTATGTTTTGGCCAAACTTCCCCTTTAAACCCCTTAAACCATATGATAAGATTTCATTCCATATCTGCATCTTTTTGTGTTCCCAAATCTAGTTATGTTCTATGGTTAATAAGAAACTCATTTGCATAATTGATCCAATTACCTAAAAAAAATTCTGTCAAACCAATATTCTTATAATAGCTTTACTGGCGATAAACAGTAGAATAAATCTAACTGCAGGAATCTTGTTTTGGCCTTTCCTGTAGGTATTTGTATATTTAATATCCATTACCTCAATTTGATCTCGTGATCTCTCTGACAATATATCCACGATACTCCTGTTTAGAAAACCCTCTCTACAGAAATATAAAGATTTTTTTTCACAGATGTCAATTAATGTACCATCTTTTGCTTTGAAAGAAAATTGTGTAAACGTCCCCAAACTTAAAATAGAAAGCGGTATCATGTCAATTTCTGGTGTTTCATTTAAACTAAATCTTTCAAAGATCTCCTTGGTACTGTAGAAATATAGTCCAAAAACAACCCCTCCACTAAAGCACTCAAAATTCTCTCAGACATCCCCTGAAAGCATTTAAAGTAATTTGTTTCAGCATCTTATGTGTCAGTAACAAATTTTAGGGGAAAGTGCATTTACAGATTGAATTTTGGGGATGATAAAAAGGCACTAAATTAATTTTTTAAGATAAAAATGCATTAAATTAAAATTTTAAGAGAAAAATAAAATCTGAAGCAACTCCCAGCAAAGCACTTAACCACTGTTCAGAGTTAGCATTTATTGCAATTTCCAGAACAACTGAGTTCCCTGTTAGACAATCAAAACTTCACCCTATTCTTTCAATTTTTATGTAACCATTTTCTATCTATAGATACAGAGATACTGGGATTCATGATTGTGGAGAGACAAATAGAATACATTAATTACTAAGTAATACTTTTCCCCAACTATTTACTATATTATCCTCATTAACTCCTTGTATATCATCTAACAGACTTTGCATGTTATTAATCTTTTTCAGAAATCTTTGCTATGACTTTGTATTCAGTACTCCAAAGGCACAGAGCAAAAGCAAGAACATTTGGCTTGTTAAATAGTAATTATCATTCACCATAAGAGTGTAGATGAAGCACAGAACCAAATCTCTTGTAAGAAATATGCATCTTAAACAAACTGTCAGTAGGAAGCTGGTACAACTTGCATACTATTTACAAAATTGAGAACAGCACCTTTTTCATTATTTCTTCAAATTTTGTGCAGAAGATGTCTATCCACCTTAGATTTTACTGAACCTTCCCACAGAAAACAGAAGTGCTGAACCAAAAATGGAAATGCAGTGAAAATGTGAAAAGACAATCTCATTGAAGTGAAGAAAGGGACAGGTTTATTGGGCGGTTTTTTCATAATCTAGGTGTTTGAACCTCTTTTAGGGTAAAATGTCTCTGCAGCATCCATCATACGTATGTCTGTTCTACTGTCACTGCCCACTCGCAGTGACAAACTGTAGGTGTCTCCATTTAGCTAACAATTGCAGAATGTATGCAGCACACACAGGCAATCCTACAGTCCAGGATGCTAAAATGCATCTATGTCTTATCATCAAACAACTCCTACTCCCAGCTGTCCAGTTCCCCCTTCTATCAAGGACTTAACTTTCAGTTTGCATCCATGCTAAATTACCTTGTGTTTTAATGGCAAGGCTTGTAAAACAGCAAAACCAATCTTAGTAACAGAGAAATAAGGATGCAGACTCCTTAAGGTCTTAATTTGTGTGGACTAATTGAGTTCAAAAATCCAGAAGGACCTGTGAAATTGGATTTTTTTATGAAGAGGGATTTCTAGCTGGTTTCCTGGTTCTCATGCATTCCTGTTAGACTGTGTTTGGTTTTTTTCTTAATCCCTCTTTCATGACCACTGTTTTCTCTTCTACATTCACTTTGGTAACTAAGGAATATGCGCAGGAGTATATACAGAAGCAACAGATTTATTTCTTTTTACATGTGTTCCGGAACAATGCTATCTGCAGAATGGTCTCTGTGTCCCATACTTTGACCATACTTTTCATAAAATGTTGCTACTACTAATAATGTAAAGGTTCAAGTGCTCTGAGACTACCTTGTGGGTGTAAGGGTACTGATGATCCTACCGGTGTTTTTTAAGGCCTTCAGTCTTTATTACTGAGTACACAGTCCAGTGTCCAATTCAAAAAATCTACCTTGATATATCTAGAAATATCTATCCCAAGGTACCAAGAGGTATCAGGTTAGAAACCTTTTATGGTCTCATAGCTGAAATAAAAATGATCTCGAAAATAACAAATATATGTGGATATACAGGTTGTAAGAGAGTGGTGGATATTTCTTTAAAAGTCAGTCCCTCCACCAGAAACGTTTGTTTGGGTGAAAAACTGTTTGCATATTTCTAAATACGTCAACAGGATTTTCCTCACACTTAAACTCTGTTACAGCAATTTACTCATGCAATTCTTAGGGAGAGGAAGCAGTAAAGGCCTTGAAAGGTATTTACTAAATATTCCTCTGCAACAAGAATGATTTATGGCTTGCTCATACATCATGTTTTAGAGGCAGGTGTGTCAAGTGAAGATGTTTCTGTCTCACCCACCGCCAGCTGTGCTGCAGCCTCCTGTCAGAGGTTGCCATGCTCTCAGATCTGCCTGGGCTCTTCTGCTCAGCTCTTCCTTACCCCACTGCAGTCAGAATACGACAGCAGCAGCTCACTAGTTCAGCTGCCCATTGCAGCCCATATGGCAGGCTTTTACTTGAAAGCACTGTGCAATGCAACTCGAAGGAAATCACTGCCCTTCAACCGGGAGATGCTTCAAGGAACTAATCAATTGTGATGGGCAAATGAAACCTGTCTACATAAGACCTCAAGGGTTCCTTTGAGCCTGATTTTATACAATCATGCAGTTCTCAAGTGCAACAAAACAGAAAAGGATTTGAGATTTAGGTTGGTAAGTCCAGTGCAAAAAGAAATAGAAAAAAATTCTTACCTTTATATTAAATGAATTGTGTAAATTTTTCCATATGAGAATAATCTCAAAATAAAGCAGAACATTCTGTGATGATTGAAGATTTCTATAAATAATCATTATGATTTAAAAATTATAATTTTTTAAAATGTTTCTGTTGCAGGTAGTACACAAGGCAGTGTGTGCATGTATATGAATAGGTGTTTGCATCTCAGTGGTCACAATTCTGTGAAATAAAGCTTATCAGCCCTTACAAAAAATGAAAAAGTAAAATTACAGTAAATGTAAAAATATACTCCAATACCCAAGATATAGATGAAAACTGTGAAATAAATTCTTAGGACTAGAAAAATTGGCACTTCTTTTTAAGAAAGATACGTTTTTCCTCTTTTGATTTATATATTGCATTCTGAACTATCCAGTTTTTATTTAGAAATTCATGTAGCTTTTTTTAAGAGGTAAAACCAGATAAGCTGATATGATACATTAAGTTTTGATTAATGTATTTGATTGATTAATATATTGCTATTATATATTAATATTATATTGTTGTTATTATAACAACTTGGAACGTGAAACTGAAAATTAATCTACATGTTTTCCAGATGATTTTAAAAAACCTTTGCAAACACACTGAACAACGAGATTAGAACTCAAACTGATTCTGATAATTGGAGAAGTGAACAAAAAAATTAACCAAAAGAACTTCAGTAAATAGAAATGCAATGAACTACACTCAGGAGAATCAGATGAATAAATGTAAAACAGAATACTAGGAGAGTCAGACAGAAATACATATATTGCAGTGGAGAAGGGCCAAGGAAAGAACAGCAGTGTAATGGGAAAAACATCTTTTTGGAATGTATTTGGAGGATAAAGAACAAGAGAAATTGCCCTTTTCTACTCAGTAGTGTGAAGACCTCTGTCAGAGTATTGCAGCCACAGATGGAAGAGACTATCCTGAAATACTTCATCATGAACACACAGAAGGTCATGTAAGGTTTGTAAAATAAGCTCTTTCTCTCTTTCCAGATAGATTATCTTTTTTGAATTCCACTGTGCATCAAGAATATGCAAATTAGTATCTTTGTGAATTAATTCCTTTAATTTTACCATTAGGAACACTTGGAAATGAAATATGAAACTCCCTCAAGATTGCTACGTTACAAGACTAAAACATGAAGAAAAACATGAAAGCATTTTTTAAATTGTTAGAGGCTGTTGTAAAGAAAGAATAATTTCCTGTTCTGTCTGCCCAAGTAGATAAGAAATTTTTAATTTTTATTTTTTAGATAAAATTTAGGATACAAAAGACCTTTCACCTAAAAGGGCAAAGAATGGAAATGAACCAAGGAGAGAGGTTGAAGAATTTCCTTTATGGTTTCAACTGCATATTGATAAGTACCTACCTTAGGCAACCCTAAACCATCTTTGAAGAGAAGGGAGGTTGGATGTTCTTTTGAGTTTCTCCATAGTCCTCCATTTGTTTTTTTTCTTCTTTAACTTCATGAATCTGATACTGAAGGTAAGGAATTTAAACGTTTTTCAGATTCCCGTAGGGCCACAAAAATTACCAAAATTTTAATGAGTTTATATGACTATAACTTCAGAATTGCCCAAGGTTGATTTTAGGTTATTACAGACAGAACTACTGTTTAGCTTCAGAAACAAAAATTATAAGTGAGGTTTTCAAGTGGAACTTTCGTAATTTTTGCCTTGAGTGCTGCCTAGAAGAGCAAAGAAAATGAAATGAAAAGAAAGTGTAAGGAAACTCTCTGCAAGTTCAAACAGAAAAGTAAGAGAATTCTAACATAGTTCAAGTCTATGTGTGTTATATAAACCCTTAAAAAATGGGTATAAATTTAGAATGCAAACATCTGGTAAATAAATCCAGTAAGAAGACCAAAGGAATGCCAAAATAATGTATGCATTTAATGTAAGGCATAATAGATATGCTATGTACTAGTGCTCTAGAACAATAAAAAAAAGTATAGTGTCAAGGCAAAACTAAAAAACAGACCTTCCTTGTTTATTGTAAATAAGATTTTACCCAAATGCAGTGATCATGCAATATGCATTCTGTTAAAATAATTCCTTACAAAGGTTTTGCTTTGCTTATAGTGAACAGATATCCAGTGATTTGTCAGCAGCAGCAAAGTAGTAAAGGAAGCATTTTTCATTCAATATGTTTTAAAAAACTGTATTCAGATTTATGGCAGAATTGTTACTAGAGTATTGCTAGAGTATTAGTAGTTACTTACAAGTTACTTACAAGTATGTGAGAGTAAAAAAGATTATGAGGAGTCTTTCCAGTGTTTTTTTTTTTTCCTTCCCCACTTCCTTTTCTCCATTTATTACCACACAATACGTAATGGAGACAATTATTAGAGACTTTGCTTATTCTTGAAATTATTAAGCCTCAATTATTGTTTGCATGGTTGTATCTATGACCTCATAGAATTGCCTCAGAAATGCCTGATTTTTCTTTTTATACAAAAGCAAAATTTGAAGTTCATTAGCATGACCTGTATTTTGAGGAGGGGATTGGTGCCTGTTCTAAGTAGTTATTTTTTAAAATTTATTTCTGAGAATGATGGTTCCAGTTACTAGGAAACTGCTTAGGTCTAATGACATTTAATAATTAAAAGAGCAGATATAAATCTGAAGTTACACCATTTTTGTTATTTAAAATACAGCATTTTATATGACTTTCTTTTTTTTATTCCTTTTTTCTGAGGCCATTAAGCTCTGAGTTCACTAGCTCCCATGTATCTCTTGACAGGTAGGAGGCAGATTGGCTAAGTTAATAGGTGTCCATAGTTAAATGGTGTTTAATTAAGTTTTCTAGCTGTAGTTTACTTCTAAACAGACTGGGTATTTTTTTTAAAAAAAAAAAGATATTAAATTTCAGAGACTAGAACTTAAAATTTTCTGAATATAATGGTAGGAAATTATTTTGACATTTGCCATCCTCTCCTTAGTCCTTGTAACTAATAAGAGTAGGAACATATACTCTCCTCAGGGAAAAAAAAAAAAAAAAAAAAAGAAAGGAAAAAAAGAGTGTCAGGGATTGGTTTAACTCTTTCAAATTAAAAGCAGAAATGCATTTTTGTTATTTCTGAGGTATGTAGCTTAACATGCCTAAAACATAGCAGTTATCTTTGTCAAAAAAATAGATGTCAACTGCTTATACACATACAAATTATCATTCAAAGATAAAATAACTTCTTTTGTGTCTTTCAAAACTTACAGAATGGCCTGGGTTGGAAAGGACCTTAAAGACCATCTGGTTCCCACCCCATTGCCATGTGCGGGGACAACTTCCACTACACCAGGCTGCTCAGAGTCCCATCCAGCCTGGCCTTGAACACTTCCAGGGATAGAGCACTGACAACTTCTCTGGGCAACCTTTTCCTGTGCTACACCACCCTCATCCTAATTCCTTTCTAATATTTAATCTAAATCTACTTTTTCAGATTGAAACCATTCACCCTTCTCCTGTCACTGTATGCTCTTGTAAAATGTCTCTCTCCATCTGCAATACTGCAGACTCACCTTGAATATTGTGTGCAGTTTTGGTCACCACAATATGAGATGCAAAACTATTAGAGAACATCTGGAGGAAGGCAACAAAGATGGTGAAGGGCCTTGAGGGGAAGCCGTATGAGAAATGGCTGAGGCCAGCTGATCTGTTCAGCCTGGGGAATAGGAGCCTGAGGGGAGGCTTCATTGAGGTCTTCAGTAGCCTCACAAGTGGAAGAGGAGGGTAGGAACTGATCTCTCCTCTCTGGTGATCAGTGACATGACCCAAGAGAATGGCATCAACCCGAGTCAGGAAAGGTTTAGGTTGGATATTAGAAAAAGATTTTTCACCCAGAGAGTGTTTGGGCACTGAAACAGGCTCCCCAGGTGTCACAGCACCAAGCACCAAGCCTGACAGAGCTCAAGAACTGTTTGGACAATGCTCTTGGGGACAGTGCAGTGCATGGCCAGGAGTTAGACCCAACGATCCTGGTGAGTCCATTCCAACTCAGCTTGTTCTTTTTTTGTGGGCTTACTTTGGGTACTGCAAGGCTGCAGTTAGGTCAGCCTTCTCTTTTCCAAGCTGAACAAACCCATTTCTCTTAGCTTTTCCTCATAGGAGAAGTGTCCCATCCCTCTATAAAGACTACCAAACCGAGCTAGTTACTTAGTGTGAAAATACTTTTCCTTCACTCAGTAAGGACTTAATTTCAATCAATGTGACTGTAAGACCTATGCTGTCTGAGAATCTAATTCATTATTCTTTGATAACTAAAAATCCCAGATGAGATTTTTAAGGGGCTGGTAGAAGCCTATAAAGGATAATTACTTAATTTATTAATGAAAGTCATCAAATTTTTGGATAGATTGTGTGGCATATGGCAGAACTACCACTGGAATGCAGTTTCTAGATGAAAAATGGGGAAATTAACATCACCAGAGCAACTTATCACAAACTGAAATGAGGGAAAAGTCCTACAAGAATTCCACACTCTTTCAGAAATTGATTTGTGATATTTATTGATCCATAAATACTGTTAGCTATGTCTAAATCAAAAAGCATCATCTGGCTTTCCTTGCTTGTTTGCTGTGACAGCAGTGTTTATTGCATCTTTCTACACTGTTTCCTTCCTACTGTTATCCTCTGCTTCATCTCTTCCCTGTGGCCAAACATTACATTTTTCATGATAGGATCTCAAAACTTCAGCTTTCCAGAAATACATTTACTGCTAGCTGAAAGTTTTATACAATCATAAGTTTTTATCCTTTAAACTGGAAATTTTGATAATTCATAAGAATAAATTCAGTGGAAGATTGCATTGGCGTCAGTGTTGTAAGGTGGGTCAGGTGAATACATTAACATATACAAAGATTTATATCTTTGTTTAAACTATTAATATTATAATTGTAATTGCAATAAATAATAGAAATATCTTGAATATTAAAAATTTTATTCACAGATTTTTGTGGAATGATTTTGCACTGATACCTATCCAGTACCCCCAAATAAGAAGTCTGAAATCTGTATGTAAGTATAAAAAAAAATGGAGAAAAAATGTGCACGCAACTGTAGACAAAGCAAAAAGGGTACAGATATCACTGACTAAGCCATTTGATCTACTCATACTTCATAGTTCCAGAGTCCACTCTCCTCACCTAAAGCCAACCACACCCTGGACTGCATCCAAAGCAGTGTGGCCAGCAGTTCGAGGGATGTGGTTCTGCCCCCTACTCTGCCCTTCTGAGACCACACTGAGAGTGCTGTGCCCAACTCTCAGATACCCAACACAAGGATGAGGACCTGTTGGAGCAAGTCTGGAGAAAGGCCATAAAAATAATCAGACACCTCTCCTTTAAAGACAGGCAGAGAGATCTGGAGTTCTTCAGCCTGGAGGATAGGAGGCTCCAGGAAGACCTGGTACCTGAAGAGAGCAACAGGAAAGGTAAAGAGGAACTTTATGGACTGACAGGTCAAGCAGGAAAGGGCTTCAAACTGAAAGAGGATAGTTTTAGATTAGATACTAGAAATAAATTCTTTAAGGTGATGGTGGTGAGGCACTGGAACAGGTCCCAGAGAAGTTGTGGATACCCCAGTACCTCATCCCTGGAGGTGTTCAAGAACAGGTTAAATGGGACTCTGAGCAATCTGGTCCATTGGAAGGGGTCCTTGCCCATGACAGGGGTATTGGAACTATACTTTTTTAAGTCCAATCCAAACCATTAAAGGATTCTCTGGTAATATCTCCAAAACCTGTATTTCAGAAGGAACAATGAAGGCTGCATTGATTTTAAGGGAGAGTCAAGTCAGCACAAACAACACTCATAGCTAATAAAATATCACAGGACATAAATCTTTGCTTCCAACTATTATTTATACCATTTAATACAGCAGAGAGGATTTTCACTGCATTATTCCCTGAAACAATGTTGTTTGCACCATGCAACCAACAAATTTTATCTTGTCTTTGTGATGTTCTTCATTGCACTTGTAATCAGCATGAAAAAATGTTCCCATCAGTTCGTTGTAGCAATTATCTTACTAAGAGAAATAAAGCGACCCTAAAGTGAATTCAGTGCAAAAAGAGTGTGAAGCATCTGTGTACAGTACGATTGTGTTCTTCTGTGAGTTAGAGCCCCATTAGACATACAGACAGCATCTTGAGAGCATCAATCCCAGATCTTTAAAGGAAAAGTGTAAGCAATGAATCAATGATATTCCAAAGCAGGGGAAGGCTGTTACACATTAGAACTTTTCACAGCATGCAAGATGATTAACAGCATGCTAGGTAATGATGTAAGTGCCATAAATTAGTTTATATTGTACAATGTAAATACTCAGCACAGCTGATGTCTGAACAAAGAAATCTAGACTGAAAATGAGAATTTGGACCAAATCCAGTGTGCTTTCCAATTACTTGGTTTTGTTTTGTTTTGACGAGTAAGTCCAAAAAAATTTTTTGCATGTATGTATAAAATATATAACACATAAATATATTTTTATATGTATATATAGTATTTTTTCTAATCCAAGTCTCTTATTCTCCCTGAAAAGTTCCTCTCCCTTTCTGCAGATGAATAAAATTTATAATTATTTTACGATTTTTTAAGTACAAGCCTTGAAAACTAATTTTGATTAAATTCTCCCAAGTTTATCTTTATAATTTGAATAATTAAAAAATAAAAATACAGCATATGTAAATGTTTTCTGTGAATGTGTGCTCATAAGTAGCACTGAATGAAGTCAAAAGGTCAGAAAATAATTCTTTAAATAGTGCATGATTAAGCTACTGACCATACTGAAACCAAGGATTCTAACGAGGTTTAGATATTACATGGGATAATGAAAACACAGAAAAGTAGCATAATTGCATAATGGAAAAAAATGGAAAAAAAATACGGTATACTCTTCATAATTCAAGTGCTGTTTAATAGGTGTTAGGAGGACATGTCTATAATTGTTCACTCTGAGGGGTTTTGGAATGGTTTTTTTCAGATGAGTGAGTAAAGAAGTGGTAGAGACTCCAGCTAGAAGCATTTCTGGCATGAAATACTTTTGTTACACTTCTCTTGAGATTTAGTCTTATAAATTTACCCCTCAGAGGGTGATAGGCTTGTAAGTATTGACACTGTATATAAAAAACAGTCTAGCAGACTTACAAATATGGTACCAATGTGCAATAGCTGCAAATGTGCAACCAGGGAAAATTTCTGGTTATGACAGTGGCTGCTAAATTAATTTTTTGGTGTCTATATTGAATTTCTTTTCAGTTTGGTAGCCTGCAAATTCCAGTGGCTTAAGCATATTTTGCAGGAGTTTGAAAGAGGGTCATAAGCCTTTTTCAATATCGTTCACACAAAGTGCTGGACAGGAATGGCTTTTTTCTGAGTAATTCTCAGACACATCTGTATGAAGAGTCTCCAAGTAATCTGTGTTTCCATGTCCAAGATTTAAAGTTAAAACAAGGAAATTCCACATTTGAATAATGTAACAATAATGAAGGAAACTTATTCTGCTGTGGCAAAGCTCACACAAATCTATTATTTGCTTCACTGTAATGGTCCAATGTTCTAAACTCTTGAAACATTGTACTTCTAGAAATATGAAAACTAATTCCAGTTCATTCCAACCCTGATTCTAACCCTTGAACTGTGAATTCTCTTACATCTTGTAAGACCACAAAACACTGAATATAAACAACACAAGTAATTTCAGTGACTCAAATGGATGTTAAAAAATAAAGGTTTTAGCTATCTGCAAAAACACTTTCAAAATGACACAGAAACTTTTTCTCAACTTGCTACAATATTTTTTAAAACTACACCTTTCTTCATTGAAATATGTCACTTAAAAAAAAAAAATTAACTATACCACTACTTCACATATTTTATCTTGCCCTCTATGTACAAAACAGTTTTATTTGTAAAGTTGCTTAAGAAAAAAAAAAAAAAAAAAAGCAATTCTATTCTCCTTAACATAAATTTTCAAGTCTATCTTGCAAACAAAAAATAGTCACTGCATGTTAAATTTCACCAGACATGTATGAATACATTAAGAAAAGGTCATTCAATGAAAATATGACATTCATACTAATAGAACAAGAGAAAAGAGATGGCAGGAGACAAACAACATTACAATAAGAACAACTCAAACACAGAAAAAAACATATATTCATGTGATGGAAGCCCAACTTGTACATGAGTACAGGGGTTGATTAGGTCAGCAGTGACCAAAATTACTTAGAACAATAGGAATCTGTCTGAATATTAAAACCTGAACTCTGTCACCATAACTATAGTACTTCTGCCAAAGCTGAATAAAGGAATAAAACCCATTTGCAAACTGGTTAACAAAACATTAATTTTTGTTTTCAACATCTTTACACTGGAGCTGCTACAAAGCCATGTTCAGATCCCTTTGTTGAGAAACCACACCAGGTCAATCCAGAGATTTGATTTTATCAGGGGCTTTGCAGTATCACATAGGAAGAGAAAGAGGTTTTTCAATAAAATAAAGACTCCAAGAATGCCTAGGTAAACAAATAAAAATAACCTTAACATTCACTTGGATGCAAATAAGACACCAAATATTCTGAGTAATAAAAGAAATCAAATAATACTGTTTGTGACAAGCTCAGTAAGTGACTCATTGCACACTTCCTGGAGTTTCCAAATCCTCTTATTTTTCATTATTTAAATCAAGGAATGTGTTTATCTTTATTCCTCACTCTCTTCTGCCTACTCCATCATGTTCTTTTTCTATTATCTAGACTATATTAGGCAGGTTTGTTTTTTCTTTTTTTCTTTCTTTTCTTTTCCCCTCTTACTCTCTTTTTCTGGTCAGATAATTTGGTTACATTTTATTAGTGCTTTAAGAGAGGTCATTCTTAAAAAAGAGTACAAATGGATAAAGCTTAATTCTCAGACTATTACTTCCTAATAGCCTGTTGCAGTGTTATAAATGGAAATTTTTGACTATGGCAGTGGAAGAAAGAGAAGAAATGAATAAAACCTATGACTCAGTGAAGTTTTTCAACAGTGAAGATGAAATAAACAGCAAAATGCTTTGACCTGTGAAAAAATAATTATTGATGAAAGATTTTCAGAGATTTCTTTGAAACAGTATTTGCCTTTTTGTGAAAGTCACTGTCTGCTCATAACAAAAATACTCCTCAGTTGTGAGAAGCAACATGTCTGGTGAAATCATCCCTTCTAAAGGAGTTTGCATAGCCTCCATCATGGAATAGCTTGCTTAATTTTATATCTCTCTTCCCCATAATCAGGAAATATCATGACATCAGATTTCAGGTATACTTTCTGTTTATTTTGATGTCATAAATACATTATAACAGTGTTAAAAAGGCAACAAAGCTAAATGCTGTCATATCTGGGGGTAATTCATGTTTGTATCATTTCCTGCCATGAAAAATCTGTTCTTTTTCTGGCTTTAGAAGACTTTTTAAATGAGTGTTTTATGATATTTATGTTTACATAGTATTTTTACAACTGTTGCAAGTAGACACAAATATGGTAAATTACAGGAAAAATCATCCTCAGCTTCCTTCAGGCTTAATATGTAACAGTTACTAAAAGGGGAAATGTGTAAGTGCTGCTAAAGCCCGTTTGATGAATTCCACATGAAGATTCAAGTGGAGATCTCAAGTCATTAGAAAAATATGAAATCCCATACCCTGCCTATATATCTTATTTTAAAAGTAAACAAAATCCAACTATAATTATTAACATATTCTCATCAATTTATCTGGATCATAATTTTCTAGGGAGAGTTTGATACTACCAAAATTTTGTGATACACAGGGATTTTAAAAAAACCTGCTGATTTCTTTGGCCAAGATACTTGAATATTCTTGGGAGTATGATAAGGCCACAAACAGTACTCCTGAAGAACGGAGAGGCCTGGACCTCATTCAGGTAGAAACACATCTCATATTCACTAACTGCATTTAATAAATTTATGTCCAGGTAAATGTTCAGGTAAAAACAGTGATTCATATATAATTCAAAAGGTAAGTAGATAATAATCAGTAAATCTGCTGAAGAAGATTGTATTAGAGGAAATAGAAGATAATGTATCAAAGAGCATTGAAATGCTGATCACAGATGAGCGCTGCCCAGAATCTGCTCAGAGAGCAAGACGAAAAGTCTTTACAGGAGAAGGATTCAATACTTCAAGTAGCTTCATTGCAGTTCCTTTGAAGCTATTAATCACTCTCTGTTCATACAAATGGCCTAAGAAAGCATATTTTTGCAATATGTTTGTAGCATGAGTTTTTTTTCAAAGTTCTGTTATTAGCACAATTTTCCTCCTTATGTTTGTCAATTACTTTTCCAATGTGATTGACAAAACAGCTCTCTGGAAATGCAAGCTTTTATATTTCTAGTATTCAAACTCTTGTTACTGAACAAGGGTTTGTTCAAGCTCAGCTGAAAATCCCAGCTGTGATCCATAGAGCAAGTCCAAATCAGGAAGTCCTTCCTATTCCCGTTATTTGATAAACAAAAGTCTTTAAAAATATATTTTTTTGTGGCATGTTTTCTTTCCCAAAGATTCAGTATCTATGAGCACTACCTTGTAATACCTTCTGCCAAGTATAATTTGTTCCTAAAATATTCAGTTTCAAGTAATCTTAAGTCCCAAAAACTCAATAGTTTTTTCCCCTTTGATCCCTATGCATGGAAGATTCAGTTCTATAAAAAAAATTCCCAGATTCAATTCATCACCTTGATAGAAAATTCAGCCATAAATAAATAAACAAAAGTTTCAGAAATAAACATGGTTAATTTTCGCATAAAAAGTGTGTCCCACCACTTGAAACTTTGACATACTGATCCAGAAAACACACTAATAACTCAAGAGAGTCACAAAAAAAGCTGTTCATTCAAAAGACTGCAGGTGGTGAGTGCTGACACAAAGAATGGAAAACTGTTCAGATTGACAAAGAGTAGGATTTACCTTTTTTTAAAAACAGCTGTATATTGGAACAAGTGTATTCCTAGAATAAAAGTAATTAAATTTCCCGACATGTTAAATATGAGATGAATGGGTTAACTAAGAGTACAGAACTTTTCATTCAGGTTCTGAAGGCTTTAAAACCTTAAGCTTTATAACTAAGTAACTTGAAAGAATACTGTATTATTGATGCTTTCATACCATGACTGCAAAACTTCTACAAGGTAGTATGTGTTGTAATGTAGCTATTTGGTGACTCAGTGGCCTAGAATTCCTTATTTCATACAAATTTTGTTTACTTCCCCCTTACACTTATATGGTTTTTCATTTCAGTGAATGGTCTGAAATTTAATTGTCAGCAGACTGAATAGTCTTCTCTTTTAAACTGCTTATTCATATCTGAGGGTTATTCATAAGGCATTGTATGATAGGCTTGTATTTTTAAAGCCTATGACAAATATTGGCATTACAGAAAGTAGACTGGGGAATCCAGGACAAAATTTGAATGCCTTTTTTTTAGAAATTAACAAATAGCTACTCTAGGAGTCATTCAAAGAACAACTGAAATCTCCAAACCCTTCTTACTAGTTTGGTCAGAAATTAATAAAAAAAGAAAGAAAAAAAAAAAAAAATAAGAAAAAAAAGGAAAAAAAAAAAGAAAATAAAAATCGAAACCAACCTATGAACCAACAACATAAGAACCAAAACCTCACTCACTTAAATAACAAGAAAATCATAAATAAAAGCATTCATTTTACTAGCTTCCTTTAGTGTAAGGAAACTTTGTTAAATATTGTATAGCTTACATATTAGCAGGATTCGTGCAACCACAACTACTGTAAATAATATAACAGATTTGCCTTCCTGCAGCATATTCAGTATATTCACATCCGTTTGTTTTCCTTCTGAACATGAGAAACATTTCTTGCACTGCAAAAGTCTTTAACACTTCAGGATATATTAAGGTCCATTACTCACATTCCTGACTATTTGCACATGATAGACCAGTATCTGATTCTAAATCATATTGACAAGGCAAGAAAAGAAGAAAGAAATATGTAACTAAATGCTCCATACGTCAACGAAGTAAAGTCTGCACGTTAATTTGTTTATGGAAAATAAGGCTTTGCCTGGAGGCAAATTTCAGTTTGTGTCTTTTTTCAGTGCACAGTTATATTTTTGCTTTATCACTGTATGAATTACCATTATAAACTACTGTATATTTGATGCTTGCCTATGGCTATCCCGAGATCTCTGCTAATGGAAGGCTGAACAGCATTAGGACTGCATTAGAAATGGCATGTTTTATTTAGGGGCTACGTTGGTAACTTAGTACTGTGTTTCCTTTTGCAATTTGCTTACCCTAATTGTCAAAACATTTCCTTCTTTTACAAAAGTGCAGCTGTTAGAAAAGCCTCCAGATGAGGCAGAACAGGCCCTACTAATAGTACCACACTTGCATTGTTGACTCATTGATAGCTTTTGCAACTTCTTGTTACGAAGTCAAATTTATTTCTTTGGTCTCAAAAGTTTCAAATATCAACTGTAAGACTACATGACCCATGAATAGACAAAGCATTCTGAAACAAGCAGAATTCTTTAGATCTCTTAATTTTAACAACTGAGGACATTCCAATGACAAAGATAGAAGTAAGCCTTTGGAAAACATAATTTCTTATGTGACCTGCTTGAGGCTGAATTGCATAACTGAAGGAAGAAAACATTTTCTGGAAATAAAAATGTTCTTAGGTTGTTTGTTTGTTTGTTTGTTTGCTTGGAGTTTTATGTTTGTTTGCTTGTTTGCGGGAGTTTTTGAGTCATAAATCCTTTCAGTTGAGTTCAGAGACCCTATATGAACTCCTATCTGACACAGTGGGATTAAATATTTATTCTTCAACAGACACTATAATTGAAGTCTGTATTGGCCTGAATGCTCTACTTTGCAGTCATTGGAGGCAACTTCATTCCTTTTCAAAATTGACTTTAGCTGACTTTAGTTCCAGTGATTTTTAATCTGACAGCTTATGAGAGTTATGAAAAAGCAAGTTTTTAAATTTGAGTGCTTGCTGGCAAAAGTTTGGATACCTACCCATTGCCAGAAATGTTACTGATGTATGAACATTTGGCTTGATGCAAAGTGACTTCTTAAGGAAAAAATTACTACTAAATACACTTTTGCCTGAACAGTGAAAAGATAATAAAACTATGAACTCATTGGCATGAGATACACTTTTATATGGCTTGAGATCAATGGCAAGATGTCGGGGAACATCAGGAAGCATTCCTTAATTAAACACAATTAACTACTTGAAAATTGCTGAAACTTCCTCTTGTTTGCATTATTTAAAGACGGATTATGCAAATCTCTAGGAAGCATACTCTTTGGAGCAATCGAGTCTATGATAAAAGGAAAAAGGAGGACAGGATCAAATAATTTCATAGTTATAAGGTATTAAAACATCACATATTTTTTCTGTAAATGGAGAGAAAAAACAAAAAAAATCCACAAACAAAACTCAGTCATTCATGCTAGAAAAACATCACATTATATTTTAGCTGCACATTCAAAGAATCAAAATTTTTGCACTTCAGGTAAGGTTCATGTAACAAATGGAAATATAAATAACAGAACTGTGCTTATTTTTTTGTCAAAAAATCTCATTTTCATTTCTGCTTTCCAACTATCATCAAAACTTCAGTATGCAGTGGAAGTCCATCACTCTTAGATTATTATGTGCCCAATAATATCTTGTGCTGGTATAAGCTGCTATAGTATGCTTTAAAAATCAATAGCTGCCAGCAAAAATTTGCTGCACATTAAGTTAATGACCTACTTGTGTAAGCTGTACAGTATATATGACAGTGCTCTATCAAAGACAAAATGGAACTTTTGCTACAAATATAAAGACAAGAGTCATTCACCTCCATAAAGCAAGGACACATTGAATTGGCAGAGGGTACAGATTTCTTTCCCTGTCACAAATTGTGTAATAATGATAATATATTGTCTTTATCATTATGTTGGTTTTAATCCATCATAAAAAAAAAAAAATATACTATACCACCTGTATGAAGAGGTTGGTGTACAACAAAAAAAGATGGAGTATTTCAACCAGTTATTTGCTTTGTATTCAACTGCTCTAACATAAATCAGAGAAATAATAAGCAAAGTGATGTGGGATTTTACAGTAAAAAATATCATAGGTGCAAGTAAGGATAGCGTTTTTTTCCAGTTTATGAGTCAAGAACAAAGCCAATGAGGAATGTCATCTATATTGATATACTTTTCTAAATGCATAAAATATATGTGCTTACAATACTATTATATGGATATGAGAATTGCATGATGTGCAGAAGAGATAGCCTACAACATGACAGCTTTAAAGAGAAATGCCTTGTTCTAGGTGATACGGGAGCCAGCTTTGCTGACAGAGCTTTTGAGGAGATAATGTGCTAGATATATATGTCATGGGCCAATATGCTAATATCTACACAGATCCTATGCAGTGTATTTGAGATTAAAAAAGAAGGAAATACTGTTAGAAAGGCAGCTCAAGGAACACTGCACCAGGTTGCCTATATACAGATATAGACTGCCTCATGGAAAAACAGCATGGGCTTGGACAGGAGAACAGGAGAGACATACACCAAACAGTCACAAGCATCAGCAACCCAGGAGCAGGTCACCTGCTGAGTGACACTAAGATTTTTACAATGTGTAAGCACAGATTCTACTTCACACAAAAGGGTAGAAATCCCAATTTCCACATTGTTTCCTCCTTACTGCTACCTTTGTCTACAGCTGGCTCAGGGTTAAAAGGGCTGACCACCTGAAAAGTGATCAAATTTTAGGACACTCCAAGAACGGGCAAAAGTTAAGAGAAGTCAATGTATAAAATAGAAAAGGAAACATCATCATAATAAATATGGCAAAATAGGGAAAGTATCCAACAGTTGAGTGACAATCCCATTTTATGAGTTGATTTTAGTTACACTGCTATCTGAAAATTCAGTAGAAATGCTCAGAAATGTTATAGTTTTCTTTCTTGTTAGAAAATACATATTTATCTATATGATTTTTTAAGGTGTATCATTTTCAGCTAGTCTTTGTCACACAGAAGCCCAAAACAAATATTTAGTAAAAGCTGAAAAATTCAGTGACAATTCTTCTCTGTTCTTTAGCTCCACTGTTTCATTTTTACACAAGAGATTTAGGATTGTCTAACTGGTTGAATAAGGAAAAAAAATCTAAAGAATTTCCAAAATGAAGAACGAAAAAGACTTGACATAGTTCTATTATTAAACTTTTATTCTCTAAAGGATGTATGGAATAATTTCTACAGGCAATTTTAATTTTAAACATTTTCTCAAGTATCTCATGAGAGTAAGTAAAATTTAAGTTGTGCTGCTCTGCTCACAGTTATAGAGAATACTCTTTCCCTATTAGAATGCAAATACTCAAAACTCCATTTTTTCCTTTGAGCTACTTCATGTTTCTTTGCAAAGAGCAGTTTTCATCCAATTACTGCTGGGTATTGCCTTTACTTTTTGGTGTGTAATTTCATTGACAAAAGTATAGGCAATTATGAAAATAGGAAAGATATGTGCACTAAACGTCAAACTAAATGAGTCAATATGCTTGCTGAGTAATGACTAGGATGGTTTTACTTACTTAGGTATCTCTTTCTTTTCTTGGTTCATGATTTAGACAATCAAAAGAAACCACCTTTGCAGCTTGGCTTAGAGAAAAATAGCTTACTTCAAAAAAAAAATAAAGGGTTTTGTAAAAAATTTATATGTAGTTGTGCACATAAGAATAAAAGCAATGCAATGCTGAGTATGTTTCATGAGGAGATTTGCTTTGAAACAGGTAGTCAAACCAAAAATGCACAGATGTTTGGAGGTTTACCTCTGTGACAACTTGAAAGATAGATGATTTATGTATTTTCATTTTATAACCCCCTTTATATGATGGGAACAGAGTGAGGCGAACGTTCTGTAAGTAATAAGTTATGAGATGTTGAAACATGCTGAAAAGCTCAGTGTCTTGAATTCCAAGCTCCGTTGTTCTGGCTTATTCTTTACAGCTGGGCTCACATAACTTCTGTTTAATATATTTTGCATTATCAAATATTATTATTCAACTCTTAAGAAGACATTCAGAAACAAAATCTTTTACAACTTCTCTATAAAGACAGAAACAAAGCTGCACAAACTTTCTTAGCTCTATATCAAAGAAACCTGGTGACATAAGGAAATATTAAGTGCTAGTGAGAGCAAGAACTGGCTAAGAAGGTTTTTCACAGAAATATGTAGAATTTTGCACACATCCAAAATATTCAGAACTATAAAGTCTCCACATGAACAGACTTTATATTGCACATGATGCCAAGCCAGATGATTGCAGTGTCAAAAGAGCTTTCAGTAGCCTTTGAATATTTCCATTTTCTGGTAGACCAATAAGTTGGTTTAAGATGAAAATATAGCCAAATTTATGTCATTACTTTGATGTAAAAACATGAATAAATTATATAACCTGTTTCATTAGAAAGACCAGCTGTTTCTGTCTTCTATTACTGAACATGAACTTTTTCTTTCCACTTTTCTTTCCTTTTTTTTCTTTTGCCAGTAATTTCTCCTTTTTTGTCTGCGAACCCCAGACTTATACCCTGCCTCAGTAATGATCATTTACCTGTAGAAATAAAGAATAAGCCTTTTAAAATGATTCTTTTTTTATATATTTGACATTTCATGTTAATTTTATGAGTACATCTTTCATAAACTCATGGAAACAAGAATTCTTTTTTCCAATTGTTTACTACATGTATATTTCCCCCAATTATAAGCACAATAAACATGGAACAGGACAAGCCCTCTTCTGAATATCCAGCAGGATAAGTCCAAGACCAATCATGTCTGATAAATACTTAAAATACTGTACATAGGAAACTCTTTCAGCTCACTGCAGTAGGGAGAATACCCAGAGAAGGATGCAGTGCCCATGAAAGCAGAAGAAAGCACTATAAAACCACAAAAAATAGTTAAACCTGGCTTAGAAGAATTTTGCAATATGTTTGATGTCCTCCCCAGAAATTACATTGTACTTAGAAAGTTTGCCAGCAAATAACACAGTCTTTCAACTGAAACCAACCATATCAGTTCTTCCCAAGCCTATTGTTCTCCAGGGAGAACAAAGATTGGTTCCCACATGAGGGGAAAACTTTCATGAATAAGAGAAGCAAAATGTGACTGGGATGTTTTGTTTTCACAAAGTGCAATATCCATGCATAGGTTTCACTCCACAGTCTGTGGAGATATGGTCCTCTAGAACGATCTCTTCATTTAAAAAGAAAACAAAATTAGTGTATGGATTCAGGAGTATGTAACACTGATGGTTCACAGAGATGTTTCCATAAGATTCCTAAAGTGACCCACCTGGTGGATGCAGGAAAGGCTGTGGATATTGTCTATGTAGACTTCAGCAAGGCCTTTGACAGTCTCCCAAGTCACACGCCCGGAACAGCTGGCAGCCCATGGCTTGGACAGCCCATGGCTTGGACAGCCCATGGCTTGGACAGCAGCACTCTTTGCTGGTTAGGAACTGGCTGGATGGCCGGGCCCAGAGAGTGGTGGTGAACAGTGGTGAACAGTGGTGAACAGTGGTGCCGCATCCAGCTGGCCAGTCACCAGTGGTGACCCTCAGGGGTCAGTGCTGGGGCCAGTCCTGTTCAATACATTCATTGAGGATTTGGATGAGGGGGCTGAGTCCATGATCAGTAAATCTGCAGATGACACCAAGCTGGGAGCATATGTTGATCTGTTGAAGGGTAGGAGGGCAGGCTGGTCAAGGGCTTGGAACACAAGTCCTATGAAGAGCAGCTGAGGGAGCTGGGGCTGTTTAGCCTGAAAAAAGGAGGCTCGGAGGTGACCTTATTGCTCTCTACAATGGCCTGAAAGGTGTTTGTAGTCAGGTAGGGGTTGGTCTCTTTTCTCAAGCAACCACTGACAGAAGAAGAGGACACAGTCTTAAGCTGTGCCAGGGAAAGTTTAGGTTAGACATCAGAAAATAATTCTTCAATGGAAGAGTCATTGGGCACTGGAATTGTCTGCCGAAGGAGATAGTGTAGTTACCATCCCTGGACATGTTTAAAAAAGGACTGGACATGGCACTCAGTGCCATATTTTAATTGATGAGGAGGTATTAGGTCACAGGTTGGACTTGATGATCTCAAAAGGTCTTTTTGAACCTAGATCATTCTGTGATTCTGTGATAAGAGGATGGTGTCCAAGTGTCAGCAAGTATGGCATATTAATTCTAAGGGGAAGGTACTAAAATGGGACAAAGGCAGGAACAAAGGGTGATGGGTGATGCTGGAAGCACAAAGAGACCTTTGAAGCTTAAATTTGACAACATTGGGAAAGGAATTAATTGAAAAAAAGATAAAGATCAGAGCGATGGTCTCAGTGCAATCAACAAGAAAGATAATTTGACTGCAGCTTCCCTTTAGGTTCTTGAAGAAAGGTGAATATAAGACAAAAAACGTAACTCAGTGGGATGAAAGAGAATATTCTGGAGATTCTTAGGGAGAATGAACAACAGATATCAATATGGCTTTGACAAAGTGGTTAAGAGGAGTGTGAAAGATGGGCAGAAAAATTCTTTGCTGTAGACAGAAACAACTGTAAGAAAATTTCTATTAACTGTTTCTCATATCTAAAAGTGTTTTTTGAATCAAGTTCTAAGTGTCAGTTACAAATATGCTAAGCTAAAAATAAAAATCTCTGCAAAGGAAAAAATAATTAAGTGATGCATTTCAACAGAAAGTCTCAGGATTATGAGTTATTATATTCCTCTTAGAGATGAAATAGCAGAACTGGATTAATGGCAATTTCTATTGCTAATTCTTCAACTAGTCATAACATTTAAGCAAAAAGGGAGGAAAAGTGCATTAGTGGACTCAGTGTCAAAATGTAATATGAAAGCAACAAAAGTATAACACTCATTCGTAAGTTCATTTATCATATTTATTTTTTAAAAAGAGAGCAAAACTTCCTCAGTAATTGTCAAAATATGATGCTCTAACTGGTGCCTCTCAGTTTGACTTGAAACATAAAAAGTGAATTTAACTAAGTTTGGGGAAGTTTTTGTTCAAATATTGTTTTGAAGGTAAAGAGATAAGATAGATCCTCTGCCTTAAAGAACATCTTAAAAATGTGGAATGGTGTAAAGGACAAAGAAAAGCTTTAATGTGGACTGCTGAAAGAAGCACAAAAAAGGTCAACACTTGAAAAGAAAAGAGCATGTAGGGAAAAACAGGTGAATATAAGCTCATTTTACTAATCCACATGACCAGAGTAAGACCTGGGGAGAAATCAGTCATCTTCAGATTGTATAGGACATAAGTAAAACTTCCATGCTTTTCACAATTCCTCAATGAAGTGAGGTATGAAAAGTACCACAGAAGAAAAAGAACAGCTCTGAAGAGCAATCAGGCACATCACGCTTTTGGACAATTCTGTCAATGTGATTTTTAGAACGGATTTTATTTTTAATGGCTCAAGAAGGACTATTTCTTCTTTCCCTAAGGATAGTGATATTTGTTTTTAGAAAAGACAATTAGATTAGATGAAATAAAACTCTATTACAAAAGTAAATGTAATTGCCAGTAAAATTCTGCTCCCAGAGAAGACTAAGAACAATCATGGATTGCTAATAAAACTAATAATTTATATTCTGAACTGTTCTAATGACAAATGAAAAACTCTCCATCTCATAACTCTGCTGATAACAACCTAATTTCCAATCTAAAGCTCTCTCTCATTTCCCTGAAATTTATATATTATCATCGAGATTCATCAGTCCCAGGTGATTAAATGCCTCTCTCTGTAGTGGAATAATCTGTTTTCAGTAGGACTGAAGATATTTGATTATGATTTACCAAATAAAACTCTCAATTGAACCTAGGCAACTATCAAAATTTGGTCCAATATCTATATATATTATTAAGCTACAATTTTAAATGAGCTTAGCTTTTTATATTTTGCAGAAAAAGAGTTAAAAGATAAATTTTGGCATTAACCTTACCTTTTGTTTTCTTTATACAAACAGATTTGATGAGAAAAGTCTCTCTGTGCAAGATGAAGCTGAAGTGAAAGTTTAGACACACATATTCAGAGAGCTGGAGAAATGGCAAAGTAATTCCAAAATGGGATATCTACAAAGTTATAGAAATAAGTGGATGGAGAAAGAGAATTAACAAGAATATTAATTAACACAAGTTGAGTGTTATTTACCTATGAAACTAAAAGCAGGCTATTTTCTAACTCAGGAGCTACAAATGTATGCCAGTTAAGAATGCTCTTATCATGCATTTCAGAGCATCTTGAATTGTTGTATTATTATCTGAAACTCAACCACTTGAATAGGAAAAGGAATATGATTTTTTAAACGGAATAATTATTGAGACTTTCATGGAAATGTCTCCATTTTGATTAGAATCAAAATGAAAACAAAATTTCTCTTTGAAGAAGCCATCTCCTTCTACATAATAACCACATAGTGCTTTATGAACATTCAAATTTACAAGTTCCCTTTTCAAGCTACAAACTGTAATTACATAATTTCTCAGGTGATAAATCTAGAAACTAGATTTCAAACCACAGAACGATGTCCTGGCATGTTTCTGTTGACTGGAACTTAAGACAGGTAGAACCAGGGTAAATTTAAGAGAGAGGAAGGGAAGATTTAGCTCAGAGAAAGTCAGCAGAACACATTTTCATTAAGAAACACATTCTTGTAGGCCAGCGCTATCTTCCAAGGCATGACAGAACTTTTCTGATTTTGCAAAAAAAATGCATTATATACATGTTTAAGCTCCATCTATTTATGTAAAATGTAGATATGTACTTAAAATGTAGATATGTACAGTGTATATGCAACCTAAATTAATGAAGATTATAGCTTACCAAACATATCGTCCAATATCTATTGGAGGGAAAACAGAGCAGGGCATAAGCAATCCTGGACATTCCTGGAATATGTTGATAATAACTTCCTTTTCCAAGTCACAGAGGATCCAGTGAGGAGGTGCTATGCTGCACCTTGTTCTCAGCAATGAGAGGCTTGTGGGGAATGTGACATTCAAGAGCAGCCTGGGCTGAAGTGACCATGAAATCACAGAACTGAGTTCCTAGAATATCAGACAGCTTTCTTGGGCACCTGTTCAAGCAGATTCCAAAGGCCAAAATTTGACCTTTTGAAGTCCAGGGTAGTGAGCTTGCTGTGGGCCCTTCTCATTGCCTCAAAGATATTAGCTAAATATTTTAAGATGACTTTGTTTCCTAAAACTTAAAAAGTAATATCTCAAATTGCGCCAGTAGAGGTGCAGGTTCAAAATCAGGAAGAATTTTTTCACTGAAAGGGTTCTCAGACGTTGGAACAGGCTGCCCAACAAAGAGGTGGAATCACCTTCCCTGAAAGTTTTCCAGAAAAGAGTGGACATAGCACTTAGTGCTCTGGTTTAGTTGACAAGGTGTTGGTCAAAGTTTGGACTCAATGGTCTCGGAGATCTTTTCCAACTTTAATGATTCTATGATTTAGGAACCTTATTGCATAATTCTGATTTTTTTTTTTTTTCTTTTCACTAAATTTCCTTTACTGTGGAAATGGATGCCTTGTATAAGTTGTATGGCTTACCTGCTTATGAATATCAAAATGATAGCTTTTGGTCATATGTATAACATGAAATTTAGCACAAGGAACTAGTGAAGATAAACCTTTATTTTTACTGTTTTTCAGATGTAAAAGTGATTCAATATTTATAGAAAAATAGAAAAAAAGGCAAATTATTATTTGCTTCTAAACATAATAATAAAAATATTTTTTTAATTTGCTGATTTAAATAGTTCTGCTCTAATTTCACAGGATGATTTGTATCAGCTTATAAACTGCACAATAAAATTTTAGTATGGTAGTATACAAATTACTGGAATATAAATATTTGGAGAAATAAACAGCCAACACACTTGTCTTGATTTTAAAATAAATAAAATATTTTTGAGCACACAAGCCTGAGGAAGTAATTTTTTTTAAATGTCCCATCATGGAGTGGAAACTGGCCTATATTTAAAAATATCATAATGCTTTTGAAAAATCAAAAGAATTTGCTGTTTTCATTTTAAAATATTGATTTTAAAATTATTTGTTGTTATTATTTATCTCATTTCCCAGCTTGAATGTTCATCAGACTAATGATTACAGAAATCAATGAGGGCTTTTTCAAATATATAACAAACCATTTTTTCTTTCTTTTTTGTCCTAAAGGTTTTAACCTGGAAATAATGGAATGGTTCAGAGTCTGAACCAAGGACCCAGTTTCCACTAAGTATGTACAATCAAGTCTTTGCCATGATTACCTTGAATGGTTGTTACAAGAGATGGAGATCACAGCTCTAGAAGACTTTACACATTCACAGCCTGTACTGAAGGAAAATCATACAAAAATCATTAGACCTGTTTTGTATTGTCTGCAGTTTCCTAAACAATTTGTAAGAGGGTCAAACAAAACTAAGTTTGGCTAGATCAGAATAGCATTAGCTGCTATTCCAATGAAGTACAGTTGACTAAAACCAGGAAACTAGTCAGGAATTGATGAGGCAATTAAATAGAGAAATTGCTCTAAAAAAAATACCAAACAAAAAGAAAAAAAAAAAAAACTAATAAAAATTAAGTGCATCAGATACACTGTTGAAGTTACCCCATGCTTTGAATATAGATACAGGAACACAGTTTTTCTTTCAAGAGTAACTGAATTGAAGTAGGTCAAAACTCCATGTTTAAGGCAAAGACTGTGTTTGAATTTCAGTTCTGAATTTGTACAGATTTCTCACAGTGGTGAGAGGAACTGTATGGGCATCTGGAGTTGACCTTTCTGTACTTGCAAATCCCAGGATTTAGTGAAGGGAAAAAACAGTAGTAAGTAGCAGCTAACATAACATGCTCAGGTAGCATTTTGTCCAAAGCTATCCTGGAATTAAGAAAGATCAACTCAGAAAATTTGTTTTCAGCCTAGACATAGAAGCTAGTCCTAAAGTTTTAGAGTTTGAGTATTACATATCACAAATATCATGCTGTGTTGATCATGTTATGCCACACTAGCACAGCACTTAAAAAGTGCAGTGAGTCCAAAAGGACTAAAGCTGGCCTAGAACAAAGGAGATGAAATATATCCACCATTTAGACTCATTGATGCAGTTGTATTTCAGGCCAAGCAAAACACAAGCAGAGGAGGGAGAGTGTTTGTGAGTGGAGTGTATTTGACATATAACAGGAATCGTGTCTGGCTAGTGGAAAGCTTGTTTGCTAAAGTCATTATCACTTCTTTCTCTTATTCCTGTATCTAAGCTTTCTGCCATTCTTCCTCTTAAACCTGAAACACATGCCTTAACACAGAATGTTCTTTTCTCTTTTAAATCCCTCCTATCAGGTGCAATTAAATAGATTGCATATATTTTAGGGATAAAAACCAGTGGAAAATTAGTCTCAGACATGCAAAAATCAGGTATTAATTTTCTGCACTCATGCCTCCAATAAGGTTTTATAATACTATGAAGTGTTACCCACAGAATTAACAATATGGTCCCTGCCACAGATTTTGAGTGAAAGCAATGAGGTGGAAACAAAATGAAAAATGCCAACCTGCATGTTCTCCAAGTCTCTCTGTACTTCAGATTAAATGCATTTCATATGGACAAAGGCAATTTTTTTATTTCCTAACCTGGATAATTTTTAGAGAGAGATTTTAAGTCCATTCACTGTCTTCCCATCAAAAGCCCTTTTTTTTTTTAATAAAATCTTCAATTAAAAATTTGTTGGTTGCAGAAAATATTGCTTAAGAATTGAATGGCACTTAGCAGGCTAAGAAAGCCTCCTTGTGCTGATGGCTGGTTTAAGTTTGATTCTTCTTAAATTCACCTATGAATTGCTCTTCTAGCTCTATGTCTCCATACAGGTCAGAATAATCCAGAGCACTACACATTCAGCTCCCTCCATCATGTACTGTGACATTTTGAAAACTCCTGGTTTTCAACCTGGTCCATGGTTGAAAACTCCTAGTGGGAGGAAACTTTTCAGAAAATTTCCATTGAAGTCCTGCCTTGCAGATTGTAAATGTAGAAAATATCTGATGGGGGTAGTTACACCTCTTTTTGTATCAGGCTGTTTGGTAGCATGAGTAATTTCTGTTGTAGAACTGTGTTAACAGGTAATTCATTTTGTTGAAAAATGTCAACTCAGCTTTCATATTAAAGGATATGTAAATATACTTCTCCAGAAACCTTGGATGCAAATTACTTTTGCCTTATTAGTTACAATAATGTGATTGCATCTTTTGTCTGGAACTGCAACCATATCTGAAGCATTGTGTTTTCAGAAGATTAATATCCTCTAAGTTAAAAGAATAAAGAGCTCCGAGTTCCCCATTAGTCCTGGTGTTTGGATAAAATGCAGGGGAAATCCATAACCAAATCTACAAGTAATAATATAAAACTAATATGCTGAGGGGTTTTTAGTAATATTACTAATTTGATGATGCAATATAAAATTTGACTCAGTTTTACGTGCCTCCATTTGCAATGAAATCATTATTACACAACTGACTGTTGTCTGAAATTCATTCAGCAAATGACTTTTGTTCAATGATCTCGGTGAGCCCTAGAGAAAGAAAAAAATCTAAATAGTTTAATACCAATTCTTGATCTGCCAGTTGCTTTCAATATCAAGAAGCTGAGAAAACACTCTTCATTCAAATGAATAGAATAGGGCAAATGTAGATAATATTTTCTGAGAAGTACTGCTAGTGCCTCTTTTAGGTCTTTATCTTTTTTTGTTAATTTTGTGAGTGGCTAAATCTTAAATAGAAATCTGGCTTTATTATAGATAGAAGGAAACACTGTCATTTAGATCCACAAAGATAGAAAAGTTCCAAACATCAGCTAAAATCAATGAGATTGAAGTGTTAAATATTTCCTGTCTTCAGTCTAGATTTCTACATGATTTAGTTACCTAAATTATTAATAAACATGTCAACAGGTTTATAAAGAATAGCATTGTTAAAATGAGACAAAATAAACATTTTTAATAAAAATACTAAAATTATTTTTATAGAAGAAAAATTAGGGATTTAGAAAAAAAATTAGGATGTTGCAATATTGGGTCAGCCTTTTCTCCCAGGCAACTAATGACAGGGTGGGAGGAAATGGCATCAAGCTGTACCAGGAGAGGTTCAAGTTGGACATCAGGAAGAATTTCTTCATGGAAAGGATTGTTAAGCATTAGAACAGGCTGCCCAGGGTGATGGGGAGGTGCTCAAGGAAAAACTGAATGTGGAATTTTCTTCTTGGTTAAAATTACTTACATTTCTGTGTGCACATTATTCTGGATCAGTCTGTTCGGTCAATGCCTATTTTTATATTATATTATTATATTATTATATTATTATATTATTATATTATTATATTATTATATGCCTATGCATATTTCATACTCCATTATGTAGCTTCCAAAGATTAAATACCCCAAACTGACTTCCCAATGACCACAGAGGTATCAAAACCTTTCTATATGAGTAAGTAAATCACATATTTAAGTGAATGGTCACAATACGTGTAAGTATATGTGATTTGTTCTAAGTGAGACTCATGGCCAAAGATGTTCTCTGTTTTGTTGTTCCTGTCCTCCCCCCATGGCTATTGGGCTGAAGAGTGAGTCACCTCAAATTTCTCCTCGAATAGAAAATATAACTTCCATCAAGCAAAAAGACTAACCTGTCATTAGGCTGGAAAGACCCATTGATTCATACAGCCTGAACAATGCTAGTTGCTCCAGCATGGGAGAAGCAACAACAATGAATGGAGAGCAAAAAAACACAGATGCCATTTTTGACAGGACCTGGATACCTTTCAGGAGTAGGTTCCAACTTCTGACAAGGAAGGGAGGAGGACTCTGGTCAAGGTAAGGAAAAATGATGGGGAAAAAAATGCAACTTGAAAGGCTAATCAGCACAACCAAGATAATCCATTCATCTGTTGCTGATTTCAGAGAATAAATATACTTTTCTTACATATTTCACCATAGTAAGGACATTGATAAAACCAGAAACTCTCAGTAAATATTTGGAACAAAACCAGTTCTATTACTATCACCATCCCATTAATTTGCCAAAGCCACCCTTCTGATCCCATATTAGTAGCAAAACTCAATATATCTTAAATTTCCTTGATGTAATCATGTAATATGTAATTAGGAATTCCATTTCATCTGTCTTTGCCATTACATTTAAATCATTGAATCCATAATATACCATTCTTATCCTTTATAAGAATTTAAAGAATTTCAAAGATGAATTTAATTTAATTTCAGCTTCTCATGGTAGTGTGGAATGCACAAAAGACCTTGATTCTGTGTAAGCAGTGTTCAGGAATAATGAAAACATCCCTGTGTTAGCAACACTGTTTTAAGCACAAATACGAAACATAGTCCCATACTATGCACCAGGAAGAAAATTAACTCTACCCCAGAGAAAACCAGCACACAGTTTAAAGTGTGAAACACATTAACCACCAGAGTGTTTACTGTGGCTTTTCAGTTGTAAAGAGGATTTTTTTTCTACTGTAAATAGGCTACACTTTGAAGCAGAAGCACTTAAGCCTTAGTGGATCTATTGAGTGCTACAGAATACACTTTCTGTGCCTGATTACAGCATGTTTTAGAAGTACTCTAATAGATAGTGAGGCTACTTTGGGCATTGCTGTCAACTTGTATCGCAGAGTGCATCTACCATAGGCAGCACAGAAAAACTGGGTAGAGGAAAACTGAGCAGGTGTTGTGTCAGTAACACATTACCATGCTCACTTCTGGGGCCAGGGATGACTGAGGAATTTTAAAAAGGATATTTAGTCTTTTGGAGCAATAGGATGAAGATTGGAAATTTCTATTGTACAAAATTCTTGACTTGAAATATAGAATGAACTGTGCCATATATGCACATGTATTTTGTTTTATGGACGCTCCATTAGAAGAAAAAAATAAATCCATCAAATCCCAAGCTTTACATTTGTCTGATACTGTAGAAAGAGAGGATCCTACAAAAATATTCCTGTATTTCTCTTGATGAAATTTTATGGAAGTTAGATTAAGTAGGGCATCTGGATCCAACCCAGCGGCCAAAGGACTAGAGAAAGATAGTGCTGATTTTTGCCATACTTAAATTATGTCATAAATAGGACTGTATATAGGAGAAAAAACCCAAAGACACAGAGAAAGAGAGAGAGGGGGGTAAGGGTTTGACATTTCCAGAGACAGCCTTTCAAGTATTTCACATAAAACAATTTCGAAGCATACAATCTTAACGTCTGCTCGATCTTGGACATTCTACACATTTTTTAGATCAAAATAGAAAAGTACCATTCATACTGGTTATGCATTCCTTAGCATCATTGTTTTCCAGGCTGTTCCTGAGGTATTTAGATCAACATCAGACTAATGATAACCAAATCCAGAAGAAGAACAGAACAATAAGCAGTCAATCATGTCACTGGAGCCAACCACTCTTGCATTTTTTATATTCCACTGATACAGAGGAAAAAACTATGACTTGGAGTTATTGCCAAACCATTTTCATACATAAAACAAGCTACTCTACCTTTATGCAGTATTTGGTCACCCAAAGACATCTAAAATAAGGAATGACTGCCTAATTTACCTCTTAAACAATACTGACAGAGATGACAGAATCACAGAATCACATAATATGCTGAGTTGGAAGGGACCCACAGGATGACTAAGGAGCTATGTGTGGTCTAGATAGTCTGCACCTAGGGAAAAAGTGCATTGCTCTGTTGCCCTGTGTGTTCAACCAGCTGTCCTGCCCTCCTCTGCCATCCCTTTGTCACTGTTTCTCCAGGACACTGCAGGGTTGGGGCCTTCCCCATGCAAGACTGAGGAAGAAGTGTGGCAGAGGGAGGGGCCACCTCAGAACTCCCCTCTGGTCCCTGAGACGTGCAGATCCTTCTCCTCCTGCCTAGGCTAAGCCCCACAAGTCCCCCAGGTGGAGAGACTGTGTACAGGGTTATGAGAGGAATTAATGGCTGCTCCCTGGTTCCTGGTCCCAAAATATCAAACAAACACAGCTCTACCTGTAGGGTACACTTGTGGGCAACAGCACTAAAGTAAAATCTCAAAAATGTGTCCACTGTGTGAGCAACACAGTCAGGATATTTACAGCCAGCCTTGGTATTTGTATCAAGAACTGAAAAAACAATGACTATTAACAGCATGTGACTTGATTTTTTACCAAATTTAAAAAAATATTTATTGTTTGCTTTGTTTTAGAAAGCAAATGTTTGTTTGGTTTTGGTTTTGGTTTTTTTTTTTTTACTTTAGAAGGGTAAAACAGCAAGCTCATGGAATGAAAGGTGAGAAGTAACTTCATATAAACTCAGTCATGGTTTTTCTTCAGAACAGCAACAGTGCCAGTATGTCCTAATGCATGCTATACTGCAAGCTAAATTATAACAGTTCCTGGTTAGAATATTCATGTCTGTGTAAAAGATTTATATGCTTCTCTTCTCAATCATTATATATTAAAAGTCACAGTGTCACATGAATTTACTCAGAGAATTCTCTTCTATAAACATATTTTATGTATAATAAAATAATAATACATATTATAAAGCATAATAAAACAAAATAAAATGTTAACTATGTGTATTTGCATTTAAAATAACAATGCAGGAAAAAATGTAACTATCAGAAATACTTGTAATACAGACAGAGAGTTTCCATACATGAAAAATTACTGATTAAATCTTATTCAACTTGTTGGTTATCTAATTTTGGCAGTGAGATCTCTCAGTGGCATTCAACATATCACCACTCACTTTGCAGTGAAATTAAGTACCTACTCAACACTAAAGTGCTTGGCTGTTATTCGGCTGTGTTTTCTCTTAAAGCTTTTAAAATCCATTAGCTCTCATGGACCTTATTCAGATTGACAATGTTGTACAGAATGAACAGTTACCATTAAGTTAACTGGAAGACAAAACAAAACAAAAAAAATTAACTGTGAAAACTTGAGAGTTTATATGTATTGATCAGGAAATGCCTGCTACTAAAGAAATGTAAAACCACATAAAACTGTAGGAACATCAATACATTTCCAGGGCTAAAAAAATGAGCATTTGTATCAGGGTTCCTCAGAATCACTTCTTCTGTTTTCACAGAGAATTGAGGGAGTAGATTGATGCCTGGTGTAATTGATTATGTATTAACATTAGCTGAAGATGACATGAGGGGGTAATGATAATGCGTATGATTTATTATAGCTATATACACTGGGTAAAGCTACACCAACCAAACAATTATTACTGGCTGTATCAGCTCTCTGCACTGATCTCATGTTTGATATACAAGAATTTATTTATCCTGAAAAATCTCAACCAAACAGACTATTCTTTATTATTTAAACAAGATGTGCATGTTTTATTAGACATTACATCATAGTAAATAAGACTCTTGTGAATCACCTTTAAAATATTAATCTCCCTGGTTTTGGGAGATGGGCAGAAAATTTTCTCAGATCTTAGTAAAGTAAGTACAAATGTGTTTTGACTTCAGAAAAATAAGTAATGAGCCTTCCTTCCCAGAAGCCGTTTACATTCAATAAAATTCTAAAGATGCTACAACAGCAACTATCCAAACCCTTCCAATTCTTTAAGTAGGGCTTAGAGGTATGTTTTAAAGTTATTTGGACTTTGAATAGATCTGAGTCCAAAATGAAGCCAGGTGCTGTACAGGCTGACCTCATCAACACTCAAACACAGAGCAGGCTCCTTGGCTTACCAAAATCTCTGTAGCCACTCTTCAAACAAATACATAATCTGAATATTTTGAAACCTTCAGGGAACTCTGTATTGGAATCATATTGCCATTATCCTGACCTGCTCTCTAATTTTTAAGGGTTACCCCCAAAAAAAAAAAAAAAAAAAATAAAAAGAGAGAAACATATATGCTAAGAAAACTTAAATTAAGATATCATTTCCATGGAATGATGAAAGAAAGCTATTACATTTTCCATGTTAAAAGATCTAAGCTTATGGTTTGCTGTGCCATGGCACACCATGGCTGCCCTATTTCAATCTTGTTTCTTGACAGTAATTGTTAGGAATGCAGAAACTCCATATAAATTGTCTAAATTTATAGTGGTTTATAGCTCTAGATGAAAAATTCCAGCTTTTTCAGCAGTATAAGCATTGAGTTTTTTATACCATCCTCTGTGAAAGGATGGAATGTCTTGGGCAACAGGATTGATGACTTGGTGCTCTGGTATTGGTGTACATCATAGGAAGAGATGTATACATACTAACAAGGCAGGAGAGAGCATGAAATGAGGAAATCAGAGCCAAAAGAGGAAATCAGCCCAGATCAACATGAAGATGTGATCAGTGCAGATCAGCCCTACACTGGATAGGGCCAATGTGCACACATAAAACCCGGGTATCACAGTTCCTGCTTTAGCAGCAGAATAGCCCGTCCCTGCTGCTCCTGACAGTGCCTTGCTGCTGTCACTGCTGTGTACCAAACTTCTAGACACAGTACTTCTACTCAGTTGAAATTAGAAGTATTTAGGCCTGTTCTCTCTAGGATTAGGATAATCAAATTTTCCATAGTGAGCATGGATATTGTTACACATGCTAATGCTATGCATTGAAGTAACAAGCCAATACTTAATGTAAGGAAAAATTAAATAGGACAAAAAGTGCTATGGAAGATCAAGTGAGAAATGAACAAAACACTCAAAGTGAGCCAAAGGGTTGTTAATAGAAAATGGAGCTTTGATAATTCACTCCATTTTGTAAAAAAATAATTATTTATTCTAAAATATGAAGATCAGAATTTAACATCTATTTTTAAAAAATTATTTCTACATGACAGTAGAATATTCCCCAACATCAACTCTGGATCTGCTGAATGATCAAGATAAGATAGTGATCTCTTACACCAACAGCTGTATTGAGTAAAATGGGTTTGAGTAGCCAAGTTGTAAAGTGTTTCCTTAGAGCAGAAAGCAGGTTACTTAGCTGTGTCTCTGGACAGTTTTAGAGACTTTGTTGATAGATAAAGACAAAGACAGTTAGCAGATAGTTAATATAGGCTGCACTCCTCTAACTCTACTTCTAATAAAATTAATAAAGATCACCTTTAATATGCAGGTATCAAGAGAGAGAATATGCAGCAAAGCTGTATTTCATTCTCCTACTGCTTTAACTGAACTGGGAACTGCTGAACAGGAGCAAAAGTGAATGCTCAGTTTGCTTTGCTTTAACATGCTCTTCTGTCAGGCAAATTTGACATTAAACTAAATTTATGATTTGTGAAAATATTCTTATTACATCCTACATAGATAAGCATAAACAAAGTTTACTGCAAAGCTGCATACTAAGGAAGAGTTTTGGAAAATTACAGAAAAAAAGACCAACTCTAAGTGTAGAGAATCAAAGTCATATCATCCCAGACTTTAGCTTTCTATCCATCACAAGACACTTGCCTCAATGGAAGTAAACTTCTATCTCTTTCTTGCAATAACTGGAACAAATCTCCTATAAATAAAGTCCTTGTATATATGAAGCTGCTTTCATAGCATTTTTTTGTCATTCATAAGTTTTCCTGAGTCACCTTTTTTTACCTTAACTTTCAGCCTTTTCACTGAGCATCTGTTAGCTAAAATGAAGCCTATAATAAACGTTTATGTCCCTCTTTATGCTGATTGTTGTTTACACCTATGTGGCAAGGCTGTAGGAATATATTGAATATTTATGTAGCAAGAAATTGCACCTCCAGACTATTAAACACTGAGTGGAGCAGCTGGGATTCTCTAAATGCATTCAGGCCACTAGCAGTATCCATTATTTATCTACACTACTAGCTGCACTTGCAAAGATTATTCACTCTTTCTCCTCTAACACCTAATGACAGCAGAATGGGAGCACATCCTTTCTAACCCCAGCGACATCCCAATTTGTTTGGAATTGCATTCTGGTCTGCTTTCTCATTACAGTGAAGTGGCAATGTGAGAAAGTTGAAAGTCACTACCTGCTTTTTACAAGAAAGAAGATATTATGGGGATTGCTGGCTTCCCCCACTACTCTACTCCACTACTGTGAGAAGCCACCTGGAGAACTATGTCCAGATCTTGGGCCTCAAACATAGGAAGAATGTGGACCTGCCGGAGTGAGTCCAGAGGAGGGACATGAAGAAGATCAAAGGGCTGGAGCACATCCCTTTTGAGGAAAGGTTGAGTGAGCTGGGATGGTACAGACTGAAGAAGAGAAGGCTTTTGGGAGACCTTAGAAAAATACCTAAAGAGGGTTACAATGAGAACTGGAAACAGACCTTTTACAAAGCCATGGAGTGATGGGATAAGGATCAATGCCTTTAAACTGAAAGGGAGTAGATTTACATTGGATATTAGGAAGCAATTCTTTACTGTGAGGGTTGTGAGGCACTGGAACACGTTTCCCAGAGAAGTTCTAGATGCCCCATCCCTGGAAGTGTTCAGGGCCACACTGGACAGAACTTTGAGGAACCTAGTCTAGTAGAAGGTGTCCCTGTCCATGACAGGATTGAAAATAGATGATCTTTAAGGTCTCTTCCAACCCAAACGATTCTATGATTTTATGACTATTTAGCAAAATTCTAATCAGCTGCAGTAAGTCAGTGCCAGCTCGTTTGCTTAAGTAAAATCAAAAGAACAGCATGAATCAACTCTGGAACTTTAAATTTTAAACTTTAAATTGAGTGTACAGAAAGCGTGTAAGAGAAAAGAACTTCTGAACAAAATGTGTGTAAGTTTATGAATATAAAGTGATGGACTTATTTTTCAGAAGGTGTAAAATAGCTCATTATTCATTTTTCAACAGCACTGAGCTATTTGTATTGATCTTGGAGACTGCTGTGTTTTTAGAACTTTCAATATTGCAAATGATTAAGGGAAATCACTGATGGTACAAACAGAATATCTCCTCCAAGCAGATGCAATGACAGCTTCCTCCATTTCTCTTTGCGGCTTTGGACAATGTATCTCCTGTCTTCCCTTTGAAATCTTGCAAAAGATGTTAGGTCATCACAAATAAGTAAGAGACAATGCCCAGGACATAACATCTTACATTGTTTTCTAATAAAATAAATACATTATGTCACAGATAAACTCCTCTAAGTTTCAATATGCACTGCATTAAGCAAAGATTTATAGATATATACTTCTGGAATCTCTGTCAGAGCAATGAGAATATCAGTGAACCATAAACTTATATGCTTGTATCTTTTCCAGGTTTAAAGAACATTCAATGCACGATTTCAGTTAATTCTTGAGATACAGTTCAGGGAGTTTCAAGCCTTTAACTAATGTGTTTACCAGCCTGTTATCCAATTGTAAATTTACTTGTTACTTTTCAGAGCAATCATTTGGCGACGTATTTATTAATGTCATTATACCAAAAAGCTTGTTGTACACAGTGGGATAGAATTGATATGTTTGCTGTGTACTAGTGTAGCTTATCAAACATGTATTTTGCCAGTACTAATAAAGGCTGTAGGCCTTGTGCTGTTCTGACAGAGTAAGGTCTTAGGATTTGTCTGAGCTTGCCTTTTCATCTTTTTAGCTTTTGCAAATGTATGTAGGCACTGAATGATGAGCAGTAGCCCTTGAAGTTAAGCCAGGATATTGACAAGTCAGTGTGGCATCTCACCTAGTCTGTACTCCAGGAGCACTGTTATTGTCAGCCTAGAATCCAGAGGGATTTTAGAAAAGACATAGTTATTGATAAGGGGTTTCTTCACAATTGTTTTTAAAACACTATTATTAAGGAAACTTCTTCTGTATTAATTTGTACTAATAGGTTACTAATAGCTGTTTATTGGTTTTAATTAGATTGCTAGGATTTTAATTAATATAAGTTGTTTGCTTTACATATAAAGGGTACTATATTTTTGCTTATATTGATATGGTGTTCTATTGGATGCATACATACTAAGAAACTTGCATATTTAAGGTAATTACTTGCATCCAGTGGAATGTGTGTACAACAAAACAGGCCTAGAGTACATGGCAGCCTTCTGAACAGCAGTGTCTTAAGTTGTATGCATGCTGAAGAGCAATGTTCCAGCAGGGTAAAGTTCCTCATTAACAGTCTGAAGTTGCCCTAAATCAAACAAATTGAGAGGGTTAGACTGAATGTTTTCCCTAGAACAAAGCATAGAGAGGTCACAATTATTTGAAGACCATCTTAGGGAGGAAATTAAGGTTGTTAGATTTTCTGCCTAGACTTGTGCACAAAGATCTGCTAACATATCCAATTTCTTCCTTGCAGAGCCCAATTCAATGTTTGCTGAGGCGTCTGAATCTTGTCTTGACAACAGCCTCGGTCCACAAAAACCCTGCCCTGAAACCATGCAGACAAACCTAGATTCTCTGTATATCCATTTATATCCATTTACCTTTAAAGTCCTTAAGAAGTACAGAAATGATCTCTCCCAAACTTAAAACATAGGGAAGTAAAGACCTGAAAGATATGATTTTGACCAAGATAATGCAATGCCTGTTGTAGAGGTCTGACTTAAGAAGTACTTTTTGAGAAATTCTTTATAGGAGTATTCAAAAAGAAAAATAGAAGTTATGCTATTATTTTCATTATGTATTCGTGTTTCGGTAACAGAACTCCATTAATTCAGGCCTCATTATGAGAATATAATACTGAGAACAATCAAAACCAGATATCAGAGAAAATTTTATGCCATATAAATGAAAATGTCCTTAATTGTGCTTTTCAGTGCTGCATATACAGTCTTGTGATAATTTCTACCAAGATTATTTTTATTCATAAGTGGTCAAGCCAGTAACATTTCTAAAATGGAAGGTTTTATTATGGAAGAAAAAGATGTCATTATTTTGCTTGCAAAAAAGCAGCATAGGAAACCAGGTCAAGCAATGCAACTTCAGAGAATTGTCTTTCTAACATGATTATTTTGTTTATTTGCAACCAAAAAAAACCCCAGCTTTAATTATCTGCAATCAGAGGTGTTCAAAATGTTTGTAATAAAGATCTACTGGACCTGAGAAGATTTTAATGCTTTAGAAAAACCAAGCATGCAGTCTGTGTTTGTGGCTTTGGCAACAGGATGACTCAAATGCTGCAGTACCCTAACAGGCATTATGCAGAATATGCATTACCTCATTTACAATTTTTTGTTCATTTTTAATTGATTGTCTTACATATGCTCATCTTTCTTGATAAATCTGCACTGCCTCTCTGCTAAATCTCTCCTTCTTTACCTTCACAGACATCCTGATTTTCCCTCTAACAGCTTTATGTTGTTTTCTCTCAGGCTTCGTCCATTTTTTTAAAATCCTGTTTCTGTTCTTCACACCAGAGAACTGTCTGAAATTCAACAAAGGCAAATGCAGGGTCCTGCATGTGAGGAAGAACAACCCCAGGCACCAGTGCTGGCTGAAGGTCGACCTGCTGAGAAGCAGCTCTGTGGAGAAGGAGCTGGGGTTGTTTCCTGGTGGACAACAAGCTGTCTGTGAGCCAGCAGCGTGCCCCAGGGACCAAGAAAGCAAATGGAATCCTGGAGCGCTTTAGGAAGAGCATAACCAGCAGGTGAAGGAGGAGAAAAAGAGAGAAAATAAAACCAGATAAATGGACACCTTTTCTTTTTGTGGAACATGGACTGTATTCATCAAATGGTAGAGCTGCTGTAGATTCCTAAGCTAATTGAATTTTTTTTCAGCTTTCAGCATAGTCTCATCTGGCATAGGAACAAACACATTAAAAATGCACTGATTAGGGAGCTCTTTGTGTGTTATTCTAAACATCATCATTTGGAAATCCACATCATTTTGCCCTGGGAAGGATCACACATTCCTGTCATCCTCCCAGGAACTCAAATATTTCCAGTGTATCTCATTCTATTTTCCTTCTTTGGATCCCCAGTTTGAGCTTCTAAAATGAGTTATGTGCAGCATGATTTCTACATCAACCATTAACAATGCTCATAATTAAATCCATCTCCCAAATGATATTTAATAGAGTCTTAAAGCAATGTTTCCTATTGCCACCAGAGTGGTCATTCATTACATATTTAACATAGAAATAAAATTTTTTTTAGTCATCACAATTTTTTTCTATCAATTTAATTTGAATAAGGGCTGGGCAAGTGAGGAAAATGAAAAATTAAATCCAGATGATCTTACTGATTAGAGAGACCTGACCCCCAATTTGAGCTTCATTAATTATCCTAGCTTCCACTTCAGAAAGCAGAAATTCAAAAGTTTTAATTACATTACTTCACTGCATGAAGCATCAATATCATTTATGTCTTTATTATTAAAGACTCATTAAGTGCATGCAGTCTTTACTCTAACAGGTACTGTACCTTCAGTTTATACATGATCCAATTTGGGAGTAAATATAAACCTAGAAGTGTCTAAATTTAAGGATTGTTAAAACTCTATAGTGATGTTTGCAGCACTAATCCAAATGAAGGGAAAAACCAGTTAAGAAGTCTAATTAAGGATTCAGGTTTCTTGCAAATCACTTTTCAGAATACCCCACAAATTCTACTGATTTCATCTACAAGACAGACGTACCTAAAGCACCAACCACTAGATTCTGGCGGATTTTCTACACTAGACAATGTGCTAGACAATGTTTATTGCAAGATTTTACAGAAAAGGTAGACGGTTTCTTTCCTTAACACAAGAAGATGGAAGATTCTATATGTGACTAAAGTGCATACTCACAACTGGGAAAATTGAAGGAGGAGGTAAAACAAACCCAAAATATTTAAGTATCTCTTTTACTTTAGATATTTCTTAATTCTGTAATATATACATTCATCATTGATAATAGGCTGTAAGGAACAATTCTAAACACCTTTTTAGAAAACAGTACAGCCAAATCCAGGATTATACAGATTTTTTTTCCACCATCTTGAAGTGTATTCATAATAAACTGCTTTCCTTCTGTTATTCTACTTTCTAGATATTTAGGATATATCTGGCTTGAAGGAAGCCTTATATCTTCTTTCTGAAATGTCAAATGGTCCCAAAACATGTTTTTGCCTTTGAACACAGACTTTTCTGTATTTATTTTTGGTGTGTGGTGACTCCAGCAATTTCAATGCCATTAATATGATGTGATATCAGATGATTATATATTTGTTGATTTCAAAAAAAACATGCAATTTTCCATGAGAAACATGGTTATGTGAATTTTTTTATATTGAACAAGGAAAAAAAAAGATGCATGAAAGACCAAACAGGAGCATGTAACTCTTGGAAACAGACATAAAATAGTATAAATATAAAATATTTATAGTCTTTAATGGAAATGCATGTGAATTTGCCAGCTGAGAAGAGATGGAAAATGGTGCTTAAACAGAGATTATGCTTCAACCATCCATGAATATTTGAAAGCAGACTAAAATCAGTCATTCTTCCTCTATCTCAAATCCCTTTCTTCCAATGTGCATTAATTGGTCCAGTGGATTTCACTCAAGAAACCAGGACTGTTATATAGAAAGTTCAGGAGGCAAGTATCTTTACAATCTCAAGCATCAAATACATTAGTAGGTAAATAACTATGCCTAAATACTGCTGGTTAAGTCATCAGATTAACTCAACTAACAATTCATATTTCAGACTATCTAAAAACATATTGAAGTTTCTGCTCTTAAAATAAGAGCAGAATGGACCTTTGAACTACTACTTTATTTACCATCCTAATTGTACCATCTACCAGAACAAGGCTGAAATCATCAAGGCCTTAAATAAGAAAAAACAAGTCAGGAACATATGGAGCAGCAATAGTTCTTCTGAGAGGTCTTGTAATTTTTTTCTAGCCCAACTAATTGTATACTCATTTACCTACCAGGAAAAATTATTAATTTTTTGCTAAACCTTAGTTCCAGTAATGAATATAAAATGACAATTATTTGATCAATAGAATTTTTGAAGTCAGGTGTTGTGTTTGTATAAAGAAATTTTAGTGCTGACAACATATGAAGATATCAAGAAAAAATTTACATATTTGTTTCTCTCTTAGCTTTCTTCCAATGACTCATTTTGTCACTTTCAGGCAGAAAAAAAGAAATACTCAAAAAGCCAAAATGCAGTGTTTGCTTTATTGTCTTAAATAATGAGATTTATTTATTTCTTATATATATAATATATAACATATATATAATATAATATATATATTATATATATAATTATATATATAATATATAATATATAATATATATTATATATTATATATAATATAATATATATAATAGATATATAATAATTTATTTATTTATTAAATAAAATCTAGAAATTAAAAATTTGTGTGAAATTTCATTTTTCCTTGAATGAATGTAATATGGCCTAAGAAAAGACCCTTGAGAGTCAAATGGCAGATCCCCCAGTAAGAAGCATACTTCAACAACCAAATAACAGAAAATACAACATTTAACCAGGTCTACGAATCTCCTACTGTTGAATGTCCTACTGTTGAATTATATAAATGAAATGAAGTCCTCTTCCACTTTCAGGGAGGAGAGGTCAGCTCTATCTATTCTTGTGAGACTTCAGCCCCCTGCAATTCCATACCCTGCAGCTCTCTTCAGTAGGGGCTTGTGCTTGACCTCCCCATGTGACTGATAAATGGCTACGGATGAATGAAGCAGGAAAGCCTTGAAACACGTTGAGCAGTAAAGATCAGGTATGAATTCCTGAATGTTTGACTGTCCAACCTAAATTTACCAAGACAGGTTGAATACCTCTGCCTGAAAGCAACAGCTCTGGTGTCAGGAGCATGGGTACTAACTAATGACATGTTTTGGTCTAACTTTTTGTCTGAAGAGCCAGAACTTGGCACAGGAAGAGCCAAAAAGAGAGGAATTCATATTGAGCCTAACTGAATTGCTCATATCAACAGAGTGGCATTTGCAGGTTTAGCTGCAACATCGCTCCCAGTATGACAGGTCTTACTGGTCCAGAGCAGAAAAACAAAATGCCACAGATTTCTTGCTGTCAAACTGACATGGTCCAGTTTCCATGATCATTAGAGAATGATTTTTTCCAACTAAAACATAATACCAGGGAAAGCCAGACATTTTGTGATTGGTCTTAAGAGATGGCCATTATCTGCAAGCTCTTATTTCATTTTGCCTGTTTTTCATGGTATGAAAATACGAACATTGTCTCACTCATTGGATTTTGTTCCCCTCATTCCTCCTTTCTTTATCCTTTTTTCCTGAATAATGGGGTTATATATAGCCAAGACTTTATTAATGGGTATGTGTGAAGAAAAAACTCTTGAAGGTGTAACTGAAAAGATAATATTTTAAACACAAGAGTGAGAGTGCAGCCCAAGGTGAGAGTTCCATAGGATTGTTTAGGACTTTTTTTTAAAAATAGATTTTAAGGCAGTTTCCTGTGTAACCCAATGTAATAAAAGAATATTTACATTCTAATATTTACATTGTCTTCCCTCCAGAAGATAATTTAGTAATCCTCTACCACCTTTTTCTCTTGGAATATTTTCATTATAGGAAATCAACACTATAAATGAGAAGCAAAGTTTCCAGGAAACTAGAAAGACATACGTGTGAGCATTCCTGAGTGGCTTTAAGTCCATAAATTGCATAAATCTGAAAAATAATCAGTTAATGATTACAAAGCACAAGACAGTTAAAGACTATAGAATACAAAAGCTAAATTTATGTTACTGTAGCATGTAGAAATTCCTAAATCTCATCTCTTTAAAGAAAAATTATGGAACTTCAATGTTTGCTGGTTACAGACCCACTACACTGGGTTAGTCTCTCCCTACCTTATAGCTATGATTTTTCACTCTACCCTCCAGCATACAGTTACTTATACCTCACAATCTACAGAAAGGACCAAGAGATAACCAATTCTTTGCATAAAGCTTGCCTGGGAATTCCAATGGAGAGTCTAGAGAGACGTTTTTGAAAGATCTGTTGCCACAGACTTGCTGTGCTGGCAGAGCTCTGGAGGGTTAAGTGGTACAGCCAAAGGTTTCTTATATAGCACCAACAGATATGTGTGCAGTCTCCATCACAGGAAAAGCATTTTCTGTGAAAAATGAAAACAAAGCTGAATTTGAGCAGAAATGGCTGCTTGCTACTGTTACCAATTTTCTACTTCAGAAACATCAGATTAAACATGTATTATGAAATAAGGGGAAAATGGTTCAGCACATCGATTGAACCAGGTATATAGTCAGGTTTGCTCACAGGCTTGGGACCCAGAAGTCAGAACTCTTTGAAAGCTGAGACATCTTTGTTTTCTGTATGCTTCTTCTTCCCAGAGTCAACAAAAGCTCAGCCACAAAGAACTAGCCCAAATGTCATTCTTTGTGTAACTAAAAGAGGTGAGGAAATTTGAACTTTCAATAACAATAAGCTACAGAATCTACCTCTTACTGAGAGCTTCATTCCCTCCAAAAATGAATTTTTTGCTCATCAAGCACAAAAAAATCTTGTATCCTTGTCTTAGGAGAAATCAAAAGCAGGATCAGCAAAGCAAAAGATAAATAAGATGTATATATGTATATTTTCTCCCAAAGACCTTTAAAAGTCATCCAAATATTTCCTGTTTAGTCTGTATCCTGATGAATCTGAGACAATGTTATTCCCCATGCATTAGAAGTGTTGTTGATTAAAGCAACATGGTTACTGATAACAATATTTAACATTAACAGGATTTGCAAACTCCAAAATTCCAGTTAGACCAACTTCCTAAAGAAGTCAATTATATTCACAAGGCCAGATTTGTATCAGATGCCTTCAACACAGTTACTCTCAGGTGACATTTTTTCTGATATTAGATAACATTGTCAAATTTTGATTCGCTCTGCAGTGATTAATTCCAGTTGCAGGTTAATTCAACTCCTGAAACTCCCAGTCTTTCTCATGTTAAACAACAATGGAAGAGGTCATGACAGGTGTAATCGTATTTCCATTGACGGATACATATCTTAGATATGTTTGACTTACAGTTTAACCAAGACCAACATTCTGCTTTTTCACTGCTGTAGCTGTAGTAAATTAAACTTGCTCTATATTTAGTTCCTGTTCAAAAGTTTACAGAAGGGATATTATCTGTCTATTAAATCCAGCAATGATTACATTCAGTGACTACAAGGAATGACAGTACACTCAAAAAGGAAGTCAGAAGAAATGATAGGTAAAACCTCTTAGGTATATCTTCAATTCATAAACTCTATATTAGACTCCTTTGTGCAAAATATCTATTCAAGGCACCTTTTTGTCCTGGTCTTGAAATCAATCTGTAAAATCAATTATCCCATCACCCCATGTGAGCTGACTGCAGGCCTCTCATTCATTGACCTTAATATACTGTAAGGATCTGATAAAACAACTGAGGATTCGTATGTCAGGAGGAGTCTGCCAGATAAAGTCATCTTCTTCCTACCATGTCAATAGAAAAATAAATCTGCTTTGATACTGCCACCAACTGAACTGGTAGTTTCAATTTGCATCTGCTGTGGTTTAGTCAGCTGAGTTAGGATGAAGTTTGAGACTAAACCAAACATTTCCATGCCTGAATGCATGTTTTTTTTCATGTAATGTAGATACCTTGGGCCACATTATTGTCAGTGGATACCTACTCAATATAGTCAATGGAGCCAGAGCAGGAACAGTGTTCTGAAGATAGTCATTAAATTACTGACTAAATCATCCTTACGATACACATACACTTCTCCTTTCGATTTGTTGGTTTGTTCTATGCTTCTGTGTACAAAGTGAAAATAAACAAGGAAGTCCAATCTTTTTATAAGTGCATGCAGTAATCACCATTGGATGTCTATGAGGACTTGGACAAGGAAATCATGGGCAAAATAAAATATTGTTAAAATTAATTAAATATCAGACTTGCACAGGCAATTCTAGTTTTCATGTCTGAATACAGCCAAAAATACCGTCCACGTTGACTATAGGATTGTGTATTTCAGCCTAACTATTGGCTTCATAGCATAATGTCACTGATTCTTCTATACATTTATTGAAAGAGTGATTTCATGCCAGCCCTTAGCTCTACATGTTTATATCCTTTTTCATTAAACTATTTATTGACTGATTGCATGTTTTATCGCTCAATACTTAGTTTCTAATATTTTTAGACATTTTTTTCCAAAGGTTAGCTACAGTCAAAATTTGGGTTTCTCCAGACCAATTGAAAAATGTTTTTCCACACATTCTTCCTTGTCTCTTTCATAGCCTTTACTTTTATGTTATGCTTGTTGTGCTGGGATTTTTCTGATGAAGTTCAAATGGATAGGAACTAGAGCTGAACTCAGTTGCCACCACTGATTTAGCTTCTGTTCCAATTCACTTCTGATGGAGAAAGATACTTCAGAATACAGTCACTGCTTCATTCCAGCTGCCAGGAACACAATGGAAAATTGAATTAGAGAAGTACTTTGGTAGTTTCAGGCATATAGTTTAAACATTTCAGTCCCTCTTAGACACCTTAATGAGAGCCCCAAGGCCTGAAAGCAACTGTTGGAAGCTGAAAGTAAAAGAAAGCATTTGCTAAGTAAGAAGCAAGCCTTTCTTACAGCTGGGTGCAGCGGAATGCCAATGGAATTACTTCATCCATTAATGGATAGGTTTTGTTTTCTTCCTAAAGAGAGACTCATCCATGTGAGAATTTCTAAAAAGGCTTCAGACCTGCTTTTAAACTATATGCTCACATTAATTGTCTTCATATTTTACTATTCAATTTGTGAATGTGACTGACTATGGTCTCAACAATAGTGAGAGTACACTACTACTGCACAATAAGGATCAGCTAAAGGCAAAAAAAAATCCTTTAAAAATCTCAAGAATTGTTATATTTAAATATGGTCTTATTTAGGAAAAACTATAATTGTAAGAAAAACAAGAAAATAAGACCATTTATATATATCAGTCTGCACCTAATTTGTTTGCTTTAGGTCAGATTTCCTTGGAGAATTAACTCAACCATTTCACCCACAAATATGTAAATCTACAACTTCAAACTGCTGAGCTGGAAGCCTCTGTGTAGGACTCTATGAAATCCCCTTGCAAAGCTTTAAGTAGTTCCCTTGGTTTTGCCATACACAACCATCAACACAAAACCTTTACATTTCTAATATTCACAAAACTAAACTACTTCAGATCTGCCTGGGTCTCTGTGCACAAAATTCTCCTTCTGACTGAGAGCACAATGCCCTGTGCTGAAGTTGAAATGGTCCTTTCCTCTAATGGGGCCAAATAATTATCTCCTATATTTGGGTATAAAATATTTCCCATAATTCCAATAAACTTTATCAATATTGCTGATTTTTTTCATGTGTATACTGCACAGTAAATCAGAAATCATCAATCCCATCCCTGGTTCTATGCCAAGAAGGCCCAGCCAAGATTGTGCACAGAACCGTGCACAATCTAAGAACCATCTGTTCTTGCCTTTACTTATTTATTTATTTATTTATTTATTTATTTATGTGCTATATCCTACATTGTGTATAGCTGAACTACTAACACTTAAGCTTCTGAGCAACATTTTAGACTTGTTTCCAGCTGATGTCAGGCTAGGGTAAGGCAGAAGCATCATGCCACACCATCAGCAATCTAGCAAATATGTAGTGAAACTCTGTGTCTTTAAATCTTCATTTAATCACATGCTAATAGTAACAAATAGGATGCAAATAAGTTGTTCTCCTTCCTGACATTTCTGTATGCTTTTTAACATAGTGTTCTCTCTGTGAAAGCACCAGACAATCTCATATCTAATAAACTTCCTTCCTAATCCAGATTACGATGAGGAAGAGAAATTAAAACACTGGAGTTTTATTTAAAATTTAAAGCTGAGGAAGGTTCTCTAGAGATGTAGATTTCAATCAGAAACAAAATTAATGTTGCAGAGAAAAAAGTCTAGTCCCTCATGTGGAGCCTGCAGAGCCACTGTAGAGTTTGGCATGATAAATGTGTTGATACTACATGATTTACCAGTGTCCAGGCTCCTTGGTCTCATCCAGCACATTAGAAAATGTATCTCCTCAAGGCTGCTATAAATGTTTATACATTCCTGGACAAAGTCAAGGAGACGTTAGTCATAGGGGATATAAAACCAGAGCACATCTCCTGTTTTTAAGAATAAAGTAATGTGTATTTCTGATTGAAACTTTTGGTCTTATTTAGTTCATGGAAGAGAAATGCCACTTTCTACAGTAAAGGGAAGGCACTTTGGCTTGCAATAGTTCTTGCTGTGCTTTGAAAAAAAACCACAACATCCTGAACTATCCTCATTAGATTTCAGAGCCTCACTATTTCTCCTGGGTTCTCTGTGATGTTAAGATGGTCCCTGTAACTGCACCCATACCTGAAAAAATATTATTATTCATCCTCTCTACAGAAAGAAAGGTTGCACAGTAATATTGTCAAAAGCTTCACTGGCTATGTTGAGATTCATGCAACATGTCAGATGCTACTGAGAAATTTTCTGCCTGTTTTCACTTGCCCAAGAAGAGTTACTGTTTGTTAATTTTGCACAGTATTTATTATTTTTCCTTACTCTGAAATAAAAATTATCCAGTTAAATATATCCATGTCTGATATTTTGGTGTGTTTTACTGGTTTAACCCCAGCTGGCTATTAAGGAACACAGAGCCATTTACTTACTCTCCCTCCTAGGTGAGATGAGGGAGAGGTTCAGAAGAACAAATGTGTGAAAATCTGTGGGTTGAGGAAGAGAAAGTTTAATAAGTAATGCAAAAGCCATGATCACAAGCAAAGCAAAATAAGGAATTAATTCCCTACATCTCATCCTGAGGCAGATGTTCAGCCATCCCCAGGAAAACCAGGCTCCATCACATGTAATGGTTACTTAAGAAGACAAACATATTTACTCTCAATGTTCCCCTGTCTCTTCCTTCTTCCCCCAGCTTTATATGCAGACTATGATACCATATGATATGGAACATCCCTTTGGTCACTTCGTGTCAGCTGGATCTGCCCCCTCCCAACTTCTTATGCCTACTCAGTGGTGGGATGGTGTGAGGAGCAGAAAAGACCTTGACTCTTCATAAGCACTGCTTGGTGATAACAGAATCACAGAATGGGTAAGGCTGGAAGGGATTACTTGGTGCAACCTCCTTGCTTAGACAGGGTCATCCTACAGCACATTGCACAGGATTGTGTCCAGACAACTCCTGAGTCTTTCCAAAGAAAACAACTCCAGAACCTCTCTGGGCAGTCACACACAAAGTAGAAAAATTCTTCCTCATGTTCCAGGGCAACTTTCTGTCCATCAGTTTCTGCCTGTTGCCTCCGTCCTGTTGCTGGGCACCACTGAGCAGAGCCTGGATCCTTCCTCTTGGCACCCTCCTCTCAGATACTGAAAGACATTGAGGCCTTCTCTCATTTGTGTCTTCTTGAGGCTGAACAGGCCCAGCTCCCTCAGCCTTTCCTTGTAAGAGAGATACTCCAGTCCCTCAATCCCTTACTCCAACCCCCCATTTTTGCTCACTACTGGATGCACTCCAGGAACTCCATGTCTCTCTTGAGGAGCCCAGAACTGAACACAACTCCAGCTGTGGCCTCACCAGGGCTGAGTAGAGGAGTAGGATTGCTTGCCTTGACCTGCTGGCCATGCTCCTAATGTACCCCAGGACATCATTGGCCTTCCTGGCCCCCAGGGTACACTGCTGGCTCATGGACAGCTTGTTCTTACACAATTAGAGTGCAACAAAAATATACCTGAGTTTTCAATACTGTTTCCAGCACAAAGTGAAAACATAGCCCCTACTAGCAATTATGGAAAAAAATTAATTCTATCCCAGTCAAAACCAGCAGAGGTAGACAAGTGATAATTGTGAGAAAATCAACAGTCAATAGAGAGGGAACAAGACAGTTCTAATACTGGGTTGTCAAAAGGAAGTGTTGCTTGGTAATTCTGGGTAAGTCAAGACTGTACAAATGTTCTAGAAGGAGCTGTGAAAATACGTGCTGATAAATTATCTTTTCACCTATGTGCCATTCCTTTTTTCCAGAAATGTATATAGATAGATTATGATTTGCCTACATGTATTTATTTATTTGAAACAATGTGTCCTAAAATAATATTAGATTATTATTGGTATATAGATTTAATATATAACTGCCTTCCAAGTATAAAAAAACTATAAAAAAAGCATGCTTACACTTTTAATTTTCTCAGTTGTGTGCATCTATCTTTGAACTATGTGGAAACAAATTCACTGGTTTGGCAATTCTCTTCTGATGTATGCAATATGCATTATTTAAATTAATTTGAATACTAGTGATTTTTGAGAAGATACAAACACATCAAGATGTGCATCTGTTTTAAAGGAAAATTAATATTAGTTTTGAAAAACTTCATCTGTTTTAATAATATCAATGTTTTTCAACCTACTTTTCTCAGTAATGTTACTGACATATGTCACCAACATTAAAGATATTGTCTTTTTAGTGTCTGTGTGTATAAAGAGTCTTGAGGGCTGAATTTGTGTGCTAATTAAATTTCAGTTTGAGAGACTTATACATTCCTTAATTTTCTACTGCTGTTACATGTTGTTACACTGCTGTTATTTTTTCTACCACTCCAGGTCTTACTTGCTGAAAACCTTCACCGTTGACAAAAATTATTTCCAAACTGCTTTGAAATATTTCTAAAGCAAAAAGATAGAACAATAATGTGAGACAATATCTTCTACACCAGATGATGCTTAAAAACAATCAGACAAAAAACCCAAAGACAATAAGCAGTTCATTTTAAAAGTAGCTATTTCTAAATCAGTCTTCAGTTTTTAAAGTACATTAAAATAAAATAACCCTCAATTTTAAATGTCAGTTACTCTTCTGCCATGAGCTTCTTCACACAGACAAAACTCATAGCAGACATATCAAGAATGGTGGAGTAATAGCTGTAGTAAAATAAATGTATCAGAGAATGAAATAGAAAAACAGCAGCTAATATTTACCAAATTCAAACTCAATTCTACAACCATCTGTATCTTATTTAAAACAAATCAAACCATTGTCTAGTATTTTGACAGGAGTAAATTAGGACAGGTTCCCAGCTAATAGGATGCCACTTCTGTAAATGACATCAAAGACTTCTCTTCTTGCAAAATAAATAAATCTCACTTCTTTAAAATCACTTTGTGGTAACTCCGGATTTATAAGGATCTTTTTCTTGACTGTAGCTCACTGTTCCTCCTGTTGTACATCCTAATCAAATTTGCATTATTTAATGAGCTAATATTTACTGGGTTTTCCTTGAAAGTGAAGAGAAAGAAGTGATGGTAGGATGGCTCACAGGCAGATAGATGTAAACCTTACCCATCCTTTTTAAAGTAGAAATACAGAAATGAAGCATGTATGTCACATATGTTTGGATGCCACCACACTGCCTCTTGCTGACTTCTTTGTATTTTACATATGACCCTTGAGAATGACCCTGCATTGTTGCTACATAGGATTGCAGCTGAGATTAGTATAATGTGATTCACAAAGGGTGCTGTCCCAGGGTGACTAAACCAGAACAGGTGTCCAGGGAAAATCATCTCCCTTGCTATCAAAAATACTTCAAGCTTTCTGCTGTATTATTGCAGGAAGTGTGTTGTGCTGGATTCATCCTCTTCAAGGCAACATATCTTCTGGTATCATCCTGAAAAGGCTGCTACACTACATGCCAATTGTGCACATAATTTGTGTAGGCAACTTGTTTGCAGACTGACAATCTGCCCATCAGGCCTATGAGACATAAGGGCCCAGAAACAGCTCAGGTGTTCTGGTTCTCTTTATGTGTCAGAAACACAACCATCCTGTGAAAGGGGAAAACAAAAAAGGATTCTAGGAAACAGAAAGGCAAAACGTATTTCTTTGTATGAGCAAACCCAGTTTTGACTGTTTTCATTAAGACACAGATCTGCTCATGTAAAATCTTTGTTCTGTATCTCTTAAAATACAAAAGGACAAACATTTCACATTAAACTATCACATGTGAAAAGGACTTAAAGGCTGTAATAGAATGTTACTTAGAGAATGAGTCCAAAGAACTTTAAAACTATCCCATTAAAGAACATAATTCATTTTCATTTTGTTGATTTAAACCTTCTCCTAAAGAACTTTAAGTTTGCATATTTTCTGGAAAACTCTACCATTGTCCAAAAATCATCCTGTAATTCTGGCCAAGCCAAGTCATACATTGCATATGCCCACTTTTAACCACAATGTGCTACCTACACGGTGAGCAGATGGATAGTATTCCCTGTACAGGATGCCTCACTAACTTGTCCCAGTCTTACATTGGAAGGAGTCTGGAGTAGGGTTGTAACACTGCACAGAACAATATTTTTTTTTCCCAAGAACCCTTAAGTCAATCTAGGATTATGATAAAATGCCATTTGGGGAATGGCAAATAAATTAAAAGTGTAGAAGAGAAAAAAGAAAATTCATTTGTACATTCACTGGATTTTTGTTGACTAAAAACTCCATGGTTGAGATGCTCAGCAGACAGGACTGCGGTGGTGGCTGTGTCTGTGTGTATGCAAACATGTATGAAAGAACCAAGCTGTCCCACTTTGCTGGTCTCCTTTATCTTCTTCGTACAGATGGATATGCTTTGCTGCAATAATTTCTGTGTGAAGATGCAACCTATTACTCATATTCTGGCCAGCTGCAGGGTTCATCTGTGTGTTTGACTGACAAGGTTGAAACCTACAAGAATGACTAAGGCTGATGTACCAAAGCAACAGCTCTAATCACAGCTGGACTGAGTGGGTGCTGCGACCACACTCTCGTGTGCTGAAGGACTGTGAAGAAGTCAATGATGATTTAACAAGATAGAAGGGAGTTATGCAAAAGAAGAGAAGTATTATAGGAGACAACTACATACGGCTCACACTTGGAGGAAGGTGGGCTTATTGAAAATGCATGATGAATACGCATTTTCCAATAGTGATGGACTGATCTAAGTCCATATGGCAGTTGCTTTATTCTCTCCCTGTCCAATTTGAAGGATGGAGCTGCAGTGCCCCAGTACAGATGTGTTGCAGGTTTGTAGATGGGATGGGAGGTCAGAAGTGTTTTAACAATACACAGCTTTCTTTCAGCTGGAAAAGTTCATGCATTTCTCTGTAACATTCCAAGGTCAACAATATATTGATATATATATTCATGGAATATATGAAAGGAAACTTTTTGCAAGAACTCTACACCTCTTCTGTCTGACTAGCTAGGGAAGGATCTTTCATTTTGAAGAGGAAATGAAAGATTATTCTATAAACATTCAAACATGTATGATGTGGAAATGTTTGAATACAGAAATATCACATACTTTGGAAAAAATACGTACGTACCCGTTTTTGAAGAGACAGAAGTAATAGTAAAGGCTTGAGCTTATTTGCACCTCTTATAACTAAAAAAAAAAAAAAAAAAATTGTATCAGAGTTCTGAACCACAAGTGCTCCCAACAGCAGAAGTTCTCCTGAAGGCCAATAGAAACACAAAACAGAGTACTGTGGTTTTGTGAAGAGAAACTAAACTTTCTGCTTGGCTGATGACACTGGCCTTCCTTGTGCTTGTTCACAAAAACTCTTTGAAGACTTATTTCAGAGGTGAAGGATCCCACATTAAGACACAGAGATTTGGTTTTATTTCTCATAGTTTTCCAGTCTAGAACTGATGGAATATATCAGCTCCAATCACATAGAGCCAATGTTTTGATCAGAGTGAGTCTCCCATATCTATGAGATATTTCAGCAGGCCACAAGGAAAGTTCCAGGTTATCTACATTCCAGAAGAGTCAGAAGCTCATATTGAGCAGCTTATGTACAGTGTGATATTATCAAACACCCAGGAATAAAGCTCTTATCCTACCTATATGTTACAAAGCAATGTCTAGGGATAGTCTTCTGCAGTAGGTTATATTCTACTTCATGGGCTAGTCTGATAGGAAGTCCACCCTCTGTTCAGGCAGGTGGTGAAATGAAGTCACAAACACAAAAGAGGCTTTGTAAAGTAGTTAGCAGAAGGTGAAAAAAATGTCCTTTTTTTTTTTTCATGGTACAATAACATCTTTCACTTGAGGATCTCAAAGCACTTTAGAAGCACTGTAATTAAGCTTCCAATCTCTCCATGTAACATGAAAGATTTTCAATGCTTTTAGCAAGAGAAGAGAATAAAAATGAGCTGGAAATAAACTGGTGTTTGCTCATTTAATTCATAATGAGAAGAAAAATATGCACATCTTAATAATTGCTTTTATTTTAATTGTTCATAAGGAACAATCTTTCTCCTTCCCACCCTAATTATGGAATAGACACGTCCCAGAGTGTGAAAAGCTGTGGAGCCTGGGATCGCCCATAGCATGACAGGTTAATTCCATGAATGCTTTCTTCCCAACAGTTTCCAACAGTTTTTTAGAAGGTCTTTTCATCCACTGTTTTCTCCTGATTTAGTGTTTCAATATATCTTCCTTGACATACTTTTACTGTCTCGAGCGCGTTGATTCTTTTTTAATAAGATGTTAAGGTGTTAAGATCTCAGCAGAGAGAGGAAGGGAAAAAAGATGTGTTGTATCAATTGAAGAGTAAAGAATTTAATGTGACATAGTGTTCATTCAAGACAAAACATAAACACTGAAGTAAATGAGAGGAAAGTGAGAAATAACAGCACTTCATGTGGTTATGAAATTTCATTAAACTAAAGCATGAGCTGAAATGATTTTGTTGTCCTAAAGAACAGTTTGTCCTTTCCTCTACTGTGTCATCTTGATAGTCTACTATGAAATCTGCTCAGCAGGGAACATTTTCATGTCAGAATGTTGTATTTTTAGTCAATCGATTGGCCCTCTACCAGGGCAGAGGGTTAGCTGCCTTTCAAACTGGATGAGACATCTGCAGCCAAAAGAAGAGTCTCTCCATTTATTCTTGGCAAGACAGGAATTACAGCGTCTACCTTTGTGCACTGCAAGTTCAACGTCGGTTAGCAGGGGTCAGGAAGCATTATCTCCCATCACACAGTGCAAAAGGAAGTTCAGCTCAAAGTTACCTACAGTCTTTCAGGAACAGTTTGTGGATGTTCTTTATTTTTCTGCTTTTGTACCCAACACACCTATTTGAATGATTCTGGGGTTTTGCATTCTTTGTAGGCACATGTGTGTGAATGTGTGTTGACCATTTATGCTGCAAGACCCCAAGAGAGGAGCTGTATCTGTGATATGATTTTGTAAAACACTGGACACTAGGAACTCAGAGGAGTTCTCTTATTGCTCTCGTGCCATTATTTTGAACTGGTAAGAACAGCAACAGTATAATGTTATTTTAATTCACTTCAGTACCTTAAAACCTCCTCAGGAAAACTACTCATCTCTACCTATTCTATGCTGGTTTTTACCTTTGATTCCATAACAATCTAACCCCTAAACAATAACAGAGTGTTCTCTACACCTTGAAAAGAAACATCTCTCCTGGGCACACCACTCTTCTTCCAACTGTGAATTGACCCAGAAAATGTAAAAGGTGCCAGCTTGTTTTATGCTTTATAGCTGCCCTGTTAACCAATTCTGAGGCCACCAGTGTATTAAATGTTTTGTGTTTGCTTGGTTTATTTTCCTATTCTGATTGATCCAAATACATTTTACAGTTGTTAACTGCACAAAATGAGTTTATTCAGTAGTAATGGACCAGCATCAGCAGTACCTGTGACTCAGCAGGGATGGGCAGTGAACTAGAACCACCTTGCAGCCCTGCTGCAATGAAGGAACCCACCCAGTGGCTGGTCTAGCTTCTATTTCAGACCACTTCAATGAGAGTCACACAACACTACTGTCACATGCCTACAGTTTCTGATCTCTTTTTTTCACTTGTCACCTTTTATAGCTGGGTTAGCCAACATTCACTCTGAAACTGAATACCCTGAGAATCTATCAAGGGAAACTGCTGTATGAAGAGACATTTAGTTGACACCAGGGCACAAGGACATATACCCCACTAAATTCATCAGTGTTCCATTTTTAGCACATGACAGTTACAGGATTTATGGTGCATCTCTTCTCATGAATTGCTTTTCATTTACATAAAAATAAGCATTCTTAGCATTTTATATATTACGTCTGTTAGTGATTTTGTCGCACAATCATTAGAATGACTTACAAGTGTATTAAGTATATTTTATATTTAACCATGACATAAATAGAGAGACTTGAAATGATCACTGGAAAATTGTCTTAATTAACTAACTTCAAAACTTGGCCTTTGTAAGCCTCAGTGCATCTGAACACAGACTTACTGGTGACAGTCTGCTTTCCATCGAAGTCAGTGTCAGGGCTTCTGCACTCTTATCCAGTAAGTCAGAGAGACAAACAGCAACATTTACTCATCCAGCAAATGAAAAGGATCAGCTTTGTGAATGCCCATTTTTACTTATGAAACATATCCCTCCAAATCTGTTTAATGTTTCTAGAGTCTAGTCCTCCTCTCACTGATGTTATGATAAGTCATGGGTCCCCAGTGAAATCTGTAGGGTTATAGCAAAATCAGAATGGCTCCATACTCCTTCATCCTATTCTCATTTTGCAGATTTTACAGTGTGTGTGCAAATGCCAAGTTCAATGAATTATGTCCCCATTTCCATTCACATAACTGATATCCCCACCTTGACTTTGGGATGATGTATCAAAAGCTAACTAAAATAATTTATCACCCCTAGTTTACAGAGATATCCTTGTGGGTAAGAAAGATAAAGTTGCTATACCACTGAGTCTTTTTTCTTTGTTGTTGGACAGGATGGGCTGTGTGTGTGTGTGCATGTGTATGTGTACTCCTCATCTGTAACCTTGTAATCTCAACACCTTAACATTTTCTCTGCAAATACTGATGAAAAGTAGAATATCAGTAATAAAAAAGGGCTCATTTGCATGAAGAATGGCAGCCTTATCAAGTTCTTAACAGCCCTATGTGATCCATTCAAGTGTATTTGAAGTAGCATCCAGGTGCCTAGAGGAAGGAGGGCCCTAAACTACCAAATCACTTACTGCAGTAAAAATAGGTGAAGATGATTAAATACAGTTGTGTAATAAATTCAGCTGAGTCTAAATGCAGCTGGAATATGGATGAATGACAGAAGTGTGTAAGGGAATGGGAGCCACTCTATCACCTCCCATTGAGAATGCAGTTAACAGAAGGTTACAGAACAAAACCTAAAAACCCACAAATGGGTTTAACTTGCCTCCAGTATGACACAATCTGTAATAATCCCTTCTGTCTAGATTTTACATTACTGTTTCAGTTTTCTTTTCCTTCAAAAGTATTGATTTCCATACCTCACATAATTAAATATAGAAACAACAACCAGGATGATGAGAATTTTGATTTTTCAGCCTGAAAAAAAGAAGGCTACAGGGTGACCTAGATGTGACCTTCCTGTACCTGAAGGGAGCCTACAAAAAAGATTAAGAGAGACTTTTTATGGTCATAGACTAATAGGTCAAGGAGGACTGGTTTAAAATTGAAAAACAGTAGGTTTAGATTAGATATTAGAAAAAAATTCTTTATTGTGAGGCACATTGGAACATGCTTTCCAGAGAAGCTGTCAAAGGCCCATCCCTGGAAGTGTTCTAGGCTGGGTTGAATTGGGTTTGGAGCAACCTGGTCTAGTGAATATTGTCATTCACTCAGAATGTTCTATTATTTTATGATATTAAAAGCTCATGGTAATTTTATTTAGTGGGATTTTACTCTAAGATGTACTACAGCAGAGATTTGCACCTTTCAGTAACTCACCTTCAAGATACAAATACCAAGATGTACACGTGTTCTCTGATAAATTACTAAATAAACTGAATGCAGGACATCCTCAGTCTGACAGAGGTCAACACAGAATCTCACTTTGTTTAATGTTGAATTTGCAAGATTATATATAGAGTATTCTAGAAAGTACATGCATGTTTTGTAACATCAAGAAAATTATACAGGCAGGGTGCTCACAAATGAGCTGTCTTCTCCTCCCATTTGCTGTCACTAACAGTGAATATAGGACTGATCATGTTCTAGGTCAGACTCTGCAAACGGATTCAGTTCACAAAAAATATCAAAGCAATTAAATACACACAGGAAACATATCCTTATAAATGTGTGCATATGTGGAAATAACCCAACTTACATAATTATTTGGGTATGTCTGTGTATTCATAAAGGAGCAAGAGAAGGGGAAGGGGGCTTGCAATTATGCGTTGCTGTCCCTTGAAAAATGAAAGCCTAAATGCCTGTGAGTCTCAGTTCTGACAGCACAGATGCTCCCACTGGTCAGGCAGGCTTCTGCAGCAGAAAGGTCTCAGTCCTACCTCCTTTGCTGGATGCAGTTCCAAGAAGCTGTGGCAATCTGAGGAACAGCAATTAGAGACTTGGAACCACCCACATGAATTTCACTCAGATGCCCTTACTCTGACTTCTTGTTGGCCTTTGCAAATTATACCACAAAAAGGGAAAAAAGATGAGGCTGAAAAACAAGAAAACTTGTAGTTTTTAATGTTCTGGGGTTTTTTTCCACATGTATATGAATATTTCAAATGAGTGAGAAAAGTACCTTATAGACCATCGAGAGAAACGCAGTGCATGCTGTTTTTGATGCAGAAGACATCATTTTTGAGAGAGTTATCTGTAATGTTATCCATGGATATAGCTCAAACAATAAATGCATGAATGGTTACAGTCTTGTTAGTCATGTCATACTGCCTCACATTTTTTGGGAAGTCCCTCTAACTCTGCAGACCATGATAGATTGTCTGTCACATTTGCTAGCCTGCATTGCAGTGATCTTGCTTCCTACCTTCATCTTTCCTCTTCTACCCTTTCCCTCCCTCCTCAAGCCATTTCCATTTCATGGCAGTCATTCATTGTATCAACAGCTCCCCTTTAATCAGAGCAGTGCTTCCATCTGAAATAGCTGGTTAAATGACTGAGGGTCCATTAAGTGAATTATTTCAAGCTCTTGCCCCTCTCACAAATCTGCCCCTAAAGCAACGCAGCAAGTAATAAATTTGAAGCACCTCTCAGTATGCTGTGGGAAGCAGACTGCATTTTACAACTAGCAATTAGCCTTAGGACTTCAGATATTTTTCTTTTCTCACCACAAATGAACTTGCTTGGGTTTTTAATTTGTTTGTTTGTTTGTTTTGTTTTTTAAGGGAAAATGCAGGCCTTGTCCAGGGTTGAGTGTCTGAGACTGCTAGAATGTCTTTAATATTCTATTCCTGGGATTATAGCATCCTAATATATGGTGATATTCTGAAACATTTTATATTCACTCAGTGATGGAGAATTATGGGAAATTGTGATCCAACAATGCCAAATATCAAGTAGATTCAGTGCCAAGTCCATAAGCACGTCTGCTACCCACTGAGGTTTACATAGCTTTAGGAAATGCAGGGGAGCATAGGACAGGTATGAACAAGGTGGTTTAGAGAATTAATCACCCTGTAATTTTAATAAGTAACAGGATTTTTGTGCTGTAAGCAGTGACAGCCATCATAATAACATCTAGAAGTATGTGAAAGGAAATCCTTTTTACCTGTACAATGTCATACAGTTCAAATGCTTGATTTCAAACAGTAAAATGCAGACAGAATCACAGACCAGTATCTTGTCTATTCAGTATGTCACGCTGTGTGTAAAATCTAGGTTACTTCACTACCTTCTTACTTGGCATTCAAATTTGTCACTCCTTTTACCCTTTCTAATGGAACTTACTTTGAAATTTTATTATCCAGTTCACCAAATTTCCATCTGCTTTCTCCTTTCCCATTTCTCAATTTTCTTTGGTTTTTTTTCCTCTCTTGGGACTATCCATGTGAGAAGAAATTTTTTATCTCTCTTTCAGCTTTATCTTGTAGTACTTTTTTATTTTGTGGCTTTATTTTTTTTTCCCTGCTAAATTTATATGCCTTGTGATACAGCTTTTATCAGTCTCACACGTTCTGTTGCTATTCCTTGTTCCAGATCATCCATTTATATGCCATCAAGTGCACCATGTGCTCTTGGCAGAACATCTGAAATTACTAGATAGTTTCTCATCTGAAAATGCAGGGTGTTACCATCACTGATATAATTGAAGTGAGCTGTGGTTATGAACTGTGATTAGGTGGGTTTTTTTCTGTGACAGAGATTATAAGGGAAACAAGAAATGCGGCCCTGCAGTTTTCTGAAAAGACAGAAGGGTTTTTAGCAAGGTTCAGCGAAGCGTAGAGCAGGCATAATATGCTAGAGATTTCAAATTTTGTTGTCATCAGAGGAGAAGCTCTCCATACAAATGAGACAGAAAGGAATTTGGTTTGGCATCATGGTTAGTATTTGGTTGTACAATAAAGGTGAATAGAAAAGTGACTGCTAATTTAGGGGATATTCTTCACAGTTGACAGTGATTTATTTAGATAAATATTGTTCAGTCTCAAATAAAATTGTGGTTTAGGGAATACAGATGCTTCTCTCTACTCATATTAGAAGTTAGTAGCTATGGCCATTTTTTCTAAGTGAGATTACTATTTTTCAGTAGATTATGCTATTATTGTTTTCCCTTATTACCAAAGAAGCAGTGGAATTTAGTAATTGGTAAATGCCTCTTAGCTGATAGATATAGATACTGTTTTAAACAAAACAAAGTTAGAAATATATTACAGCAAAGCAAAGATCAGTCTGAATGTTCTCACCACCAAAAAAAATCAGATTTCAGAAAGGATTTTAGCAAGTCAGCCTTGGTATAACTGAAAGAGATTACAAGACTGTCCAAAAAACATTCAAAAGTTTGACTTGCTGTTGTCCAATAACACAGGCAAATTCAAATTAGTGCTGCCATTGTAAGGTCTTCTGTATACAACAGTACTCCTACATTATTATAATATATATGTG